>NC_080671.1:372083969-372747659 GCF_030247195.1 Topomyia yanbarensis
GCCATTTGTTTCGACCCAATTGTCGAGCCGAAACAGGATCATTTTCTCGAACAACTTCCGGATACAGGACAGCATTGCAATCGGACGATACGAATTGTGGTCGGAGGCTGGTTTTCCTGGTTTTTGGATGGCGATGACCCTCACCTGTCTCCAGTCATGTGGGACAATGTTACCCTCAAGAAACCTATTAAATAAATTCAACAAGCGTCTTTTGGCAGAGTCTGGCAGATTCTTCAATAAGTTGAATTTAATTCTATCTGGCCCCGGGGCTTTATTGTTACATGATAAGAGAGCTAGTGAGAACTCCACCATCGTAAACGGTGTTTCGTTCGCGGTATTGTAAGGCGACGCGGCGCGGTAGATTTTCTGTGCCGGGGCGGAATCCGGACAAACCTTCTTGGCGAAATCGAATATCCAACGGTTTGAATATTCCACGCTCTCGTTAGTACTGTTTCGGTTTCGCATACGTCGGGCCGTGCCCCAAAGAGTGCTCATCGATGTTTCTCTTGTTAACCCGTCGACAAACCGGCGCCAGTAACTGCGTTTCTTAGCTTTCATTAAATTTTTCATTCGCTTTTCTAATATCGCGTACACTCGATAACTAGCAACTAACCCGTCGTTCCGGAAAGTTTTATACGCGGCAGCTTTCTCCGCGTACACGTCTGAGCACTCTTTGTCCCACCACGGGTTGGGAGAACGTTTTTGGGTGTTCACGTCGGGTACTCGTTTCGTCTGAGTTTGAATCGCGCTATCGAGAATCGAGTTGGACAAAAACTTATATTCTTCCTCCGGGGGAAGTACCTGTGTTGAATCGATAGTTTTGGATATCTCAGCAGCGTAGCTCTTCCAATCAATGTTTCGTGTGAGGTCATAGGGAACATTGATTGGTGCCGATGGTCTTGAACCAGTGGTGATTGCAATTACAATTGGTAAGTGGTCACTACCGTGGGGATCAGATATTACCTTCCACTTGCAATCTAACCGTAGTGATGTCGAGCATAAAGATATGTCCAGTGCACTTGCTTGCGCAGGTGGTTTAGGAATCCGTGTCATTTCCCCTGTGTTCAGAATTGTCATATTGAAGTTGTCACAAAGGTCTTGAATTGTCGAAGATCGATTATCGTCGTATAGACAGCCCCACCCCGTACCGTGAGAGTTAAAGTCTCCAAGAAGCAGGCGGGGCGAGGGAAGGTGTTCAATCACGTTGGAGAATCTTCGATATCCCATCATGGCCCTAGGAGGAATGTAAATAGAAGCAATGCAAAGATCTTTGCCTTTGATTGTTGTTTGACAAGCGACAACTTCAATGCCTGGCGTCGAAGGGAGGTTGATTCGATTGAAGGAGTAGCACTTTTTGATCCCTAAAAGTACCCCCCCATATGAGTCTTCTCGATCCAAGCGGATAATGTTAAAATCGTGGAAGTTGAGGTTTATATTAGAAGTTAGCCATGTTTCACATAGGGAAAATGCATCACAATGATTGTAATTTAGCAAGTGTTTTAATGAATCAATTTTGGGGATAATACTTCTGCAGTTCCACTGTAAAACAGTGATCAGATCCCTGATTCCGTCTAATAAGTTAGCCATCGAAGGATACGATCGCTGTAAGGAGGGGCCATTGTTCAGTCAACTGTTTTAAAAATGTTCTTACTGTTGGTAGAATAGCAACCAGCAAGCTTTTCATAGGATCGGTAATGTTGAAAGCTGTGAATATCCAGTCCACAATGTCAGAAAATTTAAGGAATCCCGTTTTAGGGTGAGTTTCTGACTGTAAAATTGGAGCACTTGGGATTTTTGGTGCCCCAGGGAGTGCTGGGAACTCCTGGTTGTATCTCAATTTCCCAAAACCAGGAGGTATTATCTTCGGATTTGTACCAGCACTTCCAGTTGATGAATTATTTTTATTTTGTACCCTTGTTTGGGACAACCTAGGACCCTTACGAGGAAGTTCAGGTGAGTTTTGATTAGGTCTTTTCCTAGAGTTTCCAAGCGGAGCCAAAGAATGCCCCTCGCAAGGGTCGTTAGAGGCGTTATCGTCAGTTGGCAAGAGAGCGAATGGGTTTTCGGAGATAAGTGGAACAGCTCTTTTAAGCATTTCTGCGTAAGAGCGTCTGGAGCGATCTTTGGCGGATCGCTTCAGTTTATCCGCGCGAAGTTTGTACGTTGGGCATGTCAAAAGTGCATGCGGATTCTCCCCACAGTAAACACACTTCTCAGCGGGGCTACTGCAAGTATCATCCGCATGGCGTTCCCCACATTTACCGCACCGTTGCTTGTTGCTACAGTAGGTGGCCGTGTGACCTAGCTGCTTGCAATTGGAACAATTCATGACCCGCGGTACAAACAGGCGTACAGGTAGACGAGCTCCTCCCACTTCAACGTAGCTCGGAAGTGCAGATCCGGCGAAGGTTACGCGAAACGAGTCTGATGGATAGTAATTACCATCTTCGATGGACTTTGAGTGCAATTGCTTGCACTCCAAAATCTTAACTGATTGAAGGTTAGGGTCCTTAAAGCGGCCAGCCCCATCATTCATCAGATCATCGACAGTTAGACCCGCATCACTTACCACACCGTCGATCTCCACATCACGAGAAGGGATGTAGACGCGATACTCCAGCGTAAAGAGGCTATTGCTAACGATATCATTGGCCTGTTTCAAGTCAGTAACGACTACGCGCAGTTTATCTGACTGAACCTTTTTAATCTCGGTTACGGCCGAGTAACGTTTTGTCAGCTCCCGTGCAACAGTTATGCTGTTTAACGGTTTATTTTTGGGCCGAAAGTATACCACCCAAGGACCAGCGGATCCATCCTGGTAAACCTTGACTCGGGGGGGCTGTGAGACATTGGGGGAAACTGGGGGAAGTGGATCGACCATAACATTATCTGTCTCAGTATCAGATATACGTTCTTCTTCTTCATAATATTCCTCTTCGGAGGGTGATCCTTCTGTTTGTTCCATTTTGTTGCGGGAGCAACACGCTCGACCGCACTGTTTAACTTAAATCAAAATAAAAAATCAAAAGCAATAAAAAGAAAAAAATCGATAAGAAAAGTAAAAAACGAAACACTTCACCAGTTGGTTCCTGACGAGCTGGTAGGTGAATTGATCCTTCGTTTGTTTTATCCGTCACCCGCGTGACCTTCACACAGTAGAGCTGATATAGCTCGTCTAAACAAAGCCGTCTTTCAGGCAAGAAAAATGTTTAGTAACGCACTTCACTGCACTACTTTAACTGATATCGCAGGTAACAATTATCACTCGCGGGACTGTTTATTAGTAATGCTTTACTGCAGCCTCTGCCACAGCAAGCACCTTCGTACCACCGAAAAAACTAAACCACACCGGAGAGAACAAAAAGCACTTGTTTCCCGGTACAAAGTTGGGTTACGAATGGAACGGTTCTCGGCTGTGACCGAAATTTCAAAGGTCCGCTCGGACAAGATAAGGGTGTTGCTAGCCAACTCAAAGCAGGCAAACGATATTGCTTGCTGTGAGCACTTTACGCGGGATTATAACGTGTATATTCCGGCTGTAAGAGTACAATCCGAAGGCGTCGTAACCGATGAGAGTTTGACGTGCGAGGATCTGCTGAAGTACGGGGTTGGCCGATTCAGAGACCGCTTACTTCAGCCAGTTAAAATACTTGAGTGCAAACGTTTGCACTCAGTAGTAGTTGCGGGGGATGGTTCAAAAACGTACCCCCAATCAAACTCTTATCGGGTGACCTTCGCTGGTACCGCTTTGCCAAATTTCGTCCTCTTGCACAAGGTTCGTCTGCCTGTGCGTCTGTTTGTGCCGCGGGTCATGAATTGCACAAAGTGTAAACAACTGGGTCACACAGCCACCCATTGTAGCAATAAGGCCCGCTGTGGAAAATGCGGGGAGAATCATCTAGATGATTCGTGCAGTAGGCAAGCCGAAAAGTGTCCTTACTGTGCGGAGAGTCTGCATGATATCTCGGCATGTCCCGCGTACAAACTACGCGGGGATAAACTGAAACGTTCCCTTGCGGGACGATCCAAACATTCTTTCGCAGAAATGTTAAAGAATGCTACGCCACCATCCTCAGCAAACATCTATACTCACTTGCCTCCTGACGAGGGCGAGGCTGGTAACCCACAAGAGGGAACATCTACTAGGGAGCCTAGAATTTATAGGAAGAGGAGGAACACTTCCTCTCGTAAAGTTCCTTGTAAAGGCCAGAAGGTGTCCCTTGAGGGGGCTCCGAAAGTCACATCTATTGGAAGTGTTGCAACCAAACCGAAGCAATTAGCTCCTGGTCTCGGAGGATTAAGCTCAGAGAAGGAGTTCCCAGCACTTCCAGGAACATCAAAAATCCCAAGTGTTCCTTTGTTTCAGTTCGAGAGTAATCACAGCACTGGAATTATAAAACTCTCGGACATAGTGGACTGGATAATAAAAACTTTCAATATTACTGATCCTATTAAAAGTCTTATGTTAGCTTTTCTCCCTACAGTGAGAACATTTTTGAAGCAGTTGACTGCTAAATGGCCCCTCCTCTCAGCGATTGTATCCTTCGATGGCTAACTCATCGAACGAGGTCACGGATTTGATCACTGTTCTACAGTGGAATTGCAGAAGTATCATCCCGAAAATCGATTCCTTCAAAATTTTAATAAATAATTTGAGTTGCGATGCATTTGCATTATGTGAAACTTGGTTAACTTCCGACATAGAACTCAACTTCCACGACTTTAATATTATTCGCCTGGATCGAGACACCCCCTATGGAGGAGTGCTTTTGGGGATCAAAAAGTGCTATTCCTTCTACAGAATTAACCTTCCCTCGATAACAGGTATTGAAGTTGTCGCTTGTCAAGTAACAACCAAAGGCAAAAGCCTTTGCATAGCTTCCATATATATTCCCCCCAACACCGCGGTTGGGCACCGACGGCTACAAGACATCTTAGAATCCCTGCCAGCACCGCGACTAGTTTTAGGAGACTTTAACTCTCACGGTACAGCATGGGGTTGCCTCTATGATGATAACCGGTCTTCCTTAATTCAGGATCTTTGCGATAACTTCAATTTGACAATTTTAAACACGGGTGAAATGACACGGATTCCTGCTCCTCCAGCGCGCCCGAGCGCCTTAGACTTGTCCCTTTGCTCAACATCGCTGCGGTTAAATTGCATGTGGAAGGTAATTCCTGATCCCCACAGCAGCGACCATCTGCCAATTGTAGTCTCAATCAATAACGGTTCAAGGCCATTGAAATCAATCAATATTTCGTATGACCTCACACGAAATATCGATTGGAAGAGCTATGCTGCCGCGATATCCGACAACATCGAATCTACCCAAGAACTTCCTCCGGAGGAAGAGTACAGCTTTTTGGCTGGCTTGATTCTCGACAGCGCGAATCAAGCTCAGACTAGGCCAGTACCCGGCGCGAACATACAAAAACGTTCTCCCAATCCCTGGTGGGATAAAGAGTGCTCAGACGTGTACGCAGAGAAGGCCGCCGCGTTTAAGACCTTCCGGAACGACGGGTTACCCGCCAGTTTTCGACAGTACGCGACGTTAGACAAGCGAATGAAGAGTTTGATGAAAGCCAAAAAACGCGATTATTGGCGCCGGTTCGTCGACGGATTAACGAGAGAAACATCGATGAGCACTCTTTGGGGAACAGCCCGACGTATGCGAAATCGAAACAGTACTAATGAGAGCGTGGAATATTCAAACCGTTGGATATTCGATTTCGCCAAGAAGGTTTGTCCGGATTCCGCCCCGGCACAGAAGATTTACCGCGCCGCGTCTCCTCACGATAGCGCGAACGAAACACCTTTTTCGATGGTGGAGTTCTCACTTGCTCTCTTGTCGTGTAACAATAAAGCTCCGGGGCCAGACAGAATCAAATTCAACTTGTTGAAGAATCTGCCTGACTCTGCCAAGAGACGCTTGTTGAACTTATTTAATAAGTTTCTCGAGGCTAACATTGTCCCACTCGATTGGAGACAAGTGAAGGTCATCGCCATCCAAAAACCAGGAAAACCAGCCTCCGACCACAATTCGTACCGTCCGATCGCAATGCTATCCTGTATCCGGAAGTTGTTCGAGAAAATGATCCTATCCCGCCTCGACAATTGGGTCGAAGCAAATGGCTTACTGTCAGATACACAATTTGGCTTTCGCAAAGGCAAAGGGACGAACGATTGTCTTGCGTTGCTCTCAACTGAAATTCAAATGGCCTATGCTAGCAAAGAGCAGATGGCATCAGTGTTCCTAGATATTAAGGGGGCTTTTGATTCAGTTTCAATCAACATTCTTTCAGAGAAGCTGCACCAGCATGGTCTTTCAGCGACTTTAAACAACTTTTTACTAAACTTGTTGTCGGAAAAGCACATGCATTTTTCGCATGGTGACTTATCGACATCACGATTTAGCTACATGGGCCTTCCCCAGGGCTCATGTCTAAGCCCCCTTTTATACAATTTTTATGTCAACGACATTGATGAATGTCTTGACAATTCCTGCACGTTAAGGCAACTTGCAGACGATGGCGTGGTGTCTGTTACGGGACCCAAAGCTGTCGATCTACAAGGACCATTACAGAATACCCTGGACAATTTGTCTGCTTGGGCTATTAAGCTGGGTATCGAATTCTCCACGGAGAAAACTGAGCTAGTTGTATTTTCAAGGAAGCGTGAACCAGCACAACTACAGCTTCTATTAATGGGTCAAACTATCGCTCAGGTCTTCACAGTAAAATATCTAGGGGTCTGGTTCGACTCGAAAGGTACTTGGGGATGCCATATTCGGTATCTGAAACAGAAATGCCAACAAAGGATCAACTTTCTTCGTACAATAACCGGAACATGGTGGGGTGCCCACCCAGGAGACCTAATTAGGTTGTATCAAACAACGATACTGTCGGTAATGGAATACGGATGCTTCTGCTTTCGCTCCGCCGCGAACATACATTTCATCAAACTCGAAAGAATTCAGTATCGTTGTTTGCGTATCGCCTTAGGGTGCATGCAGTCGACCCATACGATGAGTCTCGAAGTGCTGTCGGGCGTTCTCCCGTTGAAAAATCGATTTTGGGAACTCTCATATCGATTGCTCATTCGATGCGATATCTTGAACCCGGTCGTGATTGAAAATTTCGAAAGGCTTGTTGAGCTCAATTCTCAGACCCGTTTCATGTCCCTGTACTTTGACTACATGGCGCAGAATATTAACCCTTCTTCTTACAATCCCAACCGTGTGCATTTCATAAATACTTCTGAATCTACTGTTTTCTTCGACACATCCATGAAAGACGAGATTAGTGGAATTCCGGACCACATACGCCCACAAGTGGTTCCAAACATTTTTTATAATAAATTCCGAGAAGTCGACTGTTCTAAGATGTTTTATACTGACGGATCAAACCTCGAAGGATCCACTGGCTTCGGTATTTTCAATCAAAAGTTCACCGCCTCCTACAAACTCAGTGACCCTGCTTCAGTTTACGCCGCAGAACTAGCTGCCATTCAGTATACCCTTGGAGTCATTGAAACATTACCCGCAGACCATTACTTCATCGTTTCGGATAGCCTCAGTTCCATTGACGCTATTCGCTCGATGAAACAAGGCAAGCACTCCTCGTATTTTTTGGGGAAAATACGGGAGCTACTGAGTGCTTTATCTGACAACTCTTTCCAGATTACCTTGGTATGGGTCCCTTCTCATTGCTCCATTCCGGGCAATGAGAAGGCAGACTCCTTAGCTAAGGTGGGTGCCTTAGAAGGAGACGTTTACGAAAGACCAATTTGCTTCAGCGAATTTTTCAGTATTACTCATCAGAGAACCCTCGAAAGTTGGCAAACTTCGTGGAGCAGTGGAGAGCTGGGAAGGTGGCTACATTCGATAATCCCTAAGGTATCGACGAAACCTTGGTTCAAGGGGATGGATGTGGGTCGTGACTTCATTCGTGTGATGTCCCGACTCATGGCAAACCATTACACGCTGGATGCACATCTCCGGCGTATTGGGCTCGTGGATAGTGGTATCTGCGCTTGTGGCGACGGCTATCACGACATCGAGCACATTGTCTGGGCGTGCACCGAGTACAGTTCCGCTAGGTCTCGGCTAATGGATACCCTGCGGGCCCGAGGAAGACCAACCAACGTACCGGTTCGAGATGTGCTGGCAAGCCGCGACGTTCTCTATATGTCCCTTATATACACCTTTGTGAAAACCATCAATATACAAGTCTAACTGCCCCTTGTTATCTCCTTATCATTCTCAGAACGCTCTTCCACCTGTATCAAACCATCTGTATCGAATGAGCCAACAAACACGGGACCTACGGCACGAACATAACACGCTTAACTCGAAATGTAGCCGATCCACATCTGAGCCGTACTACGAAATCGTCTGGAAAACCCCTGCCATCTTGAGGAGGACCACCCGGCGTCCCAGTACATGATTCCCCTGATGAAGGCCACCCGAGTTTGTAATCCATCCGTTGATCTCACGATGCCTGAAACTGAAATAATTTTCTCTCCCTGCCATCTTTGTCTACCCTCCCTCCCCTGACTCTTATACCCAGAAGTAACACCCCTACCCCCCCCCCCCCAATATCATCACGAAGCATTTAGCTCTTCTTGTCTCTTCTAGTTTTAACTATTATATTATATAATCTCGTTGAAATTGCCCAACTCTACTACCCACAAACATAACTATAATTACGAATCTTTACAAAATTCAATCATGCCCTCTAGTTATGCCTAGTTTTAAGTTAGTCGTAAAAAATTGTCCCCCTTAATTAAACATTATTTGCTCCAATAATCTCACTGATAAAAATGTCAAACCATATTGCCACAAAAACTAAATGACCCCCCTAATCTTACGAAAACAATATTATCCCCTTGTGTAGATATATAAGATAGCTATAAAATCGCATTAGTTTCATTTTAAAAAAAAATCAATATGTAATCCCCTAGTTTTAAGCAATTTAAAATGTAAAACAAAACAAAATTGGCACCTTTAAGCTAACGCAACGTGCCTTATCAAATAAACGATTTGAATAAAAAAAAATAGGTCCGCACCAGTTGCAGCTGCTCCACCTCGCCGGAATCGAGTTAGCCGATGGTACAGCCTGCGTCACACTCGGCTGTCGCTGCACCAATGGTAGCTCCCAAACAGGCCTTTGGATTAATTACTCAAATCGCAGCTACTGCTGGTAGTGTAGCGATCGGCTCCGTCGGTAACACCGTTGGACATGCCCTCATCGGAATGTTTAGCGGATCCGATTCACAAGAGGCAGCCTCGCTAGGACAGGCTGCCCCGGTATCGGGCGAGGCAAACACTCCGGCAGGACCATGCTCGTGAGAGATCAAGCAAATATCTTGTACCCAAGGCCAGGTCGAGTGTGATTCGGAACAATTACCAAATCTAGAAGTCCATATATATAGCGTTCACGTGATACATTTTCCTTGAAGTTGATTGAATAAAAATAGTATAAATGTTGGCCAAATCCTGCAGAACTAGGATCAAAGATAGAGCATTAACACCAACTCACTGTGCTTCGGTGTTTTTTTGCAAACGTATCTTTAAAATCGATCACTTGAAAGTAGTATCAATGATTATAAATACGACAACAATACACTCATAACCTTTTTAATGGTTATTTAGCCATAGGTAACGAGGAAATCGGTATGTTTTATTCATGTACAACAAAAATACTCAGCAATAATGTAACTTATTATTAATTGTTGCGTAGTATAAATGATTATAAAATGCGACAACATAAGCTCATAACCTTTCTAATGGTTATTTAGCCATACTGCCGTGATACGCATAACTGTCCCATCTGCATAGGAAACCCAAATGGGACTGCTATGCGGATCACGGCAGCATAGGTAACGAGGCAATCGGTATGTTTTATTCATGTACAACAAAAATTACTCAGCAACAATTTAATTTATTATTAATTGTTACGCGTGATTTTGCCTCCAGTGATTGGCCAAAATTGGTCGCTTTTAGAATCTGGTGCTCTAAGCATAATTGTCCCATGTTAATAGCGAATCCCATAACACATGGGACAGTATAGCGACCATACAGCTGCAACAGCGAATTTAGCATTGACATCAATATAACCAGGTTGGTTGCAAGCAGAAAGAACAATACTAGCTGGGCTGCTAGCTGTTTGTGCTACTAATAACACTTGCAGCCTGTCAAATTAACATGATTCTATGATCTAGCTTCAATGATGATGGAATATAGCCGAATCCAAAGCCTTACCCATCAGCGCATTTGATCATGTAATGGATATGATAAACTCTGAAAGAAATACATTTTATTGTTGTGTTTTTGAGGTTAGAACTTTTATACTATTGTAAGAATGGTCCTCAGCAACTATCCTTCCAAATCAAAAACTCGTGCTAGCAATGGCTTCGTTCAGAAGCTGCTGTACATTTGTTTTCGTTAGCTGGTCGATTACGATTCCCCCGACCGAACCACTTTTCCGACGCAACAAGAGGGAAACGAACGATTCTCATTTGATTTCCGTAGTCACAGAACCGTATTCATTCGTTCAGTCCGAGCGATATTGCGTAACTCGGGGAACAGGCAAGTGCGACGATTGAGTCGTCATGGGCTTCAATTTTGTACATACAGGCACCTATAAATAACCAATCAATTTAATTATGTAGATTTAGGCCATACCGTAAATTTGGCTGACATACCCCGTATCAAGTCCCTCACATATAGCACACCATCCTGGCAACCAGATGCGCCCATCTCAACCTGCTACTGGTCTATGAAAATACATGTAATAGGACCGCAATGGCCGTTTAGGGTGAACTGCAATAGGTGGCTATCGAGCCGGAACACGTTAACAGTGTGGCCCTGGCTGCCAGTCATGACTGTACCGCCCGCCACTTCCAAACATGTCACCGGTAACCCTGCTGGTGAAACTCTAGGATACATCGAAGCTCCTCCTCGGATGCGTGATGTTGAGCTGGGAAAGCTGTGGACGGATTTGATCCGGCGGATTGCTGAAATGCTTCCTGCCGAACCGCTGCGTACGTGAGCTAAAAAGAATAAGAATTAAGGCACTTGATGACATACTCATTACAGACTGAAAATTAAATGACTTAGAATATACAGTATTTTAAAAGAACAAGTAAAATCTGTCTGCGCCCTAGGTGAGTTTAAAAAATTGCTTGAAACATAGAACTTACTTCGCCCATATACAGACGTAAATCCCCAATCGATCTGACAACCTTACGTGTACGTTTCCAGTCTCAGAAAATCGATTCGTTCACTCAACTCCGTCACCGGCGAGGATTATGTTAGTTACCCCATTGTTGTGGATGTTTTCGGCTTCATATATATCCTGCAATGAAACGTCCGTCAATAGTTGTAATAAAAAACAAATGACTCCAAACAATTTACCTTAAAGTTACAAATCTTTCCCTCCCAGAACTTTAACCGCCCATCTGCACACACAATCTCTATGAGATCATCAAAAAAGTCCAGATACCAGATCGGTGAAGTCTGGTAACATTTCTTCCGCGCTGAACTTCCTCCTCCAGGTGGCTGAAAACATTCCCCAGCGCTCATCTGCTTTCGGGGTGGGATGAAGCCGTATGATTGGACCTAGTCTGACCGCTGCTACATCATAGCCCTTGGTCGAATTATTCCACAAAAACCGAATTCGCAGATCCGCACAAAACCTTTTGGACATACACGATTATCATTTGTGAAATGAATCTACAACTGGACGGTAAAATGAAACCATTCTGGGTTAATATTTTCCTGCATCTCATTCTGATGATTGTGCCTGGTGAAGTTAAACTGTAGTTTTCTCTTCAGTTTGAAAGCAAAACTGGTCGGCGAACTCTCTGGAAACGGGAGACAGCTGATGTTTTTGGATTCCTTGACAGGATGAAACACATCAGATAGGTAGAGAAAACAGAAAAAACAAAAAAGATGTCATCGATGTTTTAAGAGCACTTTTCACTTTAGAGCAGCGTTGTCAGATGGTTTGTATAATAGGTTTGCTCTAGTACACAGAAGTTGCTCCGGAGCAAACAGAAGCAAAAAATACTTCCTTTTTACTCCGGTTTGCTAACGGAAGCAGAAAAAAGAGAAGAGAACATAGGAACGATTTTCTCTCTGTTTGCTCCGGAGTACTTCCACTTTCTACTGGTACTGGAACAAATCTAATATCGGTATAGTTCTAAATAAAAAATAGGTATTTATCGGTGTGAAGATGTATGCTAACCAAAAGTTACCTGCAATTTTTTGGGTTTAAATTATAGATCATTCTAATGTTATGTAATCAAACCTACCGAGCTCAATCAATTTCAGAATCGGTTGTTGAGCTTCATTTGAAATTTTGATAGTAACCTGGCAGATTTCTGAATCAATTTCCGGATGATTTGATGTGGAAAGGTGAAGACATTTTCTAAAAAGGCCCATACGTAATATTAGTTGATCTTATTATATGAAAATCGTGATTTTTTGGTAAGAAAAAAGAAGTCGGTATTTTTAGTAACTTTATTGGAATTAAAATTAAAAATCGGTTTAAATATTGATAAATCGGTATATTCTGCAACACTGTTTTGGGGTTCATCTACGTCAAAACAATGTTTTTGACAAATTGGAATGAACTCTTGGAGTTCATACCCAGTAAACGAAACGGCGAATAGCCAGATTAAAACAGCTGCCGGCTAGCGGCAGGCTACTGGAACTATGTTATAGGCTACCCGCCGTAACTTTATTTCATATTCCCTACTCGAAATTCATCCAAATGGTGAAAAAGTATGGAGAATCGAGGTAAAATAGGACAGGGGAATACAGAGTAAAATGGGCAGCTCGAAGAATTTTTGATTTTTTCAATAGTTAGAGACACCAAATTAACGTGACAGTATTCAGAATTGATCCAGCGATGAAAACGGAAGCTGTTCTGCATATAAAAATTTTTGACGAGAAAGGTCTATTCGATAACTCACAGCAGAATACAGAAGTATTATTTCCTTATTTGTAAAGAAGGGTGATTCGCTATGCTTTTCATATGATATTTGTTCATTAATATGCACAGAATAGTATACATATTGCGCGCACGAAAGGTTCTTTCATGCGCTTCGCATGCTGACGTGTAGAAGCTCTTACAGCCATACCCGTGTGTGAGCGAAGAGCGTGGCGGTAAGGTTGCGCGCAGGGTTTGATTGAAAAAGTCATAACCCCGAAAATACTCAAATGTCAACTTCAAAATGTTAATGGCTTTAAGAAAAATGTTTTGACTATTTCGTCAAAAAAGGGAAAAAATCGCGTCCAAATTTGAAAAAAGTATTTATAACTTTTAATATTTTGCATTAAATAAACAATACAATTATTTTTAATACACTTCATTCGAGAACTGAGAAAAAGGCACACATTTCATGTTTTCGACAATGTTTAGTATCTTCTTCTGTGACTACAGTATTAGCGATTGAATAAAAATATTGTTTGAAAAAAAAGACAAAATATCTTTCCGCCTCTAGGGGCAGATCAATCTACACTAAAAAAAAAGTAAGCGTTATGCCTATTGATTTTACACATAGATTTTTGCAATTAACGGGGGCATATAGACACTATTTGCTGGCACATAATCCTAATGTGTGTATTTACAAGAAATATTAATCTTACATTCACATTTCATAACTATTAGGCACATAAAACCCCATTCTATAATAATATGCACATATAACTTATGTGTGTGCATACATAGTTTATACAGTTGACACATAGAAGGTATGTGTGCGCGTGATAACAATAGCATTTCTTCTTCATATGAATTTTAAGCGGTTTGAGGCAAATAGAATTAACGTTTGGATTTTTTTCAGTGCAGGAATGTAAAACAAATTTGCCTTAAATTAGAAAAAATGCATTTAATTTCCACTTGCATTCCCTCGCAGAAAAGTTAGTTTAACAAACGTCCTACGTTAATACACTTTGTTCGACGTTTTGTCACAGACTAACAGACATAACACTATGAGGGAATTCCCTCAAAAAACATCGATCCGACAATTTTCCCAGAACACTAGCTCCACCTTTTATTCACAGTCCCGAACACTCATTTACTGGTGGGTTACCCCTCAGGTTTGGGAACAATTTTTCACTAGTGGTCTATCCCCCATATGCTTGTTCATATGTCAGTGGCGCCAGAATTTCAAATGTGACCACAGTCCCAACTACAAATATATTTAAAATGACCGTAAAAGCGGGCGAAGCTTTGTTTTTGAGTGTTATGTCTGTTAGTCTATGATTTTGTTGAATGTAGGGCTAGTTGTTTTGTTAGCGTTTTGACCACTTACACGCAGCGTAAAATAGGGATATTTAGGGATATGCGGGTTATGGCATTTTATGATGCAGATTATTACTGTGATTTAATATCTCAATTCTTTTTTCATCTCTATGCCTGAAACTATTGAAAAAAACATTTTTTAGTTTGTTTCCTTTCAGGGCAATAACATATCGAAAGCCATGAGACTAGTACGATCTTACAAGTTGCCTCAGATCTACTATAGTTGGAAAGAAACCCTAATAAACATCTTATGATCCAAGAGCCTAACGACCTGTCCAGGGTATAATCCAAATAATATGTGGAATCGTTGAATTATATGGGTTAAAGTTCGTGTATATTTTTTTATTAGGGCATTTAATTTCGCTTTTGTAAAAAAATGCATCGCAAATAATCTGCCCCTAGTCACCAGAGCAGTATTAACTTCTGGCCTAGGGGCAGATCACTCTAGAAATGTATAACAAATTTGCATCAAATTAGAAAAAATGCATTTAATTTCCATTTTTGCATCAACTTTGCACTCCCTCGCAGAAAAGTTTGTTTAACAAACGTCCTACGCTGATTCACTTTGTTCGACGTTTTGTTGAATGTAGGGCTAGTTTTTTTGTAGGGTTTTGACGTCTTACACGCAACGCAAAATACATTGCACGTAACGCAAAATACATTACGAATTTCTATTTTGATGGAAAGAAATGCATTTAATTTAGCTGATTTTTAAAAATGCATCACAAGTGATCTGCCCCTACACTCAAAAAAAAGTAAACGTTATGCCTATTGGCGATTTGCGGCAAAGCCAAAATTAGTCATGCGACACCTATGATTCAGCTCATGAACTGGCAAAGTGATACAGTTTGCTTTTTTCACCCGTAAGTGAGTCGTAGCTTACAACAAAATCTTCATTATCTTCTCGGAAAATGCTTACCACTGCCAAAACATGAATGAAACGAGTAAGAAATTTAGTTTTATTTGCGATTATTCTGAAATTACAGCAATTTGCAACTATTTCACTCATACATTTCTTCGAAATGTAATCGGGGTATTATTGTGGTTATAACAAATCGTTCCATAAATAAAGTTCCAACTCGAAACCGAGACCCAATCAGCACCAATGTCAAACTCCTTTATATTTTGAACTACGTAGGAGATTCAGTGAAGACTATCGGAGAGAAGGATCGGCTGTGCATGATACAAAGCTGACACTTTCCTATTAGCCGGATATATTCTTTCCTCGCGTGATCTGGAGAGTTTCATGAATTTACACCATCTCATGAAGGTTTAGCTTAACTTAGGACGAACGGGAAATGCTGTTGCGGCGGCTACGGTGCTCAACAAATTACATTTCGAAACAGCGCGCATATAGCTCTGCGAATAATATTAGAAACCACTATGTTTTACACTCTTTTCGCAAGATGTTTACTCATCATCTGATAAAATGATGATTTTCCTCCATTTTCATAAACAATTATCAACAAATTGATCGGTAATTTGGTGTTTAAAAGTCATTTTTTACCAATGTTTGCAGAAAATATATGCACTATGACAGAACAGAATGAAATCAACAACACTTTCCTCCCAGCGCTATCTGCGAGCGGTTTCAACGTAGAATCGCCAATTGATTTTACACATAGATTTTTGCAATTAACGGAGGCATATAGACACTATTTGCTGGCACATATACCTAATGTGTGTATTTACAAGAAATATTAATCTTAGATTCACATTTCATAACTATTAGGCACATAAAACCCCATTCTATAACAATATGCATATATAACTTATGTGTGTGCATACATAGTTTATACAGTTGACACATAGAAGGCGAGATAATAATAGCATTTCTTCTTCATATGAATTTTAAGCGGTTTGAAGCAAATAGGAAAATAGAAAATAGGAGAAAACCGAAAGACGCAAGTTCAGTATTTCGATTTTCAACTGCAACCAGAATAATTCTTCAAAGCAAATAATTCAAAACGTTTCTGGGATGGTATTTATTTCTACGGGTACGAGGTAGTTGAATGTCTTGCATAATTTTCTCAAATGTCGGAATAATAATGCTCGTCTGGTAAAAAAAACTTTACCCATTTTATGTATTCAAATTGCCCATTTTAGGAAGTTATTCGAGTTGTCAAAAAAATGGGTATTTTTTTGTTTCTAACAATGAGTACTTTTTATCCATTTCACAACTACTCGATGAGGTAATGCCATTGGGTATATTGATCTTAATAATAGGTGAAAAATCCTTAAGAATTATTTCAAGTGAGTTAACCTGTAAGGTAACTAGGATCGTAGCGGAACCTGCAAATTATTGGCGTGCATCGAAGTCCGTGACGGAAACGGAACATTTCGGCAATGCTCCGAAAACAACGGCCGTTTAGACTACTGAGGATGTTGCAAATATGCGCCAGTTCGGCATTTTTTGAGCAGCCAAAAGATCCGGCCATAAAAAAATATCCAGTTGGCGGTTTTGTTTTGTTTAGCAGTTTTAAAATGGGACGTCTATCTGCCGCTTATAAGGAGATTATAATGTGAAATGAATGCTATTTTATGTTTGTGTTTTGAAATTCAGAAATAATTCTATTGACAGTATTTTTCATTCTGGCGCGATTTTCATGAATTTTTTGCGCATTTTATTGTAACTGTTCTGCGAAAAATAATGGGTAAAACATACCCAGGTTGACGTACAAGGTCTGTACTCATTTGTGGGTACAAACTCTTCACCCATTTCATGGGTTATTTCACTTTTATTGAAAATGCGTAGTTTTCTACGCATTAATGGGTACTTTATTTTATCAGTGTGTAGGAACAGTTTTTACTCAAAAGTGACATAATCATTGGTACGTGTGCTAAGACAAGCGAAAAAACGTAGCAAAACAAAAACGAGAATGAGTGATTCCAATATTCCATAGAGTTCCTTGAATCTCGCGGTTTTGATTCCGGCAAACATTTAAAAATTCAATTTATGGACCGTGAACGGTCTCAGCCGTCAAGTAATTGACACAGCAAAGAAAAAAAAATCAATTTTCTTATTAATTATTAGGAAACAAAATGTTGAAGACAGTGAAGATTCTGCTAAAGCAACGTGTACTTTATTCAACAACACCCAGAGCAACAGCTACTAGACAAGCACCAATAATTACCTGCAAACGGGCCAAATACAATTTGTTCACATCGGATTATCCTGCTGGCGCTAATGGTAATCTGAAGTTCGGTGATCTTGAACTAGCCTCGAATGGATGGCGTCATCATAAGTCGGCAGGCGATTTCTTCACCGTACATCCCATTCAGCGACCGTTTGAGGCTCACGCTTTAAGTGATGTACCATTTCAGCAGTTGGGCATTCGGAACGAGCTGGTTATGAATTTGAAGAAACGACACGCTTTGTTTCCTACCGTCTATCAAGCAGAAGGTATATCAGCGGTTCTTAATGGAGAACATATTCTCTTGGCTGCAGAAACAGGATGTGGTAAAACTTACACTTATGTCGTTCCCATACTCGAACAAATCATGCAGAGAAAGCTGCATGGCAGACAGAAACATTTGAATTCTCCGTTGGTTTTGATCTTGACTCCTGGGAGAGAATTGGCACAACAAATAGGACGAGTGATTGAGGAGTTAACCGAAGGAACGGGTATTAGTTCGAGAATTTTGCTCGGCGGTCGTACCAAGCAACAGATGTTAAATCCGCATTTCGAGGAAGTCGATATTCTGGTTTCCAGTTTTGGAGTAATCAGTAAACTTGTGACCAGTGGCATCTACAAAACGGATGAGGTTCGATGGGTGGTGTTAGACGAAGCGGATACTCTATTGGACGATAGTTTCAATTCGAAATTACTTCATTTTATGAAACGATTTCCGTTTCACAAGAACCATTTGCAAGACCTTGGCGATAACATTCAAGGAACACAATTGATTTTAGCTGCGGCTACGATGCCTTCTAACATGGCGGAACTGCTTGGTCAATTGGTTAATGTGGAAACTATGGAAGAAGTTGTTAGCCCCAATCTGCACAGATTATTATCCCATGTTTCGCAACGTTTTCTTCGAGTAAAAAAATCTTACAAACCGAACCTACTACTGGACCTGGTTCGAAAAGATATTAAGCGACAGCGGCCCGTAATAATATTTAGCAACAAAACGCCAGCTTGTGATTTCGTGTCCATCCACCTGAACGAAGCTAAAGTGCCTTGCGTCAACCTTAACGGAGATATGCTTCTCAAGCTACGGTTGGGTCAGTTCGAAAAGTTCCAACAGGGAGAATTTAACGTTCTCTCCACAACGGATGTGGCCAGTCGCGGTTTGGATACAACCCGAGCCGCTCACGTTATCAACTTTGATTTCCCCCTGTATGCCGCGGACTACATCCATCGTGTCGGGCGAATCGGACGCATTGGAAGCCGGGGCGACTGCTTAGTAACAAACTTGGTTTCGAGTCAGGCCGAAATCGGTGCGGTACAACGTGTAGAACATTCAGCTAGAACCGACAGTCCACTGGCCAACGTGGATGCAAACGTGAAAGGTATCATTCGAAGAAGGATCAAGCGTAGTTTAGGGATTGTATAGTGTTGGGGTGAATGGAATGTTTTAATAAATATTATATGAATAAGAAACAGTTTTGTATTCTGTTTGAACAAAATGATCGATGAAGATGACCGCCATGTCAATTAAAAGGTGAATTCAGATCACTGAATATAAAGGGCTAGACAATTTAGAAATGGGTACTTCTAAATACGTGTATTGTTTTAACTGTTGCCACAATAGAATAACTTTCTAATGATTGTATTAGTGTAGCGCCTCCTAGCTGCAATAGAAGACGACTAGACTTGACCAAAGCGCACCTGGACCATAATTGAACTTAATGAAGTATACAATTGAGGCATTCCCTTTTATATACTTCCGAATAAATAATCTCATTCGTCACAGAACACTGATTTTTTTTTGCCACAGGAACAGATATTTTGCCAAATCATAATTTTTCACGAACTTATCGTCGCAAGCAGGAGATTCGAGGAATTGGAGCCCTGGGAAGTGAGACATATTAATCGAGTTTCGTCAACACCTGGCCGTACAGACCGTGGACAACAGTTCTGACCACTGTTTATTAATTGAGGTTGCGGTACGGATGTTCACTTGCTTGGTAACATTTGTTACCTTCTCGGAGATGGATTCGCCGAATTATCATTCAGTTTTTTTACCAAATCATGCTGCCCATATTAACTTCAACAGCAATTTCTTGTAGTTTTTAATCTCTCGAACCACAGTACGTTTTGGGTAATCCAGCAGTTTTGTCAGTTGGGTTTTGGAGATAGGCTAAGAGGCCGCCCCAGTTTTTTCCTTATGCCAGTTCCAGTTTGTCGTAGCTCAATTCCTCCAGCGTTTTGATATGGTATGTCGATCGCAGGAATGCAGGAACGAAAATCTTGGCTTTCAGTATAAGAGCGTACATATAGTTAATTTATTGTCCACCATGTCAGCAGTCAATGTCCGGCATCTTGCCGTCCTGCTTTGCATCTGGTTTTTGGCCGATAAAAGAAACGAACTCCGAGTAGTGTCCTGGCGAAAATTTTGTGTTAGTTTGGAATGGTAGTAAGTTTGGTGTCAGTTACTGACGTGTGGAGTACAAAACATTCAAATTTTATTTCTCTAAGTTAAGTGTTGTCCCCTTATGCGCAAATTGGTACGGTCGGTTCCTTATATTCGTGAGCGACCCGGAGCTTCTGTGCTTTGCTAACCGAGACATCACTCTGCACCATTGCAGTCACTTTAAGCATTTGTGTATGAACTTTTTAGATTTAACGTCTAACTGGCGCCAATTTGGTGTTCGTTTGAATATATCGTCTGACTGGCAGCAAGTTGATGTCAGTTCCTGACAAGTGGAACATGAAAAATTCAAATCCAACTTTTACATTTTTCCGAATGCGGAATAAGACCGTATAAGTGATGCTGTCACAAAACCGCCCTTAGCTATTCCAGAATAAATTACCTCACTTTTTATTTGGTTTGGCTCTCGTTCTTATAATAGATTCGATGCGACTTTCCGGTACCAATAGGATAAAACGGAATGCATATTCTAGACATTTATATACTTTTATTAGCATTGAAACAAATATCAACTAAAGAACAATCATTTAGGCATAACAACTAAGTTGTGATATATATTTCTTACGTTCCCACTATTTCCCAAATGCATAATCTTGCCAACTTGGCCAACCAGCAAAACATAAATGCGTTAAATTGAATGATGAACTTTTACATGTAACAACTCACAACAATCCGATTACAAAGGTAGAAAACTGGCACACTCCTTACTGCAGCATTGAACCCCTCACGCATCGAAAATGAGTTTACACACCATGCCACTTTACTTGGTAGGGGAGAACTCCGTCGGAGTCAATATGCGGCAGTGCATTTCGCGAATCAGCGGAACAGTGTAAGCAACACACTCATCCCATCCTGGTGATCTCCAAGCCGATTCCCGCGTTTCTTTGCGCGAAAGTAGATCTTTGTAACCTGTGCGAAAGGGGAAATGTGATGTAGTCTCAATACCAATTCAACTATATGACGCATTACTTACACCAGATATGATGCACGTTGTATAAACGACCGATCTGTGAGAAGAATCCCGCAAAAGCTTCATCGTTATTCTGGCGGTAGTTGATCGCCCGAGCCCAATTATTACCCCATTCGATCATGGTACCGGGCTTCAAACGATACGAGCGAATTTCGTAAATATTTTTATCCTTTCTCAGTGCTAGCTGAGGCCAATAGCTGAATGCAAGTAGATACTGCAGATGACGTGAGCGTAAGTATGTTCCTCTCTCCTGAGTTAACTTAACGTAGTCCTGAAAATAGAAACAAATGAAATTACATACTTACTGTCTGCCGATATGTTTGTAATAACTTACCGGATCATTGTAGAGAGTTTTCTTGCCCTGATCAACCATTTCAAACCCGCCAGTATAGCGCCACAAATGTAAACATTGATCCAAATCACCAACATCGACACTCCAGGAACCAATCAGCTCGATTGTTAGGTGCTTCTTGGACGATACAATTTCCACCGATTTCTTGCTGCGATAATAAAACAGGAAAATATACACAATACTGACGAAACTAATTCTTTTACTTTTTAGCTCGTGCGATTGGGTAGCATTTTCCCAAAAACATCTCCAGAATCTAAATCCCATAGCCAAATATTTCAGAAAGAACTAAAAACAAAAAAAAAACTATTTTCCTGGATACATCTGATGCCATATAATCCTGTTATATGCATAAAAAGGAACAATTTCTGATGTGTTAATAATTTTATCGGTTTATGTGCCCATCAAATTAATTGGAGATTTGCCCTTCTTTCAAACATGAGCTGTTCTTTCAAGATTTTGAACTTTGTTCGCCTCCTCTTCCCTTTCTGAAAATAAGTTGCGAAACGATGACTGAGACAACAGTTCTTAAATATAATCGTGAACATCGAAACTTTTCTATCAGACATAAAAGAAACATTTATGGACCAAACATATCAACACAAAATAAAGCAAAAAAATCCCAAGTGATATGTGCATCAATTGCAATCAAGCATCGCAGCACACTACCATTATTTATGCCTTTCTCTCATACCAATATGAGTGCTGAAACTGATAAGATTTGGATTTAATATCAAGCACAAAAATAACGTCGCTGTCAAACGTAGACTTTTATCGGTATTGGTAGTAAACAGTCAAAATGTGAATTATACTCACTAGTTATCCAGATACTGCTTCACCGAATCCGGTCGGATGTTGTGCGTGTGCAATTCGTAAATGATCTCCTTGTCACTCAACATCCTGCTGTGGGACTCTTTTGTCGGTTCAATTTTTCGAACCAGCAGTTTGCTGAGCCAAGATTCCGAAGAACCATCTCGTGCCAGCACAGAGCTCGTCGCAAATGTCCTTTTCGAGGTGCATCAGTAACCGGGAAGAAAAACAAATCCGTTAATTTGATACCTACATCTTGTATCAGGAAATATTTTTTCGGAATTACGCATCAACAGATTAAATAGAGCAAAGATATTACCTAACCGGCAGATGGAGTGCCGTTCCAAATCGTAGCGAGACGGTCATTGCGGTTTTTATTTAAATTCTTTGTCCACTAATGTTGGCCCCTGATAAGAACGACGACCAGTTGCGCTATCGAGATTGGACGAAGATTAGAAAGAGAACTCAAGCTGAGAAATAAATGCAACAATAACAGCTACAGATTTAATCGAATATTTTATAGCGATTTACTACTAAACCTCAGGTCACGAATGACGAATGAAGGAGATGATCAAAAGGATCAAAATGAAAACAGCTGCCAGATGATTTTTGACGTTTAACGTACACAACTCACAAATTTTAGGGATGTCGTCAAAAACTTTTTCAAAGTGATCCCAGTAAACGAAAAGGCGATTAGGCAGATTAAAATAGATGCTGGTATAACGGCACGAGTGGTTTTAAGGCTAGTTTACAATTCGGAAAACGTATCAGGGGGGTTCCCGCGACGGGAAATGAGTATACACAAAATGACAGTTTTCATGAAGTGTAAATCCAACAGCGGGAAACATCACGGAATTTTAAAACTCCACACAGAAATCCGGCCAGGAACAATTCAACACATATTGTTTCCGACGGTGAAAATTGTATTTTTATTAGGTATAAAATTCGGTGCTATTTTGATACTGTTCTTGTTTTTCAAAAGCAGCAGAACCTTTGATTTGATAGTTTGGAGAGATCTCGGTGGAAAATTTTCCCTGATCATATCCCGTGACCAATTTCCCGAACTGTAAACTAGCCTTTACACCAACCGACGAGGGAACGACACTGATTGGTTGAAGAAATGAACTTATAATAAAATTCTGATTGGATTGATAAAGATTGGCATTGGGTAGTTCGGAATGGGTTCGAATTTCCAACATTATTTCTTTATATTTTTGTTTGAAATGGCCGAGGATGGTTTGAAATGTGTCATGAAAAAAATCAAAACAAAACATTGCCCGCAGGAACAAATCAAAACAAAAACATAAATTTTGTTGCCAGAATTACAGAAAGATTTAAAAAGAGTATGCAGAGTAGCCCGTTACAAAAAAATAGGGATCTTTGGGGGTACGCGGGTTACGGCATTTTCTGATACAGATTATTACTGTGAATTAATATTTCAATCCTTTTTTTTATTCCTAAGACCGAAAATCGAGGGGCAAGAACTAGAAGGTTTGAGTGGGTATTGAAAATACCTACGTATTTTGAATATAATTAAAGTAAATAATGAAAGTATTTAAAACTACTTCTGTTGTACTTAATAAGGTATTTGAAGTACATATTGGTGGTAATTGAAATATTTTGTGCATTTAAAGTACAAAGGCGCTGTACTTAAAATCTTGCCTGTAATTAATGTACAATGAATTTGACACTAGGGGTAGATCACTCTAAGAATGTATAACAAATTTGCATCAAATTGAAAAAAAATGCATTTAATTTCCATTTTTGCATCAGCTTTGCACTGCCTCGCAGAAAAGTTTGTTTAACAAACGTCTTACGCTGATCCACTTTGTTCGGCGTTTTGTTAAATGTAGGGCTAGTTTTTCTGTAGGGTTTTGACGTCTTGCACGCAACGCAAAATACATTATGAATTTCTATTTTGATGGAAATAAATGCATTTAATTTCGCTGATTTTTAAAAATGCATCACAAGTGATCTGCCCCTAGATTTGACACGCATTTTTTAAAAATATTTGTGGTACTTAAACTAATTAAGTACTACTTTTGGCACTGCGTCATATTGAAGATTTAGTGCTTTCCGCTCGCCGTTACTATTGAAAAAAGCATTTTTTAGTTTGTTTCATTTTAGGAAATTAACACATCCAAACTAGAGTACTCTAGTTAGAGTGTGGCCATGAGGAAGAAGACACATGACGTATCCAAAGGAGCATGAAATTTGGCATATACACAATAGAAATAGGTCAAATGTCATACGCGTTTGGATACGTCATCTGACTTCTTCTTCCTCATGGCCACACTCTAACTAGAGTTCTCTAATCCAAACCCATGATACTAGTACGACGTTATAGGTTACCTCATCAGATCTACTATATTTTGCAAATGAAGATCCTTGTTGGTCGGTATTCTAGCAAAATTGGATTGAGATTGGAAGGTGTCGGTTCTCATGGTAAAAAGGGACAAGTCTGTCTTTGCCGGGAGACATGTTAGTGACTTGAGTGATTTGTAGTAATGCTGCCTAAACTCGACTCCTACCAGAAGAAGACAAAAGATTAGTACGTAAGATTTTAAGTCTGTTTCTAGTTTTCCGATCTGTATATATTTTACATCCTTGCTCTCTCTCTTGAATATTATGGCTCTAAATTTTCATAACATTCCCTAATCAGTAATCTCTAGCTAATTGAATGTCGTTAAAAAGTAAAAAAAAGAAAGTGAAGTGAAGTACTCAGAAATCCGAACCGGTTCCGAAATGGTTTGACTGGGTAGAGGTAAATACACCGACGAATCGACATGACAGAGGCATTCGAAAAGTGTCCCATACAAAATAACGATTGTTGTTAAATGAAGCAATCACTGCTGTCAAACTACGACAGATCGCTCCGCCATGTTTGTATTAGATAAGGGCTTTTCGACAAGTACACTGATAAAATAAAGTACCCATTATTGCGTAGAAAACTACGCATTTTCAATACAAGTGGAATAAACCATGACATGGGTAAAGAGTTTGTACCTACACTGAAAAAAATCCAAACGTTAATTCTATTTGCTTCCATCCGCTTAAAATTCATATGAAGAAGACATGCTATTGTTATCACGCGCACACATACCTTCTATGTGTCAACTGTATAAACTATGTAGGCACACACATAAGTTATATGTGCATATTGTTATAGAATGGGGTTTTATGTGCCTAATAGCTATGAAATGAGAATGTAAGATTAATATTTCTTGTAAATACACACATTAGGTTTATGTACCAGCAAATAGTGTCTATATGCCTCCGTTAATTGCAAAAATCTATGTGTAAAATCAATAGGCATAACGTTTACTTTTTTTTGAGTGTAGGGGCAGATCACTTGTGATGCATTTTTAAAAATCAACAAAATTAAATGCATTTATTTCCATCAAAATAGAAATTCGTATTGTATTTTGCGTTGCATGCAATGTATTTTGCGTTGCGTGTAAGACGACAAAACCCTGCAAAAAATTAGCCCTACATTCAACAAAACGTCGAACAAAGTGAATCAGCGTAGGACGTTTGTTAAACAAACTTTTCTGCGATGGAGTGCAAAGTTGATGCAAAAATGGAAATTAAATGCATTTTTTCTAATTTGATGCAAATTTGTTATGCATTTCTAGAGGGATCTGCCCCTAGGTTTGTACCCATAAATGAGTACAGACCTTGTACCACAGACTAACAGACATAACACTCAAAAACAAAGCTTCGCCCGCTTTAACGGTCATTTTAAATATATTTGTAGTTGGGACTGTGGCCACATTTAAAATTATGGCGCCACTGACATATGAACAAGCATATGGGGGATAGACCACTAGTGAAAAATTGTTCCCAATCCTGAGGGGTAACCCACCAGTAAAAAAGTGTTTGGGACTGTGGATAAAAGGTGGAGCTAGTGTTCTGGGAAAATTGTCGGATCGATGTTTTTTGAGGGAATTCCCTCATAGTGTTATGTCTGATAGTCTGTGCTTGTACGTCAACCTGGGTATGTTTTACCCATTATTTTCGCAAAATAGTTATAACACAATGCGTAAAAAATAACCATTCATGAAAATCGCGCCAGAGTGAAAAATACTGTCCGTAGAATTATTTCTGAATTTAAAAACAGAAGCAAAAAATAACATTCATTTCACATTATAATCTACTTATAAACACAGAGAACAGACGTCCATCTTCAGCATTCAATTTGTGAAAAATCTCTAACGGTTTCCAAGGTAGTTGGGATATCCAAACCAGGTGCGCTACTGTCATGTTTTTTTGTGGATGAGTTCGACAGAATTGACAGCGGTTATTTCTCTACCCAGTCAAACTAGTCTGGAACCGGTTCGGATTTCCAGCATGAATTCCAGCTCAAATGCATCAACCGATATAGTCGGAATCGATTCCCGAATAGAAATGTACAGTAATAAAACCATGAATTTCACTGTGACAGTACAGTAATTTTACAATAATTTACAGTAAGTTTAAGTGTTATACTACAATACAAAAACAATTAACTTTAATGTTTTTACAGTAACTTTCAAAGTAAAATAGACTTTTACAGTAAAAAAGGGGGGTGGTTATGTATCTTAACATTAAAAAAAATCGATTTTTCTCCATACATTTTTTTCTCGAAAATAGTAAAATTTAATGTGAATTTTCTGTATCAGTTTTTTTTTCTGAACAGTAAAATTCATTGTTACATGAAATTTTATTGTAAATCTACTGTGAGAACTTTGTATCGAACAATGTTAAAACAGTAATAAGTATAATATTTATTGTTTTATGATTGTTTGTAGGGTAAATGCTATTGTAAAATTCTATCCGGGTTGTTTTCTTTGAGCAAGATTCCAATGACTTGAGGAAAATAATTAAACAGAAGAGCTAATTAATCATATATTTAGAAATAGACCGATTAGGATTATAACTAAATTGGCAAAAGAGCGTGCTTCGGCTGTCTGAGAACTGAACTACGCGATTGCGACAGCGGAAATCACTTAGTGTTAAATGAACCATTACAGTTTTTTGCAGCCCTGAGAACTGGAGAGATATAAAGATATCATTATCGAAACTAATAAAAAACAGAACATTACGCGATTCAATATCAGGAAATGTATTCTTAACAGAACAGTACTTGGTTTAATAAGAATATAACAAATTCAAACAGTAATCAAATAAATTATTTCTTAAAAATCTAGAATATTATTTGTTTTATTTTTGTATGTTGACCGTCTTTTGTGGGAGAATGTGGGTGAATGGAGAACAGTGAGTTTAGTTATATAAACTATGCAAACTAGGCTCGATGGAACTATCCAAGTCAGTCTTGGATATCACATACATTTGGAGTAATATCAGATGTTGCTTCATGCTGTTCTCAACCACTATTCACTATTCAGGATTTCGAACCGGTTCCGGAATGGATTTGACGGATAGTTGGGATAGGTTGGTGTGGCGGCGCTAGTGTTTATCGTATATTAATTCAAATGTTTACACACGTTTTTTAAATTTTTTTGTTCGATCATGGATGTCTGTTATCTGTGGTATTTCCATTTAAATCTTTACACAGGTTTTTGTGAGAAGTTTTTCGAGCTTATATGTCTGTTCTCAGTGGCTTTACATCATACACAGCAGATTCTTCTCTCTGATAGACTTAATAGAATCTCCTACGTAGTCCAAAATATGAAAAAGTTTAACATTGGTATTGATTGGGTCTCGGTTTCCAGTTGAAACTTTATTTGTGGAAAATATTTTTATAACCATCATAACACCGCGATTATATTTCGAAGAAATATATGAGCCAAATAGTTTCAAATAGTTGTAACCTTAGAATAATAGCAAATAAAACTAAATTTCTTACGCGTTTTATTGATATGTTGGCACTGGTAAGTTTTTTTCTGAGAATAAAATGAAATTTTTATTCTAAGCCAAGACCTACTTGCGAGTGAAAATAACTGCATCACTTTGCTAGTTCATGAGCTGAATCATAGGTGTCGCATGACTGATTTTAGTTTCACCACAACCCAGTTACCAAATTTCTGGCAGAGACAGCTCTGCTAGATTTGTGCAAGTCTTGGTTTGGCAGCCCTGTCAGATTTCTGCGCGCATCTTGTCGGGTTAGTTGAGCTAGGGCGAACTTGGTTTCGCTCGCGTTTTCTGGCAAATTTTGACAGGAACCGAGCAAAACCTTGGCACAACTCGGACATACACTGTGTAAAGATCCTGGCAATTCCTACCTGGTAGAATTTAGCACAAATCGAGCAAAACATCTGACAAAAATTTGGCAGGAAGCGTACAGAGATCTTGGCCGTACATTACTGCCTGGATTCTGGATAAAAGCGAGCAGCATCGGTTGGTTTAACCGCTTCTGTCAGAAACGGTTGTTGCATTTGAGCGAATTCTTCGCCAGAATTCTCGCACAAATCGCGCAAAATACTCGCAGAAACTCTGCCAGCATCAATTTCGCTTTGCCCAACTTTTGCTAACTTTCTGCTTGCCACGGTGACTGGGAATTTGCTAATATGATGGTTGTTTTACTTTGTTGTTTTAAAATAAACATTACATAGTTTCACAAAAAGCTTACTTACAGAAAGCACCCGTTCTTTCGTTTGACACCGAAACATTCAGTCGAACTCGTTATTTTATTGCGAATTAATGAGATCTAGACTAATTTTTTTTATATTGTTGGGTTAGGTTGGTTGTTTTGGATACGAAAAATGTTTATCTAGAAATAGGATTTATCAGTGGATAACCTCGACTGTCACCAACTGCCAGAGTGTAAAAAATTGACATCGCTGCATGAACTTGAAAGAAAACGAAATTCAATTCACGCCCGATGCGATGAATGAAATTTTTGATTCGTTTCCATCGTCATTCGTTCTTCCGACGCAGCGCTTTCAGGTACGGACATGTTCAGTTTCAGAAACAAAGTGAATTTTATTTTTATGCTAGCTCTGAGAGGCATTAGTGATAAAAAGTGCACCAGATATAAATTACGCAGTTCGTAGGGGCAGATCACTCTAAGAATGTATAACAAATTTGCATCAAATTGAAAAAATGCATTTAATTTCCATTTTTGCATCAGCTTTGCACTGCCTCGCAGAAAAGTTTGTTTAACAAACGTCCTACGCTGATCCACTTTGTTCGACGTTTTGTTAAATGTAGGGCCAGTTTTTCTGTAGGGTTTTGACGTCTTACAAGCAACGCAAACAATATTGCACGCAACGCAAAATACATTATGAATTTCTATTTTGATTTAGCTGATTTTTAAAAATTAAAAATTTAAATTTAAAAATTTAGCTGATTTTTAAAAATGCATCACAAGTGATCTGCCCCTAGCGCAGTTCACTTATGCTCGAAAATGTAGATGCTAACTTCTTCCTTCAAACTGTCGACATAATAACAAATGAATGCTTTGGTTGGTGAATGAATTTATATTTCCTCTGCACTCAAGCATTCGATTCGGCATGAAATTTCAGTCAGTGGGAAAGTAAATGAATGAGGGAGGCGTTGAATCTGAATGTCGGTTTCGGTAAATACAGGTAGAAATAGGTAACTGATTTTGAAATTTCGGAACACAGCCAACTGCACTCTTTAATTCAGTGATTTCAGCCCACTATCGAGATTTCAATCTCTGAATTTCATTTTAGTATGAACTGAAAGCGTAAGAACGAATTCTTAGTGATGTATATATTTTTCAGAGGTAGGAAACATATGTTCTTCAACAATATTACCACAGATAACAGACATTTAGGCTATAATAAAATTTCTTCAAAAACCTGTGTAATCTTTCAAATTCATAAGCGTTGGAAATTCGTGTTTCACTATTGCCATCTATGCAACTCTTTGCTACACGTAGCTTTGACAACTGTACTCCAACTGCATTGCATCGAATACTGCGCCACCTACAACCGTTTGTCAAACTTGTTTCAGACAACTGATTCATTCGAAATTTCAGTAGTGGGTATTTACTCACGTTTTGAATCTAGCCTAAACGTCTGTTATCTGTGATATTATATTTTTCATTCGAAGAAATAACATTTAACCACTGAGAACTGACATGCAAGTAAAGTTTTCAACTTGTGTAAGAAATAAAACTGTCGACATGACAACTACAAGTAGCAACTTGCCATTGGCCGGCGCTTCGATCGGCCAGCAATCGCTACACGTGACTTGTGTGCAAACTTGGATACAATGGTGACTCACGCATGCGATGGTGATTTTCAACGTATTTTCATTTAAATGTTTACACAGGTTTTTCGGGAAAGTTTGTTCCAGCTTATATGTCTGTTCTCTGTGATTTAACTTCAATGCGTTTTTAAAGATGAAAAACATCATCATTGCACTCTCGCGCCGTCTGGTGGTCGACATCCAGAGTTATGTCGCGAATAAAAACCAGTCAGAATTCCGGTTCATTTCCGGGTGAACTTTACTGGGTAATATATACCCCACTGAGAAGGCCAAGAACTTGTTTCAAAATCGTCCGACACAGCTCCATCGTTGGACGTCTGTTGAACGGTTTGTTGGACATCGCCCGACGTTGGTCCCACGAGCGTCCTCCATTGGACGATTTTGAGGCCTCATTTTCTTATGCGGGGATTTAATGAATGTGAGGCAACATTAGTGAGCAGTGAGCAAAAGTGGTGTGTTGTTCGATGAGGCTGGGAGAACTACTAGAAATTTTGCAGTCTCGTTCGTTCGTTGTGCGTGTGCGAAAATTAAAGTGAAAAACGCTGGAAAAGCTACGTAAAAGTTATTCGTGGTGGTCACTACCTGGCCAATTGAGTTTGTCTTCCGCCGGGCTTTCCGAGTTGGTTTGAGTTCCGGCCCGAGCAGAACGGTCCAACTAGTGAAAATGTCTGGCGATTGACTGCCCCACCGAAGGCAAGGTCTGTTGCTGCAATTGTACGAATCTCTGCTCGTATGTGTGGGATAAAAACGTAGAACAGTGCTCTTATTTTTACGTCTACTGATTTGCCCATCTGGAATGGGTGCGTGAGATAATAAATTTCATCACAAGGAAAAAAGTTCGATAGGCGGAAGGTTGATTGGAAATTCGTTAATCTAGCTTAATCACCAGGAACGATCCTCTGGTGTTCAGTAATCACGGCCATCGTCTATTGTGAGTGTGAGTTGGACCCTGTTCACTCCTTTTTTGCCCTCGGAACGGTGTGAAGTTGTATGTATTTAATATATTTTTTGTGTGCAATCGCCATTTTGTGTTCCGACGAACAAGTGAACGAACGAACGAAAGGGAAGAAAGTTTTCTGCGGTGACCGTGGCCAACCGTGTCCGAAGGCAGACTTCGCCAAGGGTTCGCTTAGGGACAACCGTTCGAACGGATCAAAAACTTGCTAGAGGAGACAAGTTCCTAGACGCACTGCTGGTCACGGATCGTGTTATGTACTATTATCACATAGCGGAAAGCACAAAACGTCATCTTCAGGGGCGCTCCCCGAAATTTGATGGGGCAAGAAGTTTTTCTTCGTCAACAGTGGCGGACTACTTCCGGTCGGAGAGTACCCGAAGAAGACTGGTAAGCATGATTCGCTTCATGTTAATTGCTGACAGCGAAATTAATAGCACGAAGGGAATTTTCCGACACAAATCTACCGCAAACAAGAAAAAACGATTGATTGGTGGGTGGACGTTTGGGTGGGGGGATGCAGAACCTGTCCAGTTCAAAATTTGCACCTATTAGGACGTCTGAACTATTGGCATGTATACGTTTGATAATATCAGACTATTTTACTATTCGTTTGCTTTGTTCAGACAAATTAAACGGGTTGCATTTAAAGATAGGAATTCTATGTAAAGTATAATGCATGTCTCATCGAAAATGTCTTTTCCTTGTTTTATTCAGTGATGGTAATTTCCCTGGCCTGATTAACAGTGCATTTTATTGTTTACAGTGACAAAAACAAGTTCTATCGAGAAAACTATTTGCCTTCTATTTATTTTGCAACAAACATAAAACCATTAAATTAAAAGTTTATATAGTGCGCATACACCCTTTTTAATTTTAATTTTTTTTTCTATACATACTGTTAGTGTTCGGCCACAACAGTGATTTGAATCAATTGTAATTATAATTTTGTTTCAGATTTTATTGAATGAAATGTCTTAGTATAAAAGAAATTTGCTTGGGTTCGTAAAATTTACATGGTTGAAACGAACGAAATTGAATTATCAGGTAACATTTGCCAAGTTAAGTCTAATTATTGCTCGTTTTTATAAATTTTTGTAGCAAGAAAACTGCTCAGAGCAGGTGGGAGGACCATGCTACTAGACCGACTCCGGAATGCCTAGGTCTAGTTTTCCGTTTTGATTACCGGAGCATGTCCAGGTCTAGTTTTCCGTTTTGATTAACTCTTATCATTAATTTTCTGAAAATTGCCAACAAAATGAAAATAAAAATATGCAAAAATTAAAAGCATCTCTTTTTGAATGTTGCGATGGAAGAAATGATTGTTTATTTATAGGGAGCAGAATATTTGAACAGCTTATTAAAAAGAAAGAAAAATATATCGCATTTTGTCGGTATCCTCATTTTGTTAGTCCAAAATGCACTGTGTGGCTTGCATTTGATTGCGAAATAAAGAAATTTGCCTCAGAAATAAATATATACCAATACTTCCGACATTCTGCCAATTTTCTTGGCTCTGAAAAATGCATTTTAAGCCATATATCAATTCTTATAACGTAAAAAAGGGGAGTGTCGCGTTTGTAGGCCTTCAGCAACCAAACTACTTTTACCTTCCGGAAGTCGCGCTAGTGCACTGAGTGCGCGCTGCTCTGAAAATCTAGCGAAATCGTTTAAGCGCACCAGCGGCTGCTCGTTCAGTGGGTCATTTGCGCGACTTCCGGATGGTTAACTCATCTAAATGCATTTGCTGGCATGTCTATTTACCACTACGTTAGAAATTCAGCATGCTATGCTGGCCGGGAATGGATGATTCACGTACGTCGGTAAATTAATTGTACCTTAAGGCTCAAGTTACCTAAAGGCTTGGTAGTATGCGTAAGAAAAATTGTGTTCAGCTTTGCCACCAGATTATCCATTTAAACCTTTTCAAAACTCTAAAAGAAGAATATCAGTCGATTTATTAGATCATCACGATTCAATTCATGCAAAATACCTGCTGGAAAAACCATCGGCTTAGCTGGATGGTGCTTTTGAAAAAGTGACTGTGATTTTTTGTCACACTACCACACCGAGCTGGGGTACGCAACACAACTGCGCAATGAAAAAACCACAGACACTTTTTCAAAAGCACCATCCAGCTAAGCCGATGGTTTTTCCAGCAGGTATTTTGCATGAATTGAATCGTGATGATCTAATAAATCGACTAATATTCTTCTTTTAGAGTTTTAAAAAGGTTTAAAAGGATAATCTGGTGGCAAAGCTGAACACAAATTTTCCTACGCACACTACCAAGCGTTCAATTCTAACACATGCTTAAGAAAGGTAACTTGAGCCTTAATTTATCCAATCCGATCTTCCCGCATGAATAGAATCAAATGCACAAATCGAACACCGGAAGTATTACACACTATTCTATCATATACGCCTGTTCTGCATCCATTCCCTGACCCCCATAGACATACGACTAGCACATAACAATTGTACACTAGGACTAAAAAGTACAATTATTATAAATCGACCACTAATAAGTTTCTTGTTATACACCTATTTAATTAATTTGATTAGCTTGTGACCCCCACTGTAAGCCTTATCCAGCAACAATGCCTTTAAACTGTGGAACAATATCTGAAAAAAGCGGCCCACAGCAAATTCAATCTACGTCAACCCGCCGGGCTGCCACACCAGCGCGCACTGATGCACGCAATATGCGTCATGATGTTTACAATACCGTCCAACCCCTCAACCTAGGAGAGGGTCTCCCAAAGCATAATACATATTGATTAGGAATCAACATAGTTCTAAAAGTTTTAGAAATTTAAGGAATTCTACCCTTCTCATGGAATTACAACACAGGAAAGCAAATGATCCGTTTAGCGATCGATTGGGAAGTTTCGCACAAACATTGCATTTTTATAGCTCAAATGCGTACAGATTTGTAAGATGATATATCGGCGAAAAAACATGCGGTTGTACACCAAAACTGACGGAGAACCTACGATCACAAAAGAAGCACTAGTCGCCGTTGAAGCTAAAGTCATGGATATGGTCACTCAAGCGAAACCGTTGTATGGATGTCTCATCATGGACGAAATGGGAATTCGTAAGAAGATTATCTGAAAACACCAGAACAAAGTATTTGAAGGCGTGGTGCAAAACCAAGAAGGGAATATTGATCACTCACCAGCTGCTGGCGAAGCTCTTGTGTTTTTTAATTTGTGATAGGTCTTGAAGACATCGTCATCGACGATGTACTTAAAGCTCTTTATGACGTTGGAATGAACATCCTTTATCTTACATTCGATGGAACGAGAACAAATATCGCTACATACTGCGCTCAAAACGTATTTTAAACATCCAATTGCCGGGTGCAACATTTTTGTCATTTTCGATGTTGTACACATGTGCAAATTAATACGAAATACGCTTTACTCCCAAATGTCTTGCTGGCGTAAAAAAGAAACATATTTTTAAAATTGAATAATGTTTAAAATTTGCAGAATATAAAACTATTTCATTTACATTTTTTGGTGGGGGTAGAAAGGGTAATGGCTGAATGGTCCATGCAGACCACAAAAACGTCATGGGAGAGGATCAGGTGTGGGTTGAGGTACGGTAAAGGAATTTATGTATACTTGACGAATAATTGCGCTGCAGAATGTGGTGAGCAAACGCCTGACATCATCGTGGATGTGTTTGATTCGGTGGACAACAGACCGCAACGCCCAGTTGGCCAGGAAGTCGCCATGAAACTGACGAGACAAGCCAAAGTGCAGGAGGACGAACTGGAACCAGGGCGTGTCACTCCTGCCATCCGCTATGGCGATTATACAGGCATTGGCAGTAGTCAACATATGATGGGCCTAGCCCAGGGGGGTGTCACTCCAGTCATTCGCTATGGAGATATATAGACTTTGACAGTAGCCAACATATGTGGGCCTAGCCGCTTCTACGCCCATGTCGCCCGTGCAATAGCGTTGGGTTGTTTTGATTTTAACAAAAGCAGATGTTAGCTAGGACAAAATGGCTACCTAGCAGGGGCCTGGCCTAGCCGCTTCTAGGTCCATGTCGCCTATGCAATAGCATTGGATTGTTTTGATTTTAACAAAGGCGATGTTAGCTAGGAAAAATGGCCGTCAAGCAGGGGCGTGATTGGAACACAAGCGAGAGTTGCAACAAATGAAAGCGGAACGACAGTGTGAGAGGGAAACGGAAAAAATGATGTAGCAGCTTCTCCTGGAAAGACAACTGCTGTAAAAGAAGATGGTAGTTGAAGAAGAGTTGAATAGGAAGCGAGGTGAATTGTACACGAAATTTCAGCGCAAAAGTGCTTCACAGAAACAAGAGAATGGTGCCGAAGGCGGCCAGATGCAAACGAATGCAGATTTGGAATATGGAGGAGCAACTTCAATTACTCAATCGAGCAAAACAAACCAATTGCCGATACCCGGAGAGCTGTTCCCAAATGTTCCACACCCAACAAGGTACCGCGCCTGGGAAACGTCAACCACAATCGACCTCTGCTCGAAAAGGCTTCGGAGAAACATGCAATGCTAAGAAAAAATCGATCAAATGCCACAGCAGATAAGCCACCTATACCGCCGCTACCGATACCGGAACTCATCTCGGTTCTAACTCCGGGTATGCCATGTCTTCCAAGTTCATACGAAAATCTGACAATACTGCAAGAAGAACCAGAACTGACGAGGAAGGGTCCATTCGCAAAGTTGCCGATATCGGTCGGAAGAGTGGCCTCTGTTCATCAGCATCTTCAACAACGGAAACAGTGTGTGCAACTGGACCAATCTTGAAAATCTAGGAAATATCAAAGGGCAAACGTTGGAGGCAGTGAGGAGCTGATTTCTGTTGCCAGAGTCGGTTCCAAAGGTGATCGAAACTCTCCGGCTTTTTTTACGACAGACCAGAACAACTACTTCATTCCCGGATACAAAAAAGCGATGAAGGCGGACCCGACACGTATTGAAAGTTTCTCCATATTCATTAGTTATGACATGATTGTGCAACAACTGTCTGATCATTTAGTGGCCTCGAGTTTAGTAGACCATCTTGTGAACCCTATGCTCATTGCGGAATTTGTGGAAAAGTTACCCATAGTACAAAACTCGAATGGGTGAGGTACAAGCGCCAACAAGATTTTGTTAATTTGAGCACTCTTTCTGATTTTCTCTCGGAGATCGTTTTAGAAGCAACTGAAGCCACACTCTACACTGAGCCTCAAATCTCGTTCGATCCAGGAACGACAGATAAAAAAACCGAAAGGTAGAGAACATCACGGTTTTCTGAACACACACCACGTTGAGCAGCCGTCGCACCAGCTAGTGGGCCAACAAAAAAATCTCAATCAGTACGATAGTCGTAAACCATGCCGAGGGTGCAACCGCAGAAACCATCGCATTCGCCTTTGTGAGGATTTTCGAAAGCAAACCTGGAATGAGATAATGAAGATTGCGGAAAAGTGGAAACTGTCAAGTGCACGAGCACGGTCAGATTCGTTGTCGGTTCAAAGGGCACTGCAACGTCAGATATTGTAAAGAGCGGCACCATCTTCTCCTTCATCCGCCAAATTCAACCTTCTTATTGTCAACGAACTGCAATGTGCACAATTCGAAACATCATCCTGTAATTTTCCACGTGATTTCGATCATGCTCCACAACGGAAGGCTTGTCCTCGACGTTATCGTCTTTCTGGACGAAGGGTCATCTTATTCCTTAATAGAAAGCAGCGTTGCAAAACAAATTATGCTATATGGCGTGTTGAAGCCGATAGTGGTCAGGTAGACGGCAGGTTGGAACGAGATTCAAGGTGTGTTGACTTATAGATTTCGGCGGAGGATTCCGAAGAGAAGTTTCTGCTGCGAAATGTTCATACGGTTCAACAGCTACAACTTCCGGAGCAGAAGCTGCGATTCGCTGAAACAACGGCCAATACCTAAACGGTACTCCTAGGATACTCATCGGGCTCAAACATTCTGCATCTGCTCGAGTCACACATCGGCAATCCTGCTGAGCCAATTGTAGCTCGTACGCAGCTTGGCTGAACACTATACGGTCCTCAGTGTAGCGACGATACGACGGTCAGATTTGCTGGTCATCACACAGTTGGTGAATCAATGGACCAGGAACTGCAGGAGCTTCTTCGAAAATACTTCACGGTAGAGGAGTCTAGCCTGGCTGTCACGGTGTTACCTGAACCTATCGAGAATATCAGAGCCAGAAAGCTATTAGAGCAACAAATCTCCGGTTTCGGCGAGCGCTTCGAAACGGGATTGTTATGGGAAAATGACAACCCTCAACTGCCAGATAATTACGCGATGGCAGTTAAGCGAATGCAGAGTTGAAGAATCTAGAGCTGCAACAGAACGTGGAGAATCAAACTAGGACTACCAAAACAAAGTTTACGCTCACATCGGTACTGAGAAGGAATTGGTGACAGCAGAACCCGGTATGGTGTGGTATCTTTCCCTAAATGTTGTTCTTGACCTCAAAATACAGGGAAAGGTTCGGCTAGCATGGGACGCTGCGGCATCCGTTTAAGGCAAGTCCCTCAACTCGGAATTAATTAAGGGCCCCGACCTTCTCTCCAGTTTACCATCGGTTCACCACCGTTCGGGGCGACCTGCAAGCCTTTTTGACAGACGGAAAGCTGCCGACTAAAAGAACTCTCTAAAAGGCACTGTTCACTGCTTTTGGAAAGATAATCATCCAAGACCTTTGGAGAAATGGGGATGATACACTGGGTGAAAACTAAGCGAGGAAATGGTTCAAATGGATCGCAATGCTACCAAAAGTTCAAGCTATGGAGATTCCACGTTGTTACTTCCTGGGTATGAAGCCGTCAGATCATCAGAACCTCGATTTGTACGTTTTTGCCGACGCTGGTAAAGAGGCCTATGGTAGTGTTGCGTATTTCCGAATATGGGTAAATGGACACCCAAGAGTTACGCTGGTGTTGGCTAAGTCTAAGGTCGCATCTTTTCAATACATGTCTATTCCTAGAATCGAACTACTCGCTGAAAGATTGTGGCTGTGAAGGCTTCCTTCAGTGAAGCTAAAACGGCTCGTGATCCCCATCGACTCTGCAACGATACTTTCCTCGATTCGCTCCGACCACACGAAGTAAAAACAATTTGTGGCCTACGGCAGAGGAGAAATATTAAGCCTTACGAGTCCTACCGAATGGTGCTGGGTTGCATCAAAGAACAACATGGCAGACGTGTTGACGAAGTAAGGTAAAAATGGACCACCCTTAAACACCGACGGCGAGTAGGTACGAGGCCCGGATATTCTGTACTAATCATCGGATCGTTTCCATACATTGACTCCCCATAATGTACCGTTCCCCAGAAAGACATTGCTCAGAAAGTGCCATTCCCTAGAAAGCCATTATCCAGAATGCTCCATTCCCCAGAAAGTCATACCCCAGAATGCCCCATTCCCCAGAAAAGTTAATGTTCTTAATCATTTTTTGTGATGAAGCCTAAGGTTTGCGCATTACCTAATTCAAGGAACTGATGCGGTGTAAAGCTGCTGAGGACATGCCGCCGAATGTGGCTGCCCCTAGCAAGCAAACCTGTTATCCACTCGTATAACTGGTTTACTCGATTGGATTGGTTCCTTCTTTCAATCATGAGCAGTACATTAAAATCGAAATGAATGTTCATTTTGACAAACGGTTTGGTTTGGTTTTGGAGCATTTCTCGACAAACATGTGACAGCGCAGTTCACAGCATTTAATGAAAGAGAAACCTTTTCTCTTTTGTTTATTACCAACATTTGTGGTTGGAGAGTAACGGTTTGTCCAGAATTTCCGCTAAAAGTGAATTTTGACAGTTGGTTCTAAGGCCGTAATCATATGTTTGTCGAGATCTATCTTTCTTTTGCATTGGAAATGTTTCGTACACAAATGTACGATCTATCCGAAATACATTCGAAAGTATTTTCATACTTTATGCCAAATGGTACTTATACCACAGACTAACAGATATAACACTCGAAAACAGCTCTTCGCCAATGTTAGCGGTCATTTTGAATATATTTTTAGTTGGACAATGATCGTATTTACGATTATAATCCATATATGGCACCACTGATATATGCGCAAGTGTACGGAATAGACCACTAGTGAAAAAAGTTCTTGGGTCTGAGGGTTAACTAATTTGTAACTGAGTGGTTAGAACCATGTAGTGTTTGGCGGATCGAAATTTTGTAAGGAATTAATTATAGTGTTATGTCTGTTTGTCTGTGCTTATGCTACACGACTGTTAGGTCAAATGGTCAACTACCATATAATGTCTTATGTCAGACGATGTTGTGCCAAAAGACTTTATGCCGAACAGGATAGTCTTGCTCAAAAATTGGGACAGTTCTTCAAGTGTAAACTGAGCAAACGTAAAGAGTCATTTTCATGAAGATTCAACGAACTGCTCATGTTTGAAAGAAGGAATAAATTCCTATGTTTGAGTTAATCGGGTAAGCGAATGGCTTACTTGGTGCCGCTTTCGGCAGCTCATCTTCAGCAACTTAACATCACATCACTTCAATTACTCCGATAATGTTTAAGATTCGCCATATAACCTTACTTACATAACACTGTTTCATTCTTTTGAATAGTAGGAAGGGGCGCTACCGCTTCCCATGATTGTTGCCCAATGTCTCTTTAAACACAGCTGTATTAGATTCTGCAAGTTGTTCTACAATAGTTTTTGGACAATAGTTCTTTCTGGGGAAAACACTTCAGTATATTATTTTGTGTGGAATGTGCAGGAATCAAAAGAGAAGAATATCGTTTGAAGGAAGTAGGAACCAGTAGAGTCGGGATTCGTTGGTTGGGCCACAGCCTATGTCCAACTAACGAATATGATCCGTTAGTTGGACCGACTGACAGACGTCCAAAACTATCCAAAGGAGACGTTAGTAGTGTAAAGTGATTTTGACATAGGATTTTGACATTAAGATGCTTTTTAGTTGGACAATGGTCCAACTAGCAGAGGTCCAACTAAAAAGCGGTCCAGTTCAAAAGTGACCACCCAGCGAATCTCGACTGTAATAAGTTAAAAAGATTAAATCAATAAAAATAAAGCTTTCTGAGGAATGACTTTTGAATAGGGCTAATAAGATTTGTAATCAAACTTTTGTTTTGCTGATTTCTCTTAATTTGTTATCATTTCAACACAGAAAACATTTGGAATTGACTCTACCAAGGGTAAAGATGTTGATGCATGTGTATTTTTCATGAAATTCAACTCGGTAGTGGAATATTGAGCAAAATAAGTTTGTTTATAAATTCTCATTAGCCCTTTTAAAGCATTACTATTGAATTGTGATATAAAAGTAAATCCTATGCACATGGGCAGTCCAGCTATGCGACATAAGTCTTTTAAATTCGGAACTGTCTCTCCTAATCCGGGACATCTGGTCACTTTATGTTAGTGCTATTTCCAATTAGGTTTTTACGAATTGCGGTGTCGTAAAGATTAAGTCGAAAAAACGTAAATTTCGTTCTCTTATCACGTTACCTCGGTGTACACAAAGTTTTATTCACATGTCAGTGTTATGATTGTTTGGGACAGTATTTTATTATTAGTCATTGCATCGCTTGACTGCGTTTACATTCTGCTTCGTTTTACCTTTCCTGCCAATTCCTGGAATTAAATCAGTAGACAATAACAATGTAACCTTTTTTCTATCTTCTTTTTCACTTGTAGAGTTCGGACTGGCTAAGCTTACTTACTCGACGGAAGTAACGTTCAGGGGCGGTGAAAATGTGCATCAATTTGTCAGATTGTGATAAATACAGCACCCGCATCAGGGGTAAGGGGCAGTGTTCGATAAGCTTAGTGATAGAACAAAAATAGTTATGTGGCACCTATTGGTCTAATCAGTTAGCAAACAAATGACAATAATAGCAAATGAGGTAGAGTTTATCGTAACCAATCGCTCAAATGCAGCGATAGAGGAAGCATAAACAACGCAACGGTGTAGAAAAAGAGAGAGAGAGAGCCGCATACAAAGTGGAAGAAAATACACTAACAACCGTGCGATAGCGAGAAAGTGCTGCAGCGCGCAGATCCAAATACAGAAGTAAATAATCGAAACGTGACGCGTGTGTTATAATCGTTTGACCGCGAGTGTGTGCCCCCTCTCCTCGAGTTGGTTCCCTCCCCAGTGCTGCTGCTACAGTCAGTAGTATGCCTATAATGAGGCCAGGAAGTCTGAAGGATCCCGAGATAGCTGAGCTTTTTAATAAACATGACCCGGAGAAGATATTCGAAGACCTGCGCGAGATCGGTCATGGATCGTTTGGTGCGGTATACTACGCTAAGTGTAACCTCACGCGGGAGATTGTCGCAATCAAGAAGATGTCCTACATGGGCAAACAAAGCATGGAAAAGTGGCAGGATATCTTGAAGGAGATCCGGTTCCTGCGGCAGCTAAACCACCCCAACACCATCGAGTACAAGGGATGTTATCTGCACGAAAATACCGCCTGGTTGGTGATGGAGTACTGCGTCGGATCGGCATCGGATATTATCGAGGTACACAAGCGACCACTGAAGGAGGATGAAATTTCAGCTATATGCGATGGAGTGCTGCGTGGGCTGAGCTATCTTCACAGTCTGGGTAGGATTCATCGGTAAGTGTTAATTCATAGACAGTGTGTCACTTTTTACTGTGGAAGTGGCATGCACTTCCTAATTCGAGGAAATCTAAGGTTCGTGAATACGTATATGAGATCTGATGTTAATTGAAGCATTTCGACGTATTCTTTGCTTGTAACGAGAACCAAGAAAACAAATTTTTGACAGGTATGCCGTCAGGTGAAATCTTTTTTGAAGCGTTTAAAAGATTTTGTATAACGCTACCTACATTTCTCCTGCTTCATATTATGACTCGGACACGGAAATTTCGCGACCGTAAATTATTAGTTTGATGGAAGCCATCAATTTAAACATATCAATAATGAAAATTACAGTTTAACCAATATTTGCGACACGGAAGGTAGCGAATTATACCTAAAGAAAAGGTTGTTTAAAAATAGTCCAATGGAGGTCTTTTGTTGAATCAACTTTGGACGACGTCCAAGAAATCGTTCAACTACTGGACCCGTGTTGGACGATTTTCATACGATGTTTGGGATTCTCAGTGGGAGGTACTTTTGGGCATACTTTTGGGATGTATTTTGGCAGATTTGACGTGATGCCGGGATAAAGTGTTACTCGATTGAGCTCGTGTGTGGTAAAACTAATTAATGCTTACTGATCACGAAAATGGTTGTAGAGCTCGTGTATCTCGTGATTTCCTCCCTTGAAGTACGTGGCGTCGTCCGATTACAATTTTTGAATGCTTCAGATGCAACCGTTAAACCAATTCTAGTACGCCTGGAAGGTGTCGGTTCTGAGATCGGACGCTGCTTCTAAATAGACCATACAGACATACACGTCACACGATTATGTATTACTTTATGGCGGTTTGGCAAACAACTTTTATAGATACCTGATTGCCTATCAATGACTTATCTACCAGGTAAATTGAATATATGAATGTGGGTGGTAGTTGCGATTGTGTGTGATCTCCTGCTAAAGGCATCATCGTATTCCGCCAATGCGATAATCATGTGTTCTTCCTAGGACGTCATCATAGCCCAGGAATAGCACAAGGGTTTGTGCATTGGACCGGAGTCCCTAGGGTGACTTTTTTCACCTAATTACTTTCGTTTACCTCACTATTTCGATCTGTTTTCTCTGTGTTCTTTGTGGTATCCATCAAAAAAAGTCTTAAATGGCATTGTGTCGGTTGGATTACATCGAAAACATTTAACGTAACTCCGCGTAAGTGTCGCTGACAAATAGCGTTCGTAAGGTCACTTCGCGCGGGCTACTTTGCGACGTGCATTCAACGGATTTTCCTCCGCAGCGGAGTGTCCTTGTCGAGCAGTATGGTCGGATGTCGTCGGCTTCCAAGTGGGTGTTCTAATTATTCTTAGCGACCAGGTGCTCGAAGCAGTCCTTCTTGGAAGATAGGTTGCCAATCGTTCTGCAGGATTTTATGTGCACTACTCGTTGAATTTCATCTTCCACTTGTGCATTGTGGATCACTTTGAATACGTTCGCCGGGTCTCTTCCGGCAGTTGTCAAAAAAAAAAAAACTCAGCGCATATCCGATGACCCATTACAAGTTGCAAAACTTGCAAGTTTGTAAAAGCTACAACATCGAGAGAATGGGGTTCGATGAGTGCGACGGTTTTCACTTCTGGCAAATCTGCATGTGGAAACGTTGCGGGCGACACAATCTGGTAGGCTACGTGGGCGGTATTCAGGAATTCAGGATCGTGGCAGTAGGGTCCGTTTCTGCGTAATATCTAGGAAAACGACATCAGCGGGATTGTTTGCGTGGCTGGTGTACTCGCAAGTTTATCGCGCTTTTTTAAAATTTCTGGTCAGAGCAATCGGACTGTCGCACCACAGGATGGTTTCTCGATGCTCTATCTTTCAGCTTCTTTCCGTTGGATTGACAAATTATGCATGAATAGACAAATAAACCTGAATCTGGATCCCAGAGCAGATCCAGGACGTTGATTGCCTTATTCGTTTTGCATACCTTCGACGGCACTTGGGTCTCGCGCTGTTTGGGCATCACGTAGAGCGTAAGAAACCCCAACGAATTGCATCACCATTGGTGGATTGTGTCAGCAACGGTTGCCCTTCGATAGCCTCTGACACTGACATGGTGTCGACTAGTAAACGTATTAGGACCGATGCTATATAAAAAGTCATGATGTTCAGTTCCAGTACCCAAGGCGTTTGTAAACTTCCTCTAAGGTGCCATCAGAATGGGCCAGTACACTTTGAAGATATTTTCCATAAATGCTATGTTGTTGGTACGGAAGTGAATTATTAAATACAGATACAGGACCGACAAGGAGTACGTCGTTGAAAGCTCGGTCAAATAGCGCCAGACATTTCGGTGGGCCATATATCGGTGTGGGAGCGGGCCATTTGGCATAAGGTTATTTGGCATAATGGACAATTGGCTTAACGGTTATTTGGCAAAATGGTCATTTGGAGGTGGCCGACGACCCGCCGTCGGAAGCGGCGGCCCCTCGCAAGCAAACCTGTGATCCACTCGCTTGCCCGGTTTATTCAAACATAGGGACTATAAATTAGTCCGACGATGCGACAGCGATGTCGGACAGCACGCGACTTGAAGCGATGGGGCGTAGCCACAATAGTCATAAATGTTGATTTATTAATTGTTATTCAAGTTCTATTTTAGTACCATTGATAAAACAACTCATTTAAAGTCATTTGAATATTTAGGTAGTTGCCGTTATGCTCAAACATGTGATCAACATGTCAGCTGCTTACAACTGCATAACTAACTTTTCCTCGAACGATGAACGTTATTGCCAACACTTCAAACATAACAATCAAAATACATAATACATACAAGGGAGGATATACTCAAAACATCCTGGTTATCGATAACTTTATCACTACATATACCTATACTAAACGACCGTAATGCTAAATTACTGTTTTCCTTAACATAAAAATATTTGTACGGAAAGACCTTCAGCAGTAGCACGGCTTAAAATTATGCCGAATTACCTGCCTTCTTGCACAGTTTTAAATTATGTGTTTTCCCTGTAGTTGAAAAAATGGCAAATGACCTCCAGTGTGATCACTTCTCAAAATTATGCCAAATGTCCGTTATGCCAAATGACCGTTATGCCAAATGTCCGTTATGCCAAATGACCTTCAGTGTGATCAATAGGGATCTTTAATTTGGAAAAATTGTGCCAGTTTTTCATATGTATTGGTAGCGGGTGTCCTTACGAGTACACTCATATCATTCTTAAACCTTAATTATTCTTTAATGATTTTTAAATTAAAAAAAAACCAAATTAAATTCAACCAGCAAACTGACAGTTGTCCTACTAAATGACGTATCTGCTAATATCTCGTTCGCCTCACTGTTAACCGGGACAGCACCCCACACAACATGATCTGGTACTTTGTCAATCCGCTAGCAGCTTGCCATCCCAAGTTTAATCTGCAAACTATGGTAGATCTGATAAGGCAACCTATGGAGTCGTGCAAGTCTCATGGGTTTGGATGTGTTATTGTCGTAAAAGGAAACAAACAAAAAAATGTTTTTTTTCAATAGTTTCGGGCCAAAAAATTGAAAAAGGACTGAGATATTAACTCACGGTACTAATCTGCATCATAAAATGCCTTAACCCGCACACCCCTAAAGATCCCTATTCTCAAAATTATGCCAAATATCCGTTATGCCAAATGTCCGTTATGCCAAATGTCCGTTATGCCAAATGTCCGTTATGCCAAATGACCTTCAGTGTAATCAATTCTCAAAATTATGCCAAATTACCGTTATGCCAAATGACCTTATGCCAAATGACCTTATTCCAAATGATTTTATGCCAATTGTCCTAGACCCTATCGGTGTGATTCGATCGGTCCCCGATTTACCATAACCACAGCATCGCGGTTTGGAGTGCGAAACTGGCTCTTTGGCGACGTATGACACCTTAACGACACCTCTGAAGCTTTGACCCGGAGATTTTCACTGATCTGGGGGATGGTGGATTTTGAGTGAAACTAGACAGAAATTGGAATCGAAGAGATTGCTCGTCGTTTTAGATCACTTTAATCGCTTTTTATTACCTAATGATCTAAAAAGAGTCAAATATGTACTCTTTCATTACCAATATTATCTCACAATCACTGTAGTGTTATGTTGTTGCCAAACTTATTGCGCATCACTCTCCCATTAAAAGAAAGCTGTATTTTTTACATTTGAGAACGGTGTCGGTTAGGTGTAATATTCCACTTCCCCGGCTTAGTGCCCAGAACACAAATGCACCAGCTACTCTCGCTGTGGTGGATAAATCGAACGAGCATTGCTCTCATTCACAACTAACAGCAAAAGAAGAGCAATGGAGCCAGGGTGGCGGCATCACATGGTTAGTACTATGTGGCGTTGGATATTCATCACCAGAGGACCCAACAAAAGTGCAAAACTCACATTCCTAGCCAACAGGTTAAGGGTTGCTGCAGGAGTAGCAACAACGCCGGTAAAATTGATTTGATGTTGACCTAGCCAGTTGAATTAGAACAAATCCGCCATACCTTGGTGCAGCTATCGATAAGCATCACCAACAGTGAAGTGATTTGGTAAAATTGCAGCAAACTTTTTACACCATTTCGAGCGACATAATGGGATGCATAATTTCAATTGTAGCATGTAGCGAAATATTACTTTCCTCAGTTTGTAGTAAATTTAATATGTTTTTCGTTTTCATTAGTTTGCGAACGAAATCAGCAATGTTTGATGAACTCATCTTTGCCACCTTGAAAAGAATGTGTTAGTCGGACAAAATAAATCTGAACCAGAGTAATAGCACAGATAACAGACGTTTAGGCTCGATTTGAATCGTGTGTAAATACCCGCTACTGAAATTCCGAATAAATCAGGCGTCTGAAACACGTTTGGCAATCGTTTGTAGATGTCGCAGTGATCGATACAATGCAGTTAGAGTGCAGCTGTCAAACACGTGTAGCAAACAGTTGCGCAGATGGCAATAGTGAAACACGGATTTCCAACGTTTATCAATTTGAAAGTTTACACAGGTTTTTGAAGAAATTTTGTTCTAGCCTAAACGTCTGTTATCTGTGGTAATAGTAAACTTAGACTTTTTTAATATTTTGCAAAGAATCAATTTATTTCAAAAAAGTTAAAATTATGCTTCTTCCCTCAAAACCCGGAGAAATTTATGTAAAACCCGGAGGCCCGGAGATCGCTCTTGAAAACAGAAGTCTCCGGGTCAAACCCGGAGGGGTGGCAACCCTAGCCGATGCTCCACCCCAAATGAGTTTATCTCAGTTGTGGTAGTGGTTGTCAGATAGGTCTTGGCTTCGGGATGTCCAAGAACTATTCTCCACCGATCAGCATAGCCATTTTGGTGAGTGTGAGAAACGCTGGTTCGGCAAGAGCTTTTCGTTTCGGAAGGCACCATTTGGTAATATCAAGCATGGTGGTTGGGATTTGTTCAGCTACTTTGGGTATAATCAGACACTTGATGTTGCAGAAGAATTTGAACAATCTGGATCGGAATTTGACAATTATCATGGTTTTGCAGCTCGTTGATGGTGATGTTGGGAATATTGGCTCGCTGCTTTTTGAAACCCAAACGGTTGCCCTTACCTTACTAATCAGTCTAAGGCCGTGATATCCTTTGCTGTATCCAGAAGTCGTCTCTAGTCCACTCGGTCCAATTTTCTGAATTTCACTGCTAGTCTCCAATAATCATTATATTCTGTGGGAGGCATAATTCCTTTTGCTCTAATCTAATGTATTTTGTCTTTTACGCATTTATGACCAATCGAATTCGTTTTACTTCAACCTTCAGTCGGATGTATGTCTCAACCATCGTCTCAAGATTACGTGCCACAATGTCGTCGGCGAAGCCAAAGAGCTTAACAGGCATTCATAAAATCGTACCATTCATGTTAGTCCTCATTTTTCTTATTACACCTTCTAAAGCGATGTTAAACAAAGGGGGCTTATCACTTTGTTGTAGTTCTTTCCAAGTTTTCAAACTAGTCTATATGCAAATTGCTGATCTCAGTCGCTTTTGTAAACGGGTGGCACTCGCCGTCAAACTAATCTTTTTTTTCGATTTGAAGCTCTCGTACCTTATACGGCCTCGTCAGTGCTACCTATGGCGTATGTTGCTCCAACTATCTTTAAGAGCAGTTGCGTGTAGCTGCTCTTCCGTTGGTAGCGTTGTCTCTAGATTCTGTGCGTATTTGTCGGTAGCACGATCGTCTCGTAGCTGTTCGATATTGAGCTTCTACGGCCAAGCTCCACGAGTGCTGTACGCCGTTAACAATTTTGAGTGCATGTAGACCGCTATCAGGTAGCGGTCCGAAACCATGTTTGTGATGGCGGAGAAGACTTTTCCGTTGATTAGAACTAGAGATGGTCGGGTTTCAATTTTTTCGAACCCGACCCGAACCCGAGAGCATGAAACTTTACAAACCCGACCCCGAAATTATAAAATTTGAAAAACTCGAACCCGACCCGAGCCCGAACATTTTAATACTTAAAAACCTGAACCCGACCCGTACCCGAGAATGAAAATTTTGTAAAACCCGAACCCGACCCGACCCGAGAATTTTAAAATTTGAAAATCCAAACCGAAAAATTTAAAATTTGAGAAGCCCGATCCGAATCCATTTGCTAATACGGAGAATCAAACAAAGATCTCGAAGATTTTTAATTCTAGGCACCCGAGCTGGACCCTACGCTCATCTAAGAATAGTAGAATTGAGTTATATCTGCATATGGCAAAACAAATCACTGCCGTGTAGAATCCGCATTTATATCATTTTATATTTATATTTTATATCATTTTATATTTTATGTTATGGGAAACTTATAAATCGTCGATATCTTAACCGGAAATTAGGTTAAATCGACGGCTAACTCATGCGGAAACAGAAAACTTAATGGTCACAGTTTCCAACAACCTTGCCCGTCGTACTCAACCAAAATTTCTAATTTTTTATCAGAAACCAGTCCTGCAAGGCAGTTTCGTATAATTTATTACATGAATTAAATTAAGCTATGGCAATTGGCTATTCGTATTCGACAGTTTACATGACGTCACCCACGTTACTGGTTGGAATGGCCAAACCTGTATCGAAGGGTATCAATCAAGATTTCCTGACGTGTTCTTGATGTCCCATCATTAGCGTTAGGACGATCTATGATTGGGTATCTAAGTTATTTTATGCTTCAGATTATACGGTAAGCGCGCCAATAGAGATGCTTCGACATCTCCAATGGAGCTCTCGGAACGACTCCAAACTTTTAAAAATCCGTTAATGGCTTCAACAGAACACACAAAATTTTTGCGATCAATTCCTTAAGTTCGTGGAAATTCATGTATTTTCATGAAGGAATCCGGATCATGCAACAGCTCAGCCCGGGAACAATCTGACAGAAAGTGCTTGTTTCATATATGTACCACTGATTTGATAGTGGATTATACCATCACCATATGCGTGTCATGAACAACGAAACCTGGCGGAAGTGAAGCTAGGTTTAGGTCTGATGGAACAAAGACAGTCTCTAAAAAATAAATTTGGCCTAAACTAACATAATGCTCCCTTTTTAAATTTGAGCCGCCATAAGGACACCAAAGTACCACCAAATTTGTGAGTTCAAATCCTTATTTTTCCGTTAGTTTATTTTAATTTGCAAGCAATCTTTATCATAAACCAATTTGATTATTAAACTTCCGTTAAAGCAGGAACAACCTATTTGTTTCATTTGACCAACTTAACAGTACTCGCTTAAAGTTTGTTTGGGGTACAAATGTACCCCACAAAACGGTTTGCGTTAGTGTTTTGTCATGTGTACATAATTCAAAAAAATCAATATCTTTTTTAACAGTAAAATATCGATACATAGTAAGCGAGAAACTTGTGAAAAATTGTATAAGTTCCAACTCTGCCGAACAATAGTATCTGTTATTTGACATAACAAAGCACTATAGCAAAGTAACTAGAAAATGCGTTTGGATCTGTATCATAATTTTTGCTTTTGCGGATGAAAGAGTCAAAACACATTCGTGAATATGATTTGTATATTGGACTGGTTCAATTTTTGACTTTTAGCTCCACCAGGCTCTGCTGATTCCTTTTATGGGCCTTAGTCATTGTGCAAATTTTGGTACCGATCGGTTGTGTCTAGGGACCCTCCGAAAATTTCAAAGTTTATATGGAACTTTGTATGGAAAATCTGTTAACATTGAAAATATATTCTTAAAAAATCACCTCATCAATCAATTAATCAGAACACTATTTATTTATAAAGGTATTCTACACATTCGGGGAACATAGTAAGTTTATGAAAATTCGTTGAGAAAAGTTTTTAACTAAAAAAGCAGCATGACTTCAAAACAAGTGAATTTTATTATTAATCATAGCAACCCTGTTTGAATAGCTCCATCGTTATACAAGTGTAAACTAGACTTGCCACCCACCGCTCGCGTATGGAAGATGCAGCTATTCAAACAGGGCTGTTATGATTAATAATAAAATCCACTTGTTTTGAAGTCATGCTGCTTCTTTAGTTAATAACTTTTCTCAACGAATTTTCATAAACTTGCTATGTTCCCCGAATGTGTTCAGTAGAAGAATGCCTTTATAAAAATATTTTAAGAATTTGTTTTCAATTTTAACCGATTTTCCATACTAATTTCCGTATAAGCTTTGAAATATTTTGGAGGGTCCGTAGACACAACCGATCGGTTCCAAAATTTACACAATTACTAAGGACCATAAAAGGAATCAGTAGGGCCTGGTGGAGCTAAAGGTCAAAAATTGAACCAGTCTATTGTATATAGTATGCAAGACGCATCATTCGATTCGCTATCTTCTGCAGCCCAGGCTCTGGAACATACTTACTTTATATACACGTACAATGCACCGGCTCTACCTGTTCCTTCGACGCCTTTCTGTTTCATCTTCGTTACTGCATATTGCTGTATTTTTAACGTTTGTATTGGCGTTTGGTTTTCAAAAAAGCATCAGAATAAATATATTTTTTGACCGGCTTTTGAAAAAAAAATATTCAAAAGGAAATTTAATAAGCTTTACAACGTCGTATAAATGGTCAAAATCGATTTGAAACTACCGGAGTTATAGCAATATGAAGAAAAAAAAGGGAATTTTGACGTATTTTAAAGACTTGTTCTATACAAATTGAAATATTACATAATTAAATAGTCAAAACACGAAGATTTTTAGACAAGTTACTTTACGAAAGATTGTAGATTAAAACTATCCAATTTAATTATAAATTTAATAAAAATTAGACATATTAGAGCAATTTTAGTTCTGGGGTACGAATGTACTTAAAATACCTGTCGAAATTTATATTCCATCATAGAAAGTTGAACCTATATTTTTCGATGAATTCCTGTTGATTTGGTTTATTACTAATCTCATGAAAAATAAATCGCAAAGAGATTTTAGATGTGAAACACGTATTGTTGAATGCTCTTTCATGAATGTTCGTTTAAAAAAATAAATAGTTCAGGCAGTTTGCGAATCTGAAGAGACGGAATTTTATGCAAGAATTAAAAAATACAATATTTGAGCACCAGAAAATACGACGAATTCTAGCGATTCAGAGGTGCTAACATTTGGTACGGTTATATGTGTCATCCATTCGTATCACGAAGTATAATTCACTGCTACAAGAAAGACTCCGTTTTGTGTATATACGCAAACAGTGTCATGCTATGGTTTGGTAGTTTTGTTCAAAACCCGAACCCGACCCGACCCCGATAATTTGCAATTTGAAAAACCCGAACTCGATCCGAGCCCGAAAGTTTAAAATTTTAAAAACCCGAAACCCGACCCGAATCCGAGAAGCTTGAATTTACAGAACCCGAACCCGAACCCGACCCGAAACCCGTCGGGGTCCGGTTTCAGGTTCAAAAACCCGACCATCTCTAATTAGAACGTGATCAATATAGTTCTCAGTTTGTTGATACCTCATAGCTCTGCAGGAGAAGAAGGTGGTTTGGATGATCATTCCTTGGCTGTGAAGCTCACGCTTTATTGGTCGTTGTCATTTATAACGATGTGCAGACTGTCCAGTCCGATCACCGGTTTATACATTGCATTCCGGCTTTTGTGCGCGTTTAGTTCGCCGATGACAGGTTTAAAATGGTTCAAATGAGGTTTCGAAAAATTGATTCATTTATTTGAAAAATCGATACAAATGAGGCTTTGGAAAATCGGTTTGCAACTAGTTGGTAAGAGACTAATTTTTAGAAAACCGTGTGTCAGAAGAATTTTTAGAAAACCGTGTGTCAGACGATAGCCAAAAGGATACAAAAATAAATTCTTTATTAATTTTCGTTTCAGATGAATTGAATGATCCGTTTGACCGTTTAATGTTGAATTTTCAATAATAAACGATTCGAACCATAAAAGTCTCAACCATTCGCTTTAATGGTACTCCCTCAATCCATTTCTAAAAAAAGTGTTAAGAAAGCGTCATTTGTAGAGGACCTCCTTAACACCCTAAACCCCGCGGGCAGCTCTCATAAACACCGCTCCAGCTGCGCCTAAAATGCATCTTTCTGATACTCGGGTCTCGCATCGTGAGGGCAATGCACGTTGGTGATGCTGTGATTGAAGAAAAAGCTTTTGATGCTCACATCGCAGCTGTCCAGCACTAAAAAACCGGTTCCCAGCTCGTTTGTTGTGTCGCAACTCTAGTAGAATCTAGCTAGTACATAACACTAGATTAGAATTGTCGCTAGTGCTCCCATTGTTTACGCTTCGAATCATGTTTGTTTTGTTTTTGGTATATATCTTTAAAGGTATCGAACGTTTCTCTAGTAAAAGTCTTGTCCACACTCTTGGCACACGCAGAAAAATGTGGTTTGTTTGTAACAATATGTATCGATTTTGTTGGCTATTTTCGGTAAATTTAAGACGAAAGCAATGAAATTGAAAGAGGGATAGGTATTCTAGAGAGAATCAGTTATAAACTTAGAATGGGAAACTAGGACTAGGCAGGCTCATATGGACATGATCGAAAAGAAAGTGTGAAGAATCCTTCGCCTTCTGCTGGTAGGAGTTGGGCTTTCTACCCAAGACTACCGAATGATCGTTGATAGAACATTACTCATCATCATGTTTTACCGCTGACGCCGGCAAAAATTCTTCACAAATCCTCACCTAGAACGACCATGCGATCATTTTTTAGCCTTCTGCTGCTGTATCTTCAATCTTGGCTAATCTGGCATTGACCTCGTTAAGGTTGAAATACCTAGATGTACCACATCTCCGTGAATCGCCAGCTCCGGGACAAACGCTGTTTCGAGCCACTTCTAACAGAGAACAAACGATATTCGCTTTTCCTCTTCCTTATGCGACCGAAAATCCCGCAGGCATCGGATACAAGCAATTCCACGTAAAAATATTTCTGGCTTAAGTCTCCACGTACTATTTTATTAAATACAAATAAATCGAATACTTGTGCTAATCAATAATACCATTCCAGCGACATCAAAGCCGGCAACATCTTGCTGACCGAACAGGGCGTGGTCAAGTTAGCTGATTTTGGTAGTGCAGCTATCAAATGCCCTGCCAACAGTTTCGTTGGAACACCTTATTGGATGGCACCGGAAGTGATTCTGGCAATGGATGAAGGGCAGTACGATGGCAAGGTAGACGTTTGGTCGCTTGGAATTACCTGTATCGAGCTGGCGGAACGGAAACCTCCCTACTTCAACATGAACGCAATGTCGGCGCTGTATCACATTGCGCAAAATGAGGCTCCCACGTTGCAGGTAAATGTGCGACATCCACTGGGTGCTTTGAAGGTAATCTGACGATTTGTTTCAGGCTCCGGACTGGGCAGATGTGTTCCGCAGCTTTGTTGATTTTTGCTTGAAAAAATCTCCGGTGGAGCGACCAAACTCTAGTAAACTGTTAACTCATTCATTCGTGACTAGGATACGATCGCCAAATGTGCTAATTGATTTGATAGCAAGGTAAGTGATTGTTGCCATGAACGATCCGCGGTACATGATATTTTTTTATCGTTACAGAACAAAAGCTGCCGTTAGAGAATTGGACAATCTGAACTATAGGAAGATGAAAAAAATTTTAATGGTCGACTCTTGTGAAACGGAAAGTAACGTCGGCGATGCGGAGGACACACCGGACGAGCAAATCGGCGGCGACAGTAGCAAAAGTAACAGTATCACCTCAGAACATTCACTCCACTCGGTGGATCAGCATGGCGGAATTATACGGAATGCTTCAAGGCATCGGTTGCCAGGATCTGGGTTGCCGCCAATGCATAACAGCAGTATGAACAACTCTAGTGGCCGGGACGGTTTGATACCGGGCGAAGGTATTGGTCGGATGGGTTTCGGAATTGGTGGAGGCAGCGGCGGAGGTATGGGCAGTATTAATGCTGGTGGAAGTTGTTCTGGTTCCGGGAGCATCAGTGCCCATGCTGCGGGTTACCAAAACTCGTCATCTAGTCCCGTTGTACCTCATCACCATTCACATCATAATCACGTGTCTCAAGCGGCCGCCAATGCGGTTGCCGAACACGGTGCCAATAACTTTGCTACTATTAGAACGACCAGTATTGTGACGAAACAGCAAAAGGAACATATGCAGGTTTGTTTGACTATCGTATTAAAAACGATTGCGTTGATTAATAATTTTTCCTCGTGTCGCTTGTTTCGAGCAGGAGGAAATGCACGAACAAATGTCTGGTTACAAGCGAATGCGCCGTGAGCATCAAGCAGCGCTGGTGAAGCAAGAGGAAAAATGTAAGGTGGAAATGGAGCAGCATAAAGCAGCTCTAGACAAGGAATACGATCTGCTACTGCATAACTTTACTAGAGAACTAGAGAAATTATCGGTAATTGAGGTCCTATGTAGGCTATTTGGCATATTGGTGTAACTGTTTTTTTTTTTCAATCCAGGCTAAACATCAGCAGGAAATTGAACGTAGGACTAAGCAGAACAACGTTGCAGAGAAGAAACTTTATAAAGAGATATCGACGCGACAGGAAGGAGACCGGAAGGCGTTCGATTTGTATAAAAAGAAGGAATACAAAGCGAACAAGGAACGCTGGAAGCGCGAACTGTCGATGGACGAGTCTACTACCAAGCGGCAACGCGATGCTACTTTACAGTACGTCTTTTAAAGACGAATGTGGCTTGACTGACAGTTGATTTAATTATTTGTATTTGTATGTTTTTATAGGACTCAAAAGGATAACATGAAGCAAGCGGAGGCCCAAGAAGAGCAACGAATGCTGCGGGTACAAAAGAACTACATCGAGCTAGAAATGCGCAAGTTCCGGAGGAAAAAGATGATGCTTTTGCACGAGGTCGAAAACCAGCTGCTCAGAGATGTACGTTAAGTTTGATCTAATCGGCTTAACTGCTTTAACTTTACTAATTATGTTTGTTTTTGTTTTTTTTTACAATAGGAATTGAGCAAGAAGCAACAACAACTGGAGCAGGCGCATGGTATGTTAATCAAACACCACGAAAAGACTCAGGATTTAGAATATCGGCAACAGAAGAGTGTTCATGCCCTCCGAGAGGAGCAAGTATGTCCTTTAGTATATAATTTTATAGTGTAATACTATTGATTGATTTGCCAGATATCTAAACAACACGAGAGTGAACTGCGTAACCAAAAGGAGTACATGGACCGGGCCGAACGGGAGCTGTTGAGGAAGCATGCGCTAGAACTCAAGCAGCAACCGAAAAGTCTGAAGGTAAGCAGAAATTGCCTCCGTAGTTTTGTACACTGAATTTAAAACTATCACTGATTGCAGCAAAAGGAACTTCAAATACGCAAACAGTTCCGGGAAACGTGTAAAACTCAAACGCGTCAGTATAAGGCACTGAAGGCTCAAATCCTGCAGACAACACCTAAGGAAGAGCAAAAAGCTGTGATAAAGCAACTGAAGGAAGAACAACATCGCAAGTTAACGTTACTGGGTGATCAGGTGAGTACTAGCTGAGATTAGCAACAGCGTTGGTAGTTGGCACATCGTTTTTCTTCAGTATGAACAAAGTATTGCCGATATGCTGCAGAAGCAGAGCTTACGGCTCGATGAAAGTCAGGAAGTCGAATGCCATCAACTGAAGGACCGGCTGCAGTACGAGCTGGACATTCTTAGCGCTTACCAGAGCAAGAATCGCATGCAAGCGCAAGCTCAGCGAGATCGTGAACGCAAGGAGCTAGAGGATCGAGTGAGTGTGCGGCGAGCATTACTGGAGAGTAAGGTATGTGATATCCTTATGAAACAATACACCAAATCAAATCAAAATACTATATTGTTCATTTTTTTCATCCACAGATGGAAACCGAACTGCAACAGTTCAATCAGGAACGGGCGGAACGGATACGGCTGCTCAGGGAACGGCATGAGAAACAGCTGGAGTTATTTGACGAGGAATCGGCACGGATGGGCTTTAGGTAATACTCGTATATTTCATGTTCTGGTGCGGGAGTAGGTCATTTGGCATAATGGACATTTGCAGAACGGTTATTTGGCATAATGGTCATTTGGGCATAACGTTGAGATTTTATACACTGAAGATCATTTGGCAGAACGGTTATTTGGCATAATGTTTATTTGGCATAAGTATGAGAATTGATCACACTGAATGTCATTTGGTATAACGGTCATTTGGCATAACGGTCGTTTGGCATGACGAACATTTGGCATAATTTTGCTAAGTGATCTCACTGAAAGTCATTGCACAACAGACGAATGTGTAGTTTATCAGTTGAATGATCCATAAGGTTAAAGCTGTACTGAGCAATAATAATAATGTGTTGTTGTCCATTACCTGATATTGATTATATTTCGAGTGAATACATTTTATAACTGATTTTGCCTTCTTTTAAATATGAGCAGTTCTTGTGAGTTTCATTTTTAAAATTTTTGTGCTTGTTAATTTGTGCAATGATGTATACTTGGCTATGACTTAAGTTTAGTAGGTATGGTGTAGAACTGCGATCCATCGGGCGTATGTTTTGTTTTGGCCATTATTTTTATGATGGCGATCTGAGTTTTGGTTTTCCATGCAGCATTTCAATAGTTTAAATTATCCTTATTATCTTTCTTTATATCATGAGCTGTTCTTTCGAATTATATACTTTATCGGAAGCGGCGGCCCCTCGCAAGCAAACCTGTGATTCATTCGTTTGCCCGGATTACCTAAACATAGGGGCCATAAATTAGTTTAAGCCCGACGGAGCGACGGCGATGTCGGACAGCACGCGACTTGGCGTAGCCACATTAGGTTTAAATGTTTTTTTGTTAATTGGTAAAAAAGAATAATCTAATTTTGGTTCAAGCTCATTTTAGTACTATTGGTAAACTGGGGAGCTTGGGGAAAATGTGTTTTTTCACCGATTAAAAAATTGTTCTTGATACTGCAAGTTTAGATTTTTTGTACTTTAAAAATGAGTTGTTCAAAACTGTGAAGCTTTCTTGTGCGAGTGTGCAAAATAGTGAAAATCAGTCAGTCTAGTGAAAACGTCAGCATCGGTATCGGTATGTTACTGATTTGCAGACAGAATCGTCACCCGGGTCCTCACCGATGCCTTCTTCTTCGTCAACTACATTTCAAGTTTTTCATTGCTGTGGTAACCCAGCTAAGCGGGATGTTTGGAGAAAGTAGTCTGTCGGTATTGCCATCACCCAAATAAATCTGGTGAGATTATTCCGCTTTATAATAATTATCATTATCAATTTTGTTGAATATATAAAATCACTCCAAACCCACATCCCATTTTCCTTCCCTACTAGCAAAATTGAACATCCGTAATACCTATGGAGATTGCGTGGGTTCCCGATATATTTTCTTAAGTAGGTATTCAACTAACATTCCCTTCCCTTTTGCGATCGTAAGGACATGGCCAGGTGAGCAGTGAACTATACTGTCGTATAAAAAGATTTCACTGTATCAGCTACCCATGATGAGTGCGGTCGTTTTTGCTATTCTTGCTATGCTATGCTATGCTATTGGGAAACTGGGGAGCTTGGGTTGCTTATCTATTCTTCCGGTCATCATATCGTATAGTACACCAAATATGTGTATCTACATATGCGATATGATACCTGGTGCAGAAAGTGCACTAATTACCTAGCAGTCTTCTTTCATTTGATTGCTCAGGAAATCATTTTCCGTACCCAAATATCACATGTGACGCCAGCGATAAGTGGTGAAAGCCACGAGGATGGTAGAAGAGCAGTGGGTACAAGGCCAAGCGCTTCCCTTATGGTACCAAAATGATAAGCAAAGGGAAAGTAAGGGTTATGTTCGGGGTCTGGAAGGAGAGCATTTCGCATTTATTTTCATTTTTTTTGTCTTTTCATTTGTCTCTTGCTACAATATATGCAACTCGGTGCAAGGGAACGTGACCGCCAAGGAAACGGAAAGCCAATAGACCAAACAGATCAGGAACAGGAAGGAGGCCTACGAACAAGGAAACAAACAACAGATGAGAAATTGTTTACTAATTTATTATAACTACGATACCAATCACAATTATTTTACAACTACTATCTCTTCATTTTCTGCCTCCGACTATCCTCAATGTAATGCATCTGAAACTTAACAGTCGGCGCTTGCTTGTGAAGGAAACTGGTGTGCTATACGGACTAGCACATACGAACAGTTAGGCTTTGCAGGTCCTCATCTTGACAGAGTCTAGATGGGCGGATGAACGTCTACCAGAGTGTTGGCTGAGAAATGACAATGACATGTTCAATTTTAGTACCATTGGTAAACTAACTCAGTTAAACTCATTTAAATTTTTAAGCAGTTGGCGTTATGCTCAAACATTTGAGCTACATGCCAACTGCTTACAACTACATAACTAACTTTCCCTCGAACGATGAACAGTATTGTCAACTATTGTGAAGCCTGTTGGCTGTTCCAGAATATTTTGTAAAATGGTTTTCGGCGATTCAGTCAAATAATGCAGCACAAACGACGTATGTTATCCAACATTTCGACAATTTATTTTGTCTTCTTTACAGGAATAATAGGTTTGTAGTAACATATTTTTCCTGTAAAAAAAATTGTCGAAACGTTGGATGACATAAACATACGTCGTTTGTGCTGCATTAATTGACTGAATCGCCGAAAATCGTTTTACAAGTTGTCAACATACAATCAAAATACATAATACGTACAGGAAAGGATATACTCAAAAAACTTCCTAATAAGAAATGGCAAATAATCTCCAGTATAATCACTTCTCAAAATTATGCCAAATGTCCATTATGTCCTTCAGTGTGATCAATTCTCAAAATTATGCCAAGCGACCATTATGCCAAATAACCGTTATGCCAAATAACCTTTATTGCCAAATGACCTTCAGTGTGATCAATTCTAGAAATTACGCCAAATGACCATCATGCCAAATGTCCGGTATGCTAAATGACCTTATGCCAAATGACCTTATGTCAATTGACCCGGACCCTCTGGTGGACATTATAGAATTATAGCTAACTAATATTTATTACCTTGCAGTGCGCTGGCGTTAGCCGAAGCATCCAAAGAAACGTACCCGGACGAAGAGGGCAGCCTGTCCGGCTCGATGCTTAGCTTGGCACATAGTAACAGTTCTACTAGCTTTCCAGCAGGCTCGCTATAGCATAAGTCCAGGTGGACAAACACTTTATCGAGTCATAATTCTATGTAGTGAGATTTTGTCGGGCAGGATACATGCTTGTGGAATAGTTGGACAGGTTGGCGATAGAGGGGACGCTTGTGCAAGGTTAGCTGGAATCAGTATAGTTTTCCTAACTCCCAAACGGGGGTGGCAACAAATTGAATGATGACATCGGGATCGCACTCACACACACATCTATTTCTGCTTTGCATCTATCCGCCAGTGAAGAATAAGAAGAGTTTTTGTTCTTTAGAATATTTTTTATCAATTGTTATCCATATTTTGTGGATGTAATTAGAACTACCATTGGTTATATTTAGACGAATTTTGACAAAACTTTAACTCTGGAAGTAAACACAATATAAGATAGGGGTCATTCCTTCGAAATTCTAGTCAAATCATTGTTTTTACCGACAAAAGTATCCGATGCCGAGCATACCAATGCTCCTGTTGTAATTGTCCCGAAATAATACTCATATTGAATTCGAATGATTCTTAGCTGCTAAGGAACTTCAAAACATCGCGATTCCATTTGTAAATAATCAATCATTTGCTTAATCAAACTTTATTTCTACGCCGTATTATATAGTTTCAAGAAAATCATGGGGCAGTTAGGATGCCGGATGTATTGCATGCATTCGGCATTGGATAATATTTATTGGCTTGTAAATGGTACTAGGGTCTAGCAATGATTTCTTGTTTGTTGACATTGCAGACCAGCTCCATATGCACGATTTAACTTTTCTTAGGTCCCGATGCAGTCACAGTTTCGCCTGTAAAACTTCCTTTGCCATTCCCGTTAGATATATTGAACCATGCTGGTAGCGTATGATAGTGAGACTATCAGTAGGACCCTTGCTCTCAAGGAAATCCATATTGCAAACAAGACGTAGGAGATGTATAGAAGGGCAGTGAAATTGTTTCTATGCTTCATTATTAATACTACTTAGCTTATACCATTACTGCAAACATATAAGTAAAGCGTAGGAACTAGTTATCGGAAAAAAACAAAAGCTTTTCCTTTGTTTTCTAGTTTTGTAATTTAAATAGTATCTATGAAAGAAAATGAACACTAAAGATAGAATTGCGACGTCTCTGCTGGAGATTAATACAGCGATTAGAGCACGACTCTAGAAGTAAATAAACGAAAAGGGAAAATAACGAAACTAATTTATATTTATACAGTATGTTTAGTAGATTATCATTTCCGTTATACAGTTCCCTTGTTTTTGTAAATTCTTTTAGTTTAAATTGTGTAACAAAAGAGACACACTGCTATTCGTTTAATTTTTACCATTTAGAACAGACGAAGGCGCATTAGGAAAAAAATAGTCGTTATATTGAAGAAGGAATGCAACACAACTGCAATTAGTTATATAATGTTTTAGTTATAAAACAATCCAAGTAAAATCAAGCAAAGGTAAACAATAATGTATTGAAGTTCTCTCACAACTATTAAAGTAACAACTAGATAAACTAATTGAATTAAATCAAGCCGAAAAGTATATTTAAAAAATAAAATAAAGAAAACACACTAATTAACGAAGAAAAATTAATGCTGCTAGGGCTTTTTTACCTTAATGACAGTGCATATTACACGCAAACGCAAATAAAAAGGAAGCAAACGTAAAGTCACACGAATTGAGAGTGATGTTGGATGAGAGACTGTGCAGTTGGTGTGAGCGATATAGTGAGACTTTTTAAAAAAGAGAAACCAACAGATTTGTTTCTTTATGAAACAGTAAACCATGATTAACAATACACTCACTTTAATCAAAGCGCAGAACATTTTTCCCCACATAATAAGCAAAGATGTAATTTAATGGACGCATTAGTAACGGAACTGACGACTTTGGCTCTAGACATTGTGAACAAATTTGCACGGGACTGGAGGACGATTCAGATCTTTCCTTCCCATACACACATACATGCACATACAAGGCAGAACAAATTACAGCATAACGCAAGACTAATAAATGTGTAGGAGCAATACGTGATGTGTGTTCATGTGCTAAAAACAAACAACATGAAGTGAATGAAAATGTGAAACCAGCTGATTCTGATTGATAGAATGATGATAATAAACACTAAACCAATTCAAGTAATCTAGAAATTACCCATTATTTGTTCTGAGAAATTACAACTGCGAACCTCATATGTTTCAGGTAAGAATTCAATCCAATTTTCAGTTCAGTTTGAGAACAGTTAGTTTTGGAATTGACTGATTGTGTGGTTCCATCCATTCAGTTGCAGTGCCGTATTACTTGCGTCTCGGTTACTATTCTCGTGTTATTTGGTTCAATCATCAGATTTTCCTCACTCTTTCACTGATACCAAAAAAGCTAAGAGTTAATAAAATATCGTTGGTAAAACGCATTTACACGACAGCATTCCATCGACAGACCGACCGTTCACATGCCCAAACTGTCAGAGACCGTCAGCACAGATTCCGGACATTGATGAACCTGGAAGCAAGGGTCACAGCAAAGCAGGAACGAGCTCTTCAACCTGTAGTGCCGGAGCAAAACAAGCTTGCCTACAACTCGAGAGATTTCGGGCTAGGAAGGCTTTGGCGATGAAGCGTATAGAATTGGAGCGTCGGGAGCACAAGCGGAAGTTGGAGTAAGAGAAGCAGAAAAACGAATCTGAGTTTGAGCAGAGGTAATTGTAATTAGAGTATGCGGTAATGAACGAGTCATTCTGTTTGAGAGAGGTGATCATCCTAGGTGGGGAAGGCGATGAAGACGACCGGAGTGTCGCCTCAGGGCAGAATTCCTTCAGCAATGTTCAGCAGTGGAAGGCCGCCTATTCGACGTTGGTTGCCCCGACGGAGAAGGCTCCAACTATTGATACGAGTAACGCGACGACAGCTACTTATACAAGCTAGGCAGTACGACATGCAGCAACCAACTACCACAAATCCCCGACTATGTACGGAGAACGTACCATTTAAGCCAATATATTCTAATTCCTGAACTAGCACAAACGCGAGTGTTCTAGAAGCGGCGTTGGCAGGTATTTCGTTAGGGCAATCTTGTTTTGAGCCAACGTTAGTTGGTATTATCGGTTGAGTCGAAAGCACAACAGCGCCAATAGTTGGTAGAGGTCAAGCTACCTTTGCGCTCGCCGGGCCTAGCAAAAGCATCCCAAATGTAATCCGCAAGCAGTTGTATGCTTTCCACAACTATCCCTCTCCCCTCACCTAGCCTCCTGCTGTAGCCAATTCGTTTGTCGTTCCGCGAATCGGTAATCCGAACTTTGCAATTGCCCCGCAATCGATCGCAGTGAAGTGACACAATTCAGGCCCGAGAAGAGGTCCAGTGACAGAGTAAGAATTACTGGGAGGAGAGTATTCCCAGTCGTACGTCGGCCAACCGTTACCGTCTGTGATTCCCACTGTGCAAAGGTTTTCGAGAAGGCAGACGGTGCCACCAGGTATCCAATTGGGGCAGCAGGAACAACCATAACCCGTGGAGTTCCAGGCTAGAGTGGAGCAACTTCCGTTGCATGACGAGCAGGCGTATTGGGGACCGACACAGCGACAATTGGCGGCAAGACATGTTATGAACAAGGAGTTGCCAATCTTTTCTGGAACTCAGACGTGCGGTTTTTCGACTAATGAAAATTTGGAGGTTGCAACGGTGTTTGAAGGGGCATGCACTTGAGTCGGTGCGGAGTTGACTGTTGCTATGGGCGAGCGTCCCGAATGTTTTAGCTACACTGGAGACACTATATGGTAGACCGAAATTGTTGATCTATAATACGTTGTTGCAGATAATCCGAGGAGTACCTGCGCCAAAACAGGAAAGTCTCGATACGCTAATCGATTTCGGTATGGCGGCACAGAATTTCTGTGATCATCTGGAAGCCGGGAGGCATGAAGCGCATCTCAACAATCCGATGCTACTGTTCGAGTTGGTAGAGAAGCTTCCAGCGCATATAAAACTGGACTGGTCACTGTACAAGCAGCGCAGTGGGGAAGTAAATCTCCGTTCATTCTCGCAAAAGATTGCAAGCAGCAGCCGACGTGACCATGAACTACGATCGTAAGCCGCAAACTGTACAGCAGCAGCGAATAGTGAAGAAGAAGAACGGAAAAGGACTAAAAATTCTGCGGAGTTCACTCAATGGAGGAATCTTCTCCGATTGCGACGAAGAAAGAAGCAGCTGGCGCTTCGACGCGCCCATCAAGCCCTGCGTGTTTCGTTTGCAAAAACCTGGGGCATCGGGTGAAAGACTGCTCAGAGTTCGACAAGAAAATGGTCGATGACCGCTGGGAGACAATACAGGAACTCGGCTTGTGTAGGTTCTGTTTTGGAGCACACGGAATATGCCCCTGCAAGAATCGCAAGCAATGCGATATCGACGGATGTCAACGGCGACATCACCCTTTGCTGCACTCCAAACCGGTCACAAATGAAGCCCAGCAGGCCAGGAAAACGGAGTCGCCAGGAAATGACTGTAAGAAGTTTAGGAACGACGTCAACAGCGAAGAACGGATCCATGCAAGAATTGAATGAAGCCAAGCCAAGCAGTTCAGAAGCTGTCACCAACCTTGTAGAGAAGTTTTCCTCAGTCGAGAGTCTTGGTAGAATGTAAGTCGCCCATGCTGAGTCCGCGGAAGTTCAACAAGCAAATCGGATCTTGATGGAAACTACTAAGCGGGTTGGACAGCGATTCGAGACTGAGTACGATTGCTTCGAGTTCTCGGACAGCTACCAGATGGCGGTTTGGCGACTGCAGTGTATTCAGAAGGATTTGCTCATCGGCGAAAATGTGAGCTTTCTGAGTATCAAGCGAAAGGGTACATACACAACGCGACCCCGAAGGAGCTCGACGATTAAAATCCACGGCGTACGTGGTACTTGCCTTTAGGAGTGGTCATCAATACCAAGAAGTTGTCCAAAGTTCGTATTTTGTGCGATGCTGCGGTCAAAGTGGATGGAGTCGCACTCAATGCTTCAACGATGCTGTTGAAAGGGCCAAATCTGCTACAGTCTCTTTTTCAGTGTTTGTAGACTGATACAAACACTGAAGAAGATTACAAGTAGTAATCGAATACCTGGTATCTGTTAAATAGTGAAGTGCAAGTGCATTTAACTATAAACAAACAAAAGTGGAATTAAATGGTAGAAAAACATATATAAAGTATGTTCATTCCGCTAACATCTCCGTTCGCGTATATTGTGATTTATATTTGCCAGAAGATCAATAGACCGTAGCGTAGATGCAAATTCAGTCGGCACGACGACCGATGAAGAGCTGAGGTCGTGTTTGGTGCGTAAGGAGGTTATCGTACCGCAGCTTGTGAGGTGGAAGCGATTCTCGAAACTGACGCATTTGTATCGATCGGTAGCCGAGTTTATCTAGCGTGACTATTACGAGATCGTGGTTGATGTTGTCGAAGGCCGTGGCTAGATCCATGTAAATAGCATCAGTTGTCAACCATTGACGAACTATTTGAATACATGCTCTGTAAATGAGAGCACGTTGGTCGTTGTCGATCGTTTAAGCATAAAACAATGTTAAAATGAATTGAATTGTTAATTGGAGCTTTAACCATGGGTTATTCGCCCTAGGAATGTTAGTCGTCTGTGATGTACTGTTTACGGTGGAATAAAATATGGTCTACAATAAGCAGCTCGAATAATTTGGATGGATTCCCGTAGTGAGAGATAGTTTGAAGGAAGACACGTCTCGTGTTTCAAGAAGCCCGTTCATGCAAATCAAGGGTACAGGATTATCGATACAAATTCGGTTGATGGAAGAAGTGAGATTCGTGGCAGTAACAGCTTCAATTAGTTATGGAATTTGCGTTTCAACTTAGTCTCATCAGAATCCGACTTAGTACCAGGACTACGTTTACGCCGAATTGACGCTAGCTCTAATCACGGAGAAATAATTTGTGTTCCTGAGCAAACCTCTAGTTAGACGTGATGTCCTACAAGACAAGGAGTACTGTTATGCTGATGAGAACTAGTGAAATCGAAAAATGGTTCACAACTAACAAGTTACTGTTAGATTCTGGTGAGACGAAACGCATATTCCATAACTAATTTAGTTATAGGTTTTGTGCCCCTCACGCGTAAAAGTGTTACTCAATTTTCTCCTTATTGGATTTCAATCAATTTTTTTTCCTTAGTGAGAAATATAGTAAAGTGCATCTTGTATTGGCTTGCATAGCCGAACCATGTTTCGATTTCACTAGTTCAAATCAGCTTAACAGAACTCCTCTTGCGGGACATCAACTCTCCGTTATTGGAGCTGGCGTCAATTCGGCGCTAGCTTAGTCATGCCACTAAGTGTCGGAGTCTGATGAGAAGAAATAAAAACTCAAATTCCATTGCTGTTATTCAAAATTACTGACCATAAAAGCATGAGTCTCAGGTGGATTTTTGTCGAAAATTCGTTATCTGTTGGATTGTATTCTGTACCACCACTGAATCCCAATGCACAAATAAAATTACTAGGTTTGTTTAGAAAATGTCAAGAAAAATAGTAAAACATGGTTGTCCCATCCATGTGGCTCAATGCAAATGTAAATCTTGAACAGCGTTTTTCTCAGCTTGCTGTTTTTCAATATGGGACTCTTATGCTTTTATGGGCAGTATACGCAGAATTAGAAATTATGCCAAATGTCACGGTCATAAATGTCGTTGTGCCAAATGTCCGTTATGCTGCCAAACGCCGAATGAATATCATTGCTGAATGACACAGATCCCTTCACAAATTAATGTGAACAAAAAAGACATCAACTCAATAACTCAAGTCCTTTCCAGGATGCTTAAAAATACTGGAAGTTTAAGGATTAGAATACAATAGAATGAAATATTTTCTTGTTTTGAAAATAGGTATCCGACCTAACATGCACAGTCGTATTCTTTTAAAATCGCATCTATTTTCTCTTAAAAATAAAAGATGGATACTGCCCATAAAAGCATAAGAGTCCCATATGGGTTTTTATCAAAAATGAGTTATTTGTTGGATTGTATTCTATATCACCACTGAATCACAATGGACAAATAAGATTACCAGGTTTGTTTATAAAATATCAAAAAAAAAAATACCAAAACATGGTTGTCCCATCCCTAAAGGCTCAATGAAAATGTAAATCTTGAACAGCGTTTTTCTCGGCTTGCTGTTTTTCAATATGGGACTCTTATGCTTTTATGGGCAGGATAGGTAATGTCAGAGATATAACCGAGGTGGAGTAGAATACACTTCAGGCTGCTAATACGAATGTTAAGTTTTACTATCTTCTAGGTTTAATATATATATATATAATTTTTTGCTGTTGTTAAATGAATTGTTTCACTATCTTTAAAAGCCCTTTTAGGATTACCATATGGGAATCCATATGTTCAAATATGTTTGAATATTTTACCTTGTACCTTGATGTTACATGTATCTATATTTCGGTATTTCCATTGTAAATACATAAATAACCAATTTTAATAAAATCTTTCAGTATGTAGTAAAAATTGCAGCATTCGTATTAACAGCCTAAAGTGTATTCTGCTTCATTTCGGTTATGTCTCTGATGTTACCCACCCATCTTTTTCATGGAGCATTTAACTTGTTAAGCCGCAAAATTCACAATAAAAATAAGTAAAATGAACATTGATTCATTTAACCGAACACAAAATAAACCGGTTTTAAATTGGATGTACAAATCGCATCATATCACCTGTTATACAATTGATCTTGTTCTACGGATCGATAATATGTAAACTGTTTTCCCAGTTTGCCCCGAGAACCGAGCACTTTGAGTTTCCCGGGGCAATACTGTATAAACTCGTAAGCTTTACGAAGCAATTCGTATCAAATCATCAGCGGAAGCATCTAATGTCAGCATCCAATAAGCCAACATCATCGCCTTCACACAACGCAACAACCCCTGCTAATCAAATCGTCAATCACACCCGCACTATCGCTTTCCTAGAAGAAAACTAACCAAAGAGCACACTCCAATGTTCACTCCAGGGTATACACCGTGAGGCTGCCCTTTCAACGATCATTCTTGGAGATGGACCGTTTCCAACATCAAATTAGACACATTCCAGCGTTAGGGGACAACGTTTGCACGCATTATGCAACTGTTAACAGCTTGTCGTTTGAAAAATCCTACGATGTACGCTCAAAACACATAATTGCATACTTTAAAAGTCCTAACACAACGTTAATGTTATGGGTTCGATATTTTTCAGGTTGGTTCATTCTGAGAGGTGAAAATGTCGCGTTAAGGGACAACAGAGCAAAATATTGATTTTCCAACCTACACTTGTATTTATCAAAAAACCTGCTCTATCTCAAACTTTAGAGCATCCATTTGTTCTAGGAATTTGATCATCGATAGTCACAAAACAATACTGTATACTTCTAGAGAAAATTTTCAATAGGACGTAAGTAACAATGAGAGATTCTCTTTGGGGTCTTTCTCTTCTGTTCATTACTCGGCCATTTCAACATTTACTACTCTACTCTTTGCATAATATTATAGTAAAAACTGTCGGCTTTCGATATGTACTGGAAAATTAGTGCAAAGTGTTGCAATGACGTCGTAATAAACGAAAGAAAAAGTAAACAAAGAGAGGCTCTCAATGTTACTTACGTCCTATTGAAAATTTTCTCTAGACTTAGATTTTCAAACTTTCATGAAATTTTTTTCCCGACCGTTGCAAACGCTGCATTAGGGGACAACACCAAAATGAACACAAACGGTCGCATATGAAGTGTTGTCCCCTTAACGCGAGCGAAGTGTTTGTTGAAGCTCAAACAAAGCGAAGTATATTACCTCTAGTCATGTAAATAACTCAAAACAAAGATTTGAAATGCCAAACTAGATGTATTTCTAGTTTTACCTTCATGTGTATTTGACAAATGATATTTAGAAATCAAATTAATATGGATTGAGAACAGTGTGGCCCGGTATAGAAGAGATTGTAGACCACAATCGCCTCTTTCTAATGGTTCGAAAAAGGTGGCTTCAAGTAGTTTTGGTAAGTTGAATACATTATTGACATCGGAAAATATATTAAATAAAATTAATTGTTTATTAGGGTGACTCAACAATTTTGTTGACCAAATAAGTTTTTCAAGCAATTTTAATGCGCTGACTTTGTTTTTTGACATTATTAAATCTTGAAAATAAAATTGACTGTTGATTAGGGCAGATCAAAAAACGTCATTAGGGTGGTTCAATATTTATTTTCTTGTTGTGTTAAAAGTAAACAAATGTGACACTGAAGCAACTCAGCAAAGGTAAGACTGTCAAACGATTATACGCAGTCAAGCAGTTATGATATTTACATATTGTATATAAAGTCGCGAAACACCAGTAATACGGTTGAAGTAAAGATTTCGAAATAGATTATCGCCCTTCCAGTTTAACCTCTGGCGTTTGTTCAACCGTTTCTACTCGTAGATCTGCAAGAAGACATTTAATAGTTATGATTGCGGAAATTAATCAAAATGCAGCCGTTTTACGCGATTTTTGAAAAAGAAGAGAAAGACGCAGCTTTTGGAAAATTAAGATATATTTCAGTATAAAAAAATTGTTAAAAATCTACACACAATTGCGGTCTTATGGGACAGCCATGTCACTGAATTATCTAAATGATAGAAAACTGGAGAATTTCGTGAAATTGTATCTTTTATTTGCGAATTCTGAGAAATGCGTATCCTCGATAAAATTTTGAATTTAACATGCTATAAAACATTAAAAAGCTGTGTTAAACTACGATGTTTGGTTCATGTAGAAGAAAATCAATTTCGAAAAGACAAACCGTGGTTTGTTCCAAGTGGTCAATAATTATAAACTGTGAAGTCCCGTTCCAATTTTTTTTTCAAAAATTGCTCCGCGGTGATTTAGTTGGAACCGTAAATCTCCGCCATCTATTTATTTGTTCTGCTCCCAATCCCAATACGTTGGAAAAATTCGATCGAAAATGTCCATTTTCTCTTAAAAGATGCAAATTTTCAAAAAAAATCACAACTGGTTTTCAACTGTGAAGTTCCGTTCCATTTTTTTTTTCAAAAATTCCTTCACGGTGATTTAGTTGGAACCCCAAATCCCTTTTTACTTGTGCTGCTACCAAGCCTAGTTCGATGGGATTTTTTTTTCAATCGTAGGGCATTACAGTAAAATTTTCGGTTTTTGAATCATTTTTTCAAAAATTTCCAAGTCCTTGGATCTAAAAAAATTATAATTTGTTTTCAGCGGTTTTCGTGTGTTTTGAGACTAGATTGATGTTTCATGCTATTTTTAGACATATTTCGACATTTTTTTTTTTCAACATTTCATGTACTCCTTTGGATTTTTCTTATATTATGAAAACAATATTCATACGCCGCACCCCCTTAATGATGTCCAATTGCGCTAAAAACTTGGATAGATTACTTTTTTGATGTAATAGGCATTTTATGTAAGACTTTATGCGAAAATTTAAGATGACCATTTTTATTGATATCTTGCCTCTTGAACACCCCTAGTTCTCTATACAAACTTTGGTTTTAAACTGTGAAGCCTGGTTCCAATTTTTTTCAAAAATTTCTTCAGGGGTTTCCTGGGACCCAAAACTTTCGCCATTTTTTTTTGTTCTGCTCCCCGATCGTGTGTTGAACAGTGTTATCCCGTCAATTTGAAAGAATATTTAAGGAGAACAAGTGAGTGTTATTCCCTATGACCAAATTCTTCCGTGCGCTCTCATACTTGTTTGGCATATTGCGTTCCATTCCGTATCTTTGAACCCTGTTCTGAAATTGTTGATTTATCCTTAGATAGTTTATCCGTTGATTGATGTAATAAAAACTCGATTATTTTGCGATATTATAAGGTAGGCCTTCCCCTTAATGGCATAACCCCCCCCCCCTCTCTCTCTCTCTCTCTCTTTCCACCCCTTAGGCCACTCATACCACTGCATGGCTGCGCTATTTCTGAAATAGGTTGCTTATATCTTTTATGTCTATATCCTGTTCTGTATCTCTGCAGAAGGATTTACCGTACTGTAACGGAAAGCGTTAGGGGACAACACTTCAGTGCACCCCTATGAAAGAACGATTTCAAAGTTTGTTATATACAAATAGCACATTTTTACAAAGGTATTGATGAGTACTAATAGCTTCTGAAAATATTTCATAGATATCGTGCATTGTTTTCGTGAAAAATTGAAAAAACTTGATTTTTGCGTTAGGGGAGAACGCAAAAATGGTAAATTTTTGCCCCCAATATGTATACAATAAAATGGCATTTAAGATTACTCCAAATTAATTTTATTACGAACATACCGGTGCGGTACGGGAAAATATATTTAATTATTAAAAACGAGTCTTAAATGTATAACTGGTTTTTACTGTCGAGCGTCATAAAATTCTTTTAAAAAATTTCTATATATCTATGATTTGGGAGTCTTAAGGTTCAAGTTACCTTTTTTAAGCATGTGTTAGAATTGAACGCTTGGTAGTGTGCGTAGGAAAAATTGTGTTCAGCTTTGCCACCGGATTATCCATTTAAACCTTTTTAAAACTCTAAAATAAGAATATCAGTCGATTTATTAGATCATCACGATTCAATTCATGCAAAATACCTGCTGGAAAAACCATCGGCTTAGCTAAATGGTGCTTTTGAAAAAGTTGCTGTGGTTTTTTCATTGCGCAGTTGTGTTGCGTACCCCAGCTCGGTGTGGTAGTGTGATAAAAAATCACAGCCACTTTTTCAAAAGCACCATCCAGCTAAGCCGATGGTTTTTCCAGCAGGTATTTTGCATGAATTGAATCGTGATGATCTAATAAATCGACTGATATTCTTCTTTTAGAGTTTTGAAAAGGTTTAAATGGATAATCTGGTGGCAAAGCTGAACACAATTTTTCTTACGCATACTACCAAGCCTTGAGGTAACTTGAGCCTTAAACCTATACCAACATCTTTCAGAACAACTTTTACTTATATTGGCAGATTTATTTTCATGAGGTAAGCGATACAAGTGTTTGGAATGTGTCATTATGGTCTTGTCAATTCTGGTCTTGTAATGTGGCAAATGGTTTGAAAACGCAAGATGATACCTTTACATGCGTAAAGCGAGTTTTGGTTTTACGATTGGCATAACTGACGTTGTGTTAATAGTGCATCACTTTCCAATAAAGAAATTATGAAAACCAACATTATTAAAATAAAATGATTGGACCAGAGCCTTTTTGGCGTTTTCAGGGTATTCGCCACGAATAATATTACTGTACACACTTGCATACACCTTATACAAACCACCCCATCGCTAGCGCACACTTCAAATACGATTATTCAGCTCCGAAAGAGCGTACTACTTTTTCTGTGGTCTGTGATTGTATGCATGAGACTGGCACGCCAGTGCATCATTGGATGGAATATATTGCCACCGAAAAGTTTGAGCTGACATGAAACGTACTACGAGGTCAGAAAGCAAACTGACGATTTTTTCTTATGTTCCATTTTTATACGTGTGTCGCGGTTCATTAGATAACAAAGGGACAGTCCAGGCAACGCTTGCTGCTTGGTCAAATTGTACGGACCAATAATGGCGCAGCTAATTACTGCTTACACAACATCCATTATTTCCGTTATTTTTAGTACATTGTATGGAATTAGTTTAAAATTTTTGTGCATATTTCCAAAAAATTAGCGAAAACATCCAATTTTTCAATACTGTACAATGGCAGATATTCCCATTAAAAAGAAAGACGTAAGTCCTACGTCAAAACAACCGGGAAAAATCCTGGCCAAAATTTTGTAAATGGGACCCCTATATTGAAATGTTCTGCTTAAAAATAACAAGTATTTTGCAAAACGCGCGTCTGCTTTTATGTTCCAGTCATCCTGGGTACTACGATTCTTGAGGGTTGTGATACGCACGATGGATTTTCAGAAACAAAAATTATTGATTATACCTTGATACATACTGAATGAATCACTTCTATATATAATAAATAACAAAACTCACCTTACTTAATTTTCTCGATGAACGCATCGAGAAAACTGTTCTTGTTAACCAGCTTTGTAGTACAAACAACAAACTCCACATTGTTTTCATCCTGCTGAGCTAGGAAACGTAGCGCAGAAATCTCTGCGAATGTACAGCCACCCACAAAAAAGACTACAATCACACGAGGAATGTCCGATTGCGAAATCTCCGAGGTAAACGACCCCCGCCGATTGTTCAGGGTCATCGATGGTTGAAAATCTTCGAACGTTGGTCCTGGCAAGCTGGACAGGACGTCATTCAGTGATTGCCATCCGTTCGGCTTGAGATGCTGCTCAACGATGCGCACCGAGAGGGGCGCATAAATGCTGTGAACATAGGTGATGTCTTTGGGAGACACTTCTTCTGGATTTTCGGCTGTTAAGTTTAGTGTTTTTCGTAGCACTGCGTACGTTCTGTTGCCAGTTTGAGGCTTGAACAGTCCTGCCTTTTCCAAGTTACCGATAGTCAGTAAGGTTTGTAAACCGTACACTTGAACCAGTTCTCGTTTATAGTAGTCGAGAACTTTTGGCTTCAAACCGGAACCGGCGATTGATTGCATGCACATGAGTCGCAGAACAGTTCGGAGTGGAGCTTCTTTTGCAATTAAGTCCTCAATAAAGGGATTTGCTTTATCCACGTCCGAGCACATCATAAATTCTTGTTCGCAACCAAGCTCATCAAGGAAGGCATCGGAAGAAATTACCTCTTTTACTAGTTCGGCAATTTTCGTATGAGTTGCCAACGATTGTTCGTTAGCTTTGATGTGCGGCAAGCTCTCTACAAACTTTTTCAGTTCTTGAATTGATTTTTCGCCGTGATTCTCATTGGCCCTTGAACGGATAGATTTAGCCAGTCGGGAGAGTACAGCTCCAACGGCATTGAAGTTTTTGTCACGCAGCTCTGCGAACAAATTCTCTTTCGAGTTTAGTATAAATTGACTCTTTTCGGAATTCTTCTCAATGGAAAAGCCTTCTCCTGAATTGAATTTCTCCGCAGGAAGATTTACGGTCGTATTGTTAATGCCGAAAATTTCATCAATCAGTCCCTCGTAGGTGAGTTGCGTGGCAAGCACACTCATCAAATCACAATTCCGATCCAAAATGATCATCTGGTCGATCACGCCTTTGTCACTGTTCAGCACCGATTCATCTTCATCGGCCATGGCTTTCGTAAGTTCCCAGACCCTCTGAGCGCAACTACCCTTGCCGTAGACCTTTGGAATGCGACCGTATAATTTTTGCAGCGCTATGAGTGCACAGGCTGATTGGTGCAGACTAGAAGTGTCTCCTTCCAGATAGAGATCCCTTTTAAAATAAAGTACTTATTTATCTGCAATATCGAGACGTAACAGTAGCAAATTGGTACCTGTATGCATCTTTCAACTCCATAGACAGTAGATCATTATCGAACGGGAAAAAATCACATTTTAATTCGCCGATGTGTGCTAAGCTACCGTGAACGCCTTTCACCTGCAGGCGTTTCTCACATAGGAAGGATTTCTTCGGTAGGAAATATAAATAGTATTCTTTTTTCGATACTGAAAAAGGAAAAAATTGCGATTAACAGTACACAATGTGTCATGTTACTTTTTTGAACCTACTTTTCTTTTTTCGCTCCTCTTCGTGAATGTTGTTAGCGATGTAATCCATCAGTGTTTGATTAGGCCGAGTGATGAAAATTATGTTCTTCACGTCAATGTCTGTCCATGGTTCTGGCCTCAGCTGATACATTTTAGTAACATGATGTTCCTTAAGAAAAGTGTAACGGGCAACTAAACCCACTGGACCTCCTAACGACTCATCCCAGATAATAGCCTATAAAAAACAAATGTAACAATATTAAATAATTAAACAAAACCACCCACCCAAAAAACTTACTTTCGTCCCTTCGCAGCGATCCAAAATTTCAACCAATTCACGGGCTACCGATTCCTGAAGCTGCTGAATATTGACGCGACCTCCGGAGAGATGGGTGAACATATTTACTTGAAAATGTTAAGAAGATAAAAGATAGTACTAAGTGCGGCTGATGATAACTTTTATGCCTTTTTCTGCATCTCGGTCATCTTTTTATTTGTTATGACATTTCTTATTCATAGAGCTAACGTGGCGCACTATTATTGACTACTGTGAACTTACCTGTACAGCAACGGTTACACTACGAAAGTGTCGAGGAACGCGAACGCACTCTTTATTGTTTGGTTGTTGCGTAAACTGCTATCAGCATGTGAAATGCGCGAATATAAACAATCATAATTTGTGCTACTGCATATTTTACACTAGTCGGAGAATAACTATTTCTTTTGAAAAACTGTAAAACAAGTGCAATTCATCAGTCATGGCTACAATGCTGCCAAAACCTTTGAACCCAGAGGAAAAGCCAAAGGTTGATACGTCAAAGACTACCGGAATATTCTTCCCGAATTCGGAACTGGACGAGGTGGCAAAGCACTTTATCGGAAATAATCACAGGTATTCAGTAGTTTCGTGTGTAAATATCTATGCATCTGATTGAAAAATTATCTACCTTGCATCTAGATTTCGCGAAAACATAATAATCCCAAAGATGTACGGTGCGGTGCAGATCAAAACCAACGAAGAGAAGCTGGTGGAGGCTGCCTTCGAAAGTTGTGCGTTCAAATCGCTCATGAGTTGTGTCCTTGGCTATGGATTGGGTGCTGCCATCGGGTTGTTCAGTTCATCGGTCAATCCCAACATAGCGGATCCACTGGCAGCTGAGAAGCAGCAGACCGCTCGGGAGATCTTTCGTGAGATGAGACAAGCAACGCATTCTTATGGTAAAAATTTCGCTGTTATTGGGGCCGTGTTTGCTGGGGTGGAATGTGTGATTGAATCGGTATTATATAGCTTGGTGCATATTGCTATCACAAGTTTAAACAAATATTTATTTTTTCCAGAAACGTGGCGTATCAGACTGGAAAAATGGTACCTATGCCGGAGCGGTTACAGGAGGACTAATAGGTTTGAGAGGTATTAACTTAAACTTAAGATTCTGAAAGTCCAAACACAATCAATCCGGTTCAGTATCATGTAATAATTAAAATTGTCAGATATTTTCAGTGTCGGATTCGTTGTATTTGAGTTTGGATTCCCCAAAACAGCTGTTTTTAAATCAGCACATTTTGCAAATTATTGATTTGTTTATTCTTTATTTTTAACAGCTGGCATCAAAGCAGGTATTGTTGGTGCTGCAGGTTTCGCTGCGTTCTCTACAGTTATCGATTACTACATGCGGCATCGATAAGAATAATGGCGTTTTCGTTTTTTCTTGGTGCTACACCGGTGTAGTGCAAAGAAAGAGATAGACTGATTACACCCAAGTTTGAATGATTGTAGCACCGACTACACCGGTGTAGTGCACTGTCAAAAACGAATATGCCATAAGAAATAGGCGGCGTAGTATAAATTCAATGGTTGATGAATATGATGAATATAATAAAAAGTCATCCTACTGGAATATTTGTTCTTTTCTTATTCAACAAACTGAAACTTAGTAATGCAACATATTAATGGTTCCGGAAAATCCGCATATTGTTACAATCAAGGTCTACCAACTCTGTGAAAACAGGACGACGTATGCAGCGCTGCACAAGAAGGTGAGTGAGGACTCGGAGCTGAAGGATTTGGGGGAAAACGTGGTAAGAAGCAGGTGTACCCAAAAAGGCGGGATGCTCTTCGAGTTGAAGAAGGATCCCACGACTAGCAGCTCGACCTTGCAGGAGACTATTACCAAATCAATGTGGGGAAAGGGTAGAAGTTAAAGCCTTAAACCCGTAGATGGTGATTGTGTGCAAGGGCCTTCATGAAATCAAGATGGAAGACGAGCTGCGAGGTGTACGAAAGTAGCAGTGTAACCCGGGCGAAGCGCACATGACGATCCAACCAAAGAAGGGATTCGGAGGCACTCAGATAGCGATGGTTCGTTTACAGGTAATCGCTGACGATAAGGCGCTGAAGGTAGGCAAAGTTACTGTTGGATGGTCGAGATGCTCATGGAGAGTGAATAAACAAGCGGAGAAATGCTTCAAGTGTTTGGGCTTCGGACATTTGGCAGGGGCTTGCAAAGGCCTGGATAGATCCGGGATGTGCTGGAAATGCGGGAGACAGGCTATCTTGCGAGAGAATGCACACAGCGGGCGAAGTGTTTGCTTAAGACGGGTGGCTTTAAATGCCCTGCTTACAAGAGGGCGGCTGCAGGCCCACGGTGATGGAGCTAATCCCGATACATCTGCATCATTGTGACAAAGCACAGCTGTCATCATTGTGACACCGCACTGTTGTGACAGTCTACAACAGAAGCTATGTGTAATGTCGCTTTAGTTGCAGATCCCTATTGAGTCCCCCCCCCCCACAACGGTAACTGGGTGGCGGATAGATCGGGAACGGCTATGATACAAGTTATGGGCACATTCCCCATTCAAGAAGTGGTAGAACGTTTATACGAAGGCTTCGTGATCTCCAAAATCCACGGCGTCTTCGTGTGCAGTTGTTACGCTCCTCCAAGATGAGCAGTGGAGCAGATCAGCCTTATGCTGGAGCAGTCGACCGAGCAGTTAACCGGTCAGAAGCCGGTAGTCACTGGTGGTGACTTCAACGCCTGGACTATGGAGTGGGGCAGTAGAGTAACCAACATAAGAGTGTGTATCCAGCAGGAAGCTCCAGCGAAGTTAGACATACGATTGCGCAATGAAGGTTCTGTTGGCATATTTCGGAGAGCACGGGAGAGAGTCTATCATCGACGTAACATTCTGTAGTCCTGCATTGACGGCGAACATGGATTGGATAGTATGCGAAACGTATACGCATTTTTTATTTTTTTATTTATTGTCGCTTTAGTTGCAGATCCCTATTGAGTCCCCCCCACAACGGTAACTGGGTGGCGGATAGATCGGGAACGGCTATGATACAAGTTATGGGCACATTCCCCATTCAAGAAGTGGTAGAACGAAGGCTTCGTGATCTCCAAAATCCACGGCGTCTTCGTGTGCAGTTGTTACGCTCCTCCAAGATGAGCAGTGGAGCAGATCAGCCTAATGCTGGAGCAGTCGACCGAGCAGTTAACCGGTCAGAAGCCGGTAGTCACTGGTGGTGACTTCAACGCCTGGACTATGGAGTGGGGCAGTAGAGTAACCAACATAAGAGTGTGTATCCTGCAGGAAGCTCCAGCGAAGTTAGACATACGATTGCGTAATGAAGGTTCTGTTGGCACATTTCGGAGAGCACGGGAGAGAGTCTATCATCGACGTAACATTCTGTAGTCCTTCATTGACGGCGAACGTGGATTGGATAGTATGCGAAACGTATACGCATAGCGACCGAGCGAGCGAAAGTGGAAAACGAAAGCCTTCAACAAAGACCTCTTTGTTGAGGTACTTCGGTCGAACGAGAACGGTGATGCGGTTGACCTAACAAGAAAGATTGTGACGCCACAATGCCGCGAAAACTGGAACCACGCATTAGACGGTGTCCAGCTTACTGATGGAACGAGATGCTTAGTACGCTACACGCTGCTTGTCTCAGAGCCAGAAGGCGGGCTCAGAGAGCAATATCGGAGCCAGTTAGAGAAAAGCGCAAGGCAGTATTTCGTGACGCTAGAGCCGCTTGAAAACGGGAGATCAGACTTAGCAAGTCAGATTGCAACAGGGAGCTGTACCGAGAAGTAGACCCCAATTCTTTGGGCGACGCGTGATGGCGAAAATCAAGGGCTCGACGACGCCAGTGGAGATGTGCCCGGGTAAGCTGAAGATAATCGTTAAGCGTATCTTTCCGAAGCACGATGAGCTCGCAGAAACATCGAAGCGCCTGAAATCAAAAAAGCCCCCGGTCCGGATGGAATACAAAACGTGGTGCTGATAGCTGCGATCTTGGCATATCCGAACATGTTCAGGATGGTGCCATAGAAGGGATTAAATTAAAGCAAACTTCCCCGAAATATGGAAGGTACAGAAGCTGGTGTTGCTACCAAAACCAGGAAAGCCACCGGGCGATCTGGCCTCGTAGAGGCCCATATGTCTGTTGGAAAAAACTGGAAAGAATCATCCTTCACAGGCTGACAAAATGCACAGAGGATGAGCGCGGACTGTCCAAGATGCAGATCGGATTCCGCAAAGGAGCATCGACAGTGGATGCAATTCGGCCAGTGCTCGGGAGTGCTGAGAAGGCATCTAAACAGAAGCGAAGAGGAGATCGATACTGCGCTGTGGTCACGATAGATGTGAAGAATGCATTTAACAGCGCCAGCTGGGAAGCCATCGGAGCAGCGCTGCACAGAATGAGGGTTCCCGACTATCCATGCCAGATCCTTAAGAGCTACTTCCTGAGCAGAGTGCTACTGTACGACAAGAACGAACGACGTAACGGATGACGTATCATCCGGTGACCCGGGATAACGGTGATCGGTGAGAAACTTGAGTAAGTGGAGGTGTCGGTGACGGAGGTAATAGACGCGGTCGAGAGTTGGATGAACAGGGTCAAGCTGCCAATAGCTCACCACAAGACGGAGGTGTCGTTGATCAGCAACTGCAAAGCGATTCTGCGGAATCAGATCGACGTCGGAGGGCAAGTGATTGCATCGAAGCGTACACTGATGCAATTGGGAGTGATAATCAACAACCGGAAACCACGTCGACTTCGCCTGCGAAAACTCGGTGAAGGCAACTAACGCAATAGCGAGAATCATGCCAAACGTCGGCGGTCAGCGAAGCAGCACGAAACGTCTGCTATCTACTGTTTCGTCGTCGATACTCCGCTGAAAACAAACGAAACCGCGAAAAGCTGAACAGGACATTCTAGCTGATGACCGTACGAGTCACGACCGTGCGAACAGAACAATATTGTCGAAGGCAGTCTGCGTTATCGCCGAGATGATCCCCATCTGCATTACTCTGGCTGAGGACGTGGAATGCTACTAGCGGAGAAATGCACGTATTGCAAGGAGATTGGCCTCAGCGGAATCGTTGGCTAATTGGCAGCAAGAGTGGGACATGTGACAAATGTGTCGGCTTGGGTGTATAGGAAGCATGGAGATGCAAACTTCCATGTGAGGCAGTTTTTGTCCGTGCACGAATGCTTCCCGAAGTACCTGCATTGGTTTAGACATGCTTCGTCACCCCTTTGCTCGGAGTGTGTGAACGTGCAAGAGACACCGGAACACGTGGTCTTCGGATGCCCTAGGTTCGACAATGTTCTTAGTGGTAAGCCTGGTGTGACAGTTGATAATATCGTCGAAGAGATGTGCCACGAGGAGCATACCTGGGACGCTGTCAACAGAGTGGTTACGAGTATACTCTCCAAACTGCAGAGGAAGTGACGAAGGAACTAGCAAAATTGTTCCATTGGCTAGAAAGTTGCCGTGAAACCACAAATTGAGTCTCGAGAGAAATTCCGCCGTCGCGGAACTCTCCATCGGTGTAGACTAGGCCACTGCCGGAGACCAGTTGAATAGTACGCGACGTAGCGCCGAGTTTGGGTTGTCGGGGCACCAGCGAACCGGACGCCAGGCTTCACCGGGATCGACGGACCGACCTCGACACCCTACCGGGTAGCTCGTGAGAAGGGTAGATCTACCGCTGGCGATTAAACTGATTAGACAGCGAATCGAATAGCTAGTAGTGGGTTGTTGGGGTGCCAGTGAATCGGAAAATACGCTTCACCTGGAATCGCTGGACAGACCTACTGGCTGGCCTGTTGAGTAGGCAGCCGGGGACTAGATCGAGTAGATCGGGGCGAAGCGGGGAGCTAAATGGCTCACGGAAATGAACATCGGTATCAGGAGAAATCCACCGCCGGAGAATTCACAGTAGGGTAGATTCGCCGCCGTGGATTATCCGACTAAATCGTGACAAAGATGGGAGCTAATTGGCTCACGAAACAAACACCAGTACCGAGAGCAATTCTGCTGACGGTGAACTCCCTGTCGGAGTAGGATAGTCCACCGCCGTATAATATCCGAGTAGATCTCAATAAAGCTGGGAATTAAATGGCTCAAGAAAGCGGGTATCATTGTAGGTAGAAAGTCATCCGTTGGAAAACTATCGGTTGGAGGTGGGTGAGTTCACCGTCGGGGACTATCCGAGTAGTTCGTGATAAGGCCGGGAACTGAATGACTCACAGAAACAGGAGCTAAATGGCTCATGGAATTAGCATCTAAATGGCTCACGGGGGCGAGAGCTAAGACGGTTACGTAATAGATGGAGGCAAGAACCAAGAGAGGAGTTGATAGTTAAATCAAGTCTCAAAGGTCGAGCCATTTCATGAACCAAGTGAGGCTCCGAGATAGAGCAGAAGAGAGAGGTGCGACGAAAGCACAACGAGTACCCCACGAAGTAATACCTGGAGGTAGTTCCGTGGTGAAGAAGCGCGAGAAAAGAGTAAGGAGTGTTTTTAGTGGTTAGGCACGAGCGTGAATCGTGAGTCCCACACGGTGTAAATACACTACAGGCCAGGCTTGCTTCGATTCGAAAATAAATATTATAGTGCTTGAAGGATTGGTGTATTATTTCAAAGAAAAATATTAGATTATCAATTTAGCAAATAAAAATTGGTTTTCCAAAATTTTTTTGTCATTGTAAGAAAAATATTTTTTGGTCCTTGAAAATCGGTATTTTGGAAACAAAAAATTCAAAAATATATTCAATAAAAAACTGTTGTTGTCAACAATGGTTTGAATTCAGAATATTGTCCGAATTAAAAATTATTTCTATGCGGGCAAAACTATCGATATTTTCACTGAATCAAAAATGATCCAAACGATTGCGTGATTTTGCATGGAATTGATTAGATTATTCAACTGATTACGACTTGCACGCTCCACTGAAAGAATATATTCGTAAATCGCTAGGCGCTAGTTTCGTAGACAATTTTCATAAAATATACGAATTTTTCGTACATATGATGAATCGTTCGTAGTTCTATTGATACACATTTATTTATTGTTACAAGTTTTTCGTGAAAACCACGAAACGACTTTCGTTGGCTTATTACGTAACAGATTCGTTCGGCAAACGAATTGTTCGCTCTTATATAGGAATATCTTTATAATATTTACGAGCATCATTCGTCAAACCGTCTACGTCAAAAAAGCTTCAATATGGAGTAATTGTTGCTAAACGTCAGATAATTGTTGATCATAACGACGGTCTCGGTCTGACTATTTAGTATCCGTATCCGCCAGTTTCAGGAAGATTTTTTGAACCGTATTCGCTTCCAGTTGACCCGCGCTGCTCGTTGGTCTTGTATGAGTTAGTTTGAGTTTGTTTCTGCCGAAGTAATGTCAAAATAATATGCTATTAAATACGAAAACTTCTCATAGATAAACGAAATGAATTCGTGCGACCAACGAGATTATTCGTAATATACACAAACGTTTTTTAAAATAAACAAAACATTTCGTTTCATTCACGAAAAATATTGTAATTTTCAACGACAACATTTGTGCAATGGACACTTAATAAGTATAATTTACGAAAACTTTCATTTATCAAGCGGCCATTTCTTCATACCACAATAAAATCGATTTTGCCGGATCTGTTTTTTAATTTAAAAAAATCGGTGTTGTCAAACACTGATCCCAAAAGATCGAATGCAAAAATAAGAGGATAATAAATACGAAAACTTTTCTAAGATGAACGAGATGAATTCGTGCGACTAATGTCGTTCGTAATATACACAAACATTTATTAAAATAAACGAATCATTTCGTTTTATTCACGAAAAATAATGTCGTTATCAACAATAACATTCGTGCCATGTACACTAGATAAGTAAAATTTATTAAAACTTTTGTTCGTCAAGCGTTCATTTCTTCACACCATAATCTTTCTAGTCCTCAATAATGATGAGCAGGTTGAAATAGAATCGAATTTGACAGATGGATCCACTTAATTAATAAAAAATCGGTGCGGTCAAACATTGATCCTAAAAGATCGAATGCGACCAACGAAATCGTTTGTAATATACATAAACGTTGTTTAAAATAAACGAAAAATTTCGGTTCATTCACGAAAAATAATGTCGCTATCAACGATTACATTCGTGCAATGTACACGAAATAAATAAAATTTACGAAAACTTTCGTTCATCAAGCAGCCATTTCTTCGTACCACAGTAAAATCGATTTGGCCACATCGATTTTTTTAAATAAAAAAAGTCGATGGTGTCAAACGTAGATCCCAAATGATCGACTGAAAACAATAAGAGGCTAATAAATACGAAAACTTTTCTAAGATAAACGAAATGAATTCGAGCCACCAAGGAAATCGTTCATCATATATATATATATATATATATATATATATATATATATATATATATATATATATATATATATATATATATATATATATATATATATATATATATATATATATATATATATATATATATATATATATATATATATATATATATATATATATATAGGGTAAGGTGGGGCAAATCCGACCGTTGGGTAAACCCGACCCCCCTCTGTTACCGAAAATCAGAAGCACTACGCGAACTAATATCAATGTTGTCATGTAGAGCATCGAAAATAATCATAATGGTTGTATGACAGCATTTTATTAGTCTACATTAAGATGCTCATACGACAAAAAGTGTGTTTTTACAATTTTTGATTTGACTTTTGTGCATCATTGACTACAGGATATTTCTGGTTCTTAAAGTGATTACATAATAAATGTAAGTGAATTTAAATTCTTTGATTTAAGTCCTACAAAGTGCATAGATGAATTTAGTTCAACCTTTTTCATATATTTTTTAATTGCATCGTAATGGGGCAAATCCGACCTCAAAATATTGGGGTAAATCCGACCGCTTTTTTGTTAAGAAATTTTTTATTTATCAAATTGAAATATTTTTTTATTGTTATTATTGAGTATTTTTATGCAAAATGGTTCATAATTACAAACGAAAGACACAAAATCGGGATGATTATAGTATTCGTCGAGCAATTGCTCCGATGTAAATGGGAATATCATTACGTGCTACTGCTCGTGATTTTAGCATTCCAAGATTGATATTGAACTCCATTTTCTTCATGTTACAATTCAATAACACAACATTCATTAATTTATCATTGAAAAACCTTAAAATGTTAGTAATATCTGCACTAAATCAACCAAAAACATAGGGGGTCGGGTTTACCCCACCATTTTTGAAAACAGCAAAAATGAACATTTTTGTAAAACGTTTGTATCTCAAGATATTTCGAAGATTTAAAAAAAATGCTATATACAGAAAGTTGCCCAGGACTCTAACCTTTAATTTGGTATATAAAACGACTTGATCCAATATAAAATGAGCATTTTACAGCCAAAACCATTTACTAGGTCGGATTTGCCCCACCTTACCCTATATATATATATATATATATATATATATATATATATATATATATATATATATATATATATATATATATATATATATATATATATATATATATATATATATATATATATATATATATATATATATATATATATATATATATATATATATATATATATATATATATATATATATATATATATATATATATATATATATATATATATATATATATATATATATATATATATATATATATATATATATATATATATATATATATATATATATATATATATATATATATATATATATATATATATATATATATATATATATATATATATATATATATATATATATATATATATATATATATATATATATATATATATATATATATATATATATATATATATATATATATATATATATATATATATATATATATATATATATATATATATATATATATATATATATATATATATATATATATATATATATATATATATATATATATATATATATATATGTATATATATATATATATATATATAAACATTTATTGAAATAAACGAATCATTTTGTTTCATTCACGAAAAATAAAGTCGTTATCAAAGATAACATTTGTGCAGTGTACATTAAATGTGTAAAATTTATGAAAGCTTTCGTTCACCAAGCGACCAATTCTTGTTCATGAAATGAACGAAACCTACTATTTAGAATGCACGAAAATACTTCGTTGCAGAAAACGACGAATGAATTCGTGCATTGCATGATCGATTTCATTATATTTACGAATTTATATTATCAGTGTCGGTACTTGGAAACGAATATTTTCTACAGAGATTATCAGCCTTATTCTGTACTGCGACGGATTGATTTTTCAAACGAATGTTGTGCGATCGAATCTGATGGAATGAGACTACATATAACAAAAAATATGGAGACGCCTGGCTGTTATCACTTTGTTGCACGGTTTAGTTTAGTTTACTATAGTATACTGTCGCGCCACAGCTCGTAAGCTTTCCGGGAATTGAATTTCCCATTTCTGTTTTTGCACATTGACACATTGGAAAAGCTCACTCATATTCTCCGGCGGTAGATATTGTTGTTTTCCCGAAAAAACTCTGTGTACGTTTATCGTTTGCCTTTGCTATCATTGGCTGACATGCTATCGTGTGTGTCGGCAGTAGGTACCATCCAATATTTGTGTCGGAGAAGTCATAGAGGGAGTGGAAATGTGAGAGCCACTCTCTGAGCGGCCTAGCGATGTATGGCTGGTATGGGAGGAAAAGCTTCGGCCAGCCAGCTTATAGAATTGGGCACCTCAGACGTATTACTTCCTTGGCCGAGAGAAGAGTGAAGATTTTTCCTTAGCTACTTTGCTAGGATGATTTCGGTGGAAATCTGGTAGCGAAAAATTAAAATTTGATGGGAAATTTGATCTTCGAGGTAGAGTTTTCCATCGTCATTCTATGGTTAAATGAATCAATCAATCAATGGCGTAGCAGACGGTATTCGGAAACATCGAAGCTGGAAGGAAAAGTGATACTGTAGAAGGTGAAAAACTGAAAGTTTTCGTTATTGCAGGAAAGGAAAATTAGTGGTGGTAGTGGTGGCGTTGGTTCCGTTTGGCAATAGCCTGCGTTGAAGGTGAAGTTCAACTTCAGTGAAGCGATTACGGTGCAAAAGGGCGTAAATGTAAGAGCAAGTGTTGGAAGAAGAGAGGAAAAATTACGTTGGGGAGCGAAAAGTCGAAAAGGCTGGTAGGGTTTTACTTCTCCTCTCATCTTGCTTGTCTGCTATTCAGTAGATTGTGTATCCTGACAGCTGGTTGTTTAATACAACTGTGACATTTTCGCGAGGGACATCAGTTGGAATTTGTTGTTTTCCAGTACTAGTAGTGGGGATAGGAGCAGAGCGATAAGGATATCTGATAATCCAGCAGCAATATGTCACACCAAACAGGTAATTTTCTTCGACGTATCACTTCTAGAGATCACTTTTTCATAGTGGTCCTGTTGCACTTGTAGAACGATATTATGTTTTTTGGCGATTTAATTTGTTTTAAGTTAGTTTCGATTCGTTACATGCACTGTTTATTGGTAGTTTGAGTTATTGATCCCCAGTAGTTTTCCTCTATCTGTTATCTGTTAACATCTTTTTCGATTATTGGTCTACACTGTAATAACATCTGTTGTCCTATTTTTTTTCTTGTGGCTACCAATCAATAGATATACCGATATCTGTAAAAGGTTTTCAGAGAATTGCCTAGACAAAAGTCAACTCGTAAACAATATGGTGCCATTAGATTTCTTGTCTCTACGGTGATAACATGCGACAGTGCTGCATGCCATCAGGTCAGTTAGATGATGGTATCAGCAAAGTGGTTAGACAAATTTGTGGTAACCAGGGCGGCTGGGGAGAGGGGTGGGGACTACGCTGGTTTGAGACCATCCTAACGTGTTTGCAATGAGGAGTAATTTGCGAAAGCCAAGGAAAGCGTGTAATTAAATCAAACATTTATTCAGACATACGGGCGACATTAAAGTGTGCATAAACGAACCGTAAAGTAATGTTGACATTTTTTTCCGCAGCAATATGGAATGTTTTAGAGATTGTGTTTTGGTATAGCTGCAGAATATTTGGTTAACTGAAAACGATGCTTGATCTTCTATGAGCAATGTTGATGGTTGATGTGTAATGTTATGTATCGCAATCCGGAGGAACATGGTTTTTAATTCAGGCTTCGAGAATTGGCGATTGATCAAATGCTCCTAATACACCATAAAATTGCTCCCAATACTCCTTTATTTATGTAGTGTTGAGTTCTTAAAAAAAATGAATGTTAAACTATAGATTTCAGCTTTTTGTGCAGAAATCATTTACGTTTGTTCTGCACCAAGAAAGGGCAATTGAGAAATTGAATGCAATTTTTCTTTGCTCGCCTTACAATTTCTGAGGCGGTTTTCCATATTACAAATCTGACTCAAGATTTCAAATTCATCTCATCTCGAGCATTTTTGTGCCGAACAAGTCATATGCATGTTTTTGAAAATACCGTTATGGAAACGTCCTGTAGCTACTTAAAAATTGGCTACCTAAACAACTTCACAATATTGAAAAATAGTGATTTTTACTAGGGTAACGAGAGTATTTTGGACCAGTTCCATATTTTGGATCACCTGACGATGATTTGTACATTTTTCCATTTAAAGCTCATAATAAATTGAAATATTGCTAATGTAACACTGAAATTATCATGCTAAAAAACAACTCCCGTTATAATCGTGTTTTCACATTTCAGCTGAACTGGTCCAAAATCAGGAGGAGGTGGCATTGTTGTTACCAACATCGAAGAGTTATTACTTCTAAAGTGTACACTATTCAATCATACAAATATCGTTATGATGCTTATAAAATACATAAGAAATCGATTTTAGGTTGGAAAAAGCAATCAAATGTATTAAAATTGTCTTTTTTATTCAATTCTTTTATTTGATAAGCCACGATTGCGTTAGCTTAATGGTGCCATTTTTCTTTGTTTTACATTTTGAATTTCTTAAAAGTAGGGGTTCTTATATAACGAAAATAAAGAAATTTTACAGCTAACTTATACAACTTGTACAAGAGGGGATAATATAATATTCGTAAGATTAGGGGGTGGGGTCATTTTGTGTGTTTTTTGTATATAGTAATGCACTTTAGGATTTTAAGAAAGGGATATTATTGGAACAATTAATTATTAAATAAGCGGAACATTTTACAGACATATTAAAACTACTCAAGTAACCATAAGCATTAAGCCATTGCACTATATTGGCTATATATTTGAACTAATGTTGCATTGAAACTCCATTACAGCATTGACAATGCAATGAAGGTCTATATTAGCATCAATAATGCATAACTGCAAGCCGACATATACCATTATCGCTTGCTCTATATACGTATATAAAGCTGATATAACGCGTACATGCTTCAAGGATCTTTAAAGCATGTAAGCTTTACAAGTGCATTTAGTGCGATTATAGAGCAAATAAAAAGCCGATATATTCGGCATATTTCATTTCAATCGAACATGTGCAATATAGTCTAGGAAGCAAACGCAGCGCACTTACCGTGAAGGACGAGGCAAGGTACTTCAGTTTGAGACTGACTAAAGGTAATTTCCGTAAAACATTCATATTATGTGAGAACGAAAACCCAATATTCATTACAATGCATTAGAAGAGAGACAATTACGGGTGTAAACAGAACATCTTATTTTAAAATTTTTCCTTTTTGCTCATCATACCGAAAGAAAACATAAAAAATGGTTTCAAAACCATGACGGACAATGACAGCCAACTAAAACTTTTTAATAGCATTAGTATTGCCAATATAAGGCTTTCAAAATTGACATTTGTGCGCTGGTGCTATATAATAGCATTAGTACTGCAGAGACAAGCTGTCAATCTCTGCACAGTAATAGCACTATATTTCGCCTTTTCTGGCATAATATCAGCATTATATCGGTATTTAGGGCTTCACAGCTCTTTAAGACAGCTTTATATGTGGATCTAAAGCAGATATTGGGCTACGTTATAATGCTTATTGGTTACTTGGGTAGAAATAACTAGAGGTGGTGGTTCAATTTTTTATTAAGATTAGGGGAAATATTAGGGTTATTTTTAAGTATGTGATGGGAGGGGGGTGGAAGTGTATCAGAGACGGGAGAGGGGGTGAACAAAGCTGACAGTGGGGGGAGATACTAACTTTCAGTTTCTGGCATCGGAAATCAACGGTAAGGATTTCAAATTCGGACGGGTGCATCATGTCGCCGGACGGTCTTCCTCGAGCCGGCAGGGGTTCCTCCAGACGATTCCGTAGTACAGCTCAGAGACGGATCGGCAACACACCGCGTTGCGTGTGTGATGTTGCGCTGTAGATCTCGTGTTGTTGGGTCATTCGACAGAAATGTTTTGTGTCGTCTTGGAGTCGCATCAAACCATTGTTGGGGTACGGTAGACGGAAGAGGGCACTTCTGAGAATGATAAGAAAATGATAGGAGCAGTTAAATCTGGATATTGATGGTTTTTAGGAAGGTGTATACGAGGGACATATATGGGAGATCGCGGATTGCCAGTACATCTCGAACCGGGACATTGGGTGATCTTCCTCGGGTCTGAAGAGAATCCAATAGTTGAGATCTGGCAGAACAGTACTCGGCGCATGCCCAGAAAGCGTGTAGTGATTGGACATGAGCCGAGACATCACACGAATGAAATCCCGACCCACATCCAGTCCCTTGAACCAAGGTTTCGTCGATACCTTAGGGATTAACGAGTGTAGTCACCTTCCTATTCCCCCATTGCTTCATAAAGTTTGCCAACTTTCGAGGGTTCTCTGATGAGTGAAGCAAATTGGTCTTTCATATTTGTCACCTCCTAAAGCGCCCGCCTTAGCTAGAGTTAGCTTCTTCATTACCTGGAATGGAGCAATGCGAGGGAACCCAAACTAAGGTAATCTTGTACGATCTTACAGACAAAGCACGTAGGCGCTCCCAGATAATATGGAATGTGCTTTTTAGGCTTCATTGAACGGAGATTCGATTGAGCTGAGGCTATCCGAGACAATAATCTAATGATCGGTTGGCAAAGTATCAATGATCCCAAAGTTATACTGAATAGCAGCAAGTTCTGCGACGTAAACTGAAGCAGGATCATTTAGTTTGAATGAGGCGGTGAGGTTTTGATTGAATATACCGAAGCCAGTGGAGCCGTCGAGGCTTGACCCGTCGGTGTAAAACATCTTACTACAGTCGACTTCTCGAAATTTACTATGAAAGATGCTTGGGATCACTTGCGGACGTATACTTACCTTACCGTTCAGGATAGAGCCTTGTTGTCTCTTTCTGTATGCAGAAGCCGTCTTCACTTCACTCGGTCCATTGCTGTTTGTCGCCAGGCTCGCAGTCTTCGAAGGGTCCGCAGGTCGTCCTCTATCTGGTGGATACACCGTGCTCGCTGTGTGCCCCGTCTTGTGGACGTATGTGATCCGGGAATCCACGAATCTTGTCTTCCATGGATGCGTCGAGGAATACAGTTGAATCAGAAGCATGAGGGAGATTGACACGGTTGGGGTAATATGAAGTAGGATTGATATTTTGTGTCATGTAATCGAAGTACAAGGACATAAATCGGGTTTGAGAATTGAGCTCGACATGCCTCTCGAAATTTGTAAACTAACGGATTCAAGATATTGCATTGGATGAGCAATTGATATGAGAGTTTCCAAAATCGATTTTTCAGCGGAAGGACGCCCGCCAGCACTTCTAGACTTATCGCATGTGTCGAGTGCATGCAACCCAGAGCAATACGCAACCAACAATATTGGATTCGCTATAGTTTGATGAAATGTATGTACGCAGCGGAGCGGAAACAGATACTCCCATACTCCATCACCGACAATATTGTTGTTTGGTACAACCTGATCAAGTCTCCTGGGTGGGTGACCTACCATGTTCCATGTTATTGTACGGAGAATGTTGATCCTGTGTTGGCACTTCTCTTTCAGATACCCAATGTGACATCCTCAGGTTCCTTTAGAGTGGAGCCAGACCCCGAGATATTTGAAAGTTGTAACATGAGCAATAGTTTGACCCATTAATTGAAACTGTAGTTGCGCTGGTTCACGCTTCCTTGAAAATACGACTAGTTCAGTTTTCTCCGTGGAGAACTCGATATCCAGCTGGAGGGCCCAAGCAGACAAATTGTCCAAGATATCTTGCAATGCTCCTTGCAGATCGACGGGTTTGGGACCTGTAATAGAGACCACCGTCATCTGCAAGCTGCCTTAGACATTCGTCAATGTCATTCACTTAAAAGTTATAGAGAAGGGGGCTTAGAAATGAGCCCCGGGGAAGACCCATGTAGCTAATTCGTGATGTCGATAAAGCACCATGCGAAAAATGCATATGTTTTTCAGACAGCAAGTTTAGCAAAAAGTTGTTTAGAGTCGGTGAAAGACCATGCTGGTGCAGCTTCTTAGAAAAATTTTTGATAGAAACTGAATCAAAAACCCCCTTTATATCTAGAAAAACTTATGCCATCTGCTCTTTGCTAGCATATGCCTTTTGAATTTCTGTTGAGAGCAACGCAAGACAATCGTTCGTCCCTTTGTTTTTGCGGAAGCCAAATTGTGTATCTGACAATAAGCCACTGCTTCAACCCAATTCTCGAGGCGAAACAAGATCAGTTTTCTCTAACAACTTTCGGATACAGGACAGCATCGCAATCGGTCGATACGAGTTGTGGTCGGAGGCAGATTTTACTGGTTTTTGGATGGCAATGACCTTCACTTGTCGCCAGTCATGAAGGACAATATTTCCTTCAAAAAACTTATAAAATAAATTCAACAATCGTCTTTTGGCAGAGTCTGGCAGATTCTTTAACAAGTTAAATATGATTCTGTCTGGCCATGGGCCTTTATTGTTACATGCAGAGGTTGAAATATGTGCTCATTTTCACGACAAGCAGTTTAGTAGGCATGGCCCCAACTTTTCACCTTTTAAAAAATTGCGAAAAGTTGTTGACAATGCAGTAGGAAAGTGGGATAATTTCGCAGCTTCGGAGCTCGTGATAAATTATGTTCAAGAAAAATTATTAATTTATTACACTATAGAAATAATTTCTCTACATAATGGCAGTAGTTTGATTCTACGCATCAGTATCTACTAATTTTTGCGAAACCATTAGTTATTGGGCAGTTTTATATTAAGCACAAAATTATCATCTCATATTATATCGCGAAAAGATGAGGTCGGATGCCATATTGACGCGAGAACTTGGAGAGCAAACAATGTTACATGACATGCTCGTTTTTTCTATTGCTGGTCGAAGTAGGTGAAATATCATCTATTTCTGCTCACGAATACGAAAATTTCAAACTCTGGTTACATGACAAGAGAGCAAGTGAGAACTCCACCATCGAACACGGTGTTTAGTTCGCGTTATCGTTAGGGGACTCGGCGCGATAGATCTTCTGTGCCGGAGCGGAATCCGGACAAACCTTCTTGGCAAAATCGAATATCCAACGGTTTGAATATTCCACGCTCTCGTTAGTACTGTTTCGGTTTCGTGAGCGGCGGGCCGTACTCCAAAGAGTGCTCATCGATGTTTCTCTCGTTAGCCCGTCGACGAACCGGCGCCAGTAGCTACGTTTTTTGGCTTTCATCAAACTCTTCATGCGCGTTTCCGCCATCGCGTACTGTCGGTAGCTAGTTGGCAGCCCGTCGTCCCGGAAGGTCGTATACGCAGCGGTCTTCTCCGCGTACACGTCTGAGCACTCTTTATCCCACCATGGATTGGGAGAACGCCTGCGAGAGTTCGCGTCTGGTACGCGTTTAGTCTTAGCTTGAATCGCGGTATCGGTACTCTTCCTCCGGAGGAAGCTCTTGGGTGGACTCGATTTTGTCGGATATCGCGGACGCGTAGCTTTTCCAATCAATATTTCGTGTGAGGTCATACGAAACATTGATTGTATTCGGTGGCCCTGGACCGATGGCAATATTAATTACGATTGGCAAATGGTCGCTGGGGATCAGAGACTACCTTCCACATGCAATCTAACCCCAGCGATGAATTGAGGTAGATCGATTATCGTCATGAAGGCAACTCCAGGGGGATGTAGGTGAAAGCAATGCAAAGGTCTTTGTCTGGTTTAGCAAGCGACAACTTCAATGTCTGGTGTCGAGGGGAGGTCGATTCGATTGAAAGAATAGCACTTTTTGATCCCCAAAAGTACTCCTCCGTAAGAGTCTTCTCGATCCAAGCGAATAATGTTAAAGTCGTGGAAGTGTAGGTTTATTTCTGAAGTAAGCCATGTCTCGCGTAGTGCAAATGCATTGCATTTCAAGTTATTTAGTAAGATTTTAAAGGAATCGATTTGCTTCTGCAATTCCACTGTAGAACAGTGATTAAATCCGTGAACTCGTTCGATGAATTAGCCATCGAAGGATACAATCGCTGAAAGGAGGGTCCAGCAAGCTTTTCAAGATGCTTTTAAGAGGGTCAGAAATATTTAGTGCTGTAAAAATACGGTCCACAATGTATGAGAAATTTATTAAGCCAGCGCTGGTTTCTTTCTCTGGTTGAGATATGGGAACTCTTGGAGTTTTTGATGTTCCTGGAAGTGCTGGGAACTTCTTTTCTGAGCTCAGGTTACTGAGACTGGGAGCAACTTGCTTCGGTTTTGCATCAGCACTTCCTTGAATAGTTATTTTAGGGGGGGGGGGGGGCATGAAGAGACACCTTCTGGCCTTTACGATGAAGCTTGGGAGAGGAAATGTTCCTCCTTTTTCTATTGCTTTAGGCACAGCAGAAGATGTTCCCTCCTGCGGTTCATTACAGTTGCCTTCGTCAGCAGACAAGTTGGTATAGACAGTGGCGTAGTAGCGGGGGGGGGGGGGGGGGGGTTTTGGGGACGAAACCCCCCCCCCCCCCCCCCCGAAATATTTTGGAGAAATTTGAAAAAATTGAAAATGCTAAACAAAAATATGCCTAATATTTAAAATGAAATTCTCAAAGTTTCATTTGCAAAAGTTATCTTGTGAAAATATTTCCTTGTAGTGAAAATTCGCTGCAAACTCGACACCTACCTGTCGGCACGTTGTGGAGGCCAGCCCGACCTCCGAGGACTATAACAAGCGATGAGCTAGGAGCTTAATGGTTCACGAAACGGATATCGCTACCGAGAGAAATTTCGCCACATTCTGTAGTCCTTGACTGACGGCGTACATGGACTGGAGAGTGTGAGAGAAGTATCCCCATAGAGACCACCAGGCGATTCGCTACCGCATCGGCCAATAGAACCCTGCTGCAGCACGAAGAAGGACGTTGTTGAGTTATTTCGGCGAACAACGGAATCAAGTACGTTGATAGGCTGATCTAACAAGACAATGTCACGAAAACTAGGGCCATGCAGTAGACGGCGCATGGGGTAACTAGGCCGAAAACCTGGACAAAATTATTTTCTGCTGTTCTATATATTATTTTGCAATTATAATTCAAGAGAAGCTTAAATATTTGATCTTGAGCACATTTTTCATATAAAATCCACTTAACAGTGTGAAATTTGTTTTCTTCTAATATTTCTTCAAAAACTCAACCTAAACGAAACCATTGTGAATTGTAGCTATAGTAACATTAGTAGGACGATTTTCTAACAAATATAATTTTATAAATTATATTTATACATTGGAGACAATACATACATTACCTTGTTTTATTGATGACCATTCCAAAACTTGTTATGTTATCTGTGAATATTTACGGCTTTCTCAGTCAATTTAGCTTGAGCAAACGAATTGTTTTTAAAACTGCCCGACGTTTCGATCGTATTTGGCGGCCTTTTTCAAAGGAAACTAAAATAATCGTTAATTATGAGTGAACAGGTAAAGCATAGTAAAAACATATATGAAAAAGTACGAAACAAAAACAAAATTGTAGTGCTGTGTCGTTTTTGTCGTAGTCGCTGATTGCCAACGGTGGGAGGTTGGGTGTTTTTGCACTGACCGAAATGGTTGTGGAGATGACGATTTTGTGCTGAAAAAACACTTTCAGTTTATCAACTATGAACAAAAGTAAAAAAAACTTGTTTCGGAAGTGCTACTTTATACTAAAGAAAAGTGTGTAACGTTAACATTCCTCGATGACTCTTTGTTCCTCATCTACAAGTTCTACCGCTGGTTTGAAAAGGTGAGGAGGGAGGGAGGTGAGGGTTTTTCATCGAAAATTTATGACTATTACAAACGGTAAACAATTTACGAAACTGATAGAAATCTTAGCAGGCGATTCAATTAAATAAGACTTATAGTTTCTTATAATGTTTTATAAAAAGCACCAAAATTATGTAAAAACTACATTTTTTTAATTTGCTCTCAAACCAACGGTCGGATGAGTATCCACCTGCGATGGACTGACAATAGCCGATAGTTTCGAATGCTTTCAACCTTTTATCTTAATTTGACTTAATTTGATAACTTTTTCAATTGCGTAATAGTACTAAAATCATAAAACAAACATTTACCTTTATTTGTCAAAACAAAATAGTTTTATTTTTTTTAATTTCGATATATCTAGCATTAGAGTAATTAGAATAGGTCATTAACAGGCGGGCTCAGAGCGCAATATCGGAGAGTGAGAAAGAAGCGCAAGCGACGTATCTAGAAGGTAGGGATTCGTTAAAACGGGAGATCAAGCTTAGCAAGCCAATTGCCATAAGTAGCTGTGCTGAGAAATAAACGCCAATCCCTGGGGGACGCGTACTGATTCGTCATGACGAAGACGAGGGTCCGTCGACACCAGCTGAAATATGCCCGGGTAAGCTAAAGATAATCGGTGAGGGTCTCTTCCCGAATCACGATTCAACTACCTGGTCACCGACACCGTATGGCGAAGAAGGAGGAGGCAACACAGTCGAGTGGCAAGTGACTAACGACGAGCTCAAAGACGCGTCGATGTGACTAAAATCAAAGAAAACCCCCGGTCCGGATGGAATACCAACCGTAGCGCTGAAAGCTGCGATCCTGGCATATCCGGACATGTTCAGGATGCTACTGCTGAAGTCTTTAGACGATGGTAATCCCCGAAATGAGGAAGGTGCAGAATCTGATGTTGCTGCCAAAGTCAGGGAAGTCACCGGGCCATCCAGCCCCGAATAGACCAATGCCGCAGCGTGGCATTAAAGAATGAGCCAGATCCTGAGCTACTTCCAGAGTAGAGCACTGCTGTACCAGACGAACAAAATGGCAGAAGGCACTGCGAGTCGCAGCGGGCGTTACTCATGGCTCCATTCTCTGTCCAACACTTTGGAATGGGATGTACGATGCACTGATAATATAAATTCGTGAATATAATGAATCATGCACGAATTCATTCGTCGTTTTCTGCAACGAAGTATTTTCGTGCACTGTAAATAGTAAGTTTCGTTCATTTTATGAACAAGAATGGCCGTATGGTGAACGAAAGCTTTCGTAAATTTTACACATTTAATGTACACTGCACGAATGTTATCGTTGCTAACGACATTATTTTTCGTGAATGAAATGAAATGTTTTGTTTATTTTAATAAACATTTGTGAACGATTTCGTTGGTCGCACGAAATCTTTTCGTTTATCTTAGAAAAGTTTTCGTATTTATTAGCCTCTTATTGTTTTCAGTCGATCTTTTGGGATCGAAGTTTGACAATATCGTTTTTTTATTTAAAAAAATCGATGTGGCCAAATCGATTTTATTGTAGTACGAAGAAATGGCCGCTTGATGAACGAAAGTTTTCGTAAAGTTTACTTTTTTAGTTTACGTTGCACGAAAGTTATCGACATTATTTTTCGTGAAAGAAACGAAATGTTTCGTTTATTTTAATAAACGTTTATGTATATTACAAACGATTTCGTTGGTCGCATTCGATCTTTTAGGATCGATGTTTGACAGCACCGATATTGCTCCGGCAGAGAAAAACTCAAAATTATTCATAAAAAATCAACGAGCAGTTCGCGACGGCTCAACTGATTCTGTACTGCTCCAGATTCTGAATCAACTGGAAGCGCTAGGAAATCTGCCTGCAACCGGTGGACACGGATACGACTACTAAATAGTCAGACAATAACAATTATCTGATGTATAGCAACAATTGCTCCATATTGCTCTTTTGATGTGGACGATTTGACGAATGGTGCTCGTAAATATTATAAAGATATTCGTATATAACAGCGAACTACTCGTTTGCTGAATGAAGCTGTTTCGTAATAAGCCAACGAAAGTCATTTCGCGGTTTTCACGAAAAACTCGCAATAAAAAATAAAAGTGTTTCGATAGAACTACGAACGATTCATCATATGTAGGAAAAATTCGCATATTTTATGAAAGTTGTTTGTACGAAATTAATTCCTAGCGATTTACGAATATATTCTATCAGTGTGGGGTCTTAACACTGCGGCTACCCAGGAACGTGAAAATCGTTGGTTTCGTGGACGATGGGTCACTAACGGTGAGACACTTGAAGAAATGGAGGTGTCGGCGACGGACACAATCTATGCGATCGAGAGTTGGATGAACAGGTCAAGCTGCAAATGGCTCACTACAAGACGGATTTGTTGTTGGACAGCAACTGCAAAGCGGTTCAGCAAATACAGATCACCATCGAAGGGCATGTGAATGCATCGAAGCGTGCACTGAAACAATTGGGAGTGATAATCGACGACTGATTGAGCTTTAACAACCACGTTGATTACACATGCGAAATGTCGGGTCTTAATCTAGTGTTTCGTCATCGATACTGCGATATGGGGCTCCTGCTTGGGGTGCGGCGCTGAAAACCAAGCGAAACCGCGAAAAGCTGTACTGGACGCTTCGACTACTGGTCGTATGAGTTGCGATTGCGTACCGGAGGCAGTATGCCTTGACGCTGAGATGATCCCCATCTGCATTACCCTGACGGAGGATATCAAGAGCTACAATCAATGAAACGTCAGAAACGTGAGGAAGATGATGAGTATCGATGCGATGGTGACGTAGCAGCAGGAAAGGGATAATACGGAGATAGAAAAGTGGACCTACCGGCTCATCCAAACCTGTCGGCGTGGGTCAATAGAAAGCACGGAGAGATGACCTTCCACCTGAAACAGCTCCTACCGAGCCACGGCTGCTTAAGGAGTATCTTCATCGGTGTGGGTACGCAACGTCAACACTGTGCCTGGAGTGTGTGAACATCGAGGAGACACCGAAGTGTCTTTGAATGTCCGAGTTTTAAAGTCTTTGAATGTCCGAGGAGAGTCTTTGAATGTCCGAGGTTTGAAGTTGCGTGCAGGGAGCTACTTAAAACGGGAGGAACGGACATCAACCCGAATAAAGACGTGTAACGCAGTAAACAGAGATATGATGTAGATCAGTGATTCTCACCCTGGGGTCAGCGGGCCCCTAGGGGGCCGCGAAGTCATTGCTGGGAGTCCGCAAGAAAAATATATTTTCCGAGTGCATATTGAAATTTCAAATCTTGTTTCCTAACAAATTGAAAATAACATATTGATAGCATACAAAATTGATGTTTATCTGTGGGGGTCCGCAGCAACCCAGTGTGATATCTAAGGGATCCGTGGTACGAAAAAGGTTGAGAACCGTTGATGTAGATCATGACCGTCTTACAGCGGAATGGACATCGAACAACGGTTTCGGGAGAGCAATCACCGCCAGGGAACTCTCCGCAGGTATAAGCTAGATCCACCGCCGAGGACTAGTCGAGTAGACTGCAACAGAGCAGCGAGTATGAGTCGTCGAAACGCCAGCGAACCGGACGTCACGCTCCACTCGGAATGAATAGCCAGAACGACCACGGCACCCCACCGATTGTTCCGATAGAAAAATAGCGAAATCGATATTGAGACCGCCTAGACTGAATAGACAGCGACGAAACACCACTAGTCGCGGGTCATCGGCGCACCAGTGCACCGGATACCCTGCTTCACCAGAATCGCCGAACTGACCTCGGCACCTAGCTGATTAGCTCGATCTCGGGAGAACTTCTCTCGCCGGGGAATTCTCTGTCGGAGTAGGTCAGGTCCATCGTCGGGGACCAGACCGAGTTGTTCGCGAACAAGTCGAGGACTGAATGGACCATCAAGGAAGTAGTACTAAATGGCCCAAGAAGAGAACTAAATGGTTTAAAGGAGTTGCGGTGCTAAATGGCACCGGTTACGGAGCCAAAGGGCTCAAGAAGTTGTAGTACTGAAACCAAATAAGAATCGGTATCGGGAGAACTTCTTTCGTCTGGGACCTCTTCGTCAGCTTACAGTCAGATTCACCGCCGGGAACGAGACCGCGTAGACCGCGACGATACACCACCAGTCGCGCCGGAGCTCCAGCAAACCCCTACTTTACCGGAATCGCCGAACTGACAGCACCTGGCTGGTTGGCTGGAACTTCTCTCGCCGGGGAACTTTTCGTCGGAGTAGGCTAGATATATCGTCGGGGACTAGACCGAGTAGTTCGCGAACCAGTCGGAAGCTCAACGAGGAAGTGGTACTGAATGGCACAAGGGAACTGAAGGGCTCAGTAAATTAGACAGTCTGAAGTTTGCCGCCCAGATTGTCCTCGTAGGGGAAGAGCATTAATTCTATACCAACAACCAGCTTTCCTATCTTGACTACCCAAACCCGTTCCCTGAGTTGGTTTTTGAACATTTTTTCTGCTCACAAAGTTTTTGAACATTTTTTCATATATATACAAAAAAAATTCATATCCCCCCCCCCCCCCGAAAAATTTTCTTACTACGCCACTGGGTATAGATGTTCGTAAAGAGAGGTGGCGTCTTAAGCATTTCTGCAAAAGATCACTTAGAGCGTCCCTGAAGGGAACGCTTAAGATTCTCCTCGCGCTGTTTGTACGCGGAACATAAAGGGAGATCATGTGGGTTTCCCCCACACTTTTCGACATTCCGTCCATAGGAATCATCCGCATGATTCCCACCGCATTTCCCACAATGGGACCTTATTGCTACAATGGGATGCTGTGTGTCCCAATTGTTTGCAATTAGTACAGTTCATGACCCGCGGCACATTGAGGCGAACAGGTAGACGAACCTTGTCAAAGAGGAAATAGTTGGATAGAGCAGAACCGGCGAAGGTCACCCGATAAGAGTCTGAGTTGACGTACATTTTCTTCCCGTCAGCTGCGACTGATGCTGAATGCAAACGTTTGCAGTCCAGTATCTTCACTGGCTTAAGCATGGTGTCTTTGAAACAGCCAGTCCCATATTTTAGCAGGTCCTCGCAACTCAGACTCAAATCGAAAACGACCCCACTGACTTCAACCCTGTTAGCTGGGATGTACACGCTGTACTCCTTCGTAAAGGGCCCGTAGCCAGCAATATCATTTGCCTGATTTAAACTGTTAACAACCACCCGAAGCTTATCAGGGCGAATTTTTGATATTTCTTTCACAGCCGAATACCGATCCGTCAGAGCTCGAGAAATCTGCAACAGATTCAAACATTTTTTGTCTTTGGCCCGGAAGAAGATCACAAAGGGCCCGGTGGCTGAGCTAGGATATACTTTAAGCCGGGGAGCCGATTTTGTTTCGACGTCCATCTCACCTTGAGATGAACTATTGCCCTATGGGCCTATTGCCCAGTGCACGTTAGTAAGACAACAAAGAAGGGGAAACGTAAACTAATACTGAACTTGTGTATGTAACGGTATCCAGACGGCTTACTAGAAGAACACTGCTTCACTAGTCACTAACCGGCTAACGATACTTGGAAACAGAAACACAAAAGAAGGGAAAAAATACTGAAACCTCGACAAGGCGGAGAGTGCGCAAGATAACCTTGAACGCGGATTAGCACTATTATTAGTCGCTATAGACTGCACGGTAATTAAAAACTTCTGTGAATGTAGGAAAAAGTTGTTTGAGATCGGTGAAAGACCGTGCTGAAAGAATGTTGATAGAAACTGAATCAAATGCCTCCTTAATATCCAAGAAAATCGATGCCATCTACTCTTTGTTAGCATAGGTTATTTGAATTTTTGTTGAGAGCAGCGCAAGACGATCGTTCGTACCTTTGAATTTGCGGAATTGTTGAAGCGGAATAAGAAAAAAAAACTGTCGGATACAAGACAGCATTGCAATCGGTTGATATGAGTTGTGGTCGGAGGCTGGTTTCCGTGGTTTTTGGATTATCCTCAAGAAACTTATTAAATAAATCCTACAGGCGTCCTTAGGTGGAGCCTTTAACATTATTTAACAAGTTGAATTTCATTCGGTTTGAAAACCCTCTTGTTATATGAGAAGAGAGCAAGTGAGAACGTCGCCATCGAAAAGGTGTTTCGTTTGCGCTATCGACGCTATGGGGGACACGGCGCGGTGGATCATTAACGGTTTGAATATTCCACACTGTCGTTAGTACTGTTTCGGTTTCGTATATGCCGGGCTGCGCCTCAAAGGCTCATCGATGTGTCGGGTAACTCGTCGTCCCGAAAGGTCTCATATGCGGCGGACTTCTACAGTTTTGAGCTCTCTTTGTCCCACCATGGGTTCGAAGGCCGTCCGCGAGAGCTCGCGTCTGATACTCGGTGTCGAGAATTATATCTACCGGGAACCCTTACTGTTCCTGAGGTCCAAGCTCTTGTGTGGACTCAATTTTGCTGCATATCGCGGACGTATAGCTCTTCCAATCAACATTTCGTGTGGGGTCATTCGAAACGTTGATTGTATTCGGCGGCCCTGAATCGTTAGCAATAGTAATAACAACTGGCAGATGGCAGATCACATGCAATCTCACCGCAGCGATGTCGAGCAAAGCGCCGAACTGGGGGCCAGAATCCGTGACGGAACGATATTCGGCCGTGTGCAAAGATCTTCCTCTTTAATTCTAGTTTGGCAAGCGACAACTTCTATGCTTGGTGCCGTGGGGTGTTCGATTCGATTGAAAGAATAGCACTTTTTGATCCCCAAAAAGGACTTCTCTGTAAGAGTTTTCTCGATCCAAACGAATAATTTTAAAAGCGTAAAGTTTGAGGTGTATTTCTGAAGTAAGCCATGTTTCGCTCAATGCAAATGCATTGCATTTCAATTTATTTATTAAGGTGTTGAAAGAATCGATTTACGGGATGATGATTCTGCAATTCCACTGTAGAACAGTAATCCGATCAGTGACCTCGTTCGATGAATTAGCCATCGAGGGATAAAATCGCCAGAAGGAGGGGCCATTTTGCAGTGAACTGAACCAAGAATGTTTTTACTATGGGGAGAATCCTTGTGAATATGCTGTTAGAAAGACTGAAATTTTTTGAATCTGTGAAAAACGGCCCATAATATTTGAGAGTCTTTTTTAATCCAGCGCAGGTTTCTTTCTTCGGCAGAGACATGTGAACACTTGGGGTTTTTGATGTTTCAGGAAGTGCTAGGTACTTCTTTCCTGAGCTCAGGTTTCTGAGGCTTGGAGCTACTTGTTTCGGTTTGCATCAGTACTTCCTAGAACTATTATTTTTGGAGGACCTTGAAGTGACACCTTCTGGGTTTTACAACGAAGCTTAGGAGAGGAGATGTTCCTCCTTTTTCCATTACTTCTAGGCGCAGTATAATTAGTACTAGCATTTCTACAAAAGATCGTTTAGAATGTCCCTGAAGGGAATGCATAAGTTTCACCTTGCGCTGTTTGTACGCAGAATATGTCGCGATATCATTTGCTGGTACATATATTCTGTACTCCTTCGTAAAAGACCCATTACCTGTAATATCATTTACCTGCTTCAGGCTATTTACCACCATCCGAAGCTTATCGGCGAATTTTCAATATTTCTGTACCGGCAGAATATCGTTCCGTCAGAAATCGAAAAATCTGCAACAGATTAAATTTTTTTGTCTTTCGTCCGGAAGAAGATTACCGGTTCGATTTTATTTCGATATCCATCTCGCCTTGAGTCTAATCATTGTCAGGGGAAGTCATTTTTGCGCTGGCCTATTGCCTAGTGCGGGATGGTATCAGAGATAAGAATGAAAAATGTAATATTATAGCGGTAACTTGTAAATGTAAATCCAGGTGGCTTATAAGAAAAGAAACAATGCTGCCTCACTGCTATGCTGGGTGATTAACGGTTTCGCGTACTAAAAAGCAAACAAAAATTCCGAAATCTCAAAGACGCCGTGCACTGCACGGACTGGGATAATCGACTTATCAGTCTGAGAGTCACCGAATTGTGAACAATTTTTGCGTTACGTAATTTATGAATGGTCTCTTACCTCTAGTCGATGAAATCATTTTTTCACATATGCCACACCCATTCTTGATTTGCTCTCGGGCTCAAAATTTGAAGAATTGAAGCAAAGTGACAGCACATAGTTAGTTAGAAATATCCCAAGTAACAATTTAAGTTTCATAGCATGGTACAAGTGCAATCTAGGTTTTATGAGTGGCTATAAAACTACCATAATACCTCAATGATTACTAGGGATGCCTCTCACAATTCTACGGTGTCTGGAAAAATATTTATTCCATATATTGAAACTCCATAATCATAGATCATGCACTGATGAATACTACATTTTGACTCGAAATAGGAAATTTCGGCCATCCCGTTTAACAGTTTTCCTTACATTGATTCGTTCAATTACTTTTTAGTTTATTATTGAAACATTGTGTTTTGTTCTGCAAATGCTAGCGATACAGCTTACCGCTTCGGTTACCGCCAATCGATGTGTTAGTAAATGTTTGTTCTTGTTTCTTCTCCCATATACATATATTTTACGCCGTTTGTTCCATTGACCATGCGTGTATCACTCGTTACGTCACCCGTCGTCACGCGTTTCACCGGTTTGCCATATACGGTTAAATGCCTATTTGCCTTTCAAATTGTACCAAACCACGTTGTACGTAAATTGCACCCGTTCTTTGGCACCCAATCGAAACCATTGACAAACAAACCACTCTCAGATCATATTGATTTTAAAGAAAAGCTGATAGCCACCGTCAAGAAAGAGGTCAAACAGGTCATGGAGGAAGCGGTCACCAAGAAATACATTCACGAGGAGTCCGGCTCGGTGACTTCGCTTTGCGCTGCGGTGGAAGCCTGCCTCAGCCAAGGACTGCGGAGACGGGCTCTTGGCCTTTTCAAAACTTCCTCGACTACGGCATTGCTGCACAAAGTGGCCAAGGTGAGTACCTGCGTACAGAGAGTGCATAGCGTGACTCCATCGAAAAATTTTCCCTTTGTAATCCTGAGAGCTATTAGAAATTTTTGGAATGGTTCCGTATATAGCAATACTATCCCATCACAGTATATCTCATCCGAATAAAATGCTACAGGTACTGTTTTTTTTGTAAAAAAATATTCCGTACGGCAAGAGATGTAGAGTTTTCCGTTTTCTTGTATTGGCTTCTGTTTCGGAGACAGTATGATTTATCAGTTTTGTTGTAGAGCATTTCTGGGTAAACGGCCCAGTTCGATTGTTACGTACGTATCAGATTAGTGTGTTATAGCGTCATTGTGGGAAACTTTGTACACGCTTTTTTTATAAAACGGGAGAGGTAACTGTAGAGTTTGTACATATGTATTCAATGACAATATGGTTGCTGACGAAGTCGCCGTAAATAACTAACATGGGTCGTGCACTTTGTTCGTTTTTAATGCAGCATTGTCCTGAAGCGGCTCTCATTAGTAAGAAGGTGCAGGAGATCGAGAACAATGATCCTAACAAACGGTCATCATCTAGTAGCGACAGTACTAACAAACCACCGATTTTGAAAAAGAACAGTAGCCATTCGGTGTCCACCACAATCCCACCACCGACACTACCTGTTGTAAAGTAAGTACCAATGTAGTTTATCGTCAAATAAATGAAAGACTAAGCGATTGTAATTTTCCACCGTAGATTCCTGTGGATTCGGTTGGCGTTGTATGAGAAAAAACTGTCCCGTATAATCGATCATCTGGTAACGAACGCAACGCGGTACTACGAACGAGATTCGTTAGTTGCGGACCCAGACTACGGATCTATACTTAGCTCATTACTGGTAGGGCCGTGCGCGTTGGATTATTCACGTGCTAAAACTACTGACCACTACTGGACGGATCCACCGGCGGACGAACTGGTTAGTTTGCATGTAATTTATTCAGCTTTCATGACAGGCAATGGAGTTTCAAGGTGCTCAGAACATCAGATGTTTTGATATAAATAGATTGGAGGGTTTAGTTGCGATATAGTTGATACAAAAAAAAACATATCCACAGTGACTGTATAAGCGCGTGTGAGATGTGAAAGTGAAAATAGGAAACAGGAGGGCGAATCTTGGGGCTTGTAGTTTACAAATTCTATGGAAATTTAGACTCTATTCTTGTTGTAACTTCAAGTGCACAGATTCCGCCACCAAAAAGGGCGCCGATGACAACTTCTCCGGATTCTTTTAGATCAATCTACAGTACAGAGCAGTACAGCAGTAAAATTATCCTTCAGAATCTAAATGAAATGGCTTGCAATGATATTCCGAATTCAAACATTGAATGGTTTACTTCGGTCGGAAAAGAATTCATTAACTGCGAGCTGGCGTAACAGTACCCGGCGCATACCAAGACAACGCTCGATAGCGTGAGAACCCTTGTCATAAGCTCGAATGCTATTTTCCACCAGCAATATGCCGCATTCAACGTGTAGTAGTTGGGCATGAACCGAGACATCACACGGATAAAATCCCAGCCCATAAAACTTCGTCAATACCCTCGGGACAGTAGAATGTAGCCATCGTCTAAGTTTGCCATTGCTCCATAAGCTTTGCCAGCTATCGAGCGTCCTCTGGCGAGGAAAACTGAGAAGCTCATTGGAGCATATTGATCTTTGGTATACATCATCTTCTAATCCATCAGCCTTATATATTTGGTCTGGCTCTTCATTGCTCGGAGGCAAAGGGACCTAAACTAAGGTACCGAAAACCGATGAATTTAGATTGATTGAAACGGTAATATTTTTATTGTAGATACCGAAGGTAATGGATTTATCAAGATTTGAATCTATTACAAAAGAATCGCAGCAGACCGTACTCCATTATCGACAACATTGTTGTTTGGTACAGCTTGATCAGGTTTACTGGGTGGAAGTGTCGGTTATTGTGCGGAGAAACTAGATCCTCTGTTGGCAATTGTGTTTCAGATATCTAACTTGACATCCTTAGAGTCCTTCAGAGTCGAACCAGACCTCGAGATATTAGAATGTAGCGCGGGTTCACGCTTCCTAAAAAACAACTAACTCAGTTTTTTCATGGAAAACTCGATACCCAGCTCAAGAGACTAAGCAGAATATTGTCTTAGGTATTTTGCAATGGTCCTCGCAAATCGACTGTATTAAGTCCTGCAACAGAGATCACTATAACATATGCAAAAGACTACCCAGGATATAATGAAAGTCAATCAGAATCGATTCTTATAATCCCATCCGGAGTGCTCGGCTCCAAATTTGAAACAAATCGGACAAGTCTAGCTACTGATCCAACGTACCCTGAATTTGTATGAGACTTATCGATAATGTACATGGAGCAAACCTACTTCACCCCTAGGTGGCACTGTATGCATCAGATTATATCTGCAAGTAAAAAAAGAAAGATAATTTAATTGTCTACAACTTTATTGAAGACTGCAAGTCAGTCCGATTTTGTTAGAAGAAGTTGATAAGAGCCAGTTTTCCTAAAGGTGGCACTTCGTTGTTCGAGAGATCGTATTAATGTACTCCGATTTAGATGAAAATATCAGCGTATGCACAAACAATATGTGGAATGGACTTCGATCAAATATTAGATTTCTTCTTTAAGGGGAAATGGACTAAAACGGGTATCGAAAGTTGGTTCGAAGCAATAGTTCGAAATTTTATAATCTTTATCACTGGTTAAACTCGATGAAATCTAATTGTGTTTAGTTTTTCTTATGGGGTTGTACCACAGCAGAATTTATAAAAAATCGATTGTTTTTTACCTAAAATGTGAAAAATGATATCCCATAAATGGAAGTCGAAAACAATATATAAATGTTCAAATTTTCAATTCTGCCACAATGCCTCTTATGTATATCAGGAGTGCACTGAAACTCGCATTTTTATCGCAATCACTTTTTTTGAGCTGGCCGGAAATGTAAATCGAAATTGATATCTTCAGCGACGTACGTAGGATTTTATTTTTTTATTGCTTAATTGTTTTGTAAATGAATAATTTTGTGCTGTGGTTGAAAAAAAAAATCGATTTGTAATCGGTACATTGCAAAACATTCATATTTTACCTTAAAAAATCACAATTTTAAAAACGTTATAGTTCTTTGCAAGAATCTAATTGTGAGTAGCTTTCTACGAACCAATTTTAGAGGAAACTTAGGACTATAAGCTTGTAGCAATAACTTCCTCAGGTGTCTTAAAATTCGCCAAATATTACATTTTTGCAAAAACCTATTTTTTTTTAAATATATTTTTACTCGGGGTTCCTTTCCAATGATCTTTTTTCGAAATTCTGTCAGTTTAATAATCTTCAGACTATTCTACCTCAATTTGATGTATTATAGTTAAATATTTTGTGAAAAAATCTGGGCTTTAGCTCGATCCCTTTGTAAAACGCAAGTATTTTTTCACGTTTATTCTGTTTACAGTCTCCTAAACTATTTTTTCACATAGATTTAGTTTCAGAAACAATTAAAGAGGAAGAATGAACAAGTTTTGTGAATAAAATATTTTTTGAATTAAAGTCGCTCTGAACCAGGTGTTCGAACGAGTAAAGGCGCTATCCTAGGCTCATTAGCCAGGGCAGGGCCAAATACCTCTGTCACATCCAAGGAACCAAAGGAGTGACATTAACCCTCTTAGCCAAGTCACTCTTAACGATTTATCAAACCTCCATCAAATTGAAATGGTCGGTACGGTTGTCCACGTTTCTTCCTTATTCAAGGTTCATAATTTAATTGTATATTAAATTCTTCATTACATGAATAATTTAATTGTCGTGCAATTTTGAATTATCTTCATTTTGTACGCTGCACAGTTGGCCTGGCCGCTTTAGTGATTGTGTCACATACCATATATACCACAAACATTAATATTGACAAGAAAAATTGTAGGCGAACGTCTGCAATTTTCCAATATTAACAAGAAAAATTGTAGGCAAACGTCTGCAATTTTCCAGGATACCTACATATATTGGCTGTGTATGTGTAGACTAGACTAAAATCTAGTCGCTCTGGCCCAGATGTTCAGAGGCATTTTTCTTTCGATCGTTCTAAACCCCAGATTTTTCCACAAAATGTATTACAAGTATACATCAGATTGGATTAGAATTGTCTGAGGATTCTGGTAATCAGGAAATTTTTAACGATAAATGGGTTGGAAAGGAACCTCAAGTAAAAATATATTTTGAAAATATGAAATTTCAGAAAAAAATATAGGGGGAACTGCACGGCCCTATACGGACCTAGTAAGGGTTTATAGCTATAGAACTGGAACGAGTCAACCAATTCACAAATAAATATTTTTTCCGGAAAGCCTGATCAATGAAAATGAAAAATTATCTCAAAAACTCAACGTAGGGGTTAGGTATTTTTAACATAGAATGTGTATACAAAGCTTTAAAGAAATCGGTTAAGTGGTTTTTGAATGGCAGATAACACCGCTAATCATGTTTTTTTTCCAGAGACGTTGTACGAAAAGCTTCGTCACCGAGTCGTTTGTCAATATTTTTGCATAGAAAAATTACAGCATGTTACTGAAATAATATACTATAATGTACAAAAATTTTGATAAATTTGCTTCACGCAAAGTTCTAAAAAAAATCGCAAAAAAGTGTTTTTTTTCACGCTAAAACCGTCAAAAACGTATAGAAAGAGAAATACATCATTTTCGTAAAGTACCTGGCACTATTAATTGTTCTAAAATGTTTTTTTCCGTGAATAAATCATGGTATAAGTTATTGAAGGTTAGAACAGCCAGTTAAACAGCACTGATTTAACGCAAATACTTGTCTTGACTTTCTACTGTGGTTAAAGTTTTTCGTGCATCTAAAAAGGTAGTTTTATTAATTAATTTGTCAAGATAGGTGGTTAGCTGAACATTTGTATCTGTAGGTCATAGTGGTCTTTGTTTCTTTAGCCCTAGTAGGCGGGGGATCAAGTTACCACACGTTTTTACAATAACCTCGTTTTGTAATGATTTTCAAAACTGTTCATATTACTAACAGGACATAGTATTTGGATTTACACATTATTCATAGCTCTTACAATTCAATTTTACTACAATATGGCGAATTTTGCAATTAAATTTTTTATTTAATTGAAAAGTTATGAGAAAAAACAAAAGGATCAAGCGTACCCACTCTCCCCTATATGCGGAAATTTCCATTATTTTCTTATTATACTTGGCACATATTTAAAATGGCACGACTGTCACGAACCTGATGAGCAAAATGTCTACGATGACGCACTTGGAACAAAAAATATAATATTTAATGTGAGGGTGGCCTATTTGGTGAAAATGGGTTCAGTCATCACCGAATAACCGATGAGACTTTAAGTATGAAAAATGCGCGGTGTGCGGGACTTCCGTAAATGTTTATAGGGGGCAATATATTCGAATATTTTTTATCATTTTACTGGATTTTTAACCATTATTACGATTGCACAGGTTTATATGGAAAATTTGCTATATATCTGTAGTAACCGACTTGTAACTCCGGAACCTTAAGTCAGATCGGAACGAAATTCAATAGCAGTCAATGGGAGTATTGTATTTATCATTTGAAAGCAAATTTGTGAAAATACGTCAAGAATTTGCTGAGAAATAGGTGTAACATTATCTTAGAAACTTTGCAAGTTCCCCGGGGGTTCAAAAACCGTCATAGGTGACCTATATGGTCAAAGCTACGTTGATTGGTCCTTTGTGATCTAGGCTCCGAAACAAGGTGTACAAATGGTGGGTCTATTTGGCTGAGGACGTGTGTGGCAAAGACCTATTTTGCGTTGGGTGCAGTCGCATTGAGACGAGATGGTATTTATGGAATATTTTTGTCATGTTTGTTACTATTTGAATCAAAGGTATACCCGAGTAGAGTCTGATATCAAATCGAGATCTAAACTTGATGTTGTGATGTAGTAGGTAATGATTGCTCAGGTTGTTTTTGTTTTGGTCATTTCAACGGTTAAAAGATCAAAATCGAAAGCAAAAATGCTCTATGACATCAAAAAGAAAACTATTTATGCTATCAATGAGGGAAAATTGAAAACTCATTGAGATGTATGTTGAAATATTTCATTGATAACAACATATGGAATCAATTTGATGTTTGCCAAATAAATAGAAACAATCATTTTTTCTATAAAACGCTCAGCATGTAAGCACATCAAAATGAGATCAAAATATGTTGTCATAACTGAAAAAGTTTAAACCGATATCAAAATAAGATTTCAATTTGATAACTGATATCAAAATATGATGTCTACTTGGTGTAATTTTAATGTTTGACTTTGCTTGGATATACCTTCAATTCACACGAATGAAAGGTACTCAATTTACATATTTACATTATAGAGCGAACGATACTATTGTATGATTATTAGAATTATCTAAGGTTGATGAAAGTTGCTATGAAAATATTTCTAGTTAGCTTGGGTACTTATGCTACAACATTTGCGAAATTAAATACAGATGAAGCACTATCTGTGAAAGTCGACACTAAGCTCACAAATCAATACCTATTAATTTGAGAATCAACTATGGAAAGGCGTCTTGTAATATTTGGCTAGAGTCCAAAAAAGTTTTTTTCTGAAGCTAAGTGTTATGCCTAAAGCGAAAACACAGCTGAGAAAATTGTCGATTGAAATCAACAAACAATATCCGAATTGTTAGATGAACATTATAGAAAGAGTGTCGATAGATTTCAGCATTAAATATCAAAGTTGTAGTGAAAATTAAGATAGTAGTTTACTAAAGTACGTTGAAATCTAATCCGCAAGGACCGAATTGACGATAATGTATTCTATGGTATCTATGGTAGTCTATTTATGTTCTCATTTGCATTCAACACCAACTACTGGCAAAACTTATACCATAAAATGTGTGAAAAAATCGATTTGTTCACTGTAAGATGAATTAATCCGGTCTTTTCGATATCAAATTTGAGGGCAACGGCCCCAAATTCACTAAAAATGTATGGTTATAAGACAAAATTCCATGAAAATGTATATGGTAGATGAAGGGTATCGGAGGTTAAAGGGGTCGAAGAGGAGGGGGGGGGTTATGTAGGGATCATTGGTGTAAGGGGATGTAGGTAGGAGGGGGAGAGGTTAATGGAGGATGCAACACCCAACCCTCCATTTGAGACTTATACCCCCCATTTGCGACTTGGTTTATGAAAATCTGTTTAGTCATCACCGAATAACCGAAACCGAAATCTTTTCAGATGAACTCCTTAGAGACTAGAGATGACGTTTATCAGACGAACGGTTTAGGTTTTCGTTTGCCGGGGCACGAGCATGGAGTGTAACACGAAAGATACGAAACCAAATCTCGGTTTTGATTTTCCTAAACCTTTATTTAATTGGTTCAGGAGCGTTTCGGTAATAATGAGCTAGGCTATCTGGGTCCAGAAGTGGGTTTTAGTGGTGCATCCGCTTGTGGATAAGAATCGATAAGAATTATTGTCGCTTTTTTCATGACAGTTGTGGCTTGTTGATCCGTGTGGTACATCGTCCGTTGCTAATCCAGTGTATTGTTTAGCGCAAGGTGATCCAGCGAAATTCCCTAGTGCGCGCCGATGCCGAATCTTGTCGCAAATGATGTATCTGTACCTAGGAGAATCCGGTTCCCGTTCCATATAGAATATCTGTAACGAGAACTAAGGACAAAGGATGCGAATGAAGTTTAATACGATGCTAAGAGGATTATACATTATACGAAGAAAAGCTATATATTCCCATTATTAAACTAAAGAAAAAGATACAAGTGGAAAAGGATTTGGAGGTCTTCAGTTGCTAGGGCGTCGTAGATCGCTATATCGGGTAGTCTTCCATGCGCTTGGGGAACTCCATTCAGTTTTGCTTTGGCTTCACATTAATCGGAGCCAGGTTTTGAGCACGATCAGACGATATGGTCAATATATTGATAGCTTTTACCACAATGACAAAGGGTTGCTATGCGGGAGTGATGAGAATTACTGTTATAGTGGTTTGATGTGAAGCGAATCAAGTCTCTCGGTAGATCAAAACTCTTAAACTCAGGTTTGAGTGAAGTCATTGCAGTAATAGAGTAATTACCCTGAAGTGGGCAATGGGCAGGGACCCACTTAATTGTTACGGGGAATGACCGGTCGAGCAGAGCACAAAGAGTTCTTCGTATTGCTAATAGGAAATGTGAAGGATTTCATTGATCGCTTTCATTGGTTCGAGAGTCTCAATAGAGCTGAGGCTGTCCGAAAAAATATGGTGATCACTTTGCATGGTGATCATCATTAAAAGCCCTGATCTGGAATTTAGATTAGCCAACTTAAATTTTAAAGTGGCTGCATAAATGAAGCTTTGATATCTACACATACCACTGCTTCTTAAAAAACCCAGGTTACAGATTTGAAATAACCATGGAAAGGTGGAGCTCCACCTGGGGACTTCCAAATTGCCCTCTTTGGCAAGTATTTTAAAAATAATTTTGATGAATCAACCGTTTTTCCTGATGGAACTGCTTGTTCTAGCTCGAATGCTTCCGACTGTCAATTAATAAGTCAACGATGTCAGCCGTCAGCTGGAAACCTCCTGAGGAGCACTCCAACTTCCATCACGGGTGCTACCAATTCATGCAGTTCACCCGCGCCTTCTGCTGTTAGCAGTCATTCCAGTCGCCCCGGTGTGCATTCCAGACGACGGAATCAAGGAGTGCCGGTCAGCCTTTCGTGTCTAAAATCGTCACCCATCCACTTATACTATCAAAATGTGGGTGGCATGAATTCCTGTGCAAATACCTATCGCCTAGCTACCTCGGACTGCTGTTACGACATTATCGCATTGACAGAAACATGGCTAAATGAGCAGACCCTTTCCAGCCACGTGATTTGCTCTGACTACGAGGTTCTCAGATGTGACCGGAGTCCTCTCAACAGCCACAAATCCTCCGGAGGCGGTGTTTTGCTCGCTGTGCGTCGTGGATTAAAAGTTCAACATATAACAAATGATGCTTGGAGCAGCATCGAACAAGTATGGGCAGCGATAAAATTGGGAAATCGAACATTATATATATGTGTGGTTTATTTCCCTCCCGATAAAATTCGCGACTCAGCACTAGTTGATTCTCATTCTGAATCATTGACTTCTGTTGTTGCGATGGCGCAACCCACTGACGAAATCATGATCCTCGGCGATTTCAACCTTTCTACAATAAAGTGGCGTTCCATTCATAACGGATTTCTACAACCCGACCCAGACGAATCAGTTTTTCATCCTGGCAGCTTTACTCTTCTGGATGGCTATAGCACGGCTACACTTCTGCAGATTAACAGCACAACGAACGAGAACGACCGGATTTTAGATCTATGCTTCGTTAATGCCAGAGATCAATCGCCGCATATTTCCACCGCCCTCGCCCCGCTAGTAAAGTATGTTCGCCACCATCCGCCTCTTCATCTTACACTCCAGGACGTACCGCCTATGAAGTTTTCGAGCCACGCGCCCACCGTGTGTTACAATTATAAGCGGGCCGACTATAGCAGCATTTTGAATATTTTACAAAGTATTAACTGGGATTCTGTGCTAAGTAAGGATGATGTGAACTCCGCCGCTGAAACGTTCTGCCATATAATGAGCTACCTTATCGATCGTCATGTCCCAAAGTGTAATCAACGAAGTGATCAATCCCCCTGGCAGACAGCCGAGCTACGTCAGCTAAAAACTGCGAAAAGAGCAGCATTACGAAAGTTTACCAAACGCCGTACCTTGTCACTGAGAGCTTATTATGTAAGGCTCAATAACGATTTTAAAAAACTGAACAGTTTTTGTTTTTCAAACTATCAACGAAAAATGCAACGTAAGCTTAAGTCGGATCCTAAATCGTTTTGGAGATACGTCAATGACCAGCGGAAAGAAACCGGCTTGCCTTCTGCAATGTTTTTGAATGGCGAAGCTGGTCATGATTCACAAGCCATATGCAAATTGTTCGCCTCTAAATTTGCGAGTGTGTTCGTCAGTGAGACATTGTCCTCGCAGCAGATTGACGTTGCAGCTAGCGGCGTGGCCCAACTCGAACGGTCAGTGAATGAGATTCGTGTAGAGCACTCGGATATTGTATCAGCAGCATCCAAGCTTAAAGCATCGTCATCTCCCGGGCCAGATGGTGTCCCTGCTGTGTTTTTGAAAAAGTGTATATCTGGTTTGGTGGAACCACTCTGTCAACTATTCAAAATGTCACTGACAACCGCGATTTTTCCTCAATTGTGGAAAGCAGCTTTCATCTTTCCTGTCCACAAAAAAGGTGATAAGAGGAACATTGACAATTATAGAGGAATTTCTGCGCTCTGTGCCATTTCCAAGCTCTTTGAGTTAGTCGTGGTGGAGTCAGTGTTTTTTCACTGTAAGGAATATATTTCTAAAGACCAACATGGATTCATGCCGAATCGATCGACGTCGACGAATCTACTATCTCTAACCTCTTTTGTGTCCGAAGGGTTCGATGCGAGTCAACAAACTGATGTTATATATACTGACTTATCTGCAGCTTTTGACAAAATCAATCACGATATCGCAATCGCTAAATTGGAAAAACTTGGCTTCAGTGGATCACTCCTGCGATGGTTCCAATCCTATCTCGTTGGCCGTCAACTCAGTGTGAACATAGGTGATGCATACTCCAAACTATTCTCCGCAACGTCTGGAATTCCGCAAGGAAGTCATCTCGGACCTTTGATATTCACTCTCTATTTCAACGATGTAAACTATCAGCTGAAAGGGCCACGGTTGTCGTATGCAGATGACCTGAAAATTTTCAACAGAATTAAGAGCCGAACGGACGCACTTTATTTGCAGCAGCAATTTGACACTTTCAGCAGATGGTGTGAAAACAACCGAATGAATCTGAATCCGGCGAAATGTTCTGTGATATCGTTCTCCAGAAAAAAGGATCCCATTGAGTTTGAATATAACTTGTCTGGAGCTCTTGTTTCCCGGGTGAGCTGCGTTAAGGATCTTGGAGTGCTGTTAGATTCGAAACTTACATTTAAGAATCACATTTCGTATGTTGTTGGTAAAGCATCGCGAAGCCTGGGCTTCATCTTCCGTACGGCTAAATCCTTCACAGACATTTATTGTCTCAAAAGCCTCTACTGCTCTTTAGTGCGCTCCACGCTGGAGTATTGTTCGTCAGTCTGGAACCCGAATTACATGAACAGCAGCGATCGAATTGAAGGCGTTCAACGAAAATTTATACGGTATGCTCTTCGACGCCTGCCTTGGCGCGATCCTTTTCGTCTACCAAGCTACGAGAGTCGGTGTCAACTCATCCAGCTCGATACCCTTCAGCGCCGTAGAGAAACTGCAAGAGCCTTATTCATCTCTGATCTTCTGTCAGGACGCATCGATTCTCCAGATTTATTAGAGCGAGTCAACATCCAAGCAAGGTCCAGAACGTTACGCGGAAACGTTCTTCTGAGAGTGCCGTTTCGACGAACTATTCAAACAGCTAATGCCGCTATCACGGGACTACAACGCCTCTTCAATCGTGTGTCGCACCTGTTCGACTTTCATTTGTCTCGGATAACTTTAAGAAAGCGATTCCTGCAGTTTTTTAAATGTAATTAATTTAAGTTTCCATCATTGGGGCCGAGTGCGGCCTGTTGATGCGTGCGATAAATAAATAAATAAATAAATAAATAAATAAATAAATAAATGTAGAGCCATGGTACTACTTCATCTTCTATTTCGACAGACTTCACAGTCGATTCTTAGTGTACATGACAATTCCTTTGCTAGTGTAAAGATCCTAATGAACTGTTACCAACACGCAGGGCCGCCGAGAGCCGCGTCGGGCCTCAAGGCTTGTATTACTACTGGGTCCTTTTAAACCTAAGCCCTCTAGTTCAGTATGTGAGTCCGTGGTTTCGATTAGTCTCCGGTTGACTCATATTGCCACAACCACAGATAGCGTGCCAGACATGTGAATTTCAATAGCTTCTTATTCCGTGGTATCCGAATCGGGTAAAATTGCCATAACTACGAGTTTTTTTTTCAATTTGTGAGTACACAGTAAACAGGAATCAGTAGCATCTACCTCAAATGGTACGTTCCCCGTGTTGATCGGAGATTTGTGCCTTGCCATGAATTGTCTTTTTATGATTTCCCTGATGGGAAGGATTGAGAAGTGGTAAGGTTAAGGATAAGAAATATACCCAAGAGAGACCACGAAGCATTATTTAATGGCTTTAGACATTAGGGCATTGCAAAAAAAAATATTTTTTTTATTCTCAAAGCCCCCCCCCCCCCCCCTCTCATATTGTGACAAATCTCAAAGTAAGCTCAGATGCCAAATTTCACATCATTTGGACAATTCTAGACTCCCCGCCCACTTCGCTTGAAATTTTTGAAATTGGTACTATGGGAAAATATGGAGGAAAAATATATTAAATACTACAACGTTTGAAGTAGCAATTAGAAAATTACAATTTATACCTCTTTATAAAGGAAATAACCTTAGTCTTTGAATGGAGATATTTCTGTTTCTAGCAAAATAAGGCAAACTGGGTCATCTTGGTCCCAAAATCCCCTATTTTGAAAAACATTTCTGCTACGTGATGCAAATCATACATATTGTGCAGTTTTTCTTATGTGAAAAAATCTCAGAAATCGAATGGAACCTTTTTGACTTTTGTCAGAATATGAGAAGTTGGGGTTATAGGGCCTTTTATCATTCATATTAAATTTTATCATTATCTCTATTATTTTTCACTCAATTAATAATAATAAATTGTACCTTGTTTAACGTGAAAAATCTTTAGGAATAAAATAAAAATAGATTCGTTTTCGGTAAAATTCAGAAACATCAAATTATCTGACATATAGTCTCGATTTCACATTTTTATCATAAAATCGAACATATTAACTCCATTTAACAACAAAATTCTTATTAAATTTACCACTTTTAGTGTAAAATACGCTTAGAGATCACATGAGAAAAGTTTCATTCCTGGAAAAATAGGGGAAGTTGAGGTATTAGGACATTTAATGAAAAATAATGTGATTTGTAGACTTAATGTCAAAAAAATTGATGTTTCTGAATTTTACCGAAAACGAATCTATTTTTGATGTATTCCCAATAATTTTCCACGTTCAATAAGTTACATTTTATGAAAATTGATTGAAGAATAATAGAGATATATACACGAGAAAATGATAAAATTTAATATGGATGATAAAAGACCCTATAACCCCAACTTCTCGTATTCGGACAAAGGTCAAAAAGGTTCCATTCGATTTCTGAGATTTTGTCACATTAGAAAAACTGCAAAATATGTATGATTCGCATCGCGGAGCAGAAAAATTATTCAAAATAGAGGATTTTGGGACCAACATGACCCAACCCCACTTTCCCTTATTTTTCTAGAAACAGATATATCTCCATTCAAATACTAAGGTTATTTACATTAAAAAGAGGTATAAATTGTAATTTTCTGATTGCTACTTCAAACGTTGTAGCATTTAATATATTTTTCCTCCATATTTTCCCATAGTACCAATTTCAAAAATTTGACATTTGTCACAATATGATTTTGCAATGTCCTATTAGACATGTTCTATATTCGCATACTAAACATATTCTTTACGGCTTCATAGTTCTATAGAGATCATTAAAGCACACTTAGTGATGAAAAAGGCGAAACAGTGTGCCAGAATAGAGCTAGTTCAGAAGCACCTCTTCTTTCGTTTGGCATGCCGACTGTTTAAATAGATGATTTAGTGCCTATAGAAATGGGATTCGATCCGCAGTCGAAAACCTCGTCTCAATTTGGTATACGCGTTTGATCACTGATCTATGAGAAGATTTTCATGTATACTTGGTTTAATTGGTACACAAACGTCTATTGTGGATTATATTTGCAATTGATTTTTTTCGAAAAATCGTGCAAAATTTACATTTTGATTTTAAGTTTATTGCATGATCATTTATTAAATGAAGGCAGAGGAGTTTAGGTAACTATTGGAACGCATACGTATATTTGGACGGCGCTGGTGGTTGAGTGGAAAGCGTAACCGCCACTCATTCTAGTTGGCCTGGGTTCAATCCCAACCGCGGTCGTTGATATTTTTCTGAGGAGAAAAAATCTGTGGTCACGTCTTCCTTCAGAAGGGAAGTAAAGTCACCTGTCTCCGGTCCATGAGTTGATGGATCGATATCTAGTCCAGATAGTGGATTCACCTCTCTGGCGTCTATAACAAAGAAGTAGAATACAACTTCTATACTTACTAACAAATATCCTCCTCCCGTGATACTTGCGGAGTGCGCAGTAGTATATACGGCCTCTAGAAAAAGCAAGTATCGGACTAATATCCCTTTCCTTTTCTTTCGCGATCTACGTTCGGGCCTGGCCGGCGCCGGTATTGATCAATAAACATTTTAGAATTTCCAGGAGTTGCACATTGAAAGATGTTTCGCTACTCCCAGGCATTAATTATCTACTGATTCCCTGTGCAGCTTCGGCTAGTTAGCAATGGAAATGTTAACTTATAGCTTATCTAGAGTTTTAAATTAGAGCTTATGTTTACTTGGGTAACGACACAAAACAATTAAAACAGAGCATTCTGCACCCCCGGAAGGATGCTGAACGATCTGCAGGTGATACAATAGCTGAAATAATACTTCCAACCCCCGGAGGGACTTAGAATTTTTATTTTAACGGTGAGCATATTCCGTCATCCATTTTAATCACCGGTTAATTAAGATCAGTCTACCTTCTCATCTCGCCCAGAGTAGAAACTAAAAATCGTTCCGCTATAGATACACGGCAAAAACAACTGCAGACGAATTGTGTTGCTATTGGTTTTTGGAAATGTCCTGTAAGACCAGCTACTCGGGAAGTGAAACAATTACGAAATGTACAGATTGTGCTCAATCTGGGAGAAGTTAACGCCCTGCAAATGCACCATATCAAACAATCAACAAAGTCGTTTGTTTCGCGGAACAACGTGCAGACCACCAACGGAAGCTGCCACGTTAACAACATCATCTCCGCAGGGCTCTAGAGAGATGTGCTTACACGAATTATCTCCACACGCCCCACGTGATTAACAAATGTATGTCAAGATACGGAGAAGTGGCTTACATAAGAGCTGTAACTTCGCATTTTCCCGGGTGTCCCTAACGTTGTTTTTGTGGTAAGAATGCTCCCGTACAAACCAACTTTTTCAAACGTCACAATTTAATGCGGATCAACCGAAAATGGGACGTTTCATCAGACAATACTGGTTATGCAACCATGGTAGATTCTTATGCGTGAATTCTACAAAAAGACAATGCACCACGGAAAACTTCGTGCAAAAGCAGCTAAGAAAAGCTCACCTACTGTAACCGTAAACAGCATACCGTTATCTTATACGGATCTGACAGGAATAAATATTCACTCAGCAACAATCACGCCCAGTGTCTCCAAGCCAACAACCGGCACCACCAGCAAAGGGGCGAACGTAGAAGAGGACGGATTCGTTTGTCCGTGCCCTCGCATTTCTGTTTGACGCTTTCTTCGAAAATACTTTGAATTGGCTTCTCAATATTTTGTAGTGTATTTCTTCGATTCAAATAATAAAACTCGTTTTATAAACTTGTACACAACGTAGACAACTCCCTTGAGAACATTTGTTTTAACAAATGTCAACTATCAAATAAAGTTTTCGTTTTTAACGCTTTTATTATATAACAATTTAATAAGGCGAATGATTACAAAGAAATTACTAATGCTATTTTTATTGCTCTTCTATGAAAACCGGACTATCTTCCTATCTTCCGGGTAAAAACGCGGGCTCCCTAATACGACCCGGGCCCCAGGGCAATTGCCCTGGCTGCCTCCCTCTCATCTGGCCTGCCAACACGTTGGGAAGAGGTTGGAATTATGCAGAAGTATTCAATAAGCTAATATAAGAACGAAATTAATTTCATTACAATCTGATATTATTCCATTGTATAATTTTTTCTACTCGAGAGTAAAAAAGACACAAAATGTTAACATCAACGAAGATCAATAACAGTTTTAATTTTTCTAGGTCCAACGGCACCGTATCAGCTCTGGTAATCCCACATCACCAGCTATCCGAAGACCAATGTTGAATTTCAAGCGAAGTTTGCACACTAGCTCCGAGGAGGGCAGCATGGCATCGTTCAAGTCGAACTCGCTTGTATCTGCCTCGAAGGACTACGTGGAGTCACTGCATCAGAACTCTCGTGCAACGTTACTGTACGGGAAGAACAACGTTCAAGTCCTACCGGTAAGCAGTCCTTCGTAACAAAAAGAATTTTCTTGTCATTGAAAAAAAATTAAACTTGTAGAAAGATGCCAACGAGCCGATGCCCGGCTACCTAAGTTTACATCAAACCGTACAATCGTTGACCATCAAGTGGACTCCGAACCAACTGATGAATGGGTACACCGAGGCGGAGAACATCGACAAAAGCTCATATTGGACGTATGCACTGAATGTGAATGTCGATGAAATTGTATACGTTCACTGCCACCAGGCGAGGGGTGGGGATACTGGCGGTACCATCATTCTAGTAGGACAGGATGGTGTGCAACGATCACCGATTCTTTTTCCCGAAGGTGGACACATGGCGGCGTTCTTGAGTTGTCTGGAAACAGGTGGGATACATTTAGATGTTCGACGAATTGTTTATCTTAAATTAATGTATATATTCAGGTCTACTGCCTCATGGCCAACTAGATCCTCCTTTATGGTCACAACGGGGCATAGGTCGTATCTTCCCTTGGCCACATAAATCTCGTCGTAGACCAATGCCTTCCTTGCTGGAGGCTGCAACCAGTGACGAGTTACCGATTGACTACGTATTTCGGGTTGTCAATAAAAGCAACACTGAGGAATTTCGTAAGTTTGTCTGACAGATGGAAGTTTGATATGAGTTCGCGTACTTATTCAATTTTTCTCTGGCAGTGGCCACACACTCGATTTTGGACATAGGACGAACTAGTCCTCGGTACAGGGCACAGCTCAGCAGTTGTTCGACCAACGAAAGCAGTGACTGTTCCAGTAAGAGCCTCTCAATTGATGCTATGTCTATTGACAGCCCTAATGTAAGTATAATTCTACCAACTCAAATACTTCAATTCCTATCGTTCACTCCCAATTTACAGCCTATCACCAATCAGTCAACCAGTATTGCCCTCGTTTGCTCAACAATGAAACGACAAATCATATCCAGGGCATTCTATGGCTGGCTTGCATACTGCCGTCATCTATCGACAGTTCGCACTCATCTGTCCGGATTGGTTAATGGCCGTATTACTCCGGATAGTGAGTCTCGGTTTGTGGGACTACTGGCTTGGTTTACAAAGCATTTTTATTTCAGTTGGTGCCGAGGAAGGATTAACCAGAGCTCGCTGGGAGGGTCTTCATGATGACAGGGGAGTAGTGGCGGACGACCAAGAAGTTTACCGATTGGTTTACTTTGGCGGAGTTGAACAAGACATTAGGAGAGATGTTTGGCCATATTTGCTAGGCCATTACAGTTTCGGTACAACGCCCCAAGAACGAACCGAATTGGACGAGACTACAAAGCACTACTATGAAACAACGATGAGTGAATGGTTAGCCGTTGAGGCTATTGTGCGCCAGAGGGATAAGGAGAAGACTGCAGTTGCTGTGGCGAAACTCAGCTCCGGAAGTGGGAGTCTGGACAACAAAAGCAAAGACGTGGAAGAGGAGGAAATAGAAAATGAGGTGTTTGAGGAGAATGGTTTCTCCGATATGTCTGAGCCGGAGGTGGACGATGACGAAGAAAGTTCGAAAACCAAGCAGACTGAGCCGACCGACGAACCAGAAAAGGCGGATACCGAAGAGGGTGAAAAACTGGGATCATCGAATAGACTGGAGCTTCCGTTTTCCGATCACAGTAAAGAAATGGATAGCAATAAAAGTTCTCCTTCAGACTCTTCATATGCCACGGTGGGTAATGATTTTGTAGACGTGGCTGATATGTTGCCGATATCTATGAATGATAACGGAGGAGGTGAGCAAGAGAATGGAGAAGTCGATGAGGAAGAAGAAGAAGAAGAATGCTCGATTCAATCCCCTGGACAGCCGAGGGCAGTTATCGTAACCGATGCTTCGATTGATGTGACTATGATGATCGATAGTAAAGAGCCGAATAACAACATTTTGGAAGAATTGCCAGAAGAGGGAGCTATAGCCAGTGTTCAGCTGGATGCTTTACAGGAACCGAAGTCCACTTGTGTTTCGCCGGCTAGCTCGAATGGTGGAATCTATAGCGTAAGTTTTTTTTTATCGAAAATACTCCTGGCCTCTGGAAAAATTATAACTTTTTTTTATTTCAGAGTGAACTCCTGGAATCATTTGGATTGAATTTACATAGAATAGAGAAGGATGTTCAAAGATGTGATCGAAACTATTGGTATTTTGCAAATGAAAACTTGGATAAGCTACGGAATGTGATATGCACGTTAGTATTCATTTCAAAAATATTTTTTACATTTCTTGCAAAAGAAATGTATAGGATTCGCTCAAACTTTGAAAACTTTTTCTGAGGCCCGGAGGGCCGAGTCTCATATGTGTGTCTGTATGTGTGTTTGTATTTTTATAGCAAGGTTTAAAAAGCTTCAAAAGCCTGGTCTATAGTGTGTTGGCACTGTGTGGGATTCACGACTCACGTTCGTGCCTAACCACTAAAAACAATCCTTACTTTTCACGCTCTTCTTCCCCACGGAACTACGTCAGGGTATTACTTCGTGGGGGGGGGGGGGGGATCGTTGTGCTTTCGTTGCACCTCATTCTTCAGCTCTATCTCGGAGCCTCATTTGGTTCATGGAATGGCTCGACCTATGCGCTTTGATTTACTTTCGATTCTTCTCTTACTTCTTGTCTCCATCTATTACTTCGCTATTAGCTCTCATTCCCGAAAGCAGTTTAGGTGCTGTTTTCTGAGCCATTTAGCTCATGTTTTCGTGCCCAACGGTGAACTCATCCTACTCGGACCGATAGTTCCCCGACGGAGGAATTTCCCCCGACTCCAATACCCGCTGCCTTGAGCCATTTAGCTACCAGCTTTATCGAGATCAACTCAGATATTATCCTACTCCGACTGTGAGCTCCCCGATAACGGTATTGTTTTCGTTACCGGTATTTGTTTCGTGAGCCAATTAGCTCCCTTTTTTGTCACGATTCTGTCGGGTAGTCCACGGCGACTAATCTACGCTACCGTGAATTCCCCGGCGGTAGATTGCTCCCGATACCGATGTACGTTTCTGTGAGCCATTAAGTTCCACTCTTCGTCTACTCGATCCAGTCCCCGTGGAGATGGAGGTCTACCCAGCGATTCCGGGTGGAGCGTAGCTTCCGGTTCACTGGCGCCCCAACGACCCACTGCTAGCTATTCGTCGCGGTCTACTCGGTCTAATCCCCGGCGGTGGATCTAGTCTACTCATAAGCTACCCAGAAGGGTGTCGAGGTCGATCCGACGAAGCCCAATGTCCGATTCACTGGCGCCCCGGCGACCCACACCCGGTGCTACGTCGCGTACTACTCAACTAGTCCCCGGCGGTGAACCTAGTCTAAACAGTCGGAGAGTTCTTTCTCCGGTGGCGGAATTTCTCTCGAAATTCGATTTGTGGCTTCACAGCAACTTTCTAGCCAATGACGCTGCTTGGATGGTCTCTTCGTCACTTCCTCTGCAGCTCGGAGAGTATACTCGTAACCACTCTGTTGACAACGTCCCAGGTATGCTCGTCGTAGCACATCTCTTTGACGTTATTGTAAACTGTCATACCAGGCATACCCCTTCGAACTTCTTCGAACCTAGGGCATTCGAAGATCATGTGATTCGGTGTCTCTTGCACGTTCACACACTTCGGGCAAAGAGGTCACGAAGCGTGTCCAAACCGATGCAGGTACTTCCGGAAGCATCCGTGCACGGACAAAAACTGCGTTAAATGGAAGTCCACCTCTCCATGCTTCCTACGCACCCAAGGCGACACATTTGGGATGAGCCGGTGGGTACACCTTCCTATCATCACGTTGTCCCACTCTTGCTATCAATTAGCCAACTTCTTAGGATACTTTTTTGTCTGGTTCCGCTTTGAGTTCAGCGCAGCAGCCTATACACCATACCTCAGTATTGAGGATGAGACACCCGCCAGGAGACGTCTCGTGCTACATCTTGCTCCTCCAATGTTTGGCATGATCCTCGCCACTACGTTAGTCGACCATCACACCCAGGTGCTTCAGCGCACGCATCAATGGAATTGTGTGTCCCCCGACGCTGATCACGAGGCGTCGGATTTTTTACTCTGGCTAACCAACACTACCTCCATCTTTTGGAGAGCCCGGTGCAACTTGGCGTCAGCCATCCAGGTTTCCACGATGCCTATTGTCTCTGCCGTCAACACCACCTTCTCAAGGATCTCACCGTTTATTGTCAGGACAACGTCATCTGCAAATCCGACGATCTCGACTCTCCTGAGCAGTTGCAGTGTTAACACTCCGTTGTACATGATATTTCAGTGCGTTGGACCAAATATGGAGCCCAGAGTTACTCCTGTCATGACTTTTCCCCATGCTCGTCCTGTAGACCAGTACTCGGTTCTGAATGACTTTCCAGACTCTTGTACAAATAGCCCGGGGTCTGCATTCTGTGCAGCTCTACAACGATAACCACCCAGCTAGCGCTGTTGAACGCGTTCTTCACGTCGATCTTAACCTACTATGAAGTTGTGTGACTGACTGGATTTAGTGTCTAACAAGTGCCAATTTTAGTTCTAGCTGTACTAGCTTGAATTTCTCGTTTAACTGACATAGTTACTGATGAGATGAGTTCGTCATACAAATCCGACTTCTTGTAAGTTATGTGAGGAACGCTTATTCACATATTGGTCTAATCCAATCTATTACCTTGCCAGGCACTTGGTTCTCTCAAGTCAAAACACAAGAGTTCGTTTTCGCTTTGTCATCAGTAAACCAAAGCTTCTGTGCTTACCATCCGAGACTTCAATCGGGATTAGTCAGTTGTTTTAGGCGTTCAAGCAAGTTGTGCGACTGTTTGGATTTATGGTCTAACTAGTGCCTAGCTTAAATTCCTCGTCTAAGTTTGTCCTAAGTTGATGCTAGTTCCATCGCTTTTATTGTTGTCGCGTTTGAATGGCTAGAACAAAATCCATAGAGAAATCCATCGGGGTATCCTGTCGCCTCATGTGCGTACAGCTTAAGAGTTATCTTAAAAATTAATATTAGTACAAATTTTTTAAAGGATTCAAATAACCTAATATATCTCGATACCTTGAATAACTATAACTTCAACAAAGCTGTTTCTAATATCATTTTCAACATTTTTACTGAAGACACTAAGTCCCTAAATGATGCTTTTGGAACAGTTGATGCTTCATTATTACTTCAGGGACGAATGACCAGAGAGTTAAAGTGTCCTCAAATAAAACTATCCTATTTTATCCTTCTGGGGGGACTTTTTTTTTTTCAAAAGATGCGTTTCCATGTTATAAAACTTCTCCGAAGACACTAAAACTTTACAATTGACGGATTCGAAATTATGTGATCTTGATCTCAAAGAGCAGTTTTTGAATCTTTATTTCAGTATACCTGACTTTTATGTTGGGTGACACACTCGTCAAAAAGACGATTGAATATAGTAAATCATAACATTTATAATACTTTCCTCCATTTAAGTGTGTTTCCTCCATTTAACCCATTCATGCCCATGTTGTTTGTGGACAACAACGTTTTCAAACAGCTATAACTTTTGATTGAGGCAAGATTTGCTCACGAAAACAAGTAAGGCTAATAAATATGACTATTGCCTTTCATTTAAGTATTAACCGTTACAAGGATCAGCTCTAGAGCTGAAGTTATTGCAATTAGTCTGATTGAATTCCGCTGGAGCAGTGCTGCCAGGGACAGTTTACATTGACGACGGAAAATGATTTTTTCATATATCTTCGTTATGTTGCAATATTATTGAAAACTGTTGAAACTAATTAATTTAGACTGTCTTTGGCTACATTTTCCACACGATTGGACTATTGTAAATATTCCAGGAGAATTGTATTGAGCATTGGAAAATGAAAATTGAGCAGCTTCTAGCACTGCGAGGGAAACACCTATCTTCATGAAAAAAGACTCTTCGTGTTTCTTGACGCCACCGTTTTTAAGGAAAAATAGTATTAAAACCCTACATACACTAGAAAAAAGTTGGGCATGAAAGGGTTAAGAAATTCCTCCATTTATGTGTGTTTCTAATTCGATTTCTATTTACTTTTCATTAGCTATGTATGGGAACATCTGGACGTCGGCTACATGCAGGGAATGTGCGACTTGGTAGCGCCTCTTCTAGTGATCTTTGATGATGAGTCCTTGAGTTATGGCTGCTTCTGTCGGTTCATGGAGCGGATGATTGAAAACTTTCCGAACGGCGTCGCAATGGACATGCATTTTGCTAACATGAGGTAAGAAGAATCCTTTGGGGGATGAATTAAGCACTAACTGTTGATTCCATCTAGATCACTGATTCAGATTCTAGACTCAGAAATGTATGATCTGATGCATGCGCATGGGGACTACACCCATTTCTACTTCTGCTACCGGTGGTTCCTGCTGGACTTCAAACGAGAATTGATCTACGCGGATATCTTTTCCGTGTGGGAGGTCATCTGGGCCGCAAAACATGTGGCATCGGCCCACTTTGTACTATTTCTAGCGCTGGCTCTACTGGAAACGTATCGAGATATAATATTGTCCAATAGTATGGACTTCACCGATATCATAAAATTTTTCAACGGTAAGCTTCTTTATGAGAGTTGGCGGTGCATTCTATACTGAGGTTTCCTATTCGCAGAAATGGCCGAGCGTCACAACACTCCCGCAGTGTTGAAACTAGCTAGAAATCTGGTTTTACAACTGCAAACGATAATCGAAAATAAGTAAGTCTGTTCAGATTGAAAGGGGACTGGGAATGGACACATCTGTACAAAGTTGCTCGTACGCGAAACTGTGGATCAGTTTTGCTGGACTGGACTCCATAATTGTGTATTATGATTGAACCTCACCAAAATTTTACTACAAATGCACTTGCATATTTGTGCGATTAATGATATCAAATATGAATTATACTATAAAAACAATACACAAATAAATACACTCGCGATAGCAAGGAAATAAATGTACTGTCACATACATGTCACTGTTACCTTCTTGTATACACAAAGACACAAAGATAAGTTAAGTATATTTGTATTCAGTATCTAAATTTTTTATTGTTTGTATTTTATTATAATGCATAGTTTAATAAAAAAAAGTTGCTATTTTTAAAAACAAACAGGATATGATAAAACAGTCCCACTACGTTCGCTAAATTTAATGTGCAATGGGGAAACAATATAATCTTCATGTATACTTTCCTGTTTGTAAAATATTTTAGCTATTCCTATAATCTTATACATCATTCAAGGTGTCTACAGATGGTTACTTATGTAACAAATTGTTTTTAATCCTTGAAAGTAATATTTTTAACAATTGTTGTTAGAATGATATATTTTGTCAGATGTAAAAGTTTTGTTAATACATAGGTATGAATATATTTTTCGATCGAAAGACGAGCATTGAACGAACAGGCAATTGTTGGAGTATGCTACTTGTTAGGACGTTCAACTTAGTTCACGTTGTTTTGGCTAGGCTCCAAGAGCAAATCTCTGTTTGTGTTTAACCCCACTATTTCGTAAACTATGTGTCAAAAATCACAAATATAATAATATAAATATCATGAGTTTTATTAGGCATAACAGAAAAACTGAAAAGAAGTAGTGACGTTAAGATTTTTATCAAAATCGCGTCGTCGGATTCTGCTTAAGGGAGTCGATTCAACTATCCAATTGGCAGCATCTGATGACGTATGTGGACACACATCGTTGTCAAATCATTACATCTTCCAAAAGTAGTTGATAACGTGAAACACAAGTGTAAAAGACAAAATCGTAAATTGAGTAGCTCAAGCTACTGTTACTAAATGCCTGTAGTGGACCCATATGACCATTTGTATGACAAAGATGTATTGTAGTTTTAGAGGAACACTAAGAAAGCCAGATGCGGACTGCTTTGGAATTCTGATCGGAAAGGTCAGTGTTGTCAGGGAGAATTTGATACAATTATTATTGTTAGTAGCAGGAGTTTGTAATGACTGAATTGCTGTTTGTGTCCTTTAGGTGAAGTCCCCTGGTACCGAAAGTAATTTTTGTCTTTTCCCTACTTATACAACATACCAGATGTGATGAATGAGTACATGTATGCAAATGAATAAAATACTAAAGAAATGATTGACTACTTTTACTCTTAACAATAACGTGAATCTGAAGAAATCGATTTTTCGAGCCGAATCTTGTCACACTATGTGTGACTAGAGTGTAACTATGTGTGACGAATTTTTAAAGGCTATCCCGTAACTCTTGGATCGTTACTTTTTCTGTTTTGTACGGTGAACCTTGTTTCTGTCTCGCTTTGTGCACATTGTGTAGTTTGCACAGCGCGATGTTTAAAAAACATCCGATTGTCATCCCTGCTTGTGAAGTCGAGATTGACGGTGCGGTCATCTATAAGAGTTTGACATTCGAGAATCTGCTGAAGTATAACTTTAGCTGTTTTGCCCCCCCCCCTTCAGGAATCATGAATCAGAATAAATTAGCTCGACTGGGACACTTTCCATGTTATTCGGAGATTTGTGTCTTGCCGTTTTGTCTCATCATTTTACTGAAATAAAGGTAGGGAATTGGAAAATGACAATACAATATAATCACAACACAAAATAGTAAACAGCCTAAATTCTTCACTCCTGATGGAATAATGAACCATACTTATGAAAGGTATATTCAGAGCCGTAGCGTGGTCTAGTGGCGTCCTTGGTGGAGTCTCAGTTTTGCGCCTCTTTGGTGTTTACTTTGGCTTTTTTTTCAGTTCGACCTTCAAACAATAATTTGTGTACATGGAAATGGCAATTTTTGTTCAAATCTCTTACAGTATATTTATGAAATCAGTCGATGGCGTCGAAGGGAGCATCTATTCAGAAGACTTTTCTTTGGGGTGCCAATGTCATGTATAGAAAACAGGTGATCATCAAATTTAATGACCGGATGCACCTCGAAAAAAGTCTCTTTGCAAAAGTTTAGCTCGATCGGACACGATTAATCTTGACCGATAAGTTCTTGACGTTTTCGCTTTCATAGAGAGCAACGATTTTCAATAGAGTTCAAAATTTTCGGACATTCCTGAAGGGCTGCACAAAAAAGGGTACGAATAAAGTGTTAGCAGGTCATATTGACCCGGATTTCGAACTCAGTTTTAAGACACATTTTCAGCCAAATCATATGAACTTGAATCCAAATTGTTTGGTAGAGTTGTATTTGTAATTGTAATTGAGGGTTTTAACTAAATGGTCATTCGCCCGTTTGTTAGAGTTTCAAATTGCAGTTTCTGGTAAATATTACTGTTTCTGACCAGGTTGGTGGGTGGCAATCGGGGCCGTATGAGGTCATGTTTGCAGAATCGTCATTATAAATCAATGGTTTATTAACAGAATACTAATAATAAACACAAACAAAACAAAATTGAGAATGTACATCTCATTTTTGTACATGATACGACGATGTTCCGCATTACGATTCCGATACCGATTCCGCATTAGAATACTAGCATTTCTCATAATACTGATCAAGCGACAATGTGGTCAATCAATGAAACTGATCCCAAAGTTTTGTAGTAATCTTTTGAATTATAATATTATATAAAATCTCATGTAAAATGATATTGATACTCTGATTCAAATACTGACCCTGGATTCTATGTGAAAATCATCTGGAAGCCGGCTGTTCGGCCATCTATGGGAGCTGTCCATCAATGTCAGCTTCTTTCACCGAACAGCCTAGATAAGCCGTGTAGTGTCGGTAGTGGTTGTTTCAACCGGCTAAGAATTACACTACGGACTACCTGTTCCGGTGGTAACACCAAACAGGGAACCCCAATTCCATAGTGTCATGCGACCCGTGCTATGGGTAAAATTGTTGAGGGGGTTTAAAATATTCTCAATGGCGAACAGAGCCTGGGAAGAGCCGGGCGAACTCCCCAGTAACTGGCTGTGGTCCACTAGGAGGTTGATAACTCTATTATCTTTCTCCGGACAAAACCAGCCTAGAGGCCGCGTGGCATCCGGCGGGTTGAAGTATGTCAGTTATGGAAATAACTGTCAAATTCATTCCCAAAGGTGGCCGCGTCACTTATGAGGAGGCAAAGAGCTTTAGACCGATCAGTCTGACCTCCTTCCTTCTCAAATCAGTGGAACGTTTAATCGACCACTACATTCGGGATGGTAGCTTGGGCGAGCACCCGCTGCATGCAATGCAACATGCATATCAGCGGGGGAAGTCTACTACCACCCTGTTACACAATGTTGTCTACAACATTGAAAAAGCTTTTTCACAAAAGCAATCAAGTTTAGGAGTTTTTCTCGATATTGAAGGTGCTTTTGACAACGTGTCTTTCGAATCCATTTTGGAAGCAGCACGAGATCATGGAGTACCTTCATATATCACGAACTGGATACACGCAATGCTTAGCAACCGACATCTGTGCTCATCGTTAAGACAAGTAGAGATGAGGAAACTGAGTGTCTGCGGATGTCCTCAAGGTGGTGTGCTTTCACCACTTCTATGGAACCTTGTCGCCGATAGCTTGTTGAGAAAACTAAATGAGCTTGGGTTTCCGACGTATGGTTTCGCCGATGATTATCATATAATGATCACCGGTATTTGCATTAACACACTTTTTGATTTGATGCAACAAGCCTTATGTGTTGTTGAGCGGTGGTGTCTTCATGTTGGACTATCAGTTAATCCAAATAAAACCTCAATGGTGCTTTTCACGCAACGAAGGATTACAACCGGAGCTCGTCCATTGCAGTTTTTTGACTCTGAAATTATTGTCGAAGATCCAGTTAAGTACGTTGGGGTAATTCTCGACTCAAAACTTAATTGGACAGCTCACATCGATTTCAGGATCAAGAAAGCTTGCATGGCCTTTGGCCAATGTAGACGGGCTTTCGGCAAATCCTGGGGATTCAAACCCAAGTACATTCAGTGGATCTACACAACAATTGTTAGACCAATACTGCCATACGGGTGCCTTGTTTGGTGGCAGAAGGGAGGAGTCATGACAATCCAATTAAAGTTAAACCATCTTCAGAGGATGGTCTTGATGGCGATGACTGGTGCGTTCTCGACAACACCTACTGCTGCTCTCGAGGCACTCTTGAACATAAAACCACTACATGTGTTTCTGAAACAAGAAGCACTTTCTTGTGCATACCGTCTTAAGGTTATTGGGCTCTGGAACAGTAACCCAATAGATCGTGTAACTAGCCACACAAGACTGTGGCCCCAAATGGTTACTTGGGATGAATATACACTTGCTCCCAGTGACCTTACACTCACATGTAGTTTTCCTACTAAAACTTTCAATGTGAGAATTCCTCTTCGTGAGGAATGGCTGTCTGGCTGGATGGAGCGACAACTTGAAGAATACGTAGTTTGTTATACGGACGGTTCTTTGTTGGAGGGCCGAGCCGGTGCTGGTGTCTATTGTCATGAGATGAGATTAAACCAATCTCATTCGTTTGGTAGATACTGTACCGTATTCCAAGCAGAAATCTTTGCGATTCTGTGTGGCGTACAATCCGCACTTCAACAGGGAATTTGCGGTAAAAGAAACTATTTTTGCTCTGACAGTCAGGCTGCCCTGAAAGCACTTAGTTCGGCAGATTCGAGATCGAAATTAGTAATCGCATGTCGAACTCAAATCGAAGAACTTAGCATTTCAAATGCTATCTACCTTCTATGGGTACCCGGTCATTCCGGTATTACTGGAAATGAACGGGCGGACGAATTGGCTAGAGCTGGCGCTGCGACTGATTTCGTTGGTCCAGAACCAGTTCTACCACTGTCAATAAGTTGGATAAAGCACAAGATTCGCTCTTGGGCTGCATTCGAACATGCCAACCATTGGCGTAGCTTGCAAACTTGCGTTCAAACAAAGGCTTTTCTGCCGGATGTGAGTCCGAAAATGTCAAGAAATTTGTTGCATTTTTCCAAGCACAACTGCAGTATTCTGGTGAGGGCACTGACTGGACATTGCAAACTCAATTATCACATGGCTACTATTCAGCGCGCTGAGTATTATTCATGTGATCTTTTGTGAATCCGATTACGGAACATCATATCATTTGATATGCAATTGCCCTGTATTAATGCAATTGCGCATCCGGATTTTTGGTTCTCCATACATAGATGAACCTATGTACAGAGAGCTGAAATTTAAGGATATGCTTTTGTTCCTAACCCAGTGTGGTAAAGAGCTATAGTTTTTTGTATTTGAATGACAATATCTCTTCGGGGGTGTTGTCGTTCTGTTATCTCAATATCCCCTCGAGGGTGTTGATATATCCGCTCATTGTTTGAGTAGAGGTTATAAATCCCTCCGGGGGTTGGAAGTTTTATTCCTGCTGTTGTAGCACCTGCAGATCGTTCAGCATCACTCCGGGGGTGCAGAATGCTCTGTTTTAATTGTTCTGTGTCGTTGTTTTCCTTACCCCTAACCTTACCACTTCCCCAATCCTTCCCATCAGGAAAATGATGAAAAGACGATTCTTGGCAAGGCACAAATCTCCGATCAACATGAGGAACGTGCCATTTGAGCCAGACGCTACTGATTCCTGATTTGTAGTAATCTTTTGAATTATAATATTATATAAAATCTCATGTAAAATGATATTGATACTCTGATTCAAATACTGACCCTGGATTCTATGTGAAAATCATCTGGAAGATCAGTAATATCTGTAAAACTGACTAATTCATGAATCTAGCTCTAGAATTTCGAAAACATTTGTTTCGTGAATTTCGGAAACTCGATGAGCGCTATATGGAAGCGTCTATCCGCGGCAAACTTGGTTGAGTGGATCCCGTACGAGGCTGATATTTTTTCACTCGTCGATCTGTACACATCGTACATTCTCACACTCTCACACTGGTATCTCGTTATTCTGATCTCGGGAAATTAGCCCGTGTACGCTAACGAATTCGACTAGCAAATCTACATTAATTGACTTGTACTGTGAGCCGTGGTTACAAACATTGCTTCACAGTTTAATGGCAGTGTTGGTAAACACGGCTCACAGTAAAAGTGATTATTTATGTCGACTTCGTCTGTGTGCACAGTCGAATAGTTCCCGTGCATCAGAATATTGCTCTCGCTCGCTCAATCGCGATTCTTGCATAGAGTACTTGACAATCTGTAACTGTATTAGTGTGTTCAACGATTTGTTTTCCTCCACCTGTCATAATGTTTCGATTTTCGAACAAATTCGGAGAAGAGGTTGTGTCACTGGAGCCGGAATACGAACTGGAACCAGCCAGAATTCCGCTTCACTTCCGGCTGAGCTTAACTGGGGAGATGCTGACATGCACACATCAGTAAGTCGCTATCTCGATCCGAGTCTCGGGCGTTTTTCAATGTTTATTTACCGCTCTTTCTCTCATTATGGTAAACGAAAAATAGATACGGTGTTCAGTAAAACCTTTGCAACGATGTTCACTTCGTATATCTTCAACCGAGATGCATTATAGTATACACCTCGATCTTCAACGTATTTGTTTTCGTTCGTTTATTCATTCGGATGGTAGTCGTTTATGTTGAACTCGCTATTAATCGTTGACGAGAATGCGATATCAGAAGTCAAATACAAATACCAAGAATACATGCAAGGCCTGTATTCACTAAGTGTGAATTAAAATAAAATAATAACAAACATTTTATCCTTTCCCGTATGACTCATATATCTAGGCTTTATTCTCCATAATTTGTTCAGGTTGCATTGGCATAAATTCGTAGTTCCGAATGAAAACTTGACCCTATTGGTCACATAATGGCCATCCGGATAATCCAGAACATTCGCTGAGCTGATCAATTCATATAGTTGGTCTTAGAACTAGGTGATTTTGGTTACGTAATGACCTTCCGGAAGATCTAGAACGTCCGTGGAACTGGTCAATTCATGAGCCTTGTCATAAAGAACTGAGATTTTTTTTGGAAAATTGTTGGGAATATCATTCGCATGAATTCGTACTTGTGACTGGAATAGGAACCCTATTAATAACGTAGTGACCTTCCGGAAGATCCGGAACTGGAATTTTTATTGCAAAGAAATCGTATATGTGATCGGAACAAAGACCCTATTGGTTTCGTAGAAACTTTCTGGAATATCCACAAAAACCACTTCAGTCAGCTTCTGGAATATCCACAAAAACAACTAGATTCCATTATTGACCGGTTACACGGATGTTCCGGATCTTTCCGATATTTTCGAGTATTTTCCAGAGTTGAGTCAAAGCATCAACATCATTTTAGATGGAATTTTATATAAGCTTTTAAACATATTACATATTGATTCACCACAGTGTTGCTTACTCAATATTATGAGAAATACTATTACCTCCGGAATCGGCATCGGAATCTTAATCCGGAAGATCCAAGATCGGTCTTATCATGTACAAACTTGATATTTACATTCTCATTTTTGTTTTGTTTTTGTTCATTATTAGTATTCTGTCAATAAACCTGTGTTTTAAGACGACCGTTCTGCATATAGCTATATCTTCCAAACATGACCCCCTTCGGCACCGATTCCTACTGGCCAACCTGGTCAGATACAATAATATTTAGCAAAACCTGAAAATTGAAACTCTAACAAAAAATTTGGGTAACGTGTCGCCAAACAAGGGCGTTTCTAGAACAACCGTGTCCAGTGACTTCAAAAAATCTCCTACATTTTTCGAAGCTCCACTGCGGCATACTGACCAGGGCTCTAACCGGCCACTGCAAACTCAACTATCACATGGCAACTATTCAGCGCGCTGAGTCTTTTTCATGTGATCTTTGTGAATCCGACTATGGAACCTAATATCACCTGATGTGCAACTGCCCAGCAGTAGCGCAATTGCGATTTCGATTTTTCGGCCGTCCTTACATAGACGACACCATGTTTGGACCACTGAAACTCAGAGACATATAAAAGTTTCTTGTCTAATTGTTTTTGTGATGAAAACACGGCAAGGCACAAATTCCCGACTAAATACGGGGAACGTGCCATTTGAGCCAATATCTTCTGATTCCTGATAGTTGGAACCCTAAATCCCTGCCATCTTTTTATTTGTTCTGCTCCCAAGCCCAGTTCGTTGGAAAAATTCTATCATAAATGTCCATTTTCACTTGAAAGATGTTATTTTTTTTAAATTTCACGAAACTTTGGTTTTAAACTGCGAAGTCCCGTTCCAATTTTTTTCAAAAGTTTCTTCATGACGATAGTTGGAACCCTAATTACGAAAACTAGAGAGTGCGGAAACTCATCCGACGCGGCATATCTCCCGAAATTACCCTAAATAAACATGCATTAATTGTCATTTATGCTAATATGTAGGCTTATACATGTCACCAACGAACATTCGAAATAGTAGAAGAGGAACTTTATACTTAAATTGTAGGTTCGAGTTAGGTTGTGAAAATGACAACACAATGTTGAACAGAATATCAAAAGACATTGCAAGTAAAAGCACATTCCATTTGCAATCCACCTTGCGATGTGTCGATTGGCCGTTCCCACTTCGTTTAGGATGTGTTTCGCTGCCGATTTAAAATTCAAGGGTCAATCGGTATTGAACTACTTGTACGGCATATAAAATTAGCACACGGAATTGAATATCAATCTGCAATTGCTGCAAGGAATGTGTACAGAGTGTTGCATCGTAGTGCTTAATTGCAATTTGCTAGCAACGGTTGTGTCCCAGTTTCCCAATCAAAACTATTGGATGTGTTAAAACCACTCGTAGGACTACCGAACATGGCACTGGTTCTGAAATCTCTGTATCAACATTACAATTATTACTACCACGATGCCCAAGGTATTACTGAGAATGGTTCTTCGAAATGGTTTTTGAAATGATGATAATTTTAGATCCTCGAACAACCGATTTGGTGTTGATGAATCCTCCTTGGATGCCACTAGCTCTGATCGCTAGTTACATGTACTTTGTTCAGAGTTTGGGACCGAGATTAATGGCGAACCGAAAGGCTTTCGAGCTTCGACAAACGCTGTTAATGTACAACATACTACAAGTGATCCTCAACATATACTTAGCGTATGCCGTAAGTGCGGGTTTTCGATTATCAGTTTTCGTATTTACATTGCTTGTATTCTAGGGCACTAAATTGATGATTGAAAAACGTGTATCCTTGCTCTGCGAGCCAGTAGATCGATCGCTCAGTGAAACGGCTGTGAAGGAAGTTCAACTAGTGCATTATTACTATCTGCTCAAAGTGCTGGATTTAGTCGATACTGTTTGTTCATTTTAGATTTGTTAACTCATTCACATAACTTATTGTTTATAATTTGCTTTCAAGGTATTCTTCGTACTTCGCAAAAAACAAAGTCACGTTTCGTTTCTACACGTGTACCATCATGCGGGAATGGCGCTGGTTCCGTTCTTCTACGCCCGAATATATCCCGGCGGACACGGATCAATGCTGGGCGTTATCAACGTGTACGTCCATGCGGCAATGTATTTTTACTTCTTTTTGACTGTTTACCGGCCTGAGTTGACTAAAAACGCCCGTTGGAAGAAATATATCACTGTTTTGCAGATGGTGCAATTCGCCGTGCTGGCGGTTTACTTCGGGTTGCCGGTACTACTAAATTACGAGTGTGGCATACCCAACTTCTGGTTTTGCGGTGTTTTGATACAGTGTCTTTTCATGCTAGCTATGTTTGGCGACTTCTATCGGAAGGCCTATGGACGTAAGAAGGAAAAGTAGAATAAAACAATAAAGATTGGTTTCGACATGTTAGGCATTTTAAAATAAATTTTGCTTTTTATGAACATACTATTTGGCACAAGATTTTTTTTCCTATTCGTTAATTTAATCCGACTCGTTGCGCGAGCTTAACGGAGCCGTGCGTCTTATTTATTTTCAACAGATTGATGAGCAGCTTTGGGTTAATGTACCGAACGCATGTAGAATATTCTTAAGCTGCTGATTTTAGTTTTGATTAAGCCGGATTAATGTCAAACGCAAACATAAATTACGAGTCACGGCGACAGATACGCATCCAACCAAAGAATCGTTATTCCTTATTTTTCAGTACAAACGCGAGGCTCGAAAATGAATCATCCTGATTCTAATTCATGTGCAGGGGATTCACCAAAACATTCTGTTAGCGAAGTGGCATGTTTATTGAAATATTATGTCTTTTCTGAAGCCACATTGTGTCCAGTTTCATCACATCAGGAATGTGGTACTGCTCACGGTCAATGTGTTAATAATAGCACTTTTATTAGCCCCGTAGTTTAAAAATAAAGATCAATTTTTGTGAAGTACATTCCTTTAAAGACATATTCGTGAAATCGTAACCAAGACATATTTTTAAAAGTTGAATTTTTTAGGCACATTGTTACTTGGTTTTCGCAAATCATCATGGTGTTATGTCAGTACTATTAAAATGCATGACTAAATCGAACAGACAAAGGAACACACGGAATATGCACTTTTGATTTCAACTAGCTCAGTCCGAAGTAAAACGCGTCAAACTGAGCGGTATTGATGTAGTTTATAGCACGTGTACTAATATATTAGATATAGTTTGTCATTAGAACTTCAGGATATCCACGTCATTTTTGCACTACGCGGAAACCGTGGCCAAAAATTAATTCGTTATTTAGACTAAGAAAAAGATTCAGATAATTAATATTTAAAAACACGGTGTCTCTGGTAGAACAATATTTAATCGAAAAAATCAGTACTGAAGTACTCACTAATCGAATGTTTAGGTACTCCTCTTTCATCTTAGACTAAATTTGAAATGTTCTATTGGGGGGTCTAGAACAGTATTTTTTTTAATATTTTGATGATTATTTTTGAAGGTTGCGTTTTAATGAATAGCTCTCAGAAGATATCTCACTTCCCGAGCAGCACCGCTTGTTGAATAGCAGTTTCTACAACAAAACTTGTTGAAAAGAAGCGTACATAAACCATTATTCAACTGATTTAGCAACTGAAAAAGCGCACCAGCAAAAGTTTATGGTTATGCAACAAACCGCGGCCATTACATGTTGCAAGTGTTGCTTGGGTTTTAGGGTGATGAATCATTAGACATACAGTATCAGAAAAAGGAGCTTGTTCCGTTAATAAATATCTCCAAAAACACCAATGACCGACATTTAGCCAATTTCACATTAATTCACATTTTAAATTTGAATAATATTTTTACTCGGGGTATTTTTTTTATCTCTGGTAGAACAATATTATCACAAACAAATAAATATCACTGATGTACTCACCATCCGGAAACTTGCTTCTCATTTGAATTTTGAATCGTTCTTCCTAAGGGTCTTGAACATTTTTATTTTAGAAAAATAAATATCATGGTTATATACATATGGACACTTCATTACTAGTTTGTACGTCGATCTTAGAAAATAACTTCTTTTATCACTATGCTATATTTCACCCTAAGGAGGAAAATTTGGTAAAAACCAAAATTTTTCACTAGGGTGAAAATTTTGTTGGTAAAAACCAGTCTTTGTACAGGAGGGCACACATCCTTATTTCATACTATGTTGCGTTTCGGCTTCGCCTCATCAGAAACCGACACTAACTTATTGTCGGAATAGATAAGCGCCGGCTTGACGCAAATCCCTTAAAACTAAAACACACTATGTGTTTCAATCGGACGACTGATCAAACGTGATGTCCCGTTCGAGCAGAAGTTCTGTTTATGCCGATGAGACACAGTGAAGCCGAAACTTGTCTTGGCTTAGCAGGCCTATGCGAAAGCACTATGCTATATTTCACCCTTAGGAGGAAAATTTGGTAAAAACCAAAATTTCTCACTAGGGTGAAAATTTTGTTGGTCCGACAATAAGTTAGTGTCGGTTTCTGATGAGGCGAAGCCGAAATGCAAAATAGTATGAAATAAGGATTTGTGCCCTCCTGTACAAAGACTGGTTTTTACCAACAAAATTTTCACCCTAGTGAGAAATTGTGGTTTTTACCAAATTTTCCTCCTTAGGGTGAAATATAGCATAGTGCTTTCGCATAGGCCTGCTAAGCCAAGACAAGTTTCGGCTTCACTGTGTCTCATCGGCATAAACAGAACTTCTGCTCGAACGGGACATCACGTTTGATCAGTCGTCCGATTGAAACACATAGTGTGTTTTAGTTTTAAGGGATTTGCGTCAAGCCGGCGCTAATCTATTCCGACAATAAGTTAGTGTCGGTTTCTGATGAGGCGAAGCCGAAACGCAACATAGTATGAACTTCTTTTATGAAAATTGATGAATAATTGTTATCGGAAAATAAATAATAGTTAATGATTTGTTTGTTCGATAATTTGTGTACTTTGAATTCAATTAGTTATGTGTATGTATTGTTTAATATTTCAGATAGTAAGGGGATGGCTCTAAAGAGGTTGATATATCTAGAGAGAAGAATGGGTCGTGATGCTGAACTTTCTAACACGCTTCGCGCAAAGATAGTCGAGTATGAACAGAAGGCATACATACGAATGTTAACCCCGAGCGAAGCTTCAACTAAACATCCACGGGCATGGTACCTGCCGATTTTCCCTGTATTCAATCGAAATAAACCAGGGAAATTACGGATCGTTTGGGATGCAGCAGCTACAGTTGGTGGAATATCGCTCAACTCACTCCTGTTAAGTGGTCCGGATCAGCTAACATCTCTGCCATCGGTACTCTACGGGTTTCGGGAGTTTCGAATTGCGATTGCCGAAGATGTCCGCGAAATGTTCCATCAGGTGCTTATGAATGAAGATGATCAAAATAGTCAACGTTTCTTGTGGAGAGATGGTGATTCCAGCCGTGAACCGGATATATACGTCACAAGGGTGATGACTTTCGGAGCAACATGCTCTCCTAGCTACGCACAGTTTGTGAAGAACGCCAATGCGGTCCGATTCCAGCACAAGTTGCTCCGAACCGTAGAATGTATCATCAAGGAACACTATGTTGATGACATGCTAGCTAGTGTCGAGTCCGAGCAGGAAGCAGTGTGACTAGCCAATGAGGTTCGCTACATTCATTCAGCGGCCAGCTTCGAAATTGGCTTTCTAACTCAAGGAAAGTTTTAGAATGGCTGGATGGGCATCAGCAAGCAGAGAAAAATATGAATTTTTCTTGTAAAATGGAAACGGAAAAGGTCCTCGGGATGTGGTGGTGTACTGAGACTGACACATTTACCTTCAAGCTTTCCCCAAATCACGACCAAGATATTCTTTCCGGTCGTAAATGCCCAACGAAGCGGGATGTGCTAAGGACACTTATGACTATATATGATCCTCTGGGCTTAATTGCGAACTTTCTGATGTTTCTGAAAGTATGAATTCAGGAAATTTGGCGCGCTGGATCGCACTGGGATAACGAAATATCGCTAGCATTGGCTGAGAAATGGCAATTATGGTTAAGACTTCTTCCCCAAGTAGAAACGGTGAGAGTTCCACGCTGCTATCGTCATCTTACGTCGGCTGAAGGAAATAATGTGATTCAGTTACATGTATTCGTGGATGCAAGCGAGAACGGAGTGGCCGCGGTTGCTTATCTTAGATTTGAGCAAAACGGTGTCATCGAATGCGCCTTAGTTGGATCAAAACACGAGTTGCTCTCTTGAGGTACCTCTCTATACCACTTTAGAGCTGCAAGTAGCTGTTGTAGGGGCTGGCAAACAGCATCATGAAATCACATCGCTTAAACATTTCGGCACGATATTTCTGGACTGATTCGCGAGATGTCGTATGTTGGCTTAGATCAGATCATCAACGCTACAGTTAATTTGTGGCATCCAGAGTTGGTGAAATTCTCGAAACGACGGACCTGAGTGAGTGGAACTGGCTTTCGACGAAATTAAACGTTGCTGATGAGGGCACTAAATGGCAGAAACTTCCCAATCTATTGCCATCAAGTCGATGGTCCCGTGGCCCGGAATTTTTGTGGAACATGATGCGTGAATGGCCATTGGACAGAAAAGACCCTGGATCAACCTCGGAAGAATTGCGTGCCACTGTGCTACATCATTTAATTCCAGATCCATTGTTTCGCTTCGAAGACTACTCCAAGTGGAAGAGCGTAGTGCGTATAACAGCTTTCACACGACGTTTCCCATTAAATATAAGAAGGAAAATAGCCGGAGAACCGATAGAGGACGGACCACTCACATCTGAACATCTGCAGGCCGCTGAGGAATTGATTTACTGTCTAACACAGCAGCAGGGCTATCCGGCAGAAGTTAGGTTGCTCAGGGAAGATAACGTGACGGTTAAGACGCGACCACGCCTATTACCGAAACGCAGCTCTCTGTGCAAGTTATGTCCAGTAGCAGATAAGCATGGAATGCTACGTATGCAAGGGCGACTGAGCAATTGTCAGTTTGTAGAGGATGCTGTCAAACGCCCGATACTATTCCCGAAACAGCATCACGTAACGAATCTAGTGATTGCAGACATTCACGAGAAGTACCGGCACATCAATCATTTGTTTATTTGTTGTACCGTCACCAACAGACCCCTTAGCCCCAATGGTGGTTACTTAAACTAATTACATTTCAGAATACGAATTATTTTAGTTTTTATCCAATTCCTTGTCAGGTTGAAGTCAAACGCCGTCGCCATACTGTTAAACACACGCTGGAGTCCGGTAACAGCGCTCTGGCGCCCATAGTTAGTTCTCCTGAACGGGACTCGCAGAAGAGAGTTATTGCGCAGAGCTCGAACGCGAGCTTGAAGATCGAGGCGTCCGAGGATTGTAGGGCAATCCACCCTGGCAGACAGTAAGTCCGAGACGAACAGGGCTCGAGAGCAGTCCCTCCGGATGCTTAGAGTATCGAGCTTATTAACTGACAACGGTTTTCGTAGCTCGGCAGCTGAAATCTGTTTTGCCAAGGAAAATGTCGGAGTGCAAAGCGTATGAACCGGCGTTGGACGGCCTCGATTCTGTCGACACCGTTCTGGTAGTAAGGGTTCCAAACAGCAGAACAATATTCCAGTGTTGAGCGAACCAGCGCACAATAGAGAGAATTTAAACAGTACACGTCCTTAAAGTTTTTCGCTATTCGGAAGATGAACCCAAGCTGTCTTGAAGCCTTATCCACAATGGATGATGTATGTGGTTTGAACGTTAGTGCCGAATCCATGATGACTCTGAGATCCTTGACGTTAGAGTGTCTTGGAATACTCGAGTCGAAGAGATGGTAGTTAAACTGAATCGGATGGCGTTTCCGCGTGAACGTAATGATTGAGCATTTGCTCGGGTTTAAAACCATTCTGTTTAGATCACACCACGTACTAAAGCTGTCCAGTTCCCTCTGAAGAAGCTCGGCAACGGTTTTAACCCGTATTTGTTGAAAAATTTTCATGTCGTCGGCAAAAGAAAGGCGGGGTCCTTGTAATTTGATGTTGACGTCATTAAAGTAGAGGAGGAATATCACTGGACCAAGATGGCTTCCTTGTGGGATGCCGGATGTAGCGAAGAATGGTGTAGATAGACAGTCCTTAATGCTGATTTGGAGTTGCCTTCCATCGAGGTAGGAACGAAACCAGCGCAGTAGTTGTCCATGAATACCGAGTTTGTCCAGCTTCGCTATTGCGATATCATAATTGATTTTGTCGAAGGCCGCAGATAAATCCATGTAAATAGCATCGGTTTGCAATCCGTCAGCGAATCCATCGAGTACATATGTTGTGAACGAGAGCAGGTTAGTCGTTGTCGATCGTTTAGGCATAAAGCCGTGTTGATCGTCTGCAATGTAGTGTTTGCAGTGAAAGAAAAGAGGGTCTAAGTCTAATCATGAAACGGTTTTAAACGAGATTCGCCAAAAAATTTACATACCACGGCTTCGCACTGTCTACAACCAGGTTCGCTGCAAGGTTGACAATCTTTCGGGCGCGCCCTCAGCCACCAATCATGGGGGACCTTCCGGTAGCACGACTCGCTGCGTTCAGTCATCCATTTTCTTATTCAGGGATTGACAACTTCGGGCCAATGCAGGTAACCGTGGGCCGACGGGTAGAAAAACGCTGTGGAGTTCTTTTCACCCGCTTTTCGCGCCATTCATTTAGAAATTGCTCACTCTCTTTCAACCGATCCGTGCATTATCGCCATACGTAACTTTATTGCTTGACGTGGATCATCAATAGAGATTGTAAGCGACCGTGGCACTAATTTCATCGGTGCAAGCCGCGAGTTACGTGAAGACTTGTCGGAAGTCGACCAGGACAGAATGATGCAGCAGTTCATCAGCCCTACCACAAAATGGACATTTAATCCACCCACCTCGCCTCATTTTGGAGGTTGTTGGGAACGACTGATTCAGTCGGTCAAAAGGGTCTTAGATCAAATGAAACTTATACGGCTGCCAACGGATGAAGTTCTGAGGAGTATGCTGATGGAAATCGAAATGATGATCAACTCAAGACCACTAACGTACATACCGATTAACGCAGAAACGTCACCCCATTAACACCTAACCTCTTTCTTTTGGGGACATCAAACGGTAGTAAACCTCCGATTGCGTTCAATGACAGACCTGTGATCTAGAGATGGTCGGGTTTCATTTTTTTCGAACCCGAACCCGACCCGAACCCGAGAGCTAGAAGATTGAAAAACCCGAACCCGACCCGAGCCCCAAATTATAAAATTTGAAAAACCCGTACCCGACCCGAGCCCGAGAATTTTAAAATAAGAAAACCCGGACCCGACCCGTACCCGAGAATGAAAATTTTGTAAAACCCGAACCCGACCCGACCCCGAGAATTTTAAAATTTTAAAACCCGAACCCGACCCGAACCCGAAAATTTTTAATTTGAGAAACCCGAACCGAACCCAACTTGCTAATATGGAGAATCCACCAGAGATTTTTAATTTTAGGCACCCTAGGCTCATCCTAGAATAGTAGAATCATTCGAATCTGAAGTAGCACCATACGCGTTGAGTTATATCTGCCTATGGCGAAACGAATTACTGGCGAGTAAAATCCGCATTTTTATTTGCTATTATTCAACGTCGAATATGTAATGTTATGAGAAACTTACAAATTGTCGATATATTAAACGAAATGTAGAATAAATCGGTCGCTAACTCATGGGGAAACAAAAAACTTAATGGTGACAGTTTCAAACAACCTTGCCCGTCGTACTTAACCAAAATTTCTAATTTTGTATCAAAAGCGAATTCTATACATTTCTTTTCTAGGAAATGTAAAACCATTCCTGCAAGGCAGTTTGGTATAATATATCACATGTTAGCTATGGTGATTTACCAGAGCAGTACCACCAAATTTGTGATTTCAATATATGGGAATTGTGAAATCGTCCCCGGGGCCCGGGCTACAACGTCCTTTTTAGTCAATGGTTACAGTTTATTTTAACTGCAAGCATTCTTTATCATAAATCAATTTGATTATTATTAAACTTCTATTAAAGCAGGTAAAACCAATTTGTTGCATTTGACCAACTTAAAAGTGCCCGCTTAAAGTTTGTTTGGGGTACAAATGTACCCCACAAAACCATTTACGTTAATGTTTTGTCATGTTTGCATAATTCCGAAGACATTATTTTATATTTTTTTAAAAGCAAAACATCGATAAACAATAAACGAAAAACTTGTGAAAAATTGTATGTTTTAGAATAAAACTATCCAATTTAATTATAAATTTAATAAAAATTAGGCATATTAGAGCGATTTTAGTTTTTGGCTACGAATGTATCCCAAAAAACCGTTTACTTAGAGAAAAAGTCACGAAACCGTTGTAGGGTTAATGGACAATTATTATTCAAAATGTATCAAAAAGTACTACCATTAACTGCACTCGCAACACCCACTGTTTGATTTCGGATCAATAGATTGGTTTTTATTGTTTCTACTTTCCGTAGATTTCTACTCGCTTTGCTTTGGACACTATTTGCTGTACGCTTTAGCTGAGTTTTACGCGTTTACTCTGACCGCGGCCTACGTATCGGTTTCAAAATACCTGTCGAAATTAATATTTTAAAACAGAAAGTTGAACCAATATTTTCCGATAAATTCCTGTTAACTTGATTTATTACTAATTATCATTAAAAATAAATCGCAAAGAGATTTTAGATGTGAGACACGTATTGTTGAATGCTCTCTCATGAATGTTCTTTTAAAACATAAAATAATTCAGTCAGTTTGCGAATCTGAAGAGACAGAATTTTATACAAGAGTGAAAAAATACTATATTTGAGCACCAGAAAATACGACGAATTCTAGCGATTTAAAGGTGCTACCATTTGGTACGGTTATATGTGTCTTCCATTCGTATCACGAAGTATAAAAAAAGGCTGGGTTTTGTGTATAGACAGCGTCAAGAAATGGTTGGGTTGTTTTGTTCAAAACCCGAACCCGACCCGACCCCGACAATTTCTAATTTAAAAAACCCGAACCCGACCCGAGCCCGAAAGTTCAAAATTTTAAAAACCCGGACCCGACCCGAGCCCGAGAATTTCAAATTTCAAAACCCGGAACCCGACCCGAACCCGAGAACCTTAAATTTATTGAAGCCGAACCCGACCCGAAGCCCGTCGGGTTCGGGTCGGGTCCGGGTTTCGGGTCTAAAAACCCGAACCCGACCATCTTGTGATCGTAAGAAACTCGTGGAAGATGTCCCAGGCGTACGCTGATCAATGCTGGAGAAGATGGGTTTCCGAATACATGCCAACACTCACACGTCGGACGAAATGGTTTGAACCTGTGAAACCGATTGAGGTCGGTGACGTCGCAGTCATCGTAGACAACAATCTTCCGCGGAATTGCCGGCCATTGGGACGTGTTGTTGCGATGGTACCATCTAAGGATGGACAAGTCCGTCGAGCAACTTTACAAATGGCGACACGACTGTTGGAGAGACCCGCGGTCAAAATCGCTGCATTGGACGTCGGCTGCAGCTGGAGTACCCCTTAGTAGTTTCTAGGGCGTGCTGGGGGGAGGGGGGGGATGTCACACCCCTGCGTGACGTGCCTCCGTTTATTTGGCAACCTTGTCGCTAATCCCATGCAGCGCGATTTCTTGGTCAGTAGATGTCAAATCCATGCGGCCTGAGCTCTCGACCCGTAGATGTCAGAAGAAAGTTTCCGGTAAAAAAGTTTGAACTTGCATGCTAAATGAAGAAAAAATGTACAATTAATAGAAGTGTGAGGACAGTTTGAATTTTATCTCTATGAATTATATCTATCGTAACAGTACCTCCACATGAAACGTAGCAGATAACTAGTTAGCACAGGGGAATACTAAACGTGAGTAACTAAAGACAGACTTACATTGTTAAAATGAACACTAATGTTTTTAAAGGTATTTTTTAACCATCTACTATTGTCATTTACGGAATAAATAAAGTGTTTAAGGAATCGGAAACGACCCTCTTGTTGCGATTCAACACCGGGCATATTTCAGATGGTATCGACGGGCCCAGGGATTGCCGTCTACTTCTCAGCACTGCTACTTATGGAAAACTGGCTTGCTAAGCTTTTTAAAGCGTCACTTGCACTCCTCTCTCACTATCTGAGCTTGCTCTCCCGCCTTCTGCCTCTAACACAAGCAGCGTGTAGCGTACTGAGCTACTCATTTAACCAGTAAACTACTCGTTGTAGTCCTCGGTGATAGACCTAGCCTCCACATCGAGCCGACCGGTAGGTGTCGAGGTCTTTCGCCACTACAAGTAAATATACTCACACGATAACTTTTGCAAATGAAACTTTGAGAATTCCATTTAAAGTATTAGGCATATTTTTGTTGAACATATTCAATTCTTTAAAATTTCTTCAAAATATTTGGGGGGGGGGGTTCCCCAAACTCCCACCTTCGCTACTACGCCACTGCTTGAAACGGTCGTTTTCCAGAACAGGCACAGACAGATAGCGGTAGTTCGACACAATCTCTTCCAAAAAACTATGTTGCAGCACCAACTGCTGGTACAAAATCCAACTGGTGGGTGTGGGCACTGTGCACAGCTTTCTGCTTCCATTCTGCAATCTTGTCCTCCGCAGTCTGCAGATTGCAGTTACGGTAATAGTTCGCTTGCGCTAAGTGAAGTGCGCTATAGTTGCGGTCCGCAGCATAAACTGCTTGATGTACTCCATGTCGGTTGGCATTTTCCACAAAGTATTCTTGCAGTCGTAGCACCTGCACTACGCACAGTACTTGGATGTCGACCATTGCTTGTCCCATGGCAATGTAAATCTCTCCAGCGCCGACTGTAGGTGGCGCATTCCTGCTTGTCTAAACGCCTTCCTCAATTTTCTCTCAAGATCATTCAGATCATTCCGGCTCCATTTGATGACGCCGAAACTGTAGGTCACCACTGGGACAGCAAACATGTTGATTGCTCTGACCTTATTTTCCGCGTTCAGGAATGACTTCAAGACACAGTTCACTCGATTAAGAACTTATCTCGGAGCTTAAGCTTAATATCGATGTGGCGGATCCCAGCGAGCAACCGGAATCCGAGCTACTTACACGATTCGCCAAGAACCATGTCCCGAATCATCGCGCCTTCGTTGATCCCCTAGCCTCCAGTGTCGACCAATCGCCCTGATAGTTGCTAACCAGATTGGCATTCCTTTAGGCTAAACTCCATGGCGATGGCGCCATTAATCCTTTCAACTAGTTTGATGACCACGCTCAGTCGTTCCGTCGAGTCAGCATAGATCTCAGATCTTCCGACGAGCTTTCTTCATACCTTATCTGATAGCCATGTCCGTTTCGATTGAGTGTCCTACTGAGCGGGTGAAAGGAATCGCCTTGGAATGTCCCCGCAAGATGCGGAGCGTTCTAGACCGCAACACGTCTTTCCCACTTCTGAGTTGCAGGGTTGTCGTCCCCCTTTTCCATCGCCTTTTGCTGGAACCTAACGACTATAGGATCAAATTCATACATCTCCAATACTTTGACATGGAACGATTGCGGAATGGAGTCGTATGCCTTCTTGTAATCGATATAGGCCATACTAAGGTTCCGTTGATCAGGGGAGGAATGCACCTCAGAGAAAATAAATCTTCTCTTTCACAATATGTTGATGTGTGTTGCTACCATGTGTGCATTCTACTCCATGGCCGCACACCTCAAAGAGTAATAAAGAGGCTTTTTAGTGTGCATCTTGGTCCCACGCGCACGGAAGCAGAGAAGGCAACCAAATAACATTTTAAAAATGTTCTTCCGATCAATCTTTATCTGAATTGTAGTTTGATTCGCCTTCCGTCCTGTTTGCCAGTGAGAGGCGGCCCAAAAAAGTGGCTCTTCAAGGTGACTCTTTGTGCGAAATTCTGAATCTCTTGGTGCACAGCTCTTTCTCTTTTTCGTTTTCAAGTTTCTCTTTGTGCGCTGTCTCTTAACATCGCAGTGTTCTTGTGCTGCTCTTTTTTCATCGCTTTATTACGCTCTTTGTGCACATTGATTATATATTGCTTGCCCAACAATGACTGCAACGATGACGGCTTGATCTTTGCCGTCATGTGTGTCTTTCTTGCATCCCTTCTGCTAACAGTGGGCCCATACGTATGTGGTGATGAAGGTGCTCATGATCTTGTGCAGACTTGCTAGATAAGTAATTGGTCTGCACTTTGATGGGTTGGACGTGTTGTTGCCTTTGTGGACGAGAATTGTGGTACCACGGGTGATGAAATCCAGCAATAGCGTGGTTCGTGTAACACCCTGTTGAAATATACAGCCATCGTGGGATGTTCAATGGTCAGCTTCTTGTATCAAAAGTTTTGGACACCGGGTTTGGTCCAGGAGCGCGCCCAATTCCAAAGCTACCGCGTAGCCTTGGTTTCGACGGAGACCGCTGACATCTCGTCAATTTCTTTGCCTGCCCATTTCTCCTTGCGCGTTAGCCACGGTTTCCCTTCACGATGTTGTACGGGGGCCTCCCAAATACTGTCCCAAAAGCTAGTGACATCGCCGATATCCGGTAGACCTTCGCTGAGTTCGAGCTTCTTGTGGCTGATTTGGTCATAGAAGTGTGGCGCCTTAGCCATTTTGATAAGGCTGGATCCGGGTCGCGATACTGAGCAACCGCTTCGTCCATATTGAAGACCAAACCGCGTAGTAGCAGCCGATCAAGGGATGGGTCTTCTCACTTCTGACAATGCATTTGCCAGACATTGCCTTCTACCGCAGGAGCCAGGAACGTCCCGCTCTTCCTCGAGGACTATAGCTCTTAATATTGAAAATACTTTATGTTTTCCAGACCCTTGCTAATTGAATGTCGTTTAAATATACGTTAAATTTAATCAACAAAAATTTGCCCCCCTACGCAAAACAGGACGATTGTTAGGACGTGGCTGGTGCCGTAATTGGCATTTCAAAGTATAGAACTCTTGAAACCTGCATATTGAGAATGGATTGCTACTCCCATGCTCCATTCGTTGATTCTCTGTGCAATTGCGCTAGTTGGGATCAATCACGGAGTACCTACTATGAATTTTGCGGTCATCATGCTCATGCTCGCTCATGCTCTAATAACGTTTTATGTAGAATTCACAGCTCAACTGAATTAACTGAATTAGAGAAGAAGCTATTGCATCAATTATGTTGCTAATCTATTATTACACACACACGCACACATACATACATTGCACCATAAGTATATCCGCGCATGTTAATGCTACCATATTTGTTGCAGAACGGCTATCCACTCGTGTCGCAATTAAAAACACTCGTCGTTAACAGACTCATTTATATACAAATCGGAATACCACTAGTCACTATCACAAAGTAATTATTCCAAGCTGCACATAATTAACCTAGGCCTTCCGGCTGCTCTTTCGATTTCGCACGTATGACTTGAAATAGAAATCCAGGAACATGGTGAGTATGAAGACGGCCTGTAGGAAACCTATCCAGAGCCAGAAGCGCGGGAAGCCACAGTCTATTCCGAATAATGCGGGTATTCCGAAGTGGAGTCCCAAATGTATAAACTGCATCAGCTGCAATCGGGTAAGATGCTTCTTCCACCAAATCGAATACTGATTTCCATAGGAAGCCAAAAAGTAGTAGAAGTACATCACTGCATGAACCAATGTGTTCCATACACCCAGCATGACGGCATGACCACCTGAAAACCCGGAAGCTAGGTATAAAAGAAACAAACATTCGCTAGGAAATTATCGTTCTTACCGGGAATGAAAATGAACGCCAGATATGTTATCATCACCATTAGAGCATGATGGTACACGTGGAGGAAAGATACGTGCGAATGCTTCTTCCGGAGGATAAAAAATACTGTGTCGGCAAGGTCGAGTACCTTAAGTAGGAAATAGCAATAGGACATGAACATTTCTTCATAGCCTTCTCTGGTTCTGCCGTAGTTCACAGGTTGGCAAATGTAGGAAAAGTTGCTCCTAAGTGATAGAAGGTAGGCCTGGAAAGCAGTCGACGTCAATATTTCATTATCTAAATTAACCCTACTAAACTTACAATTGCGACAAACAGTACCCCATTTGCAATCACTTGAACAGCATTGTAGACTCGAATCACCTCTTTAAGATCGAACGCCTTCCGATGTTCCATGTATTTTGGTCCTGCTTTCAAAACTATATAAAGGTATACGGCAACGATGGTAATAACAGGCCATGGTGATCCAACTAAAGGCAATTCCACACTTCTCGTATCTGAAAGATGCTTTTTAATTAATGTCTCCTACAAACTATCAAATTTCCGTACCCCGGTACTCGGTCATGTAGCGGTGATACTCGTCAAATATTCGACGCAACACTAGAGCCATCGTGATCGGGTTTAAGGTGCGGTACTACCAAACCGGTGATACTAAGTGTTCTGCCTTCACTGGATGACCAAACGGAACTGAGTACGATTTTATAAAGCTCATCTAAGTTGGTAAGGTTACCGGCTCGGTTGAACAACGCCGGCGTGTCGTTTGGTAATTTGGCCCAATCGAAACTTAACCTTTACAAAACCAGAAAGCTTCTAGGCGAACTCAGCGTGCGTTTGTATTTCGCTAATCGGTGCTGATTGATAACGGACATCGGCAAAAAGAAAGTAAATTCGTTTCGACACGATAAAAATTTTGTTTCGTTGCCTTAATTAAAGTGTTGGTAGAAATGATTTAAATAAAATAATTTGCATTTGAACGGTTGCGTGCATTGGGGCAAAGTGAACGCAGAGTGACACAACAATGGATGGAATTTCATGTGATGTTATCTAACACCTCATATTTGGCATCAATTCTTTTGTGTAGAGTGGGCCAGTGCACAATATAGTGCCTTCAGACAAGGATTGTTGACGAGATCCTAATAATTAATCCTAAAAGCTTAGAAGCTTTAGACATGATGTATTCAATGTGTTCCTTGAAGTTCAGTTTGAAACCAGGAAGAAGTTCTTACACGGTGCGTTTGGTAGAACAATTTTATTTGAAAAAAAAATCGGCATCGCTAAAACTTCAGCATGTGATAGAATGGGCTTTCCCTTTCATTTGAAAGTAAAATTAAAACATTCTGTCGTGGGCGCCAGAACAACTTTTTATTTTAAAGTTCTGATGGACAATTTCATTGTGTTCAACTTTGTAGAAAACTACATCGCGATCTAAAATCGCAAGAGAAAGCTATTAAATTTTTATCAAAGTTTCTAGATTCGCACGGGGCCTATTGGTTAAGAAGCTTTATTCCAAAAACATTTTCAATTGTAAAAAAATGGATTGATTTATTTTAACAGTGTGCCCAGAAGAACCTGAATGCTAGCAAAATCCCACCTTTAAGCGGAATAAACATAATTCCAGATTCCACCGTTTTATGCGCACCAATCATATTTTAGGAACAAGGGGATATAGAGAAGAGTAGGTAAAATTTGAACGAAATTAAGACTCTTTTGAAAGATGCTGGGTAATGCAGCAAAATGAAACAGTTTTTTTTCTGTCACAGATATATTTGTTTCTTCTTTTTTATTTCTTCACTCATTCTGGAGTATGCTTGATGTAATCTTGAATCAACCTTTTTGCTCGTTAGCATCTTTTGGGATACACTTGGCCTAAACTTTAACTTTATATTTGATTAACCTCGATTAGATATTCAGTCATTTGATTTGATTTCGATTAAGAATCCTGATTGACAGTTTCATGAAGGATAGAAAAATAATTTGATGAGATTTATGTTCAAGTTTGTTACCTTTTGGGAATCGCGGTACATTGTACAGAAATCGCAATAGTAAATGATCACTTTTACCCGAAAGACATGTTTGCTGTTAATGTCTCTAGATTCTGAATTGAACTGGCAACTCTGTCTTCTTGATATGTTGTCTTTGCACTTATCCCATATTATGAGAGAAATCTTCAATAAACAGACTTGTATTACTTTGAGAATTTACTGAATGTATGGTCTAGCTTGATATTTTCTTGTTCGTTTTCTGTTGTGATCTGTGTTCAACGAGTAACAGCTCCGGAATTTCTTCTTAAAGGAAATTATGAAACCTGGTTTTGTTCTTTTTTTCTAAGATTATGTGAAGTGTGTTCGATTTGGAAATAAAATTTGAGGACAAGCCAAAATCTGCATCTATAAATTCTGTTGAAATTAATCTACCGCAAAAGATAACAAACATGGATCCAAAACTAAGAGCTTTTTTATCTTTCAATCATCTTTCTTTTAATGTTGATGAAATCATTAGCAATGAAATCCGTCGTTTATTTCAATGACTCGAACTGTCTACTTTAGTTTATTCAAATATAAAGCTTTGAATTTAAGCCAATTGTATTTTACCAGGCAGAATAGGATCAGGAAGAAGGGTCATTCTAGTTTACATTGGCTATCTCCTAGAGCGAGAAAAGAAATGAAAAAGGCATAATAAAATCCATTACTACATTTATCAACATCTTGAAAAGGTGTAAGATTATCGAATAAATTTGGTCATCACCTTTAAACATCTCCTTGTTCATAAAGTGTCATTTTCGCCCAAGACTCGGAGGAATCTGAAAATATATTTTTTCTGCTGAGAATGGGACTTTTTATACATTGAAATTTATCTGAATTTACTGTTCATTTAAACCCAACATTTTTTGTAAGTCCTTGTTAATCGACTTCTCATCTAAAAACTGATAAAATTTTAATAACTTTCTAGGGTGATTTTACATCGATTTATAGCATTCTTCGAAGTTGTAGACAATGAGATTGTTCATTAGATTCTCACTTTTAGTATTTTTTGAATGTCTATAGTGACAATTAGTAGCAAAAAATACGAATTAATTTCTGTCCTTGTTAATCGACTTCTCATCTAAAAACTGATAAAATTTTAATAACTTTCTAGGGTGATTTTACATCGATTTATAGCATTCTTCGAAGTTGTAGACAATGAGATTGTTCATTAGATTCTCACTTTTAGTATTTTTTGAATGTCTATAGTGACAATTAGTATCAAAAAATACGAATTAATTTCATTAAAAAACTTAAGTTTCCCATAAAAAAAACTTTAAAATAAAAAGTTGTTCTAGACCCCCCGACAGAATATTTTAATTTTACTTTCAAATGAAAGGGAAAAGTCCATTCTTTCATATGTTGAAGTTTCATAGATGCCGAATTTTTTTGAATAAAGTTGTTCGATAAAGACACCGTGCTTAATGAATTGTCGCTTCAGTGCAGTTTGCGCAAAGTTGTAGTCGTGTGTAAACAATGGGTGCTTGCGAGCAGAGATGCCAGATTTGAAGATTTGTCTTCATTTTGAAGACATTTGAAATTTTGTGAAGACGTGTTTTTCGATTTGAAGACAAATTTGTTCGGATGTCTGACTGATTTCTGGCAGAATTATAGCTCAAAATCAATAACCGATTCAGAATCTTGGCCTTTGAAGACAAATGAAGACATTTTTTTTATGAAATGTGAAGACATTTGAAAAATATACCTGGTATCCCTGCTTGCGAATGAAAGTCATAAGCGAACGACATTTGCAATCACTTGAATTCAAAATTTAGATCGTTGAGGTAGAGTATAAACGATTATTGTAAATAACAGTATAGTCCACTCTTGCAAATCTCATACGAATCATAGAAGACACAAAACGTATGCCATCTCGCGACGAAAAAGCATACTTATCTATCATTTCTAGCTCACCTGCGTTTAACGTGTACTGTGAAATAACCTGTCAAAATGGAATCGATATGCAGGGATGCCAGGTACACAGATTCTGTGTTACACAGATTTTCGATGTGCTGCACAGATTTTTAAAACTGCACAGAATTCCACAGTTCACGGCAAACATATGATCACGACGTGAAAGCTAGTTTATAGTCCGGGAAATGGATCACGGGATCCCAGTTAAACCTATTCCGGAACCGGTTCGGATTTCTGAATGGAGTCCGTATGGTTTCCAACTGAAATACAACAACCGATTCCGACTTAATTGGTTTCGGAATCGGTTGTTGCATTTGAGCTGGATTCCATACTGACTCCATTCAGGATTCCGAATTGTTTGACCGGGATTCCGCATGGGATTTGTGTCGGAATTTGATCAGGGAAAATCTCTGCTGAGATCTCTCCAAACTGTCAAATCAAAAATTCTGCTGCTTCTAAAAATACCAACAGTATTGCGAATTTTACCTTCAGATAGACTCACAGCAAAATAATTTTGTCACGAAAATATGCTCACACCGCATTTACTTCTACAAAAAACTCTACAAGTCTCTTGATCAAATGTGTGTATTTAGCATTATTAGGTTTGCTTCAGTACCAGGAGTAACCGGAAGTACTCAGGAGAAAATCGTTCCTGTAGTCTCTTCTTCTCTTTTTTCTTATGGTAGAAAACCGGAGTAAAAAAGAGCAAGCAAGAGTGATTTCTGTGTACTGGAACAAACCTATTATTTCCTTTATTTCTACAAAACTATCTTAAGAATGACGTCACGTGGTTTTTTCCAATGTTTCCACCTTGTACTATTGCACCGTGGGCAACTACTGATGAAGTTCTGTCATTTGCATATCAGAAAATTTGTAGTGTACTAATGATCTTTTGTGTCATCGCGGCGCTAATGTGATGTCTTTTGTGAAACAGAGGAGTGAACCATATTGTTAATTTAAAATATTTGTAATTAGTCATATCTGGCCCAAACTTCATAGAGACTTTGTCCCCCGAATGCTTCATAGAATGCTACAATTCTTCTACTGTGTATCCCGGTGAAGCTCAATTGCAAGAGTATTGTCTATCCCGAGATAAACTAGCGTTTCGTCGATTTGTTGCTATATCTGTCACACATGAGTGCGAACGAAACAAAAATAAACGTCAAATCGTTTTAAAAAAATAATAAAAATTGCTAAGTAAATTTTAAATTTTATGAACTCAATAAATATTATAATCAAATGTTATTTTTTTCTAATGAAACGTGATATTGAGAGATTCACAGAAACGTACACGCCGCACCAACTACTTACTAAAGACCGCTCTAAGGGTACCAGTGTGTTTTTGGTGTAACTAGTACTTGTATTTGCTATTTTCTGTAGTAAAAAGCCTCCCATTTTGGTTTAAACGCAAGAGCAATTTTTAAAACAGAATTTAATTGGTAAGTATAGCTCAATAAACCAATTTTGTCAATGCTGTAATCTGAAAAAAAATTTTGAATTTTACTGAATGTGGTGAAATTGGCACCACTTGCATCTGGTATACTCAACCTGTACAAAACGTTTCATAATGCAGGGTTGATTTTAACATAACATTGTCACATTTTCCCACACGATTGGAGACAAGCCATCCAATAACTAGGAAAACCAGCCTCCGAACACAATTCGTATCGACCGATCGCAATGCTGTTCTGTATCCGAAAGTTGTTCGAGAAAATGATCTTATTCCGCCTCGACAATATGGTCGAAGCAAATGGCTTACTGTCAGCTACATAATTTGGCTTTCGCAAAGGCAAAGGGACTTTCGCAAAGGCAAATGTTTTGCGTTGCCGAAATTCAAATGGTCCAAGCTAGCAAAGAGCAGATGGCATCAATGTTTTAAGATATTAAGGGGGCTTTTGATTCAGTTTCTATCAACATTCTTTTAGAGAAGCTGCACCAGCATGGTCTTTCAACGACTCTACATGCATTTTTCGCATGGTGACCTATCGACATCACAATTTAGTTACATGGGGCTTCCTCAAAGCTCATGTCTAAGCCCCTGTTATACAATATCTATGTCAACGACATCGATGATTGTCTTGACAACTCCTGCACGCTAAGGCAACTTGCAGACGATGGTGTGGTTTCTGTTATAGGACCCAAAGCTGTCGCCCTATAAGGACCACTGCAGAATACCTTGGACAATTTGTCTACTTGGGCTATTGAGCTGGGTATCGAATTGTCTACGGAGAAAACCGAGCTAGTTGTATTTTCCAGGAAGCGTGAACCAGCACAACTACAGCTTCTATTAATGGGTCAAACTATTGCTCAGGTCTTTACAGTAAAATATCTCGGGGTATGGTTTGCCTCTAAAGGTACCTGGGGATGCCACATTAGGTATCTGAAACAAAAGAATTCAGTATCGTTGTTTGAGTATCGCATTAGGATGCATGCACTTGACCCATACGATGAGTCTCGAAGTCCTGTCGGGCGTTCTACCGCTGAAAAATCGATTTTGGGAACTCTCATATCGATCGCTCATTCGATGCGATATCTTGAATCCATTGGTTATTGAAAACTTCGAGAGGCTTGTTGAGCTCAATTCACAGACCCGTTTTATGTCCTTGTACTTTGACTACATGGCGCGAACTATCAACCCTTCTTCCTACAATCCCAACCGTGCTCATTTCCTAAATACTTCTGAATCTACTGTTTTCTTCGATACATCCATGAAAGAAGAGATTCGTGGAATACCAGACCACATACGCCCACAAGTGGTCCCAAACATTTTTTATAATAAATTCCGAGAGGTCGACTTCAATCCAAAGTTCACCGCCCCTTACAAACTCAATGACCCTGCTTCAGTTTACACCGCAGAACTAGCTGCTATTCAGTATACTCTTGGGGTCATCGACACTTTGCCACAGACCATTATTTCATCGTTTCGGATAGCCTCAGCTCCATTGAAGCGATTCGTTAGATGAAACATGGAAAGCACTCTCCGTACTTTCTGGGGGAAAATACGGGAACTCCTTGGTGCTTTATCTGAAACATCTTTCCGTCGGATTACCTTGGTTTGGGTCCCTTCTCATTCCTCCATCTCGGGCAATGAGAAGGCCGACTCTTCAGCTAAGGTGGGTGCTTTAGAAGGTGACATATATGAAAGACCAATTTGCTTCAGCGAATTTTTCAGTATTTCTCATCAGAGAACCCTCGAAAGTTGGCAAACTTCAGGGAGCAATGGGGAACTAGGAAGGTGGCTACATTCGATAATTCCTAAGGTATCGACGAAACCTTGGTTCAAGGGGATGGATGTGACTACATTCGTGTGATGTCTCGACTTATGGCAAATCACTACACGCTGGGCGCGCATCTCCGGCGTATTGGGCTCGTAGATAGTGACATCTGCGTTTGTGGCGACGGCTATCACGATATTGAACATATTGTTTGGGTGTGTACCGAGTATAGCTCTGCCAGGTCTCGACTGATTGTTTCCCCTATTCCCCTACGTGTCTCTTATCTACCTGTTTTTAAAGTCCGTTGATGCCCAGGTTTAGACCACTTTTTTCTCTCTTTTTCAGAAGTTGCTAAACCATATCGTCTGCGCTAGATGTCACCGCGGTCTGAAAACCTGTTCCAAAATGATTCCCTGTGGACCTAAGAAGGACAGGCCGGCGTCCCAGCTCATGGTGTCTTGGCAGCGCCAATTCTCCGGTTGCCATGAGGCTGCAAGCTCGTCTTCTTCGTTATTCCCTGTCATCGCTGTCTGCACTCTCCTTCATACCCCTCAACAGTTTGCCTTTTCACAGTGTTAGTTGCTGAATCCATTTCTCATTTAAAAATACCGTACCGTATTTCTATTACAAAAAATGCCAATTTTAAACCATAGCTATTTAAAAGATTTTTTGTAAAGTGACATGCTTTCCTAGTTTTAAGATAGATGTAAAATTTTTTATAAAAAATATTGTTTCCCCTATTGTATATAAATTGTTTTCCTAGTTTTAAGATAGAGTAAAAATTATATAAAATCTCTTATGTCCTGAACTGTATTTCTAGTTAATGATACCTGTAGCTACTATATTAAAAAAAAATCAAAATTGTATTCTCCTAGTTCTATGACATTAATAATGTAAATACAAAAATAACGTATTCGGCACCGTAAAGCTAACGCATTCGTTCCTACTAAATAAACGAACTGATAAAAAAATGGGTTGAATCGATAATTCTCAGCGAACTTTTTATGAAGTTTTGCATCTTTAAGATAACACGCACTCTTCACACGTAAATCCGAAACCAGAAGCGGGAACAGAGTGAAATTCAATAAGGAAACTTTGTACCTTTCGTTTCAGATCAAGTTTGATGAAATCGGTTCGGCCGTCTCCGAGTAACCGAGGTGCAATTGTTGGTCAAATACATGCATACACAACACACAGATATTTTGGGAACAAGAAGGAACTGAGTCGAGTGATATACCCTAGTAACAATTGAGGTTTTATGGTAGTTTTATAGCCTCTCATAAAACTTAGATTGCTCTTGTAGCATGCTATAAAACTTCAATTGTTACTTGGGATAAGAGACTCAGCTCTCCGGGCCTCGGTTAATCAGTCGATTTTCAGAGTGATTACATTGCCTTTCTATAGAAGAAAGGCATTCAGAACCCAATGCGGTCCTCATACTCGAAAACAATGACAACCCTAGTGGACGGTAGTAAAATCCTCATGTGACCTTAGAAGCGAGTTACATACCCATTGAACCGTATCGCTACCTCGGTCTTAGTACAACCTACTATTCTGGCACCTAAAGTGGTCTTGTGTAAAATAAAGTACAACAAGCACTAGTAAAATATTGAAATTTTCTTGCCGAGAAAAGCCGAACGGTCACCGTTCTTCAGTTTGGTTAATAGTGTGGATATATAGAACGTGAGTCGGTTTCAAACGGACTTATTCGCTCAGAAATAGCGCACCTCCAAAGTCGCGTCGATTGTTTTGCTTGCTCAATGTTAAATATTAATGAGCGTTCGTTCGGTCGAAGAACTTTCGATTAGTGACACCAGAAAAGTGTTTGGATAACTAAAATAGTTTTACACAATGTTTATTTCGAACAGTTAACTAGTTTCGCTTGCGAGTTAGATCTAAGTCTTAAAGTGTTGCAAACGAGTTAAAAACTAGGATAGTGAAAAAGTCTATCATTATGGCTCTAGTATTACGATCGATATTTAACATTTACACATTCTATTTCGAGGAGTATAATGGTGTGTGACCAGTTCTTATCACGCCGAAAAGAAAGCCATTTTAATGTGTTTTTCTTTTTTTTTTTTTCTCCGAATAGATCCTAGAGTGGAACAATTTCCTCTACTGGGCTCTCCCTGGCCGGTAATACTGTTGATAATCCTGTACATCAAGTTTGTCAGCGAATGGGGTCCAAAGCTGATGGAACATCGCAAACCATTCGGTCTGAAAGGACTAATGAACGTTTACAACGTATCGCAAGTCCTGCTAAATTTGTACATCGGTCTGACGGGATTTTATAATTCGTACTTTACTGATGATGATTACAGTTGGGTTTGCGAACCAATCAACCAGAAGGTTACCCCGGCCAGACGGAAGCTCATTTTCGTGACATATTTATATTTCTTGTCGAAAATCGTGGACTTGCTTGATACTGTAAGTGATTGGCATAACAAAAGTGTGAATTGAATCATGAATATCGACAAATTGCAGGTATTCTTCGTGCTGAGAAAAAAGAACAATCAAATAACCTTTTTGCATATATATCACCATGCGGGAATGGTAGCAGCTACGTATGTTTTTAACAAATTTCTTTCAGGTAAGTTTTACACGCTTGGTTTAAATTTTATTCAATTCATACATACAAAGGGTGATTGCGTTTCTCATTGACCTTATTAAACAAGACGCCGTACTACTACGCGACGAAACAAAAAAAAAACGGTTCCTAGTTTCTTGAGCTGTATGATAATTATATTATAATATGGTTTAGAAAAGCTTTTCAATTAGCATGTGAATAAAAAAAACATGACCAAGAACTAGTCACCTATTTCTAGGGGTTAGGTACTCGCTGAAGGTTCTTTATTTGATTAAATTTCCCATACATACCCTCCTCTCACTGTTCTACTTCAGTTTGAATTATTAATAAATTTCCACGAAGAAAACAAAAACCAAAGCTTCGAGCTATTGAGTCCAAGAAAAAGAACAGGTTGTTTTTCTGTTACTTTATAACACAACTCAGTTTGTGAGTTAATTAAAATATCAAAACAAAGTATTATCTTCATTCGTGTTGTCAGGTTGAAAAAAATCTCTCTCATCCAAAGTATAAACCATACAGTCCACGAATCCTTGGGCGCAAGATAGCACATGGCGATGCTTACGAACTTTCTAATTCAAGGTATGATAACCCTTAACCACTACACTAATTGCCATGAAAATATTTTCAAAATATTCGTCTAACAACGAGAATTGTTGAACGAATATGAAAGCATTCATTTTCCTCGTATTATAACTTGCATTATAATTGCAAACCGCTTCACATGCCCAGCTACAGTACAGGGTTCATGTGATACGAAGAAGCTGGTGGAAGAAACATTGTCTTCTCCCAGCACCCAACATAAATTGCTTGGATTATGTGCCGTATCTCTAAAGTACAGGATCACAGCCCACACCTTGTCCGGGAAGAAAAAGCGGGAAGTGCAAGAACCAATAAGCAGCACATCATCGTTGGCAAAACAAACTTTTCCTGCCCTCGGTGCGGGTGAAATGGCTATGCAATCTGTGGGATACATTTTTAAACAGGACATTAAATTTATATATTTTTTTTTCATTTCGGAACCATGCGCTGGGTCTGATACAACCTGGTGCACGGGAGCTGAAGACGAAAAGGAACACATAATCGAGCTTGGATTGCTGTAAAAAGCGAAGTCTGTTATTATTTTTGGAGAATGTGAAAATGTTGATCTGGACTGACAGTTTCCGAAACGTAAAATGTTCAAGCAGTTCATAAAGCATTTTTGCTATTGCCAAATTTATATAGGTGCATTCCGAAATACACCTTATATAAAACTGGATTAATTGCCAATTTGGCAGCACTATCGCTAAAAACTTTTATTTTTTTTCTAGATTCCTTGAATAATTTCCTTCACAAAGTGGATTGAACTGTAACAAATAGTGTCGAAGATATGACCAATATAAAATCAAGGTTTTTGAAAATTTGTAGCCAGGATTGCCCCCAAGAGGTGGTTCGTTCAACCAACACAAACCTTAGGATTACTATATATTAACCTTAGATGAATAATTCCCTTGGAATTGCATCATACAGCAGAATTCGATTACGCGTGCCTCGGTAACTTCACGCGGAATGATCCATATTTATTTTGCTTTAAAATTTTCGTCGAGATTTTCGTATCTCTGTTGAATTTTTAATGTAAGCATGTGTACAAATATGTCATATGAAAACTAATATTACCTGTTTTGTAATGATATTATTGAAAATGCATATTTATTGTAATCCCCATAAAAGCATAAGAGTCCCATTTTCAAAAATAGCAAACCAAGAGATTTGCATTTTCATTGAGCCTTATGGATGGGACAACCATGGTTTGGTATTTTTTCGATATTTTCTAAACAAACCTGGTAATTGGTGATACAGAATACAATCCAATAGATAACTCATTTTCGACAAAAATCCATATGACTCTTATGTTTTTATGCGCAGTGGATTGGTGCGAAAGTTTACGAAAAATAACGGATCAAAGTCCAAAAGTATCCACATATTAGATCCCGGAAAAAGTCTCCCAAAAACCCCCTGAACTATCAGTGGGGGATGCTAGTATAATGATTCTTCTAGATTATAGCGAAAGTTTCAGTTGCCTATATTTGCTCTATGCTGAGAACGCTTCAGTTGGAATTTCAATGGCAGTCACAATTAGTAGTCTTTTTCACGGTATTGGTTTGTATAGTACTCATAAATTCATTTTTTTTGGTTCAGTGTATTATTACCGAATAGTTATTTTCATAAATCGCTCCAACTATTTTTGATTTTTGACGAGATTTGGGAAGTTTTTATCGTTGTTGATCGTATTAACCCTAGAACGGTGCACTGGGATACAAATGCACCCCACGCCTTCTTTGGAGCCGCGTAAATACGAGAATTCGGCAGTTATCGATCTGGGACCCTAACCATAATTCAATTTAGAGTTCCTAGTAAGAGTAGGAAAAGGTGGTATAGCCAGTTTGCTTATAGCCTTCGTGGAAGCAGGTGTCAAAGTTGGCGTGGGGTATATTTGTACCCCAGTGTACGGTTGCCGTTAGTGTTTCGTCAAGTTTCGTGCTGTCAGTGGAAATATGACTAGTGACAATACCAGTTTAAATACTGGTTGTTTTACTACGTAAGTAACAATTAGTATCATAAAATCGTTTTTAATCATTTATTCAATTAATTAAATTTAATTTTGAAGTGGAAAAACCCGTTCTCATTTTTGCTGATTTTTATCGTTGTATTGTTTATTTTTTATAGTTTTTCAAAACAATGGCTCGCAAGTATAATTTGCGCACAGTAACTGCGTGTTACCAATGTATTACTGGTCAGAAATATTTTTTTTCATTTGGTATTTTCCAAAACCAGATTTTTATACTTTAACTCTTTCAAATAATTGCACTTTTACAAAAATATCGAAATTTCATTTTATGCCGTTTCTAGACCATTCTTTCAACTTCTGGAATCATTTAATTTTTTTTCAAATCGGTTGAAAATTCACAAAGTTATAGTATTTTTGTGAAAAAGTCAAAACTGCGATTTTTTTCACTTTTTGCCTTTCTCGTATAGAAAGGTTATGCAATCGCTCTAAAAATCGTCAACCTAATCCCGGCCGGGAGGGCCGAATGTCATATGCCATTCGACTTAGTTCGTCGAGATTGGAAAATGTACCCAGTACACGTGCTATTAGTAGATGCCAAGCTACCACACGGGGTGTACTGGGGTGTGTCGGGCTCTCATGGTGACGTCGCCATGATTTGGTAATACCGACTAAACTCCGTTGGGTACCGCCATTGTTCCCCCCAAGGACTACCTCTCGGTATTACTCCTGGGGGGATGGCTGTACTTGATGTACTCACTCACTCTGGCTCACGCGTTCATACGTCCTGTATGAGGCTTACTTGGGTGCTCTCTTTGTCACACCTTGATTCACTCTCTGACACTCCACATGAGGCTTACTTTTGTGCTCACCTTTTTCGTTCCTTGCGAGGCTGACTTGAGCGCTCGCGTTTTTCATTCCTTGCTAGGCTTACTTTTGTGCTAGCCTCTAACATACCATGTGAGGCTGACTTGGGCATCATCCTCGATAGTGCCGCAACAGCAGTCGACGCTCTAAAAATGAGTAACTTTTAAAAATGGTCAAAAATGCACTTTTTTAAACTTTGGTCGCTTGCAGCACTAAAAATTCTACATATGATCGACACATATTATATGTTTTTGGAAAGGACATCTCGGCATCTTTCAACCTGCATATTGACTAAATTAATTGAATGATTTTGACAAGAAATATTGACTAAAAACTACAAAAAGTGCTTAAAAACGAGTTTTTTGAGAGAATCGCAAAATCACTTCTTTGAACAAAAAAATGAATATTGTTTTCGTGTTCAGCGACCCAAAATTAGTCTGAAAAATACTTTTTCTTGAAGCTTCATTTTTCTTGTAAACTAGTGTAATGACTCCGAGAGACTTCAGACACCGCTGTGAGGTGATCACGACTTCTCCCACATGGATAACTGCATGTTGTGCCGACTTGCGGTTGTTGACGATAACTACCTCCGTCTTATGCTGAGCGAGCTCCAGGCCTCTCGCGCTCATCCACTCCTCCACCGTTTTGATCGCGTGTTTTGCAGTTAGTTCTGCCTCAGGGATTGACTGCCCATAAACATCCAAGGTGACGTCTTCGGCAAAGCCGGCGATCTTGACCCCAGGAGGGAACTTCAGTCTCAGAACCCCGTCATACATGAGGTTCCATAGCACCGGGCCTAGGATCGAGTCCTGCGGGACTCCGGCGGTAATCGGAACCCTTTTCTGACCGGCATCGGTCTCGTATAGCAGTACGCGGTTCTGGAAGTAGCTTTCCAGCATCCGGTACAGACCCACCGGTAGGCTAAGCCGGTGTAACGAGAGCGCGATGGCATCCCAGTTTGCGCTGTTGAATGCGTTCTTCACGTCAAGTGTCACAAACGCACAGTATCGAATGCCTCGCCTTTTTCGTTTGATCGCTATTTCGGCAGTCTTTATCACTGAGTTGATAGCGTCCACCGTGGACTTACCCTTCCGAAAGCCAAACTGATTGCTTGACAGGCCGTCCGTACCTTCTGCGTACGGGGTTAGCCTGTTGAGGATGATTCTCTCAAGCAATTTGCCAGTCGTGTCGATCAGACAGATTGGTCTGTACGCCGATGCGTCGCCTGGCGGCTTCCCGGGCTTCGGCAACAACACCAATTTTTGCCTTTTCCATCTATCGGGGAAACGGCACTCGTCAAGGCACCTCTCCATAGCTAGCCTGAACATGTTCGGGTTCGCTATGATCGCTGCCTTGAGAGCGCTGTTTGGAACTCCATCCGGCCCTGGAGCTTTGTTCATTGCTAGGGAATTAGCCACTGCGAGTAGTTCTTCATTCCTCACCGAAGCCACCATTTCGGCCGTGCAGGTGGCCAGGGGCGTGTGGCTCGAGACGGGAAGAGTGCTTCGATAATCGTCGCCAACCGGTCCGGAGACCGTTCTGGAGGTAAAGACCCCCTTTGGCCTTGGCCATCACGATTCTGTAGGTGTCACCCCACGGATTCGCGTTGGCACTCTCACACAGGTTGTCGAAACTGGCTCTCTTGCTGCTTTTAATGTATGTATGTGTGTGTATGTGTGTATGTGGAAAAAAATATCACCTCTGTTTCTCAGAGATGGCATCGACTAAGTTTGTGGTCGATTTACACAAACTTAGTCTCAAATGAAAGGTACAACCTTCCCATCGGCTACTATTGAATTTTTTGTTGATTGGACTTCTGATTCCGGAATTACGGGTTGAAGAGTGCGATCACACAGTAAATTCCCATATAAACTGAAATGAAAAATTGTCAAAGGGGGGAGCAAGGAAAAATTTCAAAATCGAATTTGTATTTTGAATGCCAAATGACTTTAAAATGCATGAAACTTCGAGATTTGATGCAATCTCAAAAAAAATTTTTTTTTGCGAATGTTGACTTTTTTGACTTAGGCACATTTTTGCCTTTCTCATATAGAAAGGTTATGCAATCACTCTAAAAATCATCAACCTAATCCCGGCCTTTTTTGGCTTGTGTAGGCTTAGGTAGGAGTATGCAGTAAGGGGTTGCTACTTTAAAATTATAACTAGTTTGAAATTTATTAACGGATCTTCCTCCTTCATCCGCCGTTGGTTTCAAGCGATGTTTCAGTGTCGACACATAGTATCTCAAAATCGTGGCAGTCGATCCATTGTATGTACTATATGCAAATCATACTGAATATGTAATATACATTTCCACCATTGTACTGAACATAACCAGCTATGGAATCGTAGTTTGAACAAATGAGAAAGGCACAAGTGGACAACTAGGTGGATTAAAACCGGTTTTTTTGTTTCAACCAATTTATGTATCATTGATTCAATAAATTACGTACCTTCACTTACACAGCTGTTTTTGCAATTAAAAAATAAAGAAAATGATGTATTATACATTTCTTTTGTTTGCATTTTTACCTGCGAAAATTGCGATCAAAAGCGTGGGGTACATTTGTACCCCAGTGCAACGTTCTAGGGTGAAAAATGCAAGTGCAACGTTCTAGGGTTAAACGAATGAGATCGCATTCTCAAATCGGCACGCATTATAGCAAGTGCATGCGATCACTGCACGAAAACCGTCAAATCGGACGACGACTTTATAGAATGCATGGGCTTTTGCAAAAATGTGGTACATATGCAATGTGGGAAACGTTTTTGAAAAAAACTAGCGGCAACCCAAATTTATTTTGGATGTGCAATGAATGTGTAAAACTGATTGGCGGACTGATTTGACCCACAGATGGTACGTATGTAAATATGATGACGGGAAATTTGGGATCCGTCAAAATACAGGGATTTTTTTAGTTTTTAAGAAAATTTCTCCAATATCTTCAAAACGGAACCCAAAATGGCAAAACCACATTACTGCCGTGATACGCATAACTGTCCCATCTGCATAGGAAACCCATAGCAAATGGGACTGTTATGCGGATCACGGCAGATTAGGTAAGTTAAAGAAATCTATCAAAGCTATTACTGCAAAAATCTTAGGTCACTTGAATAGTTTTAATCGCCGTGTGTTGTTCCCGCGTGTCTGAACTATTTTGGAGCATCCGGAAGTTCTACCACCTTTTTCAAAGTTCCCTCGTCTGGCTATCCAGTGTTTCATAAATGGAAGCAGTTCTTGCACTTATCCGGGAAGCGCACCGAAATTATATGTGCGGCTCATTTTACATCGACGAATATTATTGCAAGTAAGATAAACTACGAAAACCGCATTATCGGATGGACGGATTCTCCGACGTAATCTAGGATGTCCACAATAGAAATTTGCACATCATAGTCGGAATCCGGAAAAATTACATAACCTTTCACTTCCTTCATAAAAATTAAAGTATCATCCTTTTTGTAATTGCAGGCCTGATCGACAGGTGTCTCACAACACGTTTTAGTTTTGCTTTGATTCTTCAATAAAGTTCGCTCGCTTTCGCGACACCGTTTCTTCGCTTGTATGTGTTATCGCTGCTATCGCTGGGAAAACGTATGACGTCTGTGCTGAACTAAAAGCTGAGTTATCCAAAAATAACCAGCAAATTTCGCACCTCGCTAAGAAAGTTTCAACAGCTATTCCAGTCCGGCCTAACTCCGGTACCTCTTGATCACCTCAGAAACGTCGTCGCTAGGATGGCCCTGATCCGAGCAATAGTCTTGTTGGCGGTCGAAAGCTAGTCGATAATAGCAACATTCTTACGGTTCCATCTACCGCACCGTTGCTCTGGCTATATCTTTCCCGCTTTCATCCCAGCGTTAGCAAGGAGACTGTCGAAAAAATGTCCAAAGAAGGACTAAATTGTAACGAAGAGATAAGGTTATTCCGCTTGTTAAAAAAGGCATAGACGTCAGTACTTTGAACTTCATATACTTCAAAGTTGGAGTTCACCCAAAGTACAGTGATGCAGCTCTTTCCCCTGACACGTGATCACAAGGTATACTGTTAAGGGAATTTGAGGATAGCCGTACCCAAAAAATTTGGAGCCCACTGACTGGGTTTCTTCTGCCTTCAGAAGAAGCATGTCCTTCTCTAATGCAATCAAAGGTCCTGTAGAGGACTCCGCAACGATTGGCAATGCCACTATACAAAGCTACACCGCCATTCTGAAGCAGTGTCGATGCTGATCGCATACTGGGATGCAACGCAGTTGGTTCTAAGGAAGCCCTCGATCCCTCCACTATAGTTGAGCCCTTGCCACCAGCGTTCAGCAGTCGTCCCGGTCCTGAATGTGTGGGTGGAGAAGGAGTCTGCCAAGCCGCCTTTCTCGGCAAGTATTTTACAAATTGTATCGATACAACGCTTGAACCGATTCACGCTTCTAGCTCACCGTCTGACTCTCGCCGTAAGCTACTACCGTCCCGTTCCTACTCTCTGCATCGCGCCATCGGGGTTCAACGCACACTGGGACGCACCGCAGTTGGCACTATGGAAGCCCTCGATGCCCCCGCCACAGTTGAGCAATTGCAGCCAGCGATCATCAGTCGTCCTGGTCCTGTGTGTGGGATGGGTGAAAGGGTCTTCCAACCAGCCACAAATAGCAAGTATTCGTCTGATCCGAACATTTGAAGCGCTGATGCATTCTTCGCTTCCAGAAATTTGCCTTTTGCTCCGACATTTTGTGACCAGATGTCAGCCAAGTATCTTGCTCTGTGCTGAACCTGATTCGTCCTCCAACAACATCGAGGTTTACTACCGGAATGTTGGTGGCTTAAATTCATCAACGGACAGCTATTTGCTCGCGACCTCGGGCTGCTGTTATGATGCCATCGCATCGCCTTGACCGAGACGTGGCTCGACAACCGTGCTGTGTCTCGCCAGGTGTATGGTTCAACATTCTATGTCTACTGCTGTGACCGCAACGCCCTTAACAGCTAAAAGACATCAGGTGGTGGTGTGCTTATCGCCGTTCGCCATGGTATAATCAACGATGAGCGGTGGGCGAGCTACGAGCAAGTGTGGATATCAGTGAAACTTGCCGATCGCAATCTCTTCCTGTTGTGTATTTTCCACATGACAGAATTCGTGATTCCAGTCTGATCGATGTACATCTTTCCTCTGTTTCTTTCATCATCTCGATCGCCGCCCGTCTGATTATATTGTTATACTGGGCGACTTAAATATACCTGGCTTGACGTGGTTTCAGGCAAGTAATGGATTTCTACGATTGGATATCGAAAAATCTTCGCTTATCAACAATGCCAGTTGTATTCAGCTATAGCAGCGCAACTATTCGGCAAATTAATAATGTTATCAACGAGAATGGACGTACATTGGACCTCTGCTTTGTAAGTGTCCGGCACCACGCTCCGCACTGCCCCGCCTCCTTTAGTTCAGCATGTGCGTCATCATCCCCCACTACATCTTGTACTCGCTGGTAACCTAGGTGTGGATTTTGAAGACGTCTCAAGCTCTATCGTCTACGATTTTAAAAACGCTGACTACGACAGCATCGTTAGCACGCTGTTGGATATAAATTGGGACGAAAATCTTAAAAATGACGACGCGAATGGAGCAGCGATGACGTTTTCTAATATTCTTAACTACCTAACCGACCGTCATGTGCCAAAACGAACAATAAGCACCAATCAACACCCTCCCTGGCAATCAACTTTCCTTAGAAGTTTAAAAACTGCCAAACGAGTTGCATTTAAAAAAATCTCGAAACATAAGCCACTTGCACTACGAAACCACTACTTTCAACTCAACCACGAATACAAACAGCAAAGCAGACGCGCCTTTTGTAGAAACCAGCGAAACGTCGAGCGTCAACTGAAATCTAAGCCCAAGTCGTTCTGGAAGTATGTGAATGAGCAGCGAAAAGAGTCCGGCTTACCATGTTGTATGTCGTTTAATGGAGTTTTAGGTTCCGACACTGAGGAATTTTGCCAACTGTTCTCTGACAAATTTTCAAGCGTTTTTGTTGACCCACTGCAACAAGTCGCTGTCGCCTCCAATTTAACTCCTTCTCTAGGACGAACCATCAACCGAATTTGTGTCGATAATGCTGCCATTCTTGCTGCAAATTCCAAGCTGAAAGCATCTAGTTCCCCGGGCCCAGATGGCGTTCCCTCGATTTTTGTCAAAATGTGCATCAGCGGGCTTCTTGAACCACTTCGACGATTCTTCGTGCTATCACTCACTACTGGAACATTTCCTTCCTGGAAAGCAGCGCACATGTTTCTAGTTCATAAAAAAAGAAACAAATCGTACATTGGCAATTACCGGGGAATATTGTGTTTAAGGTTGAACAGAGAAAGCGCTAAAATCGAAAACGAAAAAAGCAGTTTTTTCCACACCATGTGTTAGATCTTCATAAAAATCAATCCGCAGTACTGTAACAACATTCTACATAAGCTGATTGATTTTTATGAAGATCTAACACGTTTCGTTTTCGATTTTTGCGCATTCTCTGTCGAACCTTAAGTGCCGTATCAAAACTATTTGAGCTGGTTATTTTAGACCACGAAAACAAAATGTCATAATCATTCATACCCATCTCAAAGTGTTAAACGGTTTGTGAATGGTCCCAAACTGAATTCGAATCAGAATTGGTTATGGTAACATGAAACACAGTAAAACTTTCTAGTGTATTGAATCGTGGCTGATTTCCGTGGGAATTCGAGCTCAGGTGAAACAAATGTCTTCCAAAGATGGCCACGGTTCAGCTTACTCATTATGTCCTGTATGTAACAAAATGTTATATCGTTTCATATCTACAAATAAAAGGTATTACATCATTAAATGATTCCCAACCGAGTCAAAATTTTATTGTGGTATATGTATATGGCCTGCGTTAAGCCAAACCGAACTGAGCGCCATAAATTTTTTCATGTATTTTTCGTGCCAAAATTCATTTTTCGCTAACTTAGCGTTCACATAGAAAGTTAAAGAACGCTCACTTGCTTTCGTTTGCTATTTGACCTCCCAAAAAATAGTAGATATTGGTGTTTTCAGTTTAACATTAGATACTATAGCGATTTTACAGCATATACCTCAAAATGGCGCTTGGTCCTCTTTGGCTTAACACAGGCCATATGTAAAACAGAGTTATCACAAAATTTCTATTATAATACTTCGGTTTCTGTATTGTAATAAGTAGATGAAAACATTTTGAGTTCGACATTTTAACGAAAAAAGTAATCATCCAATAAAATCGAAATTGAATTAAAATCATTAGAAAACCTTTTATCACGGTGCTGTTGTCATATTATGTACACTGCATTGGGCATATCCCTTAAAAAGCATTTTCAAATTGAATTTTTTTACCATGCATAATTAACACAACCGGAACCATGTCCGGATCAATTATTTAGCAATTGGGTTCCACTGTCGGTGTGTTCAATTCGGCTGATCACTTTCCGCATGAGTTCGAAGAGTGAGGTGGGGGGCGGAAGCACATTTTTGCTATAGTCTTGTTTGTTTCGCTAACCATCTGAATATTTCACTTGGTCTCCTTCCAGGTAGCCACGCTACACTACTGGGGCTAATCAACAGTTTTGTGCACGTTATCATGTACTTCTATTACTTCCTGACCTCGTTCCGGCCGGAACTGAAAAATTCCTTATGGTGGAAGAAGTACATAACACAGGTTCAAATGGTGAGTATCCGATTCGCATACACGTAAATGTGTAGGTACCGTAAAACCGCGCAAAATTGGCCATTTTTGAGTATTCCGCATATTTTTTTACAAATCAAGTAGTTGTAATTGTTTATATTTTTTCCGGTACTCACAGATTGAAAACGTTCAACTTCTTATGTGACTTATACTGTTCCTTTATAAAAATAGAGTAATTTTTATGTTAATTTTCAATTTTTGATTTCGGGGCAACATTGATCAGCGGAATCATTGGAACGAAAAGAGAAATAACGTTCGAAAAATTGTGTAAATTGCATTCATGCCCGTTATTGTTACCTCCCGAAAGACGCAGAAAAGTTCTGTTGATTGAACATTGTTATTGTAAATTATTTCATTTTGCATTGTGTGAATTGTTTTGTTTCTTTGGGTATAGTTTCGTTCATCACGATTGTGTTGTGATATCTCACATCGCTTGCTTTTTTGACACTATTCCTCTTTCTTCTCTTCCAGTTCCAGTTTCTGATCCTCATGATACACTTTGGAGCTCCGCTGCTGCTCGGTTACTGTAACTATCCGACCTTCGTACTGTTTATCGGTTTCTCGCAAAACATATTCATGTTTACACTGTTCGCTGACTTCTACGTGAAAGCCTACCTCAAAGCGAGAAAGCGCGTCGCGGCGTAGAATCGGAAAGAAGTGACCCACCTTTACGTAGTACGCCTCATTCACTAGTACAAGTAGTCGATTAATTTTTCATGAGATGATGTTTAAATTTTAAGTAAGGGCGATTGCTTGTGCTCCGAAGAAATAGATTAAATTATAGATAAATTACCATTCGAAGTAAAGAGCGTTGTCATTGTTGCTTTGGCAGCATGTGTTGCGTTCCGATTCAATGTTTGGGTATGAAAGCCGAGAAGGTGTGTAATTTATACCGTTCCTTTCTAATAGCGATACTACGATACTTAGACTCTTAGCAGCTAGAAAGGGGAGGATCCATAAAAAAATCGGAGGGGGCCTGAAATTTCGATTTTGAAATATTCATTGTACAATCTATATATATATATATATATATATATATATATATATATATATATATATATATATATATATATATATATATATATATATATATATATATATATATATATATATATATATATATATATATATATATATATATATATATATATATATATATATATATATATATATATATATATATATATATATATATATATATATATATATATATATATATATAAAAGTCAATGTTTGTATGTATATGATTTATGGACTCCCAAACGGCTTAAATGATTGCCGTCAAAATTTATATATAGTAGGCATTCGTTCTAGAGCGTGTTTGTGTGCTATTGGTTTGGGATTATCTACCCGCCAGATGGCGCTTCGGAACAAATTCTGTTTTCCTCCTATTTCGTTGAAAGTCGCAGCAACGCGCGATGGGTATTGGCTAGTACTTTATATAAAACCTCATTTAATTAAAATCAGTTTTGGTGTTCGCACCTGGTTTGGAATGATATTGAGTTTAGAACGAATTTAAATTAGAAACTAATTTAAAGCTTCTCAACAAGTTTACCCCCAGGATCCTCCCCTGGATCCGCCAAAGCAGCTAGATAGTACAGGAACACCGAATATGTTCATATTGTTTGCATCATTAACCCTCAAAAAGGCCTGTGATGCCCGGTAGGTTATAATTCTTAGGTTTCAATCAACTTGTATAATTAGAAATAGAAATGGTCGATTGTTTTCGGGATTGCAATACTTTTAGTGATAAAACAACAAAACAGATGTTTTAATTTTAACTTGGGCCTATGGACGATGGTTTTCTAATTCACGACTTTAGTTGTCTTTTTGAGGGTTATAAGCAATGCAAATATTAAAAACAAAATCTGCAAAATTTCATTTGATTATCTGAATTCGGACATTCTGTTGACACCATAAGTTGCCCTTTCGTTTTCTCGGTTTAAAACAATTGTATCGAGAATTTAATGTCATTTTGTGACATTTGTTTCCCGCGCAAACGCTGCCTCTGGATGCAATAATTCAAACTAAGCAAATCGTTTATTTATTCACAAAAAGGTTAAGAAAAGTAAGCGTTCGGTAAGACCCAATAGAAGGATTCCATGAGAAACCGGCCGACCGCAAAATATGACCACTAATTTATACAGTAAAACTATCTGAGAACGAGTTACAGGGAATGAATACTGCATGAAAAAAATATACACTGAAAAAAAATGTTGTGTCATTTTTCACAAAAACAAAAATTTATGATAAAAATTCAAATTGCAAAAAAACCCATTCTTTATAATTTTTTTTACTTTGTCAACAATAACCTAACGAGAAAAGAAACATTTTAAATGTGATTTCATTATGCAGAAATTATCAGCAAAATGTTTTTCTAGCAATAACTTTATACATGTTTTTAAATATTATACTAATTGACATACAAAACTATAATTTTATTACAGAATATAATTCTAAGTATCATTTTAAATTAAAATATATTTACCAAATATCTTCCAAAATGCGATAGTTTTGGAATTTTGCTCCAACAAAAACAATTAATTCGTTTAACTATGTCCTTTTTATAAGTTATTCGCGTTACCTCATCATAAATTGTCAATGTTTATCGTTTTAAAGACATAAAAGAAGCTTTTTCAGTGTATTTGGATCATGGAGGAGCTTTCAATAAACAAGTTTTCCTAACAACTTTTGACAAAATTTTATAATTCATACTATTTACAGTCAAAAGTAGAATTTTATTTTTGAACATGATTCTAAACGCCATTTTAAATCCAAATGCTTATAACAAAAAAAATCTGAAATGGAGTAGTTCTCGAGATATTTTTAATTTTGTTTTAACAACACAATTATTTTGTTTTAATTTCAGAAGTTATTCGTGTTTCTTCATAAACAATAATTTGTTTTTCGTAAGGCCCATAACATTTGCTGTAACTTTCTCATTGGTGATATTGTAAACCGTTTGAAAGCTATACAAAAACAATCAAAATATTATTCAACCATAGGATCGGATGATTAGGGGGTCCTCTACTCGCGAAGCCTAAAGTAAGTAAAGTTTTGGGAAATTGGGTAATCTGCAATCAGAAAACTCATATTTTTTATAGTCATAGTCACGTTGGCTATGTTTAGACGAGAGGGATTTCTTTTATTTTATAATTTGTAAAAGTTATGTAACGATTTGTGAAAATTTCCAATATTTACGTTATTTTTTGGCCTATTAAGGACCATAAAAATGGAACAAATTGGCATTTTGCAAATCCCTCTCGACCATACAAAGCGGTATATTTTCTCAACGGTTGGAGAAAAAATTATTGAAATCGAACCAGTACTTCTATGAAAAGTCTTACTTGACCGCTTAAAAACACTACTTTCGGCAAAACGCGTTCAAAGATAAAGTACGGTGTATAACGTGATTGTAGTACCTTACTAGATTTACACTAGTACAACTAGCTACACTAGTTTACAAGAAAAATTAAGCTTCAAGAAAAAGTATTTTTTAGACTAATTTTGGGTCGCTGAACACGAAAACAATATTCATTTTTTGTTCAAAGAAGCGATTTTGTGATTTTCTAAAAAACTCGTTTTTGAGCACTTTTTGTAGTTTTTAGTCAATATTTCGTGTCAAAATCATTCAATTAATTTAGTCAATATGCAGGTTGAAAGGTGCCGAGATGCCCTTTCCAAAAACGTATAATATGTGTCGATCATATGTAAAATTTTTAGTGCTGCAAGCGACCAAAGTTTAAAAAAGTGCATTTTTGACCATTTTTGAAAGTTACTCATTTTTTAAATGATTTTTTTTTCGCCAAAAAACAATTTTTTTTCGAATCTTTTAGAATCTAAGATGACAAATAATATGTTTACGTTAATTTTAAGACTAATATTACTAACATCGGATGGAAAATGTTGATACTATGGCACATTGAGCGAAATGGAAATTTTATGATTTTAGCGGACCCTGCCCTGGTGCGGCGGTTTAGAGGGTGTAGCACTGGTCTCATAAGCCAGTCGTCAAATATTCGAGTCCCTATCGGGAAAGAGTCTTAGTGGGATCGTAGCACTAGCCACGTAATATTCTGTGAACTGAGAATCTGCTGTGAAGCCTGTTGAAGCAGAAGACTGAAATTCCTTTAATTCGTAAAATATGTACTCATCACAGACAAAACAAAAATTTTCCAACGATATTTCCACATTTTAAAAAGAGCACTTAGTTGTACAATGAAATATCCAAAACCATTCAAATGCCGCAGGATGGATGGATACAAGCTCGAGAAAGCAGTACCCAACACAAACAATAACTATCAAGTATAGAAGATTATTTCAGCCGAAAGTATGATTGTGCGAAAAATAAAAAGTTACAATTTTCACTCAGTGCTTCATACCATCTACATTTTTCATCTGACTTTTGTGACCATTGGATTAAAATTTATGCAAAAAGATTATTTATCTCATTAGATTCTAAAATAATTTTCTTCTGTCCTTGATTTATTACAAAAAAATACAAGAAATATGCATTTTTTTAAAAAAATGTCGAACATTAGACTTTTTTTACTTTGGTCGATTGTAATCATAATAAATGTACATTTCTCGACAAACATACGATTAAGGCTTGAAAGCCAACTGTCAAAATTCTCTTTGAAAGGAAATTCCGGAAAAACCGTTACTGGCTAAATGCAGTTCATAGCAGTTAATGCAAGAGAAAACTTTTTTCCTTTGTTTACAATAAACATCTGTGATTGGCGGGTAACAGTTTGAAATTTCATTACAAAGAGAATTTTGACAGTTGGCTTTTAAGCCGTAATCATATGTTTGTCGAGATTTGATCTACGCATATTATACATTTTCGGAAAGGGCACATCAATACCTTTCGAATTGTTTCGATCGGATCCTATTTGAACAAGATATTGACAATTAACTAAAATATAGTGCCCAAAAACACCTTTTTCAAAGAAATCTTGAAAATGCTTCTTTGAAAAAAATGGACTTGGTTTTGATATTCAGCGATCCAAAATTAACTGAGGAAACACCTTTCTTCTTAGCTTATCGCGATTACCTTAAAATTGTTAAAATCTGTCACATTAGATTCTGAAAATATGAAAAATTATTTTTCTGTAATAAAAAAAAGAGTAAAAACAAAAAAGCGGAAGCAAAAGTAAAACGTTTTTTTAAATCTAGAAAACACTTTTTCTCGTAACTTCATTTTTCTTGTAAACTAGTGTAATCTTATTTAACCCTTTCATGACCAACTTTTTTCTATTGCATGTAGGGTTTCAAAACTATTTTTCCTTGAAAACGATGGAATCAAGAAACACGAAAAGCCTTTTCTCATTAAGATCGGTGCTTCCTTTGCAGTGCTAGAAGCTGCTCAATTTTTACCTTCTAAAGCTCAATGCAATTCTTCTAGAAAATTTACAATAGTCCAATTGTGTGGAAAACGTAGCCAATACAGTCTAAATTGACAAGTTTAATCAGTTTTCAAAAATATTGCAACATAACGAAGATATATGAAAAATTCATTTTCCCTCATAAACATAAACTGTTCCTGGCAGCACTGCTACAACTGTTAATACTCAAATGAAAGGCAATAGTCACATTTATTAGTCTTGTTTGTTTTTGTGAAGAAATCTTGCCTCAAACAAAAGTTATAGCTGTTTAGAAACGTTGTTGTCCACAAACAACATGGGCATGAATGGGTTAAGACCAAAAGAGTTATGTGAAAAACAGAGCAATTTTCACTCGGTGCCTAATAACATCACCAGTTTTTGTCCGATTTTCGTGATCTTAGGCTTAAAATTCACGTGAGAAGTGTCTCATAAGATTTTAAAAGATTTTTTTTGCTGATATATTTTTTTATGAAAAATCAACCAAAAATTATTAATTTTACCAAACACTACTTTTTTTTGATTTTGGATGCTCTTAACCCTAAATTGTTGATATTCCATCCTAACATGTTATACATTTTTGGAATGGGCACATCAATAGCTTTCGAATGGTGAGTCGTGTGATAATCGGAAGATTTGTTCCTGAAATATTGGCCAAAAACTGCAAAAAGTGCTGAAAAACACCTTTTTTAAAAAATCACGAAAACGGTTCTTTGAAAAAGAAAATGGATATGATTTTCGTGCTCAGCGACCCATAATTGACATAGAAAACATTTTTTTTCTAAACTTCATGCAATTAACCCAAAATTTCATACGTCTCCCAACCTTTGAACGGAACGGATCGTTATATTTCACAGTGGTGTTCGGTGTGTAAATTACAGTGATTCAAGGTCATCCTTTGTTCGTTCGTTAGCTGCCATTCTGCTGGTGCCGGCAGTAAATCCAGTACATTGTTTTCGCTGGTGCGGAACAATCGACGTTGTTTGCAGATAAGTTTTGCTTTATTTTTTTTCCTCGTTTGCTTTCCTTCCTTTTCCCTACTTTTACTCTACCTTGTAATCAAATAATAAGACACATTCCCGTTTATATAACGCTCTGCCCTCGTGCTTAAATGGCCGAGGGCGAAATACCATCTGATGTAATCATGGAAGTCCCTGATCCCCCTAATACCCGCATTGCTCCCCGTATAAAGCAGTACCCAGAAGGTTCCTCTGGGCCATGGGTGTTATATTTTCGGACCGGAGAGAAACCGGTTAATATATTAAAACTTTCTCGAGATCTGACTGCTAATTACCCGGCCGTAACTCAGATAACACGTGTTCGGGCAAACAAGATACGTGTTCTAGTGAGTGATCTCGGCCAGGCAAACGCGATTGCTTGCTGTGAGCGCTTTACGCGGGAATTTAAAGCGTACGTGCCTTGTGTGGCCTGTGAAATCGATGGGGTAGTGTCCGAACCGGGCCTGAAATGCGAAGAACTGTTGGAGCACGGGGTTGGCTGCTTTAAGGACCCCTTACTTGAACAGATTAAGATCTTGGAATGCAAACAATTGTATACCGCAAACACCGAGGGAGGTAAGACTACCTACTCTCTATCAGGCTCGATTCGGGTGACATTCGCCGGGTCCTCTCTTCCCAACTACATCCTCCTTGACAAGGTTCGCCTACCAGTTCGCCTGTTCGTACCGCGGGTCATGAACTGCAGCAATTGCAAGCAGTTGGGCCACACAGCCACATATTGTGGAAATAAGAAACGATGCGGCAAATGCGAAGGAGAGCATGAGGATGACTCTTGTGACAAAGAAACTGAAAAGTGTATTTGCTGCGGGGGCCCTTCACATGCTCTTAAATCATGTCCTGCGTACAAGCAGCGCGGGGATAAAATTAAGCGCTCCCTTAAGGAACGCTCAAGGCGTTCTTATGCAGAAATGCTAAAGAATGCTTCGCCATCTATCCTATCCGAAAATCCCTATGCTGGTTTGGCTAACGTTGAGCAAGAATCTGACGACCCACGAGAGGGAACATCTTTGGTTAACCCAGGGGAATCCAGGAAGAGGAGAAATCCAGCCTCCCCTACATTGCCTCGTAAGGGTGCCAAGGTGTCGTCCACTCAGAGTGCGCCATCTACAACCAATAAATCTAACGGAAGTGATGCACAAAAGCCGAAGCAATTTGCTCCAGGACTTGGAAATATTAATTCTAACAAGGAGTACCCACCACTTCCAGGGACATCCAAAACCCCAAGTGTCCCCTTTTTTCAAACAGATACTCAGTCCAGTAGCGGACTAATGAAATTTTCTGACATAGTGGACTTAATTTTCACAGCTTTCAATGTTACTGATCCTCTTAAAAGCCTTCTGATACATTTTCTCCCTATAGTGCAAACATTTTTGAAGCAGTTGACTACTAAATGGCCCCTCCTTGCAGCGATCGTATCCTTCGATGGCTAAGTCATCGAACGAGGTCACCGATTCGATCACAGTTCTACAGTGGAACAGCAGAAGTATCCTCCCGAAAATCGATTCCTTTAAATTTTTACTAAATAGTTTAAAATGTGATGCTTTCGCATTATGTGAAACTTGGTTAACTTCCGATATAAATCTCAACTTCCACGACTTTAATATAATTCGTCTGGATCGAGAAAACCCCTATGGAGGAGTACTTTTGGGGATCAAAAAGTGCTATTCTTTCAACCGAATTAACCTCCCTTCGACACCAGGCATTGAAATTGTCGCTTGTCAAGTTTTAATCAAAGGTAAAGACCTTTGCATTGCTTCCATCTACATTCCTCCTAGAGCCTCGGTAGGGCACCGAACGCTTTGTAATATCACGGAATCTTTACCGGCACCGCGGCTAGTTCTGGGAGACTTTAACTCGCACGGTACGGTATGGGGCTGTCTTCATGATGATAATAGATCAACATTAATCCAAGATCTTTGCGATAATTTCAACATGACCATCTTAAACACGGGAGAAATGACGCGGATTCCTACACCACCAGCACACGCAAGCGCGTTGGATTTGTCGCTTTGCTCGACATCGCTACAGTTAGATTGCATGTGGAAGGTGATCCCTGATCCCCACGGTAGCGATCATTTGCCTATCGTGATTTCAATTGCTAACGGTTCAAGACCATCGGAAACAATCAATGTCTCATATGACCTCACACGGAACATTGATTGGAAGAGTTACGCGACCGCGATATCCGTTAAAATCGAATCCACTCAAGAACTTCCTCCGGAGGAAGAGTACAGGTTTTTGGCTGGCTTGATTCTCGACAGTGCGAATCAAGCTCAGACTAAACCAGTACCCAGCGCGAATACCCATGGACGATCTCCCACCCTGTGGTGGGATAAAGAGTGCTCAGAGCTGTACGCGGAAAAGTCCACTGCATATAAGGCCTTTCGGGAAGACGGGTTACCCGCTAGCTTTCAACAGTACGCGTCGTTAGAAAGGCGAATGAAGAGTCTAATGAAAGCCAAAAAACGCAGTTATTGGCGCCGGTTCGTCGACGGGTTAACGAGAGAAATAGCGATGAGCACTCTTTGGGGTACGGCTCGACGTATGCGTAACCGTAATAGTACCAACGAGAACGTGGAATATTCAAACCGTTGGATATTCGCTTTCGCCAAGAAGATCTGTCCGGACTCTGTCCCGGTACAGAAAACGTGCCGCGCCGCGTCTCCTCACGATACCGCGAACGAAACACCGTTTTCGATGGTGGAGTTCTCACTTGCTCTCTTATCGTGCAACAATAACGCCCCAGGGTTAGACAGAATCAAATTCAACTTGCTGAAGAATCTGCCTGACACTGCAAAAAGGCGCTTGTTGAATTTATTTAACAAGTTTCTTGAGGGTAACATTGTCCCTTATGAATGGAGACAAGTGAAGGTCATCGCCATCCAAAAACCAGGAAAACCAGCCTCCGACCACAACTCGTATCGGCCGATTGCAATGCTGTCCTGTATTCGGAAGTTGTTCGAGAAAATGATCTTGTTTCGCCTCGACAATTGGGTTGAAGCAAATGGCTTACTGTCAGATACACAATTTGGCTTCCGCAAAGGCAAAGGGACGAACGATTGCCTTGCGTTGCTTTCTACAGAAATCCAAATGGCCTATGCTAACAAAGAGCAGATGGCATCAGTCTTCTTGGATATTAAGGGGGCTTTTGACTCAGTTTCTATCAACATTCTGTCAGAGAAGCTGCACCAGCATGGTCTTTCACCAATTTTAAATAACTTTTTGCTAAACCTGTTGTCTGAAAAGCACATGCACTTTTCGCATGGCGATTTAACAACATCGCGATTTAGCTACATGGGTCTTCCCCAGGGCTCATGTCTAAGTCCCCTGCTCTACAATTTTTACGTGAATGACATCGACGATTGTCTTGCCAATTCATGCACGCTAAGGCAACTTGCAGACGACGGGGTGGTCTCTGTTACAGGGCCCAAAGCTGCCGACTTGCAAGGACCATTACAAAATACCTTGGACAATTTGTCTACTTGGGCTCTGCAGCTGGGTATTGAGTTCTCCACGGAGAAAACTGAGTTGGTTGTTTTTTCTAGGAAGCGTGAGCCGGCGCAACTCCAGCTTTTATTAATGGGTGCAACGATCAACCAGGTTTTCACATTTAAATATCTCGGGGTCTGGTTCGACTCTAAAGGTACCTGGGGATGTCACATTAGGTATCTGAAACAGAAATGCCAACAAAGGATCAATTTTCTCCGGACAATAACTAGAACATGGTGGGGTGCTCACCCAGGAGACCTGATCAGGTTGTACCAAACAACGATATTGTCGGTGATGGAGTACGTGTTTCTGTTTCCGCTCCGCTGCGAACATACACTTCATCAAACTGGAGAGAATCCAGTATCGTTGCTTGCGCATTGCCTTGGGTTGCATGCACTCGACCCATAGGATGAGTCTCGAAGTGCTGGCGGGCGTTCTTCCGCTAAAAAATCGATTTTGGGAACTCTCATATCGATTGCTCATCCGATGCGACATTCTGAACCCGTTGGTGATTCAAAATTTCGAGAGGCTCGTCGAGCTTAATTCTCAAACCCGTTTTATGTCCTTGTACTTCGACTACATGGCACAGAGCATCAATCCTTCTTCGTACAATCCCAACCGTGTCCGTTTCCTAGATATTTCTGATTCTACTGTATTCTTCGACACATCCATGAAGGAAGAGATTCGTGGAATCCCGGACCATATACGCCCGCAAGTGATCCCCAATATATTTTATAATAAATTCCGAGAAGTCGACTGCGACAAAATGTTTTACACTGACGGATCAAATCTCGATGGGTCCACTGGCTTCGGTATCTTCAACAATACTATCACCGCTTCATTCAAGCTCAATGATCCCGCTTCAGTTTACGTCGCAGAGTTAGCTGCAATTCAGTACACCCTTGGGATCATCGACACTCTGCCCACAGATCACTACTTCATCCTTTCGGACAGCCTCAGCTCCATCGAGGCTCTTCGTGCGGTGAAGCCAAAAAAGCAACTCCCGTATTTTCTGGGGATGATTCAGGAGTCCTTGTGTACGTTATCTGAAAAATCTTATCAGATTACCTTTGTTTGGGTCCCCTCTCATTGTTCTATCCCGGGCAATGAAAAGGCCGACTCATTAGCAAAGGCGGGCGCATTAAATGGTGACATATACGAAAGACCAATCTGCTTCAACGAATTTTTTAGTATTTGTCGTCAGAGGACGCTCAACAGTTGGCAAACCTCGTGGAGCAACGGGGAACTTGGACGATGGCTACATTCGATTATCCCAAAGGTATCAACGATGCCTTGGTTCGGGGGGATGGATGTGGGTCGGGATTTTATTCGCGTAATGTCCCGACTTATGTCCAATCACTACACCATGGATGCGCATTTGCGGCGTATTGGGCTTGCGGAGAGTAGTCTGTGCGCTTGTGACGAGGGTTATCACGACATCGAACACGTTGTCTGGGTATGCGCCGGGTATTGTGACGCCAGGTCTCAATTAAAGGAATCCCTTCGGGCCCGAGGTAGACCACCCAATGTACCAGTCCGAGATATGCTGGCAACTCGTGATTTCCCCTATATGTCCCTTATTTATACCTTCATAAAAACGATAAATATCCCAATTTAGCCCCTCTCTTTTATTTCTCGTTTTTAGAGTTTCCTCCTGCCTTGTGGAACCGATCAGCTCCAGAGTGCCACTATGTAACCGCCGTCGCCCTTACCACTACGCCTGCATAGAAGGAAGCGAGAGCGACTCGAGGTCCGATGACTTTTGAAGGATTCCCCGCGGGTCCGAAGAATACCATCCGCCAATCCGGTACTCGACGACTTACTAGACTGAGGCGCAAATTTGTTTCGCTGATCCCCCTCCCCCCCTGTTCGAGCGAAAGTTGCAAGTTTTGCTCTTCTTTCCCTGTCTCTCCCCTGTCCTTGATACAACTGCTGCTACACTGATGCGGAAATAAGCCACCCTCTGAATATCTTGACCAAGCATAAGTTTTAGTTAAAAAATTCAAATTAGTATTCTGTATTTCTAGTTTTAAGATAGCTATAATTTTTACTCTTTATTGAAACTCTTGTCCTCCATCTTGTAAATAGAATTGAATCCCTTGTTTTAAGATTTCTGTGAAGTTTCTCATAACTATTTGTTCCCCCTTTTGTGTACTAAACTATATTGTTAGTTTTAAGATAACCGTAAAATATTTCGTAAAATACTATTACTCCCCCTCTTGTATATCAAAGTGAATCCCTTGTTTTAAATTTTTTCATAAAAAAATCTTTTGGCCCTCTCTTGTATATTGAATCTTATTTCTAGTCTTAAGATAGCTGTAAACTTTTTTTTTCCTTTGTAAAAAAAAATTTCATTGTAACCTCCTAGTTTTAAGATATCCAAAATGTAAAAACATAAGCATTTGGCACCGCCAAGCTAACGCATTTGTGCCTATCAAATAAACGAAATGAATAAAAAAAAACCCAAAATTTGTAAACTAGTGTTATAGCTCACCTTCCTCATCATGAAAATGTTCTTGGCTTTGCACATTTTGCTCTCTCTGTTGAATTCGGGCCTGTTTTGCCGCGACACCCACTTTGCGTTCACAACGAGTTATACGTTCACTGTCGAGTCGGGTAGCACATCTTTCAGCTTCAGTCCCCAAGGTAATTCCCATCACCTCCATAGCTTGTAAGATCGATGAAAATCTTTGGTTGAAGATGCTGACTGCCAAATAAGTCACAACATTGACCGCCTGCCTGACAAACTTTGTGCGTATTGGCGCTAAGGAACAGATTTCACTCTTCAGAGACTCATCGATGTTTTGGGTGTGAGCTCCTAAGCATCTTTCGAAAAAAAATCATTAGATGATAGACTTTCGTAGATCCTGACATGTTCGAAAGTTTCGAAAGTTCCTTTTACTTCAGCCTGACGCCACTTGCACCAACTGTCCTCGCCGGGTAAACACTTTGGGTGTTGGGGATTTTCGTTCGATGACGAGCAGTGTTCGAGGGATGCCCAGATTGCATTTTGCATATGTTCTAAAGAATTTGAGTTTCTCCGAATCGCCAGCCCATACAATTTTGTTAGCTGGCCGATTGATTTATCCCTCAACTTTCCCTTTCCTTTTCCACAGATACCTTTGTTTTCTTTCTTCAGTTTTCGTAATCTCGTTCCCATACGTTCCTCAACATGCCCAACGCATTCTTTCTTCCGTATGATAATATCGTCCCAAAAAAGAAAGAAACCACTCACATATACATAAACCGTAAAGAATGGACCAGTGAATTCTTTAAACAATGATTTTTCCATAGACAAGCGCCATCGTGGTGCTGCCGCGCTTAGTATCTCAGAAACGGCCGGAGATGGGTACCTTTCGGTTCCCAGAAACATGCCAAGGAATATGATTTTCACCAAATCCTTTCTGTTGCGTATTCTTAGATACATATAGATTGAAAATAAACAAAGAAAAAAAATTGATTTTTTGAAAGGACCGTGAGAGTAGAGGACCGCCTTAAACTATATATTTTGGTTGTGTGCGTTCGAGCTTTGTAATTAGGATTGTCATCATCGGTGGAACAAAAACAGCGAATTTATCATATTATCAGATTTGTTTATTAACCATAACTAGACTACTAGCTCTAGCTCATGCTGCTCGCTAAATTTACATTTCTTTTCACGTCATTTTACCAAAAAAAAATAGCCACCACTCCTTAATTTCGTCAAATATTCAGCTTTTGCTGCACAAGTTTGGTTGCGTATAAACTTAACTTGATTGGTTTATGTATTTTGTTGTTTGGTTTCACTATACAATGCTTTATGTTCCACGAAATGCGTATGTTTAGCTATTTATGATTTATGTACTTTGATTACATAATGTCGTGTTAATCACTATTCAACTAACTGATGTTTCGGTCTACTAATGCATTTTCATCTAGATGTAAAAAAGTAACAACGACGACGATGCTGGCGTTACAAATGTGTTCGGTGTTTTTTCCGCTTCTTGTTCTGCGACTTACGAAAAAAATGGGGAAACTAATAATATGCTAATTAGCTATCGTGTTGCTACTTGCTAGACGTCTGTTCCCGATTGTACCTTGTATATCGTTCCTACAAAAGCGATGCTTGGCAGCAAAACGATATCCTTGAAGTATAGTTAAACTTAAAGAAAGATAAAGTACATATGTTCGATTTGTATCGACATTTATATCAACTCGAAAAAATAGCTCCAGAAATCGATTCTTTTTTTATTTCTAAATGTAATTTGTCAGTGCGGATGTTGCACACATAACTTATTAATGCACGTCGTCAGCAATTTTCAGCACGTTGTGTTCGTTTCGCCTGTACCTGGCTCGCTTTCCGATTCTCCAGCAGCAATCTATGTACCTATGTACCTATCAGCTGTAAATCACAGATGAATACAATCTAGCCGTTTCAATTGGAATAGTGTTTATGGCATGGGATTGATGTTTCCTTCCATGATTTATTCGCGTACGATGATCGACGGACGACGGCTGCCCGTGGAGGGTGCGCTAGAGTGCACTGGAGCAAATGTTGTATAGTGCTATGTCGGGTGGAAATGTATTTTGTATTGGGTTGCTTTCGGTTTAGTACACTATTCCTTGGAAATGTGCTAGTTTTAATTAGACTAGTACTTGAGATGTGTTCAGTGATGGTAGAATTGTTTTTTTTAGAAAATGTAGTTTGCCCACTGGCAACACTGTAGACGTTTTGAGACCACACCAATAGTTGCAGTGGACGCTGATTCAATCACCGTAATAAGTTGCTGCTTTTGCCCAACCTGACTAATCGAAGAAATGCAGTGGTGGATTTTCAGTCAACTTATTTCGATATGGTTGTGTACATATTTCTTATTTCAGGCAATACAATTTTCGTACGGCTTGAAGAAATATGATACACGAGTGAAACACGATACATTGTTTGTAACGGGAACTTTAAAAATCATCATGCGGCGAATGAACAAAATGCAATGAGTTATTTCTTAGAAGGCGGGAAATTCCTCGTTCAACATTGAACATTTTTGGGCGTTCTGAAATTAGACAGATGTGGATCTGTAATCTGTATTTATTCGACTGAAAAAATGCAAGTATGCTGTGGAGCTTATCGTGGGACCGGTAATGGTTTCCTGTGAACGAATCGCTTCATGTTCACGTTCGAATCAATCCTGCATTGTTTAAATTGTTCAGTCTGCTATTTATAAGTACGTATTGGTGTCGCATTCCAAATGAACCTTTATATTAACACAATATTTTTGTCTTATTAATGTACACCCAAATTCCGACGGATTGGTTTCAATCTCTTTTCGATGATATACTATTATCTTTTTGATAATAGACCATATTGCCTATTTCGGCAAAACATTAGATTAAATAACTTTGTCTGGTAACCTCCAATCAATATGCACCCTCTAACAAAGCATTTGGAAATAACCAGTCCAGAAACATGTCCCGATATCGCTCATCAGTGACGTTGACGTTGGTTATGACATCATCTGTGAAGAAAAATGGGCCCGATTTTCTCTCTCGGTGTTTTCTCTGTGACATTTTGTTGCTATTTTAGAAGTTTCCAGGATGTAAACCAGATTCATAATTCAAATTTTGAAAACGTTTAAGTGTTGATTCGCGAAAAAAGTGGAAGTGTCTTTCGGGAAGAACTGAAGAACAATTCGACAGGCGATCCGCTTCAGAAACGTAAGATCCCAGGATGGTGTGTCCAAGTAACAATTGAAGTTTTATAGCACGCTACAAGTCCAATCTAAGTTTTATGAATGGCTGTAAAACTATCATAAAACTTCAATTGTTGCTAGGGGTGGTGAAGCCCAGTATAAGGCCGTCTAATTTGAAGAATTTCGAACCCCACACTTGTTGCCGGAACAATATTGTCTCAAGCGACGGATCATGAAGATTCGACAACGTCTATCCCTAAGAAGTGGCATCGAAAGCCTTTAAACAAGGACGAATTTCACATTTTCGATACCGGTGAGATCGTTTCTAATAGTTTTTTTTTGCGTTTTCTTTTTAAATAATACTACTAATTATACTAAATATAGAATTATATAATCACCAGCTCCATTTTTTTTCGTCTTTTTATATCTCCGTCACCTATGAAAACTGTTTCGGCACCGAGCGTTTTCCATAAGTAGATGATAGGACTATTATAAAATAAAAACGCTTGTAAGGACGTGGTCAGGCGTGTGAAGTTGAGCGGGTTTACGTCATTGTAGATCGATTGCGAAGTCTGATATGATAATGGATATGCTCAATTCTGCAACTCCATCTATGATTTGTGGAGGTGTTCGTGCTATGCTATGCTATGCTATCTGAGAAGAAAAATGGGCCCATGATGCCAAGCATGATAGTTTGTTCATATACCTAGGGTAATGGCCTATTTTCGCTTTTTTCTATTAACACGCTATCCATTTGAAGCCGTTGGTTAGACCAGCGTCAGCCATCTTTGTTCGACACATTGAGTCAAATTGTAATTGTCGAGTAATTAATGAATTTGTGAGATTTATTAACCTTAACCCTCCTTAATAGGGTGAAAATAGGCTCTTTACCCTATTTAATCAAAAATAAACCGCATCTGAAACTATGGTTTTGTGGCAGTAGTCTGCGAACAGCTTGCTTAACCGAACGGTTATTTTTGATTGAAAATATCTTGTATAACCGACGGAGCATATATTGGAATAATAAGAGGTTGCATTTTCACCAATCAAAAGAAGAAATGCACAAAAAATTAATTGGTACGTTTGAAGATTAAAGCTTTCTAAGCGAAATATTAAAATTACTCGAACCTTTTAATATGGGCGATGTATTTCATTTCAGTGCCAGTCAGGTAAAACAAACGGTTGTCTACTTCCTACTTATGCCAAAGTCAGCGTTAAAAGCAGGCAAAGAGAGCGAGATCTAGCAGGCTCTCAATCTAGTGGGCATTGTCTAAAGAACAAAGAAATTTTGTCTTCATTCTTATGCTGTTTTCGGTTTTAGAAACGTGTCGCCCTAGGTTCGCCCCAATGTTTACGATATCCATACAAATCTGACAGCTACGAGCGAACCTAGAGCAACTCTGATCTAAAAACGAAATCAGCATTACTGTCATGAGCAAAGTTGACGTTATAGCGCTGTTTAGTCTCAACATACTACCAAGCGGGATTCATGGGTTCCCGCGTCACCACGGACCAAATATTCGCGATTCGGCAGGTTCTCCAGAAGTGCCGCGAATACAACGTACCCACACATCATTAGTTAATCGACTTCAAATCGGCATACGACACAATCGATCGAGATCGGCTATGGAAGATAATGCACGAGTACGGTTTTCCGGATAAGCTAACACGATTATTCAAAGCGACGATGGATCGGGTGATGTGCGTTGTTCGAGTATCAGGGACACTATCGAGTCCCTTTGAATCTCGAAGAGGGTTATGGCAAGGTGATGGTCTATCGTGCCTGCTGTTCAACGTTGCGTTAGAAGGTGTAATAAGGAGAGCGGGGGTAGACATGATCTTCAGGAAGTCCGTCAAGCTTCTTGGCTTCGCCGACGACATTGACATAATGGCACGGAACTTTGAGGCGATGTCGGAAACGTACATCAGACTTAAGGCTAAAGCCGGCAGGATTGGACTTGCCATCAACGTTTCGAAGACAAAGTACATTAGAGGAAGTGGTTCTAGAGACGACAATGTGAACCTCCCATCCCGAGTTTGGATTGACGGTGACTAAATCGAGATGGTCGACGAATTCGTGTATTTGGACTCACTGGTAACCGCGCACAATGACACCAGCAGAGAAATTCGGAGACGGATCTTGGCGGGAAATCGTGTCTACTTTGGACGCCGGAGGAAAAAAAATTCGCCGCCGCACGAAGTTGATTATCTACAAGACGCTGATTGGACCGGTGGTCCTTTACGGCCACGAGACCTGGACTATTTATGAAATAAGTGATTAAATAGAAAAATCTCATATTATCTTTGGACGAATGTTAAGTTGGTTCAATTACTTCAGTTTCAAATGTATAAAATAATCATAAGATGTACTTTACGTTTCCAAAAAATTGAAAAGATTTCTGCTATCATTATTTTCAGTAATAATAGAAACACTGAAAATACAAAAAATAGTGCTTTTAGACGTTTTTATTATATTTACACCACTCATCTTATCATAGGGAATCAAAGCGATTAAAATCATCAAATTCTTATTTCGTGTGACGATTACTTACATTACAAACACATATTCGATAATTTTTAAACAGGATACGTTTGCTAACGTATCTGTATCAAATGAAACTAATCATGACTACGTGTCTATTTTGTATGAATGTTTCAATTAGATTCAAGTACGACTGAATCAGCTGAAATAATTCATTATAACGAATTCATCAATGGAATGCGAGATTTAATCATAAAAAATATAATTTAATTCAAATGTCATTTTAGATCAGTCCCACTCGCGCTGAATTAAATTCATCCATCACCAACCATTGTACCAGTGAACTACTTAAGCAAAAAATTACGTGACACTATTGCGTGCTCCATTCATTTCAAGTGTATAGCGGAACGCATTTCAGTAATGAAGCAGAGAGGCAATAAGCTTGCTCAGAGGCCAGCTTCGCCTCGGCAACATCTTATGGCGTCGCTCGGCAAGGTTGTTAAATTTTGTCCTTTCCATGCACACTAATACAACTGGAGTGAAAATCGTATTTCCTGCAGATTTGTCCGACACTTCCTCCACCGATAGCGAGAATTGACGCCTGGGTGTACCGAATCTATTATATATATTTATTTTACCGACTTGTGGACAAAGTAATTGTTGTAACAGGTTTATAGTAGGCATGTCTCTTCCGTATCATATTTCATGCAATCGTGTTACCAATAATCAATAAAACTGTAGGAAAATTGTGGAAATGGAAATGCTTGGTTACTGCCCTGAGGTTTCGTTTGGAGAATTATTTGCTGGTGATGCCGTAGCCTAATGGAGAAGCACGGTTGTTGTTGAAAATTTTGATGGAGTACTATTTTCACGAACGGTACAGTGTCTCTAGGCGATAAAACTACTTACTCATTTTTTTTTCAGCCGAAGCACAGCCATTTTTGCATCTTTCACTGAAATGTGCTATTATTTCAATAAATAATCTTTGTTTGCTGAGCTTCAAGAAATGTTTTGTTAAAAATCAGGAAACAAATATCGCTTTACTGTTATATCAGTTTCAAAATTTGTTGACCAAAGCTATGAGAAGTTTTCCATGCTGAAATGAGTATGCAGTCATTTTACAGCCTGAACGAACGATGGCGTGAATGTTTGCTGTCGACGTGTGCATATCTGGTACCACTTTAATAACTTTCTGCATGCTGCGTTGTGCTAATTCTAAACTAAGACGAAATTGTAAGGAATTGAAAAATCGATTCGAATCTGCGAGTCACGAAAATAACAAAAACTAAAATACAAGCACTTTTGGCTTATCTAACAACAAACATAGTTTCATTTTTCAAGCTTATTCATGGTGTTTCATTCTAAAGGTTCTACACTAATCATCATGCTCTCTTCAATCCGGCTAATGTCATAAAACTATTCTGTACCCTTCTCTAGCGACATAATATGTACCCATACAAAGGTTAGACGCTTCTCTCCTGCTCATTTCTTTTGGCTAGATATATTTCTCACATACGACGAGTATGCATCGTGAACCTGTCGGTATCCGACTTTCTTCGATCATCATAAGTGTAGCTGTCCTGTATCGTTTGTTTTCGCGGCAATAAATTGCTATCAGGCGATGCGGGCGGTCATCTCCATCTCCCAGAGTGACGATGCCCTTTATCGCGTGTCATCTTCACCCTCGGACGAACTGCGGATGGTGTTGTAGGACGAGCTGCGGCTTTTCAGCATCCGCAGAAAGCTGCCAACGGCGAATATCGTGCGCCGGTGCCGGTGGAAGATGCCCTGGTACAGCGCATCCCGTAGTGCCTTGCGATCGTCTACAACGTCTGGTGGTGAGGAAATCGATGATTGAAGTGGTACCACTGGGCGTGTGGTACCACTCCGACCTGTGGGTGTGCAGAGTAAGAGGGAAACATGTTAGATTGATGTGATCATTCTGATGGTTTCTAAGAAGTACAGATAGTTTGCATCGGAGTGTCCTCGTGCAACAAGTACCTCGCAAAACACCAGTAGGGGTAATAATATGAAACTATGAGTATGACTATTAGTGTTTAGCTTTGTGAATCGTTGTTTGGTAATAAATTGAAAGAAGAATTTTGTTTCATTCATACTAGCGAACCTTAATTACTAGAAATTTGACCTCGGTTGTGAAACGCCCTCCATTTCTGATTAATTTAATTCACCAAGCGTTGTTCAAACTTTTGTCATTATTTATTCTTTGTGATAACTGATCTTCGAACGAATGGTTAGCCCCTGATTTGCAGAATACTCCTACACCATTATCGCTACGGGCATTAAATAATCTTGATTAAGTGTGTGAACACGATTATATTTAGGGATTTTGAGTATTGATTTTTGGTCGGTACGACATAGAAATATCGAAAGACGAAATGTCTAAAAGTCAAAATATTTGAAAATATTATGTCGAACCACCTCATCAACCCTCTTTAGACCCACCCCACAGTGGTCGGATACGCCACTAACGTGAACTTAATTCACTAGAGGCCAAACCATCGAATATATTCACAGGGTGTCTTTGGAGGAATTGTTCATATGAATATTCCCCACAATCTGATAACAATTGAAATTAGGCATGGCTTACTATGATTGAACTAAAAAAATTAACTTTTTTTACTGTCGAGGTAGAAAGTTGGTGTCTTCGACAAAGTTTTAGGAATGCTCATAGTGAAGAATTTTGTTGAAGAATTTGATCTTGTAGAACTAAAGGTTATCGGCGTTTTCTATGGCAACCCTCTTAAATCTAGTTTTTTTATATAACTTTTTTCATTATGACTTTTCGTGCAAACTATGTTCAAGACAAATGTGTAGGTATCAAAACTACATAATATTGTCGAAGAATGTATGTAAAAATACTCATTTATTTCAAAGTTATTGAATATTGTTACATTTTTTTACACCAACTTCAGCTACGCATAAGAAAGAAAGGTGCAAACCAAAATGTACGAACAGGCATTTTTTCACTGTCTAAAGTATGCACAATTAATCTAAGAAGGTTTGGTGCGTGGCACTCTAGAATAGGGTTGGGAAAAACAAAGAATTTAAAAAAACCGGTATTTTCGGTATTGGAAATGAAAAAAAAAGGTAAAACGGGTAAAATCCGGTTTAAAAAAAATTACAAACTGTGTTAATAAAATAATCGCACAACATACAAAGCACATTGAGCATTCGATCAATTAACAGAGAACATGATTTACTTTCAAAGTGCTCCAATATCGAAAAAGCTTTATGTATGATTTGATTACTCTTATGGTATTGTGAATCTTGAAGTCCAGGGGCGGGAATAGCGTAATTGGCAAATCGATTGCCTTGTACGCTGCTCACCTAGGTTCGATTCTCAATTCCGCAAAAAGGGGTTAGAAATTTTTCTAGATATTTTTCTAACTCGAAAAGAGAGCCGTACGACCCTAAGGTAAAAACCTCTATAATCAAAATAAAAAATGGTAGCATCTGGTTTCTGCATCGTAGTATGCAAAGTGTCGTTGCTTATTAGTCGAAAATACTTGGAAAATCATACCTTAAGTTACTGTTTTCTGGTTATCCAAATACTCGGACTCAAAGGTGATGTTCACCAAGAATTGTCAGCATGTCGAAAACGAAAACGCTATTATACGACAGGTTGATCAAGGTCAGATTTCTCACTGGTATCCAAAAGTGCCATTCGAACACTCATACTCAATTTATGAAACCGCTTCAGTATAAATTCCGCCTTGTCTTGAAAACCAGTGCTTTGTAACAATCTTCTTTTAATTTCATTTCAACGTACCCCGAGGCAGTATTGCTGATGAAAACCGTAGAATATATTGTCAGAGTTCTATGATAGGTCTGTGCGTTATAGATTTCCAGTAGAGTGAATAATTTGAGTACAAAATGGAGTATGTGAGAATATGGAGTTGATTGATTTTGTCTTGTAGATTTTCTTGTTCCTCCATAGTTTGATAAGTTTTATTTGACATGTGGGATTTTTTCGGGTTGTTAAATTAAGCTGTATCCCACTGCTTACATAAGCACTATTCCCCTGGTTATATCATTATTAAAGAGTCCTAAAACAAGCAAACTAATTGTGCATGGGACCTAATTTGAAAACACTAGCAAGTGAAAAGCTTTTAAAGAGTTTTATAGCTATACAACAATAAAAACCTTTTATTAAATAGTTCTTCCTAACAAATTACCGAACATACCGGTTTTTCATTCTTATAAAACCGGTATTTCGGTATAGGATATTTGGACGGTTTTACCGATTTTCGGTAACGGTACTCCCAACCCTACTCTAGAACCCTATGAGTAGGGTAAGCTAACTTTATCAAATAGAGGTAGGGTTACCGCCTCTAGTGGTATTTTGACCAGTAGAATTTTACTGAGCAGGGGATAGACTTCAAGAGACACACGGGTCTGCAATGAAATCAATTAGAATTTCGAATTAAAGTGATTAGTCGACAGAATTTTGGAGCGCTTCCATTGCTTTTTATTGTATAAAACGCTTAAAAACAAATAAATATGCACTGTTTTATTTCTTATGTAGCTCGTAGCACTAGGAGGAAAAATATCTTATTTTCTTCACATTCACCGTAGAGTGTAATGTTTTGGTAAAGCATTTCTGTGCCGCTCACATTTAGTTGTATGTTTTTGCATTTGTTAACAGTTTTGTTGATTTAGTTGGATGTAGTGATTCGCTTTCTCGGATATTCACAAAGAATCCAAAAGCACCAACCACTCTCGCTGTGAAGGATTACCCGAGCGAGCTTTGCGCTGCTCCTCAATAAACAAACACGGGGTGTGAAATCACACTTCAGTTTCTTTTGAGAATCTTTGTGAGGAACATTAATTCATTGAAGCGAAGGTTCAATGGGGTAAAGTAAACCCAAATGGCACTTTTAAAATAATATTTGTCAACGCCTGAAGGGTCCTTCTTAACAATTAGGTCCTGCAACCCGAGGATGATGTTTATGAGGACTGAGTGTTGGGTGATTCCTGGTAAAGAAAAGGGCAAAATAATCCAAAGGATTTTTCCGGGCGAATTCTGATTTACCTGAACGAAGACATGGAATTCGCCTCCAAAAACCGGTGTCGCAAACCCTAAGCAGGGTTTTTTTTCAATAATTGCTTTCGATACTAATCCAGCGCTTTCGAAGATTGGAAATTCAATAAATCAAAAAAATCGATTTCAAATTGGCGAAATTTGAAGACAACCTCATGACTTCTAATCAAACCATTTAATTGTTTAACCCTTACAAGTCTGATCATATTTTTGTTTCGATTATAGACATTTTAACCTTAAGGTCATTCGCTTCTTCATTCAGGTTAGAAATTTTCCTATAAAAAATCTCTATTCCTGTGTGCGGGGTTGGGATTCGAACATAGGTGAGTTGCGTACATGACATTCAATGTACAAACTCCGCTATGCCCGCTCGAGTCTGATCTTGTTTCGATGCGAGTATTAGGTTGGTATAAACATAGTTGATATCAAATATGCAGTAGTTTAGAATTTTCGCTATTCTAGTTACCTCATACACAAGATATTGAATTTTTAATTGTATTCTCAAATAAATTTTTGTCGAAAAAGCATTTTTCAAAATTTTAGTTTCTGTTAAAAATCCGGGCCCCCTTCAAAACTTCGGCCCGGTGAGGAAAAACACCGCCCCTCCCCCCTTCTCGGCGGCCCTGGTGTCGACAGATCGACAGCCACGAACTTGAGATGCTAAGTTCGTGGCTGTCGATCTATTGTATGTATGTGCAAATCTAGTTGAATATGTAATAAACATTTCCAGTCATTCGTTATCGAGCGCTCAGTCGAGATAGAAGTCTTTTATTGCTAGTCCGTGCAGCCTATAAGGATAAAGAATAGTGGTAATCCGCGATCAAGGTTGCGTTCTTGCGCACTCTCTGCCTCATCGAGGTTTCAGTGTTTTTGCCCTTCTTTGGTGTTTCTGTTTCTGAGTACCGTTAGCCAGTCAGAGACCAGTGAAGCAGCGTTCTTCTAATAAGCCGTCTGGATACCGTTACATACACAAGTTAAGTATTTGTTTACGTTTCCCCTTCTTGGTTCCCTTACCAATGTGCACCGGGCAATAGGCCCGTGCAAAAATGACTTCCCCTGGCGGGGGGTGGGCGCAGCGTAGTTGGTAAATCGATTGCCTTGTACGCAGCGCACCTGGGTTCGAGTCCCGACCCCGCACATAAGGTTAGAAATTTTTTCATAAGAGATTTTTCTAACCCGAAGAGGCGAATGATCTTAAGGTTAATAAAACCGCTATAATAAAAAAAACTTCCCCTGACGGCAGTTCATCTCAAGGTGAGATGGACGTTTAAACAAAATCGGCTCCCCGGCTCAAAGTATATCCAAGCTCGGCCACTGGGCCATTCGTGATCTTCTTTCGGACCAAAGATAAAAAGTGTTGGAATCTGTTGCAGATTTCTCGAGTTCTGACGGATCGGTATTCGGCCGTGACAGAAATATCGAAAATTCGCCCTGACAAGCTTCGGGTGGTTGTTAACAGTTTAAATCAGGCAAATGATATTGCTGGCTACGGGCCCTTTACGAAGGAGCACAGGGTGTATATTGCAGCTAACAGGGTTGAAGTCAGAAGGGTCGTTTCCAATTCGAGTCTGAATTGCGAGGACCTGCTAAAATATGGGACTGGCTGTTTCAAAGACCCCATGCTGAAGCCAGTGAAGATACTGGAGTGCAAACGTTTACATTCAGCATCAGCCGCAGCTGACGGGAAGAAAATATACGTCAACTCAGACTCTTATCGGGTGACCTTCGCCGATTCTGCTCTACCCAAATACCTCCTCAAGTGACAAGGTTCGTCTACCTTTTCGCCTCTTTGTGCCGCGGGTCATGAACTGTACAAATTGTACACAATTGGGACACAGCCTCCCATTGGAGCAATAAAGCCCGTTGTGGGAAATGCGGTGGGAATCATGTGGATGATTCCTGTGGAAGAGATGTCGAAAAATGTCTCTACTGTGGGGGAAACCCACATGATCTCCCTTCATGCCCCGCATACAAACAGCACGAGGAGAATCTGAAGCGTTCCCTTCAGGGACGCTCTAAGCGATCTTTTGCAGAAATGCTTAAGATAGCTACGTCACCTATCTCTACGAAAATCTATACCAACCTGTCTACTGACGAAGGCGACTGTGATGAACCCCTGGAGGGAACATCTTCTGCTGTACCTAGAAGCAATAGAAAAAGGAGAAACATTTCCTCTCTCAAGCTTCGTCGTAAAGGCCAGAAGGTGTCTCTTCATGGCCCCCCTATAATAACTACTCAAGGAACTACTGGTGCAAATCCGAAGCAAGTCGCTCCCTGTCTCAGTAACTTGAGCTCAGAAAAGGAGTTCCCAGCACTTCCAGGAACATCAAAACCCCAAGTGTTCCCATATCTTAGCCAGGGAAAGAAAACAGTGCTGACTTCATAAATTTCTCTGGCATTGTGGACCGTATTCTTACAGCTTTAAATATTTCTGATCCCCTTAAAAGCATCTTGATAAGCTTTCTCCCGGCAGTAAAAACATTCTTGATGCAGTTCACTGCGAAATGGCCCCTCCCTTCAGCGATTGTATTCTTCGATGGCTAATTCATCGAACGAGGTTAAGGATTTAATCACTGTTCTACAGTGGAATTGCAGAAGCATTATCCTGAACAACGATTCCTTTAAAATCTTACTAAATAATATGAAATGCGATGCATTTTCACTATGGAAGACATGGTTTACTTCAGAAATAAACCTACACTATTTTAACATTTTTCGCTTGGATCGAGAAGACTCTTACGGAGGAGTACTTTTGGGAATCAAAAAGTGCTATTCTTTCAATCGAATCGACCTCCCCTCGACACCAGGCATTGAAGTTGTCGCTTGCCAATTGCATTGCTTCCACCTACATCCCCCCTAGAGCCTCAGTTAGCCATCGACGGCTTTGCGATATTGCGGAACTTCCTCCGAGGATAGTTTTAGGTGACTTCAACTCCCTTGGTACGGCCAGTCGGTTGTCTTCATGACGATAATCGATCTACCTCAATTCATCAGTGTTGCGACAACTTTAATATGACCATTTTGAATACGGGTGAAATGACACGGATTCCAGACCCCCCCTCCCACCAGCGCGTCCCAGCGCCTTAGATCTGTCCCTCTGCTCGACATCGCTGCGGTTAGATTGCATGTGGAAGGTAGTCTCTGATCCCCACGGCAGCGACCATCTGCCAATCGTAATTCATATTGCTAACGGTTCAGGGCCACCGAATACAATCAATGTTTCATATGACCTCACACGAAATATTGATTGGAAGAGCTACGCGTCCGCGATATCCGACAAAATCGAGTGCATTCAAGACCTTCCTACGAAGGAAGAGTACGGGTTCCTGGCTGGCTTTATTCTCGATACCGTGATTCAAACTCAGACTAAACGCGAACTCACGCGGGCGTCCTCCCAATCCATGGTGGGCAATAGAGTGCTCAGACGAGTACGCGGAGAAGGCTGCTGCGTATAAGACCTTCCAGGACGACGGACTGCCAGATAGCTACCGACAGTACTCGATGGCGGAAACGCGCATGAAGAGTTTGATGAAAGCCAAAAAAACGTAGCTACTGGCGCCGGTTCGTCGACGGATTAACGAGAGAAACATCGATGAGCACTCTTTGGAGTACGGCCCGGCGCTTACGAAACCGAAACAGTACTAACGAGAGCGTGGAATATTCAAACCGTTGGATATTCGATTTTGCCAAGAAGGTTTGTCCGGATTCCGCCCCGACACAGAAGATCTACCGCGCCGCGTCTCCTCACGATAACGCGAACGAAACACCGTTTTCGATGGTGGAGTTCTCACTTGCTCTCTTGTCATGTAACAATAAAGCCTTAGGGCCAGACAGAATCAAATTTAACTTGTTAAAGAATCTGCCAGACTCTGCCAAGAGACGCTTGTTGAATTCATTTAATAAGTTTCTTGAGGGTAATATTGTCCCTCATGACTGGAGGCAAGTGAAGGTCATCGCCATTCAAAAACTAGGAAAAGCAGCCTCCAACATATGGGGCTTTTGATTCAGTTTCTATCAAAATTCTTTCTGAGAAGCTGCACCAGCATAGTCTTTCACCGACTCTAAACAACTTTTTGCAAAACTTTCTGTCTGAAAAACATATGTATTTTTCGCATGGTGACTTATCGACATCACGAATTAGCTACATGGGTCTTCCCCAGAGCTCATGTCTAAGCCCCCTTCTCTATAAATTTTACGTGAATGACATTGACGAATGTTTTGTCAATTCCTGCACGCTATGCCAGCTTGCAGATGACGGTGTAGTCTCTTTTACAGGACCCAAAGCCGTCGATCTGCAAGGACTATTGCAAGATACCTTGGACATGTTGTCTGCGTGGGCCCTCCAGCTGGGTATCGAGTTCTCCACGGAGACAACTGATCTAGTCGTATTTTGAAGGAAGCGTGAACCTTCACAACTATAGCTTCAATTAATGGGTCAAACTATTGCTCAGGTTTCAACTTTCAAATATGTCGGGGTTTGGATTGACTTTAAAGGAACCTGGGGATGTCACATTAGGTATTTGAAACAGAAGTGTCAACAAAGGATCAACTTTCTCCGTACAATAACCGGAACATGGTGGGGGCCACCCAGGAGACCTGATCAGGCTGTAGCAAACAACGATATTGTCGGTGATGGAGTACGGGAGTTTCTGTTTCCGCTCCGCTGCGAATATACATTTCATCAAACTAGAGCGAATACAATACTGTTGCTTGCGTATTACTTTGGGTTGCACGTACACGACACATACGATGAGTCTAGAAGTGCTGGCGGGCGTCCTTCCGCTGAAAAAATGATTATGGGACCTCGATTATCGACAATCGATTGCTCATCCGATTCGATATCTTGAACGCGTTAGTAATTGCAAATTTCAAAAGGCTTGTGGAAAAAAAATATCAATCCTTCTTCATATTATCCCAATCTCTTTCATGATTCTGATTCAACTGTATTCTTCGAAACATCCATGAAAGACGAGATTCGTGGAATCCCGGATCACATACGTCCGCAAGTTATCCCAAGCATCTTTTATAGCAAATCTCGAGAAGTCGACTGTAATAGGATGTTTTACACCGACGGGTCAAGCCTCGACGGCTGCACTGGCTTCGGAATATTCAATCAAAACCTCACCGCCTCATTCAAACTCAATGATCCTGCTTCAGTTTACGTCGCAGAACTTGCTGCTATTCAGTATACCCTTGGGATCATTGATACTTTGCCCACCGATCATTACTTTATTGTCTCGGATAGCCTCAGCTCAATCGAGGCTCTCAGTTCAATGAAACCTAGAAAGCACATTCCACATTTTCTGGAGAAAATCTGGGAGCGCCTGCGTACTTTGTCTGTAAGGTCGTACAAAATTACCCTAGTTTGGGTTCCCTCGCATTGCTCCATTCCACGTAATGAAGAAGCGGACTTTTTAGCTAAGGCCGGCGCTTTACAAGGTGACATATGAAAGACCAATTTGCTTCCACGAATTTTTCAATTACTCATCAGAGAACCCGTCGAAAGTTGGCAAACCTCGTGGAGAAATGGTGAACTAGGACGGTGGCTACATTCGATAGTCCCTAAGGTATCGACGAAACCTTGGTTCAAGGGGATGGGTATGGGTCGTGACTTCATTCGTGTTATGTCCCGACTCATGGCAAACCATTACACGCTGGATGCAAATCTCCGGCGTATTGGGCTCGGGGATAGTGGTCTGCGCTTGTGGCGACGGCTATCACGATATCGAGCACATTGTCTGGGCGTGCACCGAGTACAGTTCCGCCAGGTCTCGGCTTATGGACATCCTCCGGGCCCGAGGAAGACCACCCAACGTCCCGGTTCGAGACGTTCTGGCAAGTCGTGATCTTCCCTATATGTCCCTCGCATACACCTTCCTAAAAATCATCAATATACAAATTTAACTGCCCCTTTTTTCTATCATTCTCAGTCTTCCGCCTGTACCATACACCCACGGAGGTTTGATGCGACTTCAAGGCGACACCAAACATCTCTGTCGAATGAGCCAACAAACACGGGACCTACGTACAAACCACACGCGCAACTCGAGCTCCGATCCGCATCTGAGCCGTACTACGAAATCGTCTGGAAGAACCCCTGCCGACTCAAGGAGGAACACCCGGCGTTCCAGTACATAATTCTTCCCGATGAAGGCCACCCGTGTCTGCAACCTATGTCGTTGATCTCCCGATGCCTGAAACTGAAAGTTAATAACTTTCTTCCCTGCCATCTTTGTCCACTCTCCCTCTCCTGACTCTTATACCCAGAAGTATCAACCCCTACCCCCCCCCCCCCCTCTCCAGCAAATATCTTCCCGAAGCATTTAGCTCTTTCTGTCTCTTCTAGTTATAACTATTACATTATATAATCTCATTGAAAATGCCCAACTTTACTACCACAAAACATAACTCTAATTAAACTCCCCGAATTTTTACAAAATTAAATCACGCCCTCTAGTTATTTCTAGTTTTAATATAGTTATAAAAATTGTCCCCCTTAGTTAAAAATTCTTTGCTTCAATAATCTCCCTGCCAAAAATATCAAACCATATTGCCATAAAAACTAAATGACCCCCATAGACTTACGAAACTTATATTACCCCCTTAGTTTTAAGTAATTTAAAATAAAAAGAAAAACAAAATTGGCACCTTTAAGCTAACGCAAACCTGCCTTATCAAATAAACGAATTGAATAAAAAAATCGTTGAATGCTCCAAATATGTGCACGAAAATAAATTTAAAATTGCAAAATATTTTTTTCTGTGTAGGAGTTACAGGAGAAAAACTGAACATTTGTTAAAGTAAAGAAAAAGATAAGTAAAACGTATAAAGTAAATAAGAGATATGTAAAATGGAGAAATATGTTTGCATTCGATATGTGCAATACATGTTTCGTCTTGATTTTTTTTAGTTCAGCACAATATATATCCCCTTAACATGAATAAAGAGTCAAATTGAAAAGGAAAACTTTCGGCTTTTCATTGAAATTTACTCAATAATCTGTCTAGAATCCATCCAGTGTAATGCACATGCTCGTTTGGAGTGACATGGCGCACAAGCAGAAATTCCCTGCAACGTTGGTGCATTTAATGTTTGAGTTTCTAAATGTTCCCTAGTTTTACAGCTGTCATGATTGTACATACAAAGTTGATAAGTAGTAATAGAGTAAATATAATACCTATTGCCGCCGCCGGCGATTTCGGTGATCCGAGCTCGTCGCTGAACGTTCGCTCCTTCAGCTTCCGGTGTTTCATAATGACGGCGGTGGTAGTGGTGGCGGCCGAGTTCGACGTCGAGGAATGTGTGGTGGTGGTGGCGGTGGTTGTGGTGGTAGTGCTGGCAGCACTGGTACCACCAGCACTTGCTGCCGAATTGCTCTGGGATTCGATTAGGTTCAGTTTCATGGCACGCTTGGCCAACTCGGTGTCCGTGGCGATGCTGGTGGCCGTCGTGGGGGAGAGTGTACCTCCGGAGCCCGAACCGCCAGACGTTGGCGAGGTGGGTGACGTTGTTGCGGTTGGCGACTTGAGTGGAATGGGAATTTCCAAATCGATCGATTTCTGACTAACAGCACTTTGCGACAGTGTAGAACGATTATCACAGATTTGTCTTTTGGGCTCGATATCCATAATTGAAACCATGGTTTGTCGTCCGGGTTGGTTGCATGGATTACTTCCCTGTTTGACTGGAAACAGCCCCTTGATGGTTGCTGCTCCAGTTGGTGGGCAAATGGCGATGACGGTGACAGAGATGATGGTGGCTGTTATTACTGCATACAATATCTCTCACCATCATAGTACTTGTAGATCTAGCGTGATTGTAGAAGTTTACGGTGGCCTTGCTTCACTTTCGTCAAAGCTAAAACTTGGAATATCTAAACGGTTGTCGAGTTTGAAATCGTAAAAATGAGGTTGCAAGAAACAACCGTTGTTGTTGTTTAGACGAGAATCACTGATATTTTGCGCACTACAATTGTCTATTGGAATAGAAGTACAAATGTTGTCGTTCACTGTTTTCGACTCATCGGTCAGAAAATTTTCAGAATAGTCAGTCAACGTGATTTTCGGTAATTCCAGCTCTCCCTGTTCTAACTTTAATCTGGATAAGCCATCAATTATTTTTTCGAGCTGTTCTGATTTTATTTTATGAGTAGGATGATTGTCCATAAAATTCGCTTTCGCATCACTTTTCCCGGGAAAGATCTCATGAGATATCACTTGGTCCCCTCCGTTCGATTTATACACCTTGATTGCTGATTCCTCGCCGAGATGTAAAAACTTTTCTGAAAATCGTTCCTTCAACTCTTCCGCACGCAGCGTACACGCACTCAAATAGTCTAAATGCCACTGAACACTTTCATTATAGTAACAACTTGCAACTTTACTAAAGCTCGCTAATCGTTCGTTGGCACTAGTTTCGCTACTGTCCTGAGCACGCTGTCGAACACAACCGAACACATCGTCATCATCTTGTTTGTGGCCTAGCTGACCCAATTCGTTTGAAGCACTTTGCCACAACGTTCCCCCGTGTGTAACGTTTTTGTTGCTACACCGGACATCGTAGTCACGTGAAAGTGCTTTGTGTTGTTCCTGATTGCCACATGGAGCGTGACCTCCAGCCGGTGTATTAGCGGCTCCTAAATACTTCCCATTACGGTCCAAAATGCGTCGAATGTCGGCATATGTTTTCGCGTTCCGTAGCTGTTGATATTTTTCGGGAATCAGTTCATCATTTAGAGTCCAACGTTCATTGCTTCCCGTGCTGTAAATGTGAAACTTTTCACATAGTCTAAGCTGGTTCCGGCGCAAACAAGGCTCTCGATGTCTGAAACAACAAAAAAGAAGAACGGTTGTCATACGGGTTGCGACATGAAACATTCTATTTACTGTATCAATATTAAGCAAGCGACTGGTAATGAGTTTCCATATAGTAGCTAGTCTCGAATATTAATTTATTTTATGTACAAACGATTTGGTAGGAATAACCACCAATGTACGGGTTTGATATGGCGAATACCATCCTCTAGATTTGAGACCGAAACAGAGTACTTCGTGATTGACGCAGCCTCAGGGCTTATTTGAGAAGCTTCACTGCAATCAAATGACAAACAGATTTTCCAAACTCTTCTATTCTGTTTGGGCATTTAGATTACCCCTGTTATGTCAAACAGTTACGTCATAGTATTTTAAACGTACTGGAAATTATAAATGACGATTAGAATTAATTGGCTCGATTGGCATGTTTCCCATCTTATTCGGAGATTTGTCATGTCGTTGCGTCATTTTCCTGATCGGAAGAGAAAATGAAGTGAAAGAAAAAGGTAGGGAAATTGAAAATAATACCATAATATAATCACACTGCAAAACAAATAAGCTGTCTGGATTCTTCACCTCCGAAGGTACCGTACTTGTGAAGCCTATACCGTCCATTAAAGCATAATACTATGTTTTCAGTATAGTGTGAACGTAGTCACATGTTGAAAAAAATTAAAGGGTTGTGTGCAGGACACGACCACGGCGACATTGAAAATGTAGTGTGCAATATAATTCGCTGCGTCAGCGGTAAACCATGATCATGAGTTATGTTCTATCAATGACAACGACTTGGGTGGAAGGCCCAACTCCTACCAGCAGAAGGCAATGGATTCTTCACATTTCCTTTTGATCATGGCCATATGAGCCTGCCTATTTCTAGTTTTCCGTGTTATGTTAACTGATTCGCTTTAGAATACCTATCTTTCAATTTCATTGCCTTCGTTTCTCTTAGTCTTAAATTTGCCGAAAACAGGCCACAAAATCGAGACAATAATCGAAATATCGCACGTTTACTCTCTTCACAAATATGGTCGGACAAAGTATTCATTTTGTCGAGTAGTCGTTGACAACCGGGTTGTCAAACATCAATTGAGTTATTTGATGTCAACGAAACGTGCACATATTTTATGTGTTTCAAAATATACAATTATACGTGGATTAATCTATATGAAATGGAAAAAACAGCGTTATATTTTACGAATACTTCAAACATTTTACATCGTTCGTCATCATATTAAAAGTATGTACAGTTTTTCCGCACATATATGAAAGCTAAAAATAACTACTTAGATAGTGCGAAACCATGCATATGATATGACGAATTTCGCGCCAACTCGAACAAATGTTGACAGCACCCTCTCAGATTTTAATGAAACTTTCTGTACATGAAGACTGTCACAAAAACCCACTTTGCCTACTTTGTTTTTTATCCAAAAATGAGCTAGACTGTCTTTTGAATAGGGCCAAACTATTTTTTACCAATTTTTGCCTTTCTCCTATAGAAAGGTTATGCAATCACTCTGAACATCGTCAACTTAATCCCGGCCCAGAGGGCCGTCTGTCATATACCATTCGACTCAGTTCGTCGAATTCGGCAAATGTCTGTGTGTGTGCGTATGTTTTTTTTTAGAGAGCTGTAAAAAAAATTTCAGGAAAACGCTGAGACCTGAGGGAAAATGTACAAAAACCCCAATGTCTCAGGGAACGGGTTTGGGCTGCCATCACCCGACCCGCTAAAAAACCACTGCTCCAGCCCAGAACCTGATTCACCCCCTTCACTACCTTACGGCATTACTTCCATGTGCATAGCACCCATTCTAATTCAACTACTTACTAGCTCGTTTCTTCCGCAGGGTTACAGCACCACTCGTCGACACACCACCAATTCTCCACCATCCACACAGACTGGCAGCTTCTGCATAGCAGTCGGAAAGCTAGCTGTGAGTCGAGACTTAGCGCTCCTCGCCTACGAAGACAATCTGGGCGGCAAACTTCAGATTGTCCAATTCACCGAGCCCTTCGGCTCCCTTGTGCCAGTTAGCACCGCAACTCCCTTCTCGCACCATTCAGCGCCGTTGAGCACCAGACTTGTTCGCGAACTACTCGGTCTAGTCCCCAACGATGGACCTAGCCTACTCCGACGGAGAATTCCCCGGCGAGAGTTCTCCCGAAACCGAGCCAACCAACCAGGTGTCGAGGTCAGTTCGGCGATTCCGGTGGAGCAGGGCGTCCGGTTCGCTGATGCCCCGACGACCTGCGACTGGTGGTATCTCGTCGCAGTCAACTCAGTCTAGTCCCCGGCGGTGAATCTTGCTTACGCCGACGGAGAGTTCCCCGGCGAAGGAAGCTCTCCCGATACCGATTCTTCTTTTGTTTCAGCACCACAATTTATTGAACCCTTTGGCTCCCTGTACGGTGGCATAGCCTACTCTCGAGCTACCCGGTAGGGTGTCGAGGTCGGTCCGGCGATACCGGTGAAGCCTGACTTCCGGTTCATTGGCGCCCCGACGACCCGAACCCGGAGCTACGTCGCGTACTACTCAACTGGTCCCCGTCGGTGGACCTAGTCTACACCATAACTCCGCTAGCGAATGACGGATCTCAATAGTGGCATGTCTGTAATAATATACGTACATGGAACTATTGAGAACCAGAGCTTCAGGTCCAAAGCCCTGGTAAAGGAGGATGGTTGTGATGATCTGGGCCGAGGTCACCACGTAAAGCAAGGTAGGTCATAACCCCAATTCCAAGGCGTGAAGCGACCCGTGCCGAGGGATGAGTGATCGAGGAGGTGAAAAAGATGCTCGATCGTTAACGGAGCCTGTGGGGTACCTGGGCAACCCCCACAGTAAGCGTCCCTTACCACGCTAATGCGGAGCTCTGGCGTGGCGGACATTTATTTCTCGCGCGACTCGTGGGATTTTACATGGAGTTAACAAAAAATAAAAATAAACAGTCGGAGGTGCCAAACCCCTTCGCTAGAGGTGGTTTGGCGAGGTCTCCCCCCCGTGGGGAGAGTAGTGGAGCGATGAGTGCTGCATCTGAAAGCACCAGTGACCCCCCAGCAGCAGTAGGCAATAGCCCTACCAACGCACCGGACGGGCCATTATCGACGATGCGCAAAGTGGTGGAGCAGCTCGATGCAATAATCGAGTACACTAGCGCAAAGCAAAATATAAGCAAGGAGTTAAAACAGAGTCTCCTGGAACTCCGAAAAACTGTTCGTGTCGCAAGACAGAAACAGCAGGCTTATGCTAAGAGGGTGGAATGTCGGGAGAAGTCCGACAGAGAAACCCAGACAGTGGCCTCCAAGAAGGAGGGAAAAGAGAAGGTCGATACGGGCACTCAGACAGTGCCCTTCACCTTCTATGGAGCAGCCACGTCGCTTGAAGCGGCGGCCAAGTCCCCCTCGAAGGGAAAAGACAAGGGCAAGGGCAATCGCAAGACGGCGTCGAACGCGAAGCGCCCTAGGAAGTCGCCAGGCGAGGGTGCAAAAAGCGACACCACACGGCGTGCAACCGTTAAGGTCAAACGCTGTTTGGGCGAGGTAAGCGAGGGTGAGAGTGACCTCGCTGAGCAGAGCGTTGGTACCAGCAACCCGGCGCGACCGGGGCAGGGGGGCCCAAACCCCTGGACGCTGGTCACCAGGAAGAAGCCGGCACCGGCACCGGAGGTACCGCGACCCGCGAAGAAGGCCAAGGACAGAGGCGAGGCCTTATGGTTGAAAACCGACAAGGACAAATATGCCGATGTCCTAAAGTCGATGAAGGCGGCCGAAAGCCTCTCGGCCCTTGGGCAAGATGTGCGTAGCGTGAGACGCACCAACACGGGAGAAATGCTTCTGGTGCTGAAGCGAGGCGCACAATCTAGTGCGGTATACAAGGCCTTGGCCCAAGAGGTCCTTGGAGAAGGCGCCCAAGTCAGGGCGCTAGGAGCGGAAATGACTCTGCAGTGCAAGCATCTGGACGAGTTCACGACCGCAGAAGACGTCGTCGCAGCCGTTAAGGAACATTGCGACGTCACAATCGAGCGGGCCTCTGTGCGATTGAGAGATGGACCCTCTGGCACCCAAGTAGCCTACCTCAGGCTACTGAAGGCGGATGCCAAAAAGGTAACCGAGAAAGGGAAGCTGAAGATCGGCTGGTCGGTATGCCCTATTAGTATACCCCAGCCGCCTTCAGTGGATAGGTGCTATCGGTGCCTTGAGTCCGGCCACAAAGCCTACGAGTGCAAAGGCATAGATAGGAGCAAACCATGTCGTCGCTGCGGCGAGGAGGGACATAAAGAGCGGGGGTGCACTAAGGCACACAAGTGCCTTATCTGCACCACTAAGAAGCAAGCGCATAAACATACTATGGGCGGACCTTCGTGTCCCTTCGGTGAGTTAAATAAGAAGAAGCCGTGAACGTCACACAGCTAAATCTTAACCATTGTGCAGCAGCCCAACAGCTGCTGTGGCAGTCGGTCTCGGAGTCTAGGACAGATGTCGGCCTCTTATCAGACCCGTACCGCATCCCTGCCGGCAACGGCAATTGGGTGCCGGACGGGTCTGGAATGGTGGCAATCTGTACAACGGGACGGTTCCCGGTTCAAGAGGTAATACACCCCTCCGCCGAGGGTGTGGCGATTGCCAAGATCAATGGTGTGTTCTATTGCAGCTGCTACGCCCCACCAAGGTGGCCAATAGAACAGTTCTACCAGATGATCGACAGGCTCTCGTCGGACCTAGTGGGCCGGAAACCGGTAGTCATAGCGGGAGACTTTAACGCTTGGGCAGTGGATTGGGGCAGCCGCTGTACAAATAGCAGGGGTCAAGCGCTAATGGAAGCGCTTGCGAAACTCGATACTGTGCTAGCTAATAATGGCTCCGCTAGTACATTCCGTAGAAACGGAGTGGAGGCGTGGATTGACCTAACATTTGCCAGCCCGAGTCTGGCTCCAGGCAAGGAATGGAGGGTAGACGAAGGCTACACCCATAGCGATCATTTAGCAATCCGCTTTAAGATCAACTATGGTGTGCAGCATCCGAGGGCGGGAGATCCCTGTCAGGTACGCGGGTGGAAGTCCAATCACTTCGACAGCGAAGCTTTCACCGCGGCCCTGGGACTGGAGGCCAACACCGACAGTCTAAGCGGGGATGCGCTGGTAGCTGTTCTATCACGCGCGTGCGACGCCACTATGCCGAGAAAAACACTGCCAAGAAACGGTAGATGCCCGGTATACTGGTGGAGTGCCGAGATTGCGGCCCTACGGTCAGCCTGCCTCAGAGCTAGACGTAGGATGCAAAGAGCTCGCACCGAGGATGCAAGAGAGAACCGCCGTGAAGTGTTTCGAGCTGCGAAATTGGTCCTTAACAAGGCTATTAAAAGCATCAAGAGAGCGTGTTTCGACAACCTGTGTGAGAGTGCCAACGCGAATCCGTGGGGTGACGCCTACCGGATTGTGATGGCCAAGACCAAAGGGGGCTCCTCACCCCCAGAACGGTCTCCGGACCGGTTGGCAACGATTATCGATGTACTCTTCCCGTCTCGAGCCACAAGCCCCTGGCCACCTGCACTACGAGACAGTGCGGGCACGGTCGAAATGGTGGCTCCAGTGACGAATGAAGAACTACTCGCAGTGGCTAAATCCCTAGCAATGAACAAAGCTCCAGGGCCGGATGGAGTTCCAAACAACGCTCTCAAGGCAGCGATCATAGCAAACCCGAACATGTTCAGGCTAACTATGCAGAGATGCCTTGACGAGTTGCGTTTCCCCGATAGATGGAAAAGGCAGAAATTGGTGCTGTTGCCGAAGCCCGGGAAGCCGCCAGGCGACCTATCGGCGTACAGACCAATCTGTCTGATCGACACGACTGGCAAACTGCTTGAGAGGATCATCCTCAACAGGCTCACCCCGTACGTGGAAGGTACGGACGGTCTGTCAAGCAACCAGTTTGGATTTCGGAAGGGTAAGTCCACAGTGGACGCTCTCAACTCAGTGATAAATACTGCCGAGATTGCGATCCAACGAAAAAGGCGAGGTATTCGATACTGTGCGTTAGTGACACTTGACGTGAAGAACGCATTCAACAGCGCAAGCTGGGATGCCATCGCGCTCTCGTTACACCGGCTTAGCCTACCGGTGGCTCTGTACCGGATCTTGGAAAGTTACTTCCAGAACCGCGTACTGCTATACGAGACCGATGCCGGTTAGAAAAGGGTTCCGATTACCGCCGGAGTCCCGCAGGGCTCGATCCTAGGCCCGGTGCTATGGAACCTCATGTATGACGGGGGTCTGAGACTGAAGTTCCCTCCTGGGGTCAAGATCGTTGGCTTTGCCGACGACGTAACCTTGGAGGTCTACGGGGAGTCAATTCCTGAGGTAGAACTAACCGCAGAACACGCGATTAGCACGGTTGAGGAATGGATGAGCGCGAGAGGCCTGGAGCTCGCTCATCATATGACGGAGGTAGTTATCGTCAACAACCGCAAGTCGGCACAACATGCAGTTATCCATGTGGGAGAAGTCGCGATCATTTCACAGCGAAGTCTGAAGTCTCTCGGAGTCATTATAGACGACAAGCAGACCTTCGGCAGCCATGTCGACTATACGTGCAAGAGAGCGTCGACTTCTGTTGCGGCTCTATCGAGAATGATGTCCAACAGCTCAAAGGTGTGCGCCAGTAGACGTAGGTTACTGGCAGGCGTTGCCGTATCTATCCTCAGGTACGGCGGCCCGTCATGGTCAAGAGCACTGAGGGTAACCAGTTACCTACAGAAACTGGAGAGCACCTACCGCGTGATGTGCCTCAGAGTGATATCTGCCTACCGCACGGTATCACACGATGCATCCTGCGTGATAGCGAGCATGATGCCAGTCGGGCTGGTCATTCGGGAAGATGAGGAGTGCTTTGAGCTACGTGGAAATAGGGGAGCCCGCGAGCGCACCAGGGTGACCTCGGTCGCCAGATGGCAGCGTGAATGGGACAACTCCTCGAAAGGTAGGTGGACCCACCGGCTGATACCTAGCATATCGAGCTGGGTGGGAAGACCCCATGGGGAAGTTCACTTCCACCTGACACAATTCCTGTCAGGCCATGGCTGTTTCCGTCAGTACCTCCACAGGTTCGGGCACGCGGAGGTCCCAGTCTGCCCGGACTGCCGAACACATACTGTTCGTATGTCATCGGTTCGACGTCGAAAGAAGAGCAATGCTTGACGTCTGTGGCTGGGACACAACCCCTGATACCCTTATTCAGCGGATGTGTCAATCGGTGGAGAAGTGGAACGCAGTCTCGGCTGCTACCATCCAGATTGCCAGTAGGCTACAGGTAATCTGGCGAACCGAGCAACAGACGACGGGCACGGCTAACTAGTGATTGGTTAGCTGGAGCGAAAAAGGCCAAGCGCAAAAAAGGGAGTGAATGGTCTGTTCATGCCGAGGCAGGTTTGGCGCAGCGAATGGCAACCGCTTAAGGTGTAAAACCAGCCACCCCGAAGCAAGACAAAAGAGTGAGTGTATAGGCGTATAAGTGGACTGCCTCATGCCAAGACGGGAGGGTCGTAGCGTAGTATGTTGGAACTTAGCTATCGATGCCTCATGGCGTGGCAGAGGAGTGAAAGGGTGAGCATCCAAGTCAGTCTCACACGGCATGTTAAGGGTGAGCATAAAAGTCAGCCTCATAGGTATGGTAGAGGCTAGCACAAAAGTCAGCCTAGCAAGGAATGAAAAAGGTGAGCACACAAGTCAGCCTCGCATGGTATGTCAGAAGTGGGGCCTAAGAAAAATGTCCCACATGGGATGCCAGGGGGAGTGACAAAGGTACAATAGAGTGGCACGATTGAGAGTGAATCAGTGATAGGGTGAGCACCCAAGTCAGCCTCACATGGTATGGGTAGGGCGAGCACAAAAGTAAGCCTAGCAAGGAATGAGTAAGGTGAGCACACAAGTCAGCCTCGCATGGAACGTAAAAGGTGAGCACAAAAGTCAGCCTCAAGTGGGAGTGTTTGAGAGTGAATCAAAGTGCGATTGAGAGAGCACCCAAGTAAGCCTCATACAGGATGTATGATCGCGTGAGTGAGAGTGAATGAGTACATTTAGTACAGCCATCCCCCCAGAAGTAATACCGAGAGCTAGTTCCTGGGAGGAATGATAGCGGAGCCCAATGGAGTTTAGTCGGTATTAATGGCTGGTCACCATTCGAGTCCGACACGCCCCCAGTGCACCCCGTGTGGTAGATTGGACCCTACCAATAGCACGTGTACTGGGCTAGGACATAAAGGTCTTCTCCATTGTAAAAAAAAACACCCTGGTCGATCCGGTGATTCCAGTTGGAGTGTAACTTCCAGTTCATCGGAGCTTCGATGGCTCGAAGCCGTGTACTGCTACGTTGATGGGCGTTGCTCCTCTCGCCATCTTCGTTGCAACGCTGATATGATTTGAACGACTGTTCTGTTCACCGCGTCCCATTTTTATTTATCCGCGCGCATTCTTTGGACAATATTGTTCATGTTAACGTCCTCACCGACAATGCCATCTCGTTTTGCTCATGCTCGAATCGCGGGCATTCGAGGACCACATGCTCAGCCGTCTCCTCTGCATCATCCGGTCGGTTCATGCTGGGGGAATAGTGCTTCTCATCCTCTCCGGGCACCTATCCGGTGGCACTGTCGGTCCTCTTATCTTCACCATGGCAACTCGATAGGCGTCACCCCAAGAGTTCGAATTGGCGTTGCGATAATGCTCTTCTAGGCAGGCTTTCTTACTGAGCTTGATTTCCTTGTTAAGTGCGGCTCTTGCCGCTTTATACGCTGGTCTTAGAGCATCTCTTTCCGCGACGTTTCGGGCTCTCTGCATCTTCCTCCGGGCTCGGTGGCAGCATGCACGTAGGTTGGCAATCGCCGAATTCCACCAGAAGGCTGGGCGGCGAGTGTACCTTGGTTTACCTTCTCTTGGCATGGTTCCATCGCGCGCTCTTGCTAATGCCGTTGTCACTTCATCTGCACTGAAGTCAATGTGATTGCACTCACGCCTCAACGCTTCGACGAAGACTCCCTTGTCGAACTTCGTTGTTTTCCACCTCCGCTCGTTTGATTGGATCATACGCGCTTCCGACTGTCTACTGCTTCCGATAGTGTACCGGATCGCTTGGTGGTCGCTGTGGTGTACCCCTCGAACACTCTCGAATTTAAACTTTCAACCAGCCCTGGGCTGCAGAAGGTAACGCCAATAACTGAATGTCAACCTTCGCAGCGGTTTGTGCTGGTTGTACCATCGTTTGCAACATCTACGTTCAGCTTTGCAAAGGCCTCGAATAGAATACTCCCTCTTGAGTTGATGAAGTGACTGCCACATTCTACTGGCCAAGCGTAGAACTCGCTGGCTATAACGACAGGTCTCCGATCGAGGAGCTCCTCTGTCAGTTTGTCGAGCATAGCAGCTGTAGAAGAAGACTCCATTGATTTTGGCGATTACGAAGCCTTCATCTGCACGATAAACCACAGCTTGAAATTGATATCTCCCCGTCGTCCAAATCACCGCTGATTTTGCGTTATCTGCTATCCAGTTTCCATCGCTGGATACGGCAAGGCTCCGAAATGATAGCTACATCGTACTTAGACTCCGCTACAAATTGCTGCAATAAGTGTTGTGCTGTGTCACAGTGGTTGAGGTTAATTTGCGTTACCTCCACTGTGACTTCGTTGCAGTCGCCTGTTTGTAAGCCGGAAATCGTGGGCCTCCTGTAACGTGGTTATTACCTTCTTTGGTTGCGCAGATCAGACATCTCGAAGCCTGCCGACAGTTTTTTGCCGTGTGGCATTCCTCTCTGCACCTTCTGCATAATTTGCTCTTGACAGATCCTCAGTAGTTTCTCGCCAACTAGTCGAACTCTTGACACTTGAAGCACACTTCCGGTCACTGAGAGACACTTAATGGACAAACCGACCAGCCAACTTTGATCTTCCCAATTTTAAGTGCTTTGTTTGCTGGTTCGGCTGGAAGGCTAACCGAAGCCGCTTACGAGCTGACAGATTCCTTCCTCGTTCGGATCGTCATTTGCACTTCTCCAAGCTCGCGCTGTTTTTTCCAGAGCTTTTCTTAACTTTTCTTTCGAGGATATCTCATCCAGGTCCTTACATTGGATGGACAGCTCCTTGAGTACCGCTGTACCTTCTCGTATGAGTCTTGATTATGAGTGCTTCACCTTTGTTTCGTCCCTGGAAAAGCTTTCGCTTTTCGGAGCTATCCTTGTTGTTCACCTTCCGCTTTGTGATGACTTGTGCTGACTTCCCATTTGGAGTTTTTAACCACGTTGGTGGCTGCTTCGTTCGCTACGCGTATCACTACGCCGGAATGTTACTGACATTGATCCTGATGTGCCGGTTGGCACTCCTGTTGGGCTAGGGTGCTTTTATTGCTAAGATTTTAGATTTTTGGAATCGTAGGATCTTAGCTGCCGTAACAGCATTTAATTGGCAAAGGACTGGAAGGTGAAGTATATTTTTTTAATATTAGGAGCCATAGTACTTAAGGGAGAGCAAGGAGTTGAAGGAAGAAAGTTTAGAAAAGCGTGGAAAAGAGTCATATGAGCAAGCTTAGAGTTTCCCGGCGACTTAACCCTTTGTCTGCTACCGCAGGAGTCAGGATCTTTTGGCGTTAGAAATGCGAATCACATGAGTCTGCCACGGAAAAACATCACGGTATTATTTGGTGGGGGAGGGGGGTAGTTATATGTGTTTTCGTCGCACCTCTTTCTTCTGCTCTATCTCGGAGCCTCAATTGGTTCATGAGATGGCTCGACCTTTGAGCTTTGATTTAACTCTCGACTCTTCTCTTGCTTCATATGTTACGTCTCTCGGCCCCGTGAGCCGGTCAGATACTGATTCTTTGAGCCATTCAGTTCGGTGAATTATTCATTCTAATGACAAGGATAGTCTGCGACGGTGCATTAACCCTACTCCGACCGATAGTTCCCCGACGGATGAAATTCTCCCGACACCGATACCCGCTTCCTTGAGTTATTTAGCTTCCAGCTTTATCGAGATCAACTTGGATATTATCTTACTTCGACCGATAGTTCCCCGGCAACGGAATATCTCTCGATACCGGTGTTTGTTTCGTGAGCCGATTAGCTCTCCTTTTCGTCACGATTCTGTCGGGTAGTCCACGGCGGCGAAACTACCCTACCGTGAATTCCCGGCGGAAGCTTGCATCCGATACCGATGTTTGTTTCCGTGAACTATTTTGCTCCCCGCTTCCTCTACTCGGTCTAGTTCCAGGTGGTGGACCTAGCCTACTCATCGGGCCAGCCAGTAGGTGCTGAGGTCCATTAAGCGATTCCGGGTGGAGCGTAGCTTCCGATTCACTGGCGACCCAACGACCCGGCTAGCTATTCGACACGGTCTACTCGGTTCAATCCCCGGCGGTGGCCTACTACCAGCTACCCGGTAGGGTGTCGAGGTCGGTCCGGTGATTCCGGTGAATGTATGTATGTATGTATGTATGTATGTATGTATGTATGTATACATGTATGTGTGTATGTACGAGCCGATTTTTACAAAACAAGATTTAAATGAAAGGTATAAAATTTTCATCGGCTGCTACGACATCTGGTTCCGGAGTTACGAGCTGAAGCGTACGGTTACATAGAAAAATTGTTATAATTTGACCACACCGGTTTCTCGGAGTTTTCTGAACCGATTTTCACAAAATTAGTCTTAACTGTTTCCATCGGCTGCTATTGCATTTGGTATGGATCCTTACACTGCGATGAATGTATAAAGCTGAAAATATTTCAAAAATGTGACAACTCCTTGGATTTGCAGTTCTAGGTTCTAGGTTTCTCGGAGATGGCTAGACTGATTGGACCATGTTATGCTGGAATTAGTCTCAAATGGAAGCCTTTCCCCCAAAAATGCTATTAAATTTCATTCCGACTTACGGTTCCGTAGTTACGGGGTGAGTCTCCCGCAATCTCGGTGACCACGCTGAACTTCTTGTTTTAAACAGCCATTCATTTCTCGCGCGTATTTGCTGTAACATACGCAGATTTGAATCTATCGGTAACAATTTTTGAAAGACTGACAGCAACAAAAACACAATGTAAACAATACGATCTAAACACTAATTCTACTCAAATTTTCAAGAGAAAATACCCAATGGGTTATTTTCTATAGAATTTTTTCCGTGATGCAATTTGTTGTTGGACACCCTTTAATAGTGTTTTTCTCGAAACAGATAACTCAAAAACCAATCAACTGACGAATACGATAACTCATAAACTAATCAACGAATTAGCTTGATTTTTTATGAGAATGCACAAGCCTATCGATGAATCACAGAAAACTGAAAAAAAGTTTAATTACTATTTTGAAGAAAAGTGAGCGAATTTTACAGTAAAATAGAATTTTTTTCGGTTTTCAGAAGCCATTTTCCGAAACTCGAACTTTTTTCTATTTTTTTGTTCATCGAGTAACATATCTTATTGAATTTCCTGTGTCAGACAATTTTATCGAGAGTTATCGTATTCACCGTGGCGCTCCTCGACGTGGAAATGGTTGGACGTCTACTCTTGGAACACTCGTATGTGTGACTCTGCGTGACTGCACATATTTTTTTTTCGTACACAATGCATGTATCAATAAATTTTTACCGTGCAAAAAGTTCCATTGTTGCCTTGCCTTCAAAATCGTAAAACAAAATAACGTTCGGTTTGAGCACTTTACACCAGACTCCCCCTTAAAAGCATAAATTGTGTTTACGTTTTTTGGAACTAGCGTTAATCCGGCGTTAGCTTAGTCCTGTCACTAAGTTAGTATCGAATTCGGATGAGAGGAACTCGAAACGCCTCTCCAAAAACTAATTTAGTGGAAACATTATCACACAATGCTTTTGAAAACATCTGAAACAAAACATTAGGAGGCAAACATGCCGAACAATAGACGTGGACTGAAAAACCATACAAAAAAATAACATAACAGTCAATGCTAATACGTTTTCTACTCTCAAATGGTGAAATATATTAAAATTTTGCATGTCAAGAAAAAAATTATACATGATTATTCTTATAGATACAATATTATGTGTGTATTTTCCGACTGAAATGTTCCTCTGTAACGCAACAGTACAAATATCCAGAAATCAGATTACTAGGTGTATAAAAAAGTACAAATATATTATAATAGTTAATATACCATCTTTATATGTTATATCTCTCAGCAAAATTACGTTTTTTTGCATCGCCGTGCGATTATAAAATTTTTGCCTAAGGGCAAAAAAAATTATCTATCCCAACCAAACACTGCTGGTACTGCACCAGGCGTGCCTCTGGCAAATTATGACGCGGGTAACTATGTGCTGTCGTTTTACTTGTTAGCCTTCTGCATTGGCCACAAACACCCAACGGGCAAGCTTCCTCTGTATGCGACTATGTAGGTGCCGGAAGATACCGTTGCGCGGTGGGCGGATAAAATTTCTTCCTGTTTAACAATCGTTTATTTTCCTTCCCGTTCGCTAGTCGCCTCTGTCCGGAAATAATGAGACTTTATATTTCCTGTTTTTCGCTCTCATATGGTCGGTTTGGACCGCGGTGGGATGGAAGTGCTTCGAGTAGCAACTCGAGAGAGAATAGCTTTGGATTTTTTGCGAGATGTTAATTCAAACAAGTGGAATAATTAGCTCATCATATTGTTGGCGGTGGCCGCCGAATGCTACTCGTTGCCACTCTATATTCATTGTATATTCTAGTTAGTCTATGTACAATACATACACACAAGTACACACAAAACCTTTTTGATGAATGGAACTGGAAACCGTCCAACGCAATGAATGGGCTTATTTGCATTGAGCAGCAATTAGTTTCATATTTTCTGCACTCAGTCAGGAAATGAATGAACCTTTATTTTATGCATGAACTTGTCGACAACTAACGGATCTGCGTCATGGGAATGGTGGACGGTGCTGGATAAAAAGAGGGAGAAATTGTTTATGTGCTTGATTGTTCAACACGAGAAAGGTGCATATAAAATTTACGAATTGTGTTGAAAATAAATCATGAAAACCAGATGACGCAAATCACCGTTCTTTGCTATACATATGAATGAATTCTTGATGGTATGCTTTGAAACAAAATGCTGAATGAAGGTGCAGTAAATTTTCTTATTTCCTGGTATATCCCTCCGAAAGGGAAACGACAAGGAATCTATTGTTGTATGTGTTGCAGAACATACATACACCATAGTGGGGTACACCTTCATTCATTATGTATTTTACATGATTGTTTCTAAATTATAATGATGCTTTTTTAAATCTTTTTATAAAACTTCAAAACTCTTCAATATCTATTAAATGGTTTGATTAATCCGATGCGATATCTTAAACCCGTTAGTAATTGCAAATTTCGAAAGGCTTGTCGAGCTCAATTCTCAAACCCGATTTATGTCCTTGTACTTCGATTACATGGCACAAAATATCAATCCTTTTTCATACTATCCGAACCGTGTCAATCTCTTTCATACTTCTGATTCAACTGTATTCTTCGACACATCCATGAAAGACGAGATTCGTGGAATCCCGGATCACATACGTCCGCAAGTGATCCCAAGCATCTTTCATAGTAAATTTCGAGAAATCGACTGCAACAAGATGTTTTACACCGACGGGTCAAGCCTCGACGGCTCCACTGGCTTCGGTATATTCAATCAAAACCTCACCGCCTCATTCAAACTCAATGATCCTGCTTCAGTTTACGTCGCAGAACTTGCTGCTATTCAGTATACCCTTGGGATCATTGATACTTTGCCCACCGATCATTACTTTATTGTCTCGGATAGCCTCAGCTCAATCGAGGCTCTCCGTTCAATGAAACCTAGAAAGCACATTCCATATTTTCTGGGGAAAATCTGGGAGCGCCTGCGTGCTTTGTCTGTAAGATCGTACAAGATTACCTTAGTTTGGGTTCCCTCGCATTGCTCCATTCCAGGTAATGAAGAAGCGGACTCTTTAGCTAAGGCGGGCGCTTTACAAGGTGACATAAATGAAAGACCAATTAGCTTCAGCGAATTTTTCAGTATCACTCATCAGAGAACCCTCGAAAGTTGGCAAACTTCATGGAGCAATGGTGAACTGGGAAGGTGGCTACATTCGATAATCCCTAAGGTATCGACGAAACCTTGGTTCGGAGGGATGGATGTGGGTCGGGATTTCATTCGCGTGATGTCTCGGCTCATGTCCAATCACTACACGCTGGACGCACATCTCCGGCGTATTGGGCTCGTGGATAGCGGTATCTGCGCTTGTGGCAACGGTTATCACGAAATCGAACATGTTGTCTGGGCATGCGCCGAGTACTGTTCTGCCAGATCTCAACTATTCGGGCCCGAGGAAGATCACCCAATGTCCCGGTTCGAGATGTACTAGCAAGCCGCGATATTCTCTACATGTCCCTTATATACACGTTCCTCAAAACCATTAATATCCAAATTTAAATGCCCCTATCTTTTCTCTTATTATTCCCAGAAGTGCCCTCTTCCGCCTACCGTACCCCAACGATGGTTTGATACGACTCCAAGACGAGACAAAACATCTGTCGAATGAACCAACAACACGAGATCTACAGTACAACATCACACACGCAGCGCGGTGTGTTCCCGATCCGTATCTGAGCCGTACTACGAAATCGTCTGGAGGAACCCCTGCCGGCTCGAGGAAAACCGCCCGGCGTCCCAATACTTGATACATCCGTTCGAATTTGTAATCCTGGTCGTTGATTCCTGATGCCGGAAACTGAAAGTTTATATCCCCCCCCCCCCCGTTCAGCCTTGTCCACCCTCTCTCCCATGTCTCTGATACACAGATGTATGACTTCACCGCTTCTCCCCTTGAATATCTTCCCAAAACTTATGCGCACCCCTATCTTCTAGTGTTAGTTGATCAATCCGTTCGAATCTGTAATCCTGGCCGTTAATTCCTGATGCCGGAAACTGAAAGTTTATATTTCACCCCTCCCCCCCCCCCCCCCCCCTTCAGCCTTGTCCGCTCTCCCTCCCATGTCTCTGATACACAGATGTATGACTTCACCCCCTTCTCCCCTTGAATATATTCCCAAAACTTAAGTGCTTAGTTTTAGTTGATCAATATTTAATCTCGTTAAGAAATGCCCAACAGTACCACTACTTTAAACTAGCCCTAATTAATTCCCCTTAATCTTGAACCACTCTTTCTAGTTATTTCTAGTTAATAAGCTTGTAAAATGTTCCGCTTAGTTAATAATTAATTTCTCCTACAATCTCCCTTCTAAAAATCATAAAGTGAATTACTATACAAAGAACACACAAAATGACCCGTCCCCCTAATCTTACGAATATTATATTATACCCTCTTTTATATGTATAAGTTAGCTGTAAAGTTTTTTTTTTAGTTTCATTATATAAAACAAAATAATATTGAAATGTGTAACCCCCTAGTTTTAAGAAATTCAAAATGTAAAACAATGAAAAAATGGCACCTTTAAGCTAACGCATACGTGCCTTATCAAATAAACAAATTGAAAAAAAAATGGTTTGATTAAATTATTATAGAGTCAAATAGTGTCGTGTAATACGTGTGATAAAACCTATTTGAATGAGTGTAGTTCTTCACATTTTTCGCATCTTGCACAACAGTTTTGCTTAAATTCATTTTTTTCAACACTTCTTTCACTGACTTATTGGGATTCCTCTTGAAAGTTTTGACTACCCGCTTGTGATCCTTTACACTACGCGGAGATCCATTTTTGCTACTATTTTTTTTTACACCCAAACTCCAACGGGCATGTTTCTATTACTTTTGGGTAACATTCTATTACCATTTTGGTAATATACCGTGCAATAGCGCATTGCGGTATTAAACCCATATTATCGCAAATGTAATAAATGGTGAAAGGGTGAACTTCGGTAGCTGTACATGTATGCTTCGACCTCGGCTCTGTTTGTATGTAAGTTAATTCGGTCGATTCCTGTGATTGTATTGGTACTGAGCCAAAGCAGATTTAACTGATTTTTGCCGAAATACGGACAGAAACCAGCCGGAATTTCGAATTTTTGTCGGGTAGGATGAATTGAACGAACTTTAAAAATTGCGATGCTTTGTATCGATCTTACACTTTGGGATCATGGATTCAGATCAGTCTATGGATCTGATCTAGATCAGTCTGGATCAGGACCAATTACAGGACCTAACCGAACTTTCCCCTTACCAGGTCTGCACTAAAGCAAGGTTCAGACCTGGGTTTAGATCCAGACAAGTGTTTGGATCAGGACCCTCAGTTCGGATACGTGGATCCAAACCGTAGGTCTTGCTTCCCGTACAGGACGGAAAAGACTGCTTATATTTTGTGCTTTCGCTACCTTGTTGTTGATGTCCGTATAGAAAATCGATTCCAACTGTACCGTGTTGACAAAATACGCCACCACTATTTCGGTTCGTTTGACTATGTTTTAATAAAGTGGCCGAGTGTGAGCCGATCTTCAAATTCGAAAACGTGTAGTGTACGGGATTGTCACATTTACCGATTTTTTTGTAATGTCACAGATTTTATGAATAAGTTTTCGTCACAGATTTCACAGATGACAGATTTCTGACATATTGACGAAAGTTTTACAGATTTCCGCGGTTTTTTTAAAATATTCCGATTTTGCACAGATTTTTTGTAAATGTCACACAGATATTCAGAGATTTTTCTTCTGCTATAGGCATCACAGACGGTAATAAATTTTTTGGCAACCCTGCCAGCTAATTCTTTGACATAAACGAAACCAGGGTTATTGAAACTGTAGAAGACGGATAAATTGATAAAGATACCGAAACTAGTTGACTCTTCGATACGTGATCCGCGAAGAACATTTACACGCAGTCAATATGTTTGTATTTAGTTGCAAAAATATTTCGGAACGTAGATCATCCGGAATTCCACAAACATCCTCTTTCATGGACATGTTTTCTATCCAGAACGGGAAATCTGAATCTTATGAATTTGATTTGCGATTGAAGCTAGTCAAACCAACCAAATTTCCAATAATCAGCCAACGATTCATAATCTCACGTGGAATGAGCAGACAAAAAGAGATATTCCAGAAATGGAAAATGATCTCGGGCAATAAGCAAACAACAATACTGTATTCGTTGCAAGTTGATAATATGAGTGTAACTGTAGTGTAGCTCTGTGACAGAAACCAAACCATCTTTTGCCATGTGTATAGTGCCATGGTGTTCATGAGTTGGCAAAATACTCATTAAGGCCAGTTAGGTAAAAATTGTAAGGATGGGGTTAACCCATGTAGCCACTGCACGACGCGACCGTATCGCTATACGAAAAGGTAATGTGCTTTTCTGACAACCTATTGTACAAATAGTTGATTGGGGAAAAATTGCTACAGAATCGTAACTATAATTACGAATTACCATTATAGACCAACCAAACAAAACAAATATTTGCTCTTTAGAGAGCATGCAGGTAAAATTGTTATTGAAAGCAGTGTAAGGCAACCGTTCGTACCATTCCCTTTGCGAAAGGCAAATTAACCAAATTGTCTAAGCGTAGCACAATATTACGGCCAATACGAATTATGGACGAAACCTGGCTATTTCATTTTTTAAATAACGATCACTGTTACTTGTCTCCAGTCCCGTTGACCAATGCTCTGCTGCTTTTATAATTTCAATTAAAGACGCTTTGTTGGATAAGGTAGATCCTTCAAAAAATGAATTTGATTCTTTCTGAGCCAAAACCATTGTTTTTGCATGACACTAGGGCACCTGAAAATTTAGCGATAGATGTAACCGAATGTTTAGTTCACCGATGATACATCGTGCTCAATTTTTTACATGAGAACGGAGTACGGACATAGTTTTCTTGCAAAGTCGAATATCTCTCAAATGCTCGAAAAAATTCCATCATCGGTTGACGATTTCTGTGTAAAGTGTTGTTCCAATTTTGAACGAAAAAGATTCGCATGTGCCCAATCCTCGAGTGCGGGATCTGCACCACCGTCAACAGCCTCATCCAGGTTCACAGCTGAACACAGTTTTCATTGTTCTCTCTTCCAGCATTCTAGTTACATGTCCAGCAGAGGGGCTCGGGGTTGCATGGAAAACCTTTAAAATGATTTAAACTTGCAGGCATAATACGTTCCTTTTGTGGGCCCAAATGCCTGTGCTAAATTTGGGACCGGTTGGTTGCTTCCTGGGGTTGAGCATTGCGTTCAAAGTTAATAAAGTTCGCTATTTCACTTTATTTGAAAAAAAAAACTGCTTTGTAAATCTATAGTTCAAGCCTTGGTTAAGGGGTTTCAGCGTAATTTTTTTTTCTGCTTTTGTACATTACACCCAAAACAATTTCCTAATGCAAAAAAGGCATTACATCCTTTCGTGCATATTCCGAATTAGAATCATGCCTTCGTTGCATTGTAAACCAAACATAACTACAGCATTATACCAACACAACTTGATTCACGATGAAATAAATTGATTAAGAATACACGCTACCATATGATCTGTCCGCATGTAAAAGTATTAGTTGGTTTTGCTTGCTGAGTCTGCCAAAAAGGTGGTGTATTCTATACATGAATACCTCTGTGGTGTTTGTAAAAACTTCTGTCTTCATACACAGTTACGCTTTTTTGTCTGCGAACAGCTCAATTCCCACCACACTAAACGCGTGAACAGTTTACGTTCACGGGAATGTGTGATATACGCGTTGTTATTTTCCCATAGCGAATGGTAAACCAGTAAAATCATCGCTCTCTCTTTCCATGCTGTAGATAAGAGTGGAAGAAAATGATTTGTTCTCAGATTGATTTGCGATGATCGTTGATCAGGGCGATGATGTGCGCTGGATACGTATGTTCGGGAAATAATACAAACTGAAATGACCCCATAGAAAATTTGACAGTTGATAAATTTTCCAGTGAGTTTCGTCGGTGAACAATTATCGCCACCTTATTAATCGCCAGATTTAGTCTGTGTAAGTCTGATTCCAGTTTTAAACTACCAACTAATCGATCGATTTAATTGGTTGAATTAGACCGATTTCAGTAGATTTCGTCGGCCGTATTTAATTGGGTGTCGCATCGGTAGACGCCCATGTTAAACCCCTATAAGATTCGGTGCAACAATCGACCGATTAATTGGTGACATAGTCGGCCGACTGTGTCGACGCAAACCGATTTAGTCGATGGGAAAATCGGGAAGATTTTCTATGGGGGAGTAACTGCCACTGCTGCTCAAAAGTGCAAAACCACGTCATCAGTCCCCTTATAGTTTATGATACTTTAAATTTAGATACTATTACTGCGAAATTCTGATATGATATACATGAGGAATGCCCGAAATGATTGGCGGACGGCCTCTATAGGACAAATGTTGAATTAACTTCTTACACCCAATGTTCCCATAGAGGTAACTTTTTCCTGCGTAAAGTGCGCTTAAATAATCATTAATCATTATTAACATTAATAGTCTAGCCACAAGATGCAAGAACTCTCATATCGCTGGTAAATTTAGGGTTGAGAGAACGCCGAAAGTTCAACATAATATCAACACATAATCATCATCCACACTCCAATTTGATGATGCTATAAACAGTTCTCTCCTATATGCAGCATGTAATCAGTAGAAAGGCGAAATGGAAACAGGTCCTTGAGCGTGTATTAGTATTTTCAGAGCAAACATGTATCCGAGTGGAGATAACCTTTACATGTGTATTAGTGCGGAGTCATTTTAATACTAATACTCCGATATCGTTAAATTCACTAATACATTCCCAACTGTGGGTTTGTGTAAGTTTCTGTGGTGTAATCGCCATTTAATGCATGTTTGTCCCGGACCAATATCGTTTTATATGCATTATACCAGTTACAATGCAAAATTCTCATTAGAATCATGCTTATTCGCATGTAAATCATACGGTTCGCGTTTTTGGGTGTATAGTATATCATTTCAATAACACTATAGGTACAAATCTCGACAAACATATGATTACGGCCTAAAAGCCAACTGTCAAAATCCACTTTGAATGGAAATTCCAGACAAACCGTTATTAGTCGAACACAGTTCATAACAGTTTATGAAAGAGAAAACTTTTCTCTTTCGTTTACTACCAACATCTGTGATTGACGTGTAACGGTTTGTCCGGAATTTCCATTCAAAGTGGATTTTGACAGTTGGCTTTTAGGCCGTAATCATATGTTTGTCGAGAAATGTTTTGATAATTTTGCTTCACGCAAAGTTCTAAAAAAAATCGCAAAAAAGAGTTTTTTTCTCGCTGAAACCTTTATCCCCCCCCCCCTTAACAACACTGTCCAGCCAACTGTAGTCTACCATACTTTATAAGCATGCGATGGCAGCAAGTTTCCACACTTGATTTGCATGTTTGTACACATCAACCAGATGGTAATCTGTCTCCTTATTTCTGTCAGGCAAAAGTTGCATGTGCCTCCTTAAGTCAAGGGATTGCAGTTGAATACACAACCCGCTGAAGATACCATGTAAATCAGCAAACCGCTTTTTATCTTGCGGATAATTTAGTTATCACATGTCACTAGCGTCATTTGTGTTCCAAGATATATGAACTCGTCGACAACAATGTACCACATCCATTTCTACGTCGGAACTAACGCTGCGTGGGCTGCTTGATTTCTATCGGTTAGCTTATAGTCAGTCCAATTTTTGCAGCTTCTCTTTTAAAAGGCACAAAAGCCTCGGCTCTACGATCGACTCCAATGGTGTTTACGCCAAGAAACATGTGAGATCTCGTAATGATAGTGCCGTTCATTTGCACACCAGCTTTTAGCTTCATCTGAAAAGTGCTTTCTATGCAGTAAACTGCAAATACTTTACTCAATCAAACAGACATCTTCAATTGAAAATTCCAAAATTCAAGTTGCATGATGAAATTGTAAAGAAAATTAATGTAATTAAAAATACTAGCACATTCAATTCTAATTTAAAAAAAAACTATTAAAAAACTGCCTAAAACATTATTGAGTGCCCGTGGAATCTCTTGTATGCAACTTCCTATTGCGCGTGAAGACCTTCTTTCACGGGAAAAAAATTGTTTGCTCTCCAGCGGCATCGTGAGGATAATTCCAATATCTAATGTTGTCATTCACGTTGAAGTTATCATCGTTAACGCTGTCTTGCTGCTCGCGATCAGTTGTTCTTGCTTGCCTCTTGTACATGCGGTCACGATCAGAAAAAAACGCCATCATTGCCATTGGCTTCCTCGCAGATGGGACTGGCTTTTGGTTTGGGGGTGCTGAACGCTGTTTTTGTGGTGGTTCAACATGTCATCTTCCGCGGAAGGTACGCTGTCTGATTATGGTGCTGACATGTGTCATTGGTGGGTGCATAGTATGCTTTGTGTAATATTGGTTCGGTTTGGTTTGATCGGTCAACGTTAAGAAATTGAAGGAGGTTCACTTATAGGATCCGATAATATTTAATGTATTTTCTTAAAAATGAAGAAATAATTCACGTTTGCAACCAGGAGGTAATATTCGCCTGAAATGGATCGCAACAGCATTCCACATTTGTTCTTGTGAGAGATGCCTTACATCCTGTACTCTAGGAATTCACGTTAATATGTACTCCACATAAACAAGTATGTTTTCGAGCTGTTTAATTTAAATGAATACCAGTTAAATCAATATTCGGAAAAAATATTGATTTCAAATAAAAAACCGAAATCGAACCGAATTTGGTTTCGGAATCCATTCGACCAAAGCATGCATGATTGTCTATTTGATGTCAGAGTTATACCATGAAAAGTGAACCAATATTAAGTGTAAAGAAGAGCAACAATTATTGGGCGTACTGAAATTCGATTAAAAAAATCGAATGCGTATTACTGAATTCTGCAGAAGTTGCGAATATTCCGTAGATGCCACGAGTTAATCCTTAGATCCGTAGAAATGACAAAAATCCGTAGATCTACAAAAAATCCCTGTTACTATTAGAGCATTTTTTTTTTCTTATTGCCGTAAAGGTATTACGGCCTAATTTTGAGTCTATCGACAGTAGACCTCTTCACATTTTGAAAAAGTTTTGAAATATACATGGGTCAGCTCGGATTTTTGTTCTTCGTGTGAATTTAAGAAGTTTCGCCAAAAATGACATAATTTGGACATGATTTAGAAGTGTCTCCAATCAAAAATCGTGTTTTTGCTATGTTTCCATAGTAAGATCACTTACACTCTGATTTAATAGGCTCTACATGCCCACATATCACCAAATGTTGTTTCTTAGACGTATCTTAACATGTTTTAACAGGTGAACATAGCTCTAATCGCAATAGAAAATTTGTTAACTGGATTTTTATATGGAAAAGTATATCAAAAGCAAGAAAAATTAGTAGTATTTTATCTAGGTTTTGAAATTCTTTTCTATATAAAATTCGGTTAATAAATTTTCTATTTCGATTAGAGCTATGTTCACCTGTTAAACCATGTTAAGATATGTCTAAAGAACAACATTTGGTGATATGTGGGCATGTAGAGCCTATTAAATCAGAGTGTAAGTGATCTTACTATGGAAACATAGCAAACACACGATTTTTGATTGGAGACACCTCTAAATCATGTCCAAATTCACACGTAGAACAAAAATTCGAGCTGACCCATGCATATTTCAAAACTTTTTCAAAATGTGGAGAGGTCTAATCGACAGCCAAACGTTGGTTATACCATTTCAAAACACGGCACGGTGAGAGAGATTCGGATTTTCTAGGTAGGTGCGCAAAATTCGTTTGCGTCGCTGATGTTCTTCAGACTCCTTTTTTCGCCACGGTTGCACAATTGCTAGTGAAACTTATATAGTATAAACAAAACATTTTCAACTAATTTCACCCAAAATTCTGACCTAATCTCCATCCGGGCTATTGTCCATTCGGCCTATTGTGCATTCGGCCTAATGTCCTTCGGCCTAGTGACCTTCGGCCCAATGGCCGGACACCCAGTGGCTACCTATCGTGCAAAGTAAACAAACATGCTTACTTCGGAGCACACACAAGAAAAGTATTAGAAAATAATATTATGGCAAATTTGGTGTGACCATATCATGTAGCAAAAACTCAGGATAGTCGGGATGCCACCCCCCCCCCCCCTCCCTTCTCCTGTTACTTCTTACTCGAATGTGCCCAATTCCCCGCGGATTTACGACAGTTGTAAAAAAATATGGCAATATAAACAGTCCTGTCCGTCTGGCAGGTAGAGCTCTGTAAGAATTTCTTTCGTGAGCACTCGATTACTGAGTATTACTTTGTATTTACACACACGAAGAACTCACACAGATTTCTTTAAATCTGCAATCCTACATTAAATGGTAAGATCCGAAGGAAAGGAGTGGAGTTTTCAACACTAAATACAAGTCGCTTAAGTAAAGCAGAAACATCAAGGGACCCAATTAGCATCCCTGGGTTATTCTTGACGAAGAAGTCTGATAATCTTTAATAAAAACCATGATCTGTCGATCTTTAAGCACTATTTACACCTATTCGATCCATTTCAGTGTCGGTTCAGTACCGTGCATGGGTATAAAAAATCTTTCGTATAGTTCAAATGCGAGCCTCCGAGCAGTTAAGCAATTTTAAGCAAATTATTCAAAAATGTAAAACATAAAAAAGCAGAAAAAATTAAAGATGAAAAGTATGTGGATACTGCATCACTTAACCTATAAACATTATACAGTCATGTAACGAAATTCAGACCAATAAATATTTAACGTTAAAAAAAAATGTTCAAATGCGAGCATTCACACTTGTCCAGCACTGGCCCCGGACGGACAAGTGTGAACGCTCGCCTATAAAATATATGAAAGGATGCACGGTACTGAATCGGATCAGAAAGGTGTAAATTTGGCTTGAAGCTAGGATCGAAATAATTGCAAAAGCTTCCGTTGATGCCGAATTTTTAAATTTTAAAACAATTGTTATATCGTGGTTAATTTTATCAAATGAGACAGATAGATCGGTGTAAATAATATCAATTTGAGCGGTGCGTGCCACACTCCCTGCTGTGTAGGATGATGAACACGGCAGGCTCAGACGTGAAGCCATATGGATTTGATCATTGATTAGGTATTTTATGTCTGAAGTAGTTCCTTAATCAACAACTTGATACAGCGTTTAATGAAGATATTTCACTATAGTTATTCATTTCTCGCTTATTTCCCATTTTATGGACTAGAGACATGTTCTAGCAAGATGGAAAAACGCTACTGGCAAGAAATGCTCGAAAGATGTAAAAAAGTGAAATTCACCAAAACGTCGATGTGCCTTTACTTTTCGAAAGCTCGTCTTAGACCCACAGTGCGCGGGGTGGAACAGTTGCTCTAGGTTGGGCGCACGGAAATGTCGCATGTAATACTTATAACATTCAACTCCTCAGCCGAGGTAGAATGCTTCGTTGCGAAGAACAACATGCAACATGATATCGAATACGAAAACTTCAAAATCAAGATTCTGGTGTATATGGAGTCTGATCTTACGGAAATTCGTGCATATGATATGGCAACGCGCGCCACGCGAATTATATTAAAAGATTCACGTAGAAGTCCGGGGAAGTGAAATCTGTGACCAATAACAATTGGAGAAACTTTTTCCCTAGAATTCTCAACGGCATTCGGATGATGCGAATGCGGCTGAACCATCTTATTCCTTCTTGCTTGACTTTGGAAGGCGCATCATCTCAAGGTAATATCTGCATTCAAAGAACGCTATGCACATACCCTGCACAAACGCCCACATGCTAGTTCTGTAACCAGATGGCACACTATGGTAAGCCATGCGCCGAAATAACTAAAGAAAATTCATCTACTACAACCAACACTAACAAATAACCTTCGACATCTACTGATACGCCAGTGAGAGCCAGCCAAACACAAATTTCGGATAAACAATATTCCACGGTATTCTTAAACCAAAAGATAACATACCTAGGGAAGTAATAAACAAAAATGAAGACAGATATACCAGATTCACTCGCAAATACAAAAAGCACTAAACTTCTAACAGCGAAAATCAAAGCTCTAGCGACGACAACATAGACACGTACGATTGAGAAGATATACATAACGATCAACAAGCAACACCGAGAAGGAAAACTAACGGCAGAATTAATATTCGATTACTTTTTTATCTGAAATTTATTTATTATTTGGAATGAGAAATGATGAGACACTATTGAGAGATCTTGTTTGTCGTACTCTGCTTGAGAGTGAGTTTACGTTACATTTATGGTTGCGGTCAACCGTAATTGTGATCTGGACCAGAACGAATAAAGAGGAAATTCAATGGAAAAAATATTTAGGCTTAGAGAAGAAAAACCAGGACAAATCAAGTGTTTTCTTAGACATCTCAGGGCATCAGGATAGTTAGTTAAAAACCAACACATGTTCTGGGAAACCGGGACATATGGTCACCCTAAGCAAATTATTTCATTCGACTAAACAAGACACTTTATTCATTTTATTATTTATCTATTGTAACAATGGACAATAAATTTTATTAGAGAGTGTTATCAATAAAGTGCTGTAAGCCACGAAAGAGTACCTTTTCATTTCAAGGCGTATGAATTTATTGAGTAACTCAGTTGAAGTTACTCAAAGTTATAGCAAACGCTGTGGTTGCAGGTAGCAAAGAAGTAAGTGTTGCCTGTTCATCGGGACTCTAATAATACACAGACTCCAGAAAATACCTACTGGAAAAACGTAACAGCAAATTGAAAATGAAGCAATTTGAGTCCGTACACCCTTTACACTTTTTAATATTGCAATGGTTGAATGCAGCTTTAAATAAATTAAGATAATTTAGAATATTTTCAAATCAATAAAATCAAAATAAAATGAACCTTGGGTGATTTGAAATTGTCATAGTGATATTTGAAAGAACTTATGCTCAGTGGGTGGGCGTATTGGTAAATCGATTGCCTTGTACGCAGCGCACCTGGGTTCGAGTCCCGGGGTTTGAAATTTTTCATAAGAGATTTTTCTAAACCAAAGAGGCGAATGAACTTAAGGTTAAAACCTCTTTAATCGAAATAAAAAAAAACTTATGCTGATTTCATTTTTTGCTCAGTGTCACTCGAGGTTCGATCGAAACTGTTATTTTTAAGTGGATTTTGTAAACATTAAAGCAATCCTAGAATCTAAAAACGAAATCGGCATTGTAATTTGTTTCAATATCTTAACTACAGTGATGTTTGAATAATTTTTCTTTCTTGGATTTTTGTCAATTTGTGTATCTGACACGACTCGATGCGTTAGCTTCAAGGAGTCGTAGGTCTTTTATAGATTTATAAAAAAAAATCATAAAAATAACATTTTAATCTCGATAACACACGACGATCATGTTGCTTTTGGATTGAAAAAGGTCATATAGCCACCAAAAATTGGTCAGCAATGTTAAAATGCGCTTTGGTTTTCGTTTTTCTTTTATCAAGGTTTTACGGCCACTGTGTAAAAGAATAACAAAAAAAAACTTTACTAGTGCTTCCAGATGAGTTTATACATGTTATGCCGAATAACGGTACACTTGCACAATTTTTGCACATACTCAACTTAGGCTCTGACGTCAAACAAAGCTGGCAAAACCCCCTGAGCAATATTTCTCCGATTTTTTCGCTGAAGCGGCACCGTAGAACCAAACCAACAACAATCGACGCCCAGCGACTGCTGGTCTGGTGCGGTGATGCTTTACACACTATAGAAAGCGAGAAAATGTTTCCCTCGATACACCTAGCAGTGAAATCAGTCATTTCACACGTAGTTGTTTCGAGAGTCTCTCGTCTCGGGGAACTAATCCTGTAAGTTGCATATGTAATATTTTTAGATTTAACATGCTCGTGTTAGCAACTAGTGGCCAATAGCACTCTCGACTAGTAGGCCACTAGATAGTAGCGTGACACATACACACTTATGTCAGTCTCACCACGGTGGATGCTGCAATGATTTTATCGCATTCCTTCAAATGGGAAAGTGGTAAAGTGTTCACCTCAACCGTGGGACTTGATGTTGATCTAGCGAATGTGTCGGTACAGCCGTGCCAGGAGATTGCACAGGGCGAACTTTTGCTGTTCGTATCCTGTTTCTAGGAGAATTGTCAGCACTTGAAGCTAACGAGAGCATGTCGGGATAATAGTGGTTGCGGTTGGTAAGGTTCCATTAGAAATGCATTTGAATAGCGGTAGTGGTGAAGTTTTGTTGCTTTCGGAAATAGTCCTGTTGGAAAATTTTTACTTGTACTTTTTTAACCGAACGTGCTATTGTTCTAAGTATGCATTCGGTCTTGCATGGCAGGAATAATTGCCGAATCAAAATGATCTTACTTTATTCGAACCACCAACGGGATATACAATCCGGTGTCCTTGAGAGGGGAATTACGTGGTCCCCCATTAATAAGTGTTTAAAGGAATAAACAAAGCGCCGGCAAAAGTTTGATAAAGCAAAAAGGTAATTTCCCTAAAACGTTATTGTTCGCCTGAAATAAGAGGGGATAAAAAGGTGACATAACTTTTAGGTTCGCGGAGTTCGAACAATTCATTTTTGGGGTCTACGTGGTAAATTTGAATCGAATTAATCAAACTGAGGTAAAAAAGAATTAAGTTCATTTTCGAACGAGAAAAGTGAAAACTTTGCAATCAACCGAACCTTTATCAAAGGTTTTATATCCGACCTTTTAAAAATGTTGTACTAGAAGGAAATATAAATAGTTCACATATGTTTTACCGCCGACACCGATATGATGATGAGTTATGTTCTATCAATGACCATGCGGTAGACTTGGGTGGAACGTCCAACTCCTACCAGTATATGGCAAAAGATACTTCACACTTCCTTCCGATCATGTCCACATGAGCTTCCCTACTCCTAGTGTTCCATTCAAAGTTTATAACTAATACGCTCTAGAATACCTATCCATATTTCAATTTCATTGCTTTCGATTCTCGTGCTCTTAAATTTGCCGAAAATAACAAACAAAATCGATACAGTAGAACTTTGTGGTAATTAAAACATAGTTACATAAATAAATAAATAGATCACTTAAAAATAAATGAACAAAACAAGTAAATAAACAAGAAAATTAAAAAATAAATTAATAAATGAGTACGTAAATAAAGTATTAAATGAATCAATAGAATAATAGATATCTAGACCAATTAAAAAATGAAAACGTTCCAGAAGAGTGGCACTAAATGGAAACTAGAGTGGTTTGAAAAATCCAATGTGCTTCAAAGTAAAATAATATTGCATAAAAAATTTGGTGGGTTTTCATTTAGGTGTAGGTGTAGGTAGGTGTCCAGCAAATCCCTGAAAAACAGAATTGTTAAAAATTTATTTACGAATTTACTGTCAAAGACTAATAAATAAATAAACAAATAACTGAATAAGTAAGTAAATAAATAAATGAATAAAAAATGAAACAATCTAATAAATAAAAAAATAAATAAATAAGAAAAAAAATAAAAATCAAGTAAAAAATAACAAAAAAATAAATAAATAAAAAAATATTAGAAAAACTAATATAGTAAAATAGTGGACGCGACAATAAATTAGAAGTAGAAAGAAAATAATGAACGCATGAATCAAACAATCAGTTAACAAAAAATTTATAAAAATGATATAACAAAAATACTAAATAAATAAATAAATAAATAGATGAATAAATAAATAAATAAATAAATAAATAAATAAATAAATAAATAAATAAGTAAATGAATAAATAAACAAATAAATAAAAAAATAATTTAATTGTTCAATTATTTAATTATTTAAGAGAACAGATGAGAAAATAAATAAACTAGTAAATAAATCAGTAGAATAATGAATAAAAAGGTACATTAATAAAAAAATGTTTTAAAAGAGTAGCGCTAAGTGGACACTAGAGTGGCCAAAAACATTAAAATTGAAAAATTGAGCACCTTGGTTTGGAGCTATTTTGAACGTGGATCCTTAAAATAATATTGCAACAAAAATTTGGTGAGTTTTGATTGAGGTGTACTGGTCTCGAAAAACCCCGCAAAAGCATTGTTCCAGAATTCATAACAATTTATTTACAAATATTTACTATCATTGACCAATAAAGAGATAAATAAATAAACAAATAAATAAATAAATACCTAGATTATTAAATAACAATTGAAATGAATAAATAAACAAACAAACAACTATATAAACAAGTAATGTAATAAATGAATATAGAATGAAACATTCTAATAAATAAATAAATAAAAAAATTAATTAATAAATAAATGAAAAAACAAAAAAATAAACGAAAATATGATTGGAAAAGTATTAGAAAAATTAATATAGTAAAGCAGTGGACACACCAATATATTAAAGTAGGAAGAAAGTGATAAACGCATTGATCCATTAATAAGTAAATAAGAAACCTATAATTTAATAATAAGTAAATAAATAAGTATAAAGTATAAATATATTAATAAATAAATACATAGATAACTAAATAACTAAATTAGTAAACCGGCAAATAAAACAAATAAACAAAAAAGTACATAAAAAGTTAAATAGAAATATAGATAAACAAATGAGGAAAACAACGAACTAATAAATAAATCAATAGAATAATAAAGAAATAGATAAATTAATAAATTAAACATTCCCAAAAAGAGGCGTTAAGTGGACATTAGAATGTATCAAAAAGCACTAAAATCGAATAATCCAAATTGCTCAAGTGGTTTTGGACATAGATCCATAAAATAATACTGCAACCAAAATTTGGCGGGTCTTCATTTAAATGTCCCAAAGTCCCCCAAAAACATAGTTCCAGAATACTTAACAATGTATTTAAGAATAAATAAATAAATGAATAAATAAATGAATAAATAAATAAATAAATAATTCAAAAAATAAATATATAAATAAACAAATAAAATATGCAAGAAATGAAAGAGAAAATTAATATTGTGAAAATTAAACGAATGGATAGATTAAAAAAGGACCCAAAAATAAATATATAGATTAGTAAACAAATAACCAAATAGATAAAAAAAACTAAATAAATAAACTAACAAATAAATAAAAATTACCTAAATAAATAAATCAATCAATGCATAAATAGATAAAATTATAAATAAATGCGTAAATAAATAAACAGAATAAAAAAAAAAACAAAAAAATCCAATGGAAATCAAAATAATTGCAATTTATGTGCAAATTAGAAAGCAAACAAATTATATAATAAAAATAATACGCAAAAAATAAAATAAAAAAAATTAAAGACGGCATAAAATACTTAGATCAATAAGTAGATAAATATAAATAAATAATGAAATTATGAAATGAGTGAAAAGATAAAAAAGAATATAAATAAGCAAATCCACCAACGAGAAACAAAATAAATACTATTTATATAAAAATTAAACATAAATAGATGAAATAAAAAATTAATGAATATATAATACATAATGAAGGATTTTTTCATAATTAAAATATTTAAGGTAAATAGATATAGCTAAACATTAGAAAACCAACAGTAAAAATAAATCAAAAATCTTAAGAACGAAAAATCATAAATGCTGAGAATGATAAATAAATTAACAAATATATGAATAAATAAATGAGTAAAATAAATAAAAAATTAGGTTTTGTTTTTTTTTGTGTTTCGAATTCATCTCGTCAGTAACTAGCACCATCTGGGTGTCTAGTTAGACGATGTATCTAAACTAGTACCCAAATTAGCACTAGTTAGACACAAAAAATTCCAAACAGTTCACACGACGTATGTGAACGCCTAAAGCCACATGTCCCGAGTGATGTCTCGGGAAGCAAATATAGCTCTGGTTTGCTGACGAGAAAGCGAAGACGAACTCTTGTCTTTTGGTTCAAGAAACCAAACGCCTGGTATTATGCAATAAAAATTGGACTAAACCGTTTTGCGCGTTAAGGGCACAAGACCTAATTTTAATTAGGTTTTGTTTTTTTTTTGTGTTTCGAATTCATCTCGTCAGTAACTAGCACCATCTGGGTGTCTAGTTAGACGATGTATCTAAACTAGTACCCAAATTAGCACTAGTTAGACACAAAAAATTCCAAACAGTTCACACGACATATGTGAACGCCTAAAGCCACATGTCCCGAGTGATGTCTCGGGAAGCAAATATAGCTCTGGTTTGCTGACGAGAAAGCGAAGACGAACTCTTGTCTTTTGGTTCAAGAAACCAAACGCCTGGTATTATGCAATAAAAATTGGACTAAACCGTTTTGCGCGTTAAGGGCACAAGACCTAATTTTAATTAGGTTTTGTTTTTTTTTGTGTTTCGAATTCATCTCGTCAGTAACTAGCACCATCTGGGTGTCTAGTTAGACGATTTATCTAAACTAGTACCCAAATTAGCACTAGTTAGACACAAAAAATTCCAAACAGTTCACACGACATATTTGAACGCCTAAAGCCACATGTCCCGAGTGATGTCTCGGGAAGCAAATATAGCTCTGGTTTGCTGACGAGAAAGCGAAGTCGAACTCTTGTCTTTTGGTTCAAGAAACCAAACGCCTGGTATTATGCAATAAAAATTGGACTAAACCGTTTTGCGCGTTAAGGGCACAAGACCTAATTTTAATTAGGTTTTGTTTTTTTTTGTGTTTCGAATACATCGTCTAACTAGACACCCAGATGGTGCTAGTTACTGACGAGATGAATTCGAAACACAAAAAAAAAACAAAACCTAATTAAAATTAGGTCTTGTGCCCTTAACGCGCAAAACGGTTTAGTCCAATTTTTATTGCATAATACCAGGCGTTTGGTTTCTTGAACCAAAAGACAAGAGTTCGTCTTCGCTTTCTCGTCAGCAAACCAGAGCTATATTTGCTTCCCGAGACATCACTCGGGACATGTGGCTTTAGGCGTTCACATATGTCGTGTGAACTGTTTGGAATTTTTTGTGTCTAACTAGTGCTAATTTGGGTACTAGTTTAGATACATCGTCTAACTAGACACCCAGATGGTGCTAGTTACTGACGAGATGAATTCGAAACACAAAAAAAACAAAACCTAATTAAAATTAGGTCTTGTGCCCTTAACGCGCAAAACGGTTTAGTCCAATTTTTATTGCATAATACCAGGCGTTTGGTTTCTTGAACCAAAAGACAAGAGTTCGTCTTCGCTTTCTCGTCAGCAAACCAGAGCTATATTTGCTTCCCGAGACATCACCCGGGACATGTGGCTTTAGGCGTTCACATATGTCGTGTGAACTGTTTGGAATTTTTTGTGTCTAACTAGTGCTAATTTGGGTACTAGTTTAGATACATCGTCTAACTAGACACCCAGATGGTGCTAGTTACTGACGAGATGAATTCGAAACACAAAAAAAAAACAAAACCTAATTAAAATTAGGTCTTGTGCCCTTAACGCGCAAAACGGTTTAGTCCAATTTTTATTGCATAATACCAGGCGTTTGGTTTCTTGAACCAAAAGACAAGAGTTCGTCTTCGCTTTCTCGTCAGCAAACCAGAGCTATATTTGCTTCCCGAGACATCACCCGGGACATGTGGCTTTAGGCGTTCACATATGTCGTGTGAACTGTTTGGAATTTTTTGTGTCTAACTAGTGCTAATTTGGGTACTAGTTTAGATACATCGTCTAACTAGACACCCAGATGGTGCTAGTTACTGACGAGATGAATTCGAAACACAAAAAAAACAAAACCTAATTAAAATTAGGTCTTGTGCCCTTTACGCGCAAAACGGTTTAGTCCAATTTTTATTGCATAATAAAAAATTAATTTGTTGAACAAATAAATGAAAATGTGAATAAATAAATAAACTGATGAATAAATTGAATAAAAAGTAAATAAGATAATTATCGAATAAAAAATATGTGCAATTGGGAAAAGTAGAAGAGCTGAGTTTCAAACGAATTTAGATAAGAAATTGTTTATGTTTGCTGTGTCAAACGATTATCTATCAATGTAGTGACGCTTTTTCTTTGTATGTGATATGATGTGCATGTCCTAAGTGGGTCTACTGAGGTATTTATCTGAAAACCAAAGTTGAATCCGACGAATAGGTACTGGAAAGTGGTTAAGTGGTACAGCATTCATTTTTCTACAATTTTATGGCATTTAGAAAGATGTAGGGTAACAGTCGCAATGCAGTTTGGAGTGGAAAGATGCATTATGGGCCCATTTCAAAAGACTTGTGCTAAATGGACACTAGGGTGGATTGAAAAACACGAAAATTGAAAATCCCAGGTGCTCAAACTGTTTTGGAGGTGGATCCATAAAATAATACTGGAGCCAAAATTATGTGGTTATATATTAGGGTCCATTAAAATGGGCCAAAAAACGCAAAATTACAAGGTCTTAAAACTGTTTTGGAGGTGGATCCATAAAAAATACTGGAGTCAAAATAATGTGGGTTGTTATTAAGATCTCAAAGTCCCTATAACGCCCTCGCTTTGAAAATTTGCGAAATTTCGGGAGAATTCTGGTTGAAGCCGGGTCACTTTTCACACATGTGTCTCAAAAAGTAAAAAAAAAATCTATAATCCCCAGTTGTAGGGTTCAGAAAGTGGTATTGGTTGCGGAATCAATGAGCCCCTGAATTTCTAGTTACATAAATATATTGTCGAACCCTAGACCTTAATGAAACTCCAGCAAATTTTGGCTCCAGTATTATTTTATGGATCCACGTCCTAAACCGCTTGAATAAATTGGATTTCTCGATTTTCGCGTCTTTCGGCCCACTCTATTGGATCCCCCTCCTTGTCGTAAGTGGGCACCCTTTTTTCACTGAAAAATATGAAGGAAAGTGATTTTCTGAATGTGTACAGAATATGGATACATAGATATCATTCAGAAGAATAAAAAGTCACAGTTTCTTATCGATTTTCTTTTATGAAATGAAAACTATTATTCGCATTACTAAATTGCAAATGAATGACACATTTGATATTGATGCGCTACAACCGAAAATATTTGGATTTAAGTAAACATATTTAGTTTTTTACGGATACAGTGCAGGAAATTTATTGTATTAGTTTTTTTGGAATCTTTTCAAATCAAAAGAAATTACCCGTCGAAAAATGTTTTGCTATTAATTTATAATAAAAAAGTTCAAGTTACTTCACGAAATCACATCTACAACTGTAGAATTGCATGATTTAAACAGCATCAACTTCTTTCCAATTCCAACCGATTATAAGTGCAACGAATGAATGACCGGTATTAAAACATGAGCGATAACAAGTTGCAAGTCAGCCAATATCTGCTGTGAGTGATCGTGCTTGAGCAAGTCACGTACCTACTTCGGCCAAGCTGTTGCATCCCTGAATGATGAAAAGGGATTTTTCTTACGTCCTTACACCAAGATATTTTGCTGCATTCCATCGTTGGCAAGCGATTGCTAAGGTATGATGATATAGGTACTCCGGTGTCGGAACGGTATATAGAAATACGCTTATCCTAACGTTCGTCAATGACATAAGTTTGGTCTAGTATGCACTTGTCTGTCTGTACATGCAGACGTCTGGATGGTACAGATATCATTTCCAACCTGTCACCTGATGGATGGGAAGAGTTTCTTTGGTAGTACGTATTAGAATGTTTAACTATATGAGAGCCTCGACATTTATTAAAGGGAGATATACACCTGGAATGTTCGAAAAAAAGATTTTCCAATTTTTCTATTTAGTTGAAGCTTGAAGTTTAAGAAGAAGAACTAATGAACATATATTATAGTCTCTAACATAGCAACTGAAGTTTCGAAATTTCAAACAGTTAGCCTTTAAAAGTTACCCTTTTCTACTCCTAGGTGTATATCACCACTTAATTCTCAATTGCAACGTTTTTCAATGACAACCTGCGAATAATTGATGGCGTAGGAAGGAGAATCGGTTGCTCGATAAGGGAGCTGTCCATCGCAAAAGACGCTCTTGTCACTATAGCTAATTAAAAGGGACTGCTGCTGCAGTGGATGATAAAAGGATTAAGTTGTTACTTTTTCATTTGCTTTTGCTTTCAAGTATTAATAACTGAAACTGTGCACTCTAATTGTACTGTAGAAAAAGGTATAAGAATCTTTTTATTTTCATTAATCGTTATGATATTTATGAGAGTTTTAATAATGTCAGACAGAATGTCATTTGCAATTCATTGAGCGTAAGACTAAAGAACGCTTTGAAATTTTCCTCAGTACAAACGAACAGTTTCCCATAGCGATGTCTAATCCGTCAATACTGGAAGCAAAAGAAGTATTACACCTGTTCAAGTCCGATTACATCCTGATTAACGTCACATGTATATGGTCACCAACTGTGGAATGACAAACCATTGAGTAACATATATCCTTAAGTATGTGATTTGTCAAGCGCATAGTGAATGCAAATGCTATGAGGTCGAAGATTAAACCAGGACAATGTTTTGCATGTGGGTTTGGATCGATTTCATGAATGATAAATCGTCAATGTTAATGACAGTAATTATTTTGTGTTAAGGTTAATCATCTTTGAATTTTTTATGAGGATTTTCATTATGAATCAAGGCTATTCTTTGATACGGTCACTCATAACCAAGAAAACGTTTCATGCGCCGAATCACGCACCCATTTATTTTGCACCGGTGCGAGTGACGTTTATTTTTGTTTCGTTCGCACTCGACTTGTCTCTATGTACTATCAACTTGACGTAAGGCAAGATTATCTCGAGATGTCACAACGAAAATACGAATGTGAACTGACATCAAATATAATCATATTTTATCAGATTTTGGCAGCCTATTTATTAATTTCGACAAATGTTGATGTTCATTAACTAGCTTAGCTTAGCTTAGTTGACCGCCCGTGAGTTTCCCGTGATTGATCAAAGCCTGTTGAAATTGCATATTGAACCAATTGTATGCTACTTGGGAGTTGTACATCATACTCAACGTGCAACCTAAAGACACTAAGATTATAGTATGATCAATAACGCAGATGTTAGGTTTGGGATGGGAAGGAATGTTAGTAGTTGTGACTATTATGACCGAGGAATTCTCTGCATCATCCACAAGTGTCGCAGGATAGGATTGGTGTTAGTAGGTAGAGAAATGAACCAGGATACATCTTTGTAGATATTGTGATTTACACAGATAAAAATATGTTGTAATTTTATGTTTATTTTCATGCACATATTTGGAGCATTAATATAAATGTAAAATTAAGTTCCACCACAAATACACACGACTTGTCGTACTTTCTTCAATGAATTTAATATAAATTTTACTCGGGGGTTGAAAATTACAGTTTCTTTAAACCGAAAACTAATGCACTTCAATGTATTTTTACTCGAATATTGTTGTAAAATGAATGACATGTAATAATACACGATTGAAAGTGTAAAATTGTATGCTGTTTGATGCTCCAATTGATTTTAACGTAATTTTCAATCAAATTTTGGATTCAATCGTTGTATGTTTACATTCGTATTGATTTACATGTCGTTTAAATTTCATTAATTTTTGGTGTGTAGCTAAGTACTCACGCGCTTTGTCTTTTCTATTTTAGATCAAAGCTTTCAGGAGTACGACCTCCAGTAGAAATAAGAATGCCGAATAGGAATTTTTAGAATTATTATTCCGCGGGGCCTTACATAACAGGATAAAGCCGGGTGGAATATAATAGATGTAAAGATATGATCTTAGCAATATACACGAAAGTCGCTCGCGATCAATTTTCGACAATTCAAAACGAGTAATTTTAACTCCGAACAGCCGGCCAATGGGAGTATTGTTCTTATTAACACTTCAATTATTACTTCCATAGTTTGCAGTACAAAGCAAGCGTACAAAAAGTATAAAAGATATCCCAAATGAATATGAAAATTTATTGTGAAATGTTAATGGCTAGTTGGCATCTCCACTCTCCCTATCAGACACGTTACCATAATTGGGTTAAATGACAAACTGCAAACGACATGCGTAATAAATAATAATAAACACAACGACAAGGGTTTTGGTCAATCGGCGGTCCAGGAGAAGAATGGATGGGAGAAGAGCAATACTCGCAAAGACCGACTACCATGTGAGCGGTTCAAACTCGAAACAGTGACTCAGAATACTGCATTGGATGATTTTGAAGAATGGACCAGAAGTGCGATTTGACGAAGTTTTGGCTTTCGATGGCCCTACATTTTCTGACTGAGTGAAGTTCTGGAGTGTTCAAATGTTTACTACTGTTTAGGAAGGCAAAGGTGCTAGTGTCAGACCTTCATAAGACCTCAAGAAATCTTTTGGAAGTATTTATCAATGTACATTTGTCGGTAGACGGTTTCAGATTTAATAACAAAAACTGGCTTTTGTTGACATATCTACAGATCGCTTGCCACACAGAAAACTTTTTGTATAACTCGACAGCTCCATCTTAGGCCAATTCAAAAAATTTCCTGCTTGAAAGTTTGCTTTTTTTAAATACGGTTTCTAAACCAAAGCTTTCAAAGTTATACCTTGGCGTGGAAGAACCGGTATATTAATACATGCTGTTACTTAGTGTAGAATTAGACTTCATCCTTTAAGGCTATTGTATAACCGCCAGAAGAAACCTAAAACGTTGGTACACAATCGGGAATAGCAAATAAAAAAGGAGACTATATATCAGTGATTTACTCAATATAGAATGGAAAAAGGATATGATACAAAAACTTAAGGTCAGTCCGGATTAAGTCTTCGGTACGGAGCAATACTTTGACCTAGGCACTCCTAGAATGTTGTTATATGAAAGAGTTACGACATGGGAGCAGGTTCCCAGTGGTTCTATTCTTGGTTAAAATAGTGGAAACAAAATTTTAACCCGCCGGACACCACACGGTTTATTAAAATTGACGGACACGATAACTTAAAAACTATTCAACGGATTGACGGAATCATGTCCATCGTGGCGCTCCTCGAAGTGGAAATGGCTGGACGTCTGCACTTGAAACGCTCGATGTGGCTCTGGGGGGCTGAATCAATTTTTTGTCGTGCATAATAGGTCCTTGCTTTCAAAATAGTAAAACAAATTTTCTTACGGTTTGAGCACTTTACACCAGACGCTTCCCTTAAATGACTACCACTTCTTTGTTTCTGGCAACCACATTTTTTGCTGTAGCTTTGAATGACTTCAACCTACAACCAAGCTACACAATAAATTTATACGGAGTGAGTTAAAAATTTACTGTTCCGCGGCTTAAAGCACTTTATTCATAATACTCTTTCATATAATTTTTGTGCATTGATACAAAAGAATATAATAAAACGAATAAAGCGTTTGTTTATTCGATGGAAATAGTTTGCCATAATATTATTTCTATAAAAGCCAATACTTTTCTGAATGTTTGTTTACTTTGCACGATAGAACATTGTGACAACTTAGAGAGCTTGTTTACATTGACTTAGAATTCGAGCCTAGTTTCTTGTACTGGGTGGAATCAGAAATGTTCTAAAACCATGTAAACAGGCTGTTATTTTTCGAGCATTTTTACTCATATGACGTCATCTTGCAATGTCCCATAGGTAGCATCCAACATGCTCGATAGATAGATTTGGCTTCACTGTCGGCACACCTTTGAACAGAAACAACGTTTCGACTACAGACATTTTATACACAGACTAACGAAGTGTCAAAAATTGCAGCCAAACGGACTGTCAAAAAGTGCAGCCAAACGAGCATGAGGGTTTTGAGAGAGGAAGTGCAAGAGGAAGCCCATTCAAGGCTTATGGGAGCTTCCGTGATGCCAGTTTACGTTCATGGTTGTTAGTTTTACTGTTCTTCTCTCCGAAAGTCTGTTATATAAAGTATCTGTAGTTTTGACACTTTTACGTTCGCTCAATACTTTGAATTCTGACAGAATTAGCTATCCAGTGCTGCCAAATATGTCTGAATTATGTTTCGCAAGCATGAAAAAATGCTAACAAGCAATCATGGAGTGTGGATCCTTTTCCTGTGCTATCTAATGACAAATGCCATTTTGGGGTACACTGAATTAGATGTGCCACATTATCTAAAAAATCTCTATATAATGGCACTTTCAGAATTTTGAAATTCTACTTGGTTGCTGAGGTATAACGAGAAAAGTGATGAGAAATTGTGAGCTTTTTGCTTCAATCACTGTATCTTGGGATCGGTTCAAGTTATATTGAAATTTTAGATGTTTTTATGTGTAAAAATGTTTAAAGAATATAATAGCGTAGTAATTTTCAAGATAAAAATACATATATTGCGAGAGAAATGCAATTCAATTTTGACCTGGAAATATTGTATATTCGGCCATACTGTAGCCAAAAATACTATTTTTTTAGATTCTTTGATCAATTTCCTTTAAAAGGAACCGATTCACAGTGGGACGAGCCCGGACTTAAGTCCATATATGAAGGTTATGCGATATTCTCACTAGTATTTTTCTCGTATCAACTGAGCCATCAGAGACATTTTTGCGAGATTTTAGGTGATTTGAATGCAAAATGAATTTTTGACAGCTTTTTGAAGGGCATAACTCAAGTGTTTTTTGCAATATTTGACCATAGGAACTACATACGGTTATTTTCGTTTTTCAAATAAAACGGTTGATTTTATGCATTGCATTACTTCACCAAAATTATCCGTGTGATAAAATTACATCGTAAAATCGCCAAAAATAAATCACTAGTTGGTTTAGTTAGTGTTTGGATAACTGTTTGTCATGAATTTTTATTGAATTCAAACTTCTAATGAGCCTATGCAAGTTTTGCGAAAACTTGCGATAAGCAGTAAAAATTTAAAAAAACTGTTAATGGAGACGCATGGTTATTACTGATATTGAATTTGAATAATCACTTTTAGCTAGAGTAATGACATGTATACATGCACAACTTTCAAATAGCATAGAGAGCATGATCTACAAGGGTTTTACTTTTTTTTAGGGTAATGAATTAAACGTTTCAATATTAGTCAAACACATCTTATTTGATCCGTAGAAATAAAATAGTCATTTCTGAAGCCCCATAATGAGATGCCAATAAATTCGTTTCAATATGGAAAATAAATTCCAAAATTACTATTGAAAAAATCATTATAAAAGACAAAATACTTACTTTTGAGTCAGTCTAATAAGTAGTAAAGTTAATTTCTTTTTTATAACCAAAAAAGAATTCAGCACACAAAAATTTCTTTGAGCGTTTTTTTCGAACTTGCACAACAAAATAATTATTTTTGAGCCACCCTAATGCATAATAACTTTTTTTACAAGTAATAATATCAAAACCGATTTAGCATACGAAAATAATATACACAAATTTTAAGAACGATTTCGAAAAAAAAAATTTTTTTTGAGATACCCTAATGAATAGTAAATGTTTATTTTTTCAATGTTTTAATATCAAAAACGAATTCAACGTACCAAAATTACATAAAACCGTCTGGTTTGAACCGATACGGCAAAGTTTGGACTTTAGTCCTCCTTTTGTTCTAAGTCGTGCCACTGTGCGATTGTTTCTAGACCAAATTAAGCCGAAAATATGAGTAATTGTGAACACTCTACTGCCCAAATTTTTGTTTCCCTTAAAAAAAACTTAAGTAGACTGTTTTTATGATGAGAAAAACGAAAAACATATTACCGGTTTCCGAAAGTTATAGATTTTTCAGTTAAACCTCAAAATATGTAACCCGCCAAAAGGTTGTTGGGTAGCTGGGCCAAACAAAATTTAAATATTTTTTTCTCGCTAAAATATTCGAGATTATTTTTTCTGGAATGAACATCGCGGAAATATGCGCAGTTTGTGTTATTTCCAGTATATTTCCTATTGGATCGAGGCGGACGCCAAGTTCATCTTACCTGATGTTAGAAGCAACAGGTAGGGTAAGGTGGGGCAAATCCGACCTAGTAAATGGTTATGGATGTAAAATGCTCATTTTACATCGAATCAAGTCGTTTTATATACCAAATTAAAGGTTAGACTCCTGGGCAACTTTCAGTATATAGCATTTTATTTGGATCTTCGGAATATCTTGAGATACAAGCGTTTTACAAAAATGTTCATTTTTGCTGTTTTTAAAAATGATGGGGTAAACCCGACCCCCTATGTTTTTGGTTGATTTAGTGCAGATATTACTCAAATTTTATGGTTTTTCAATGATATATCAATGAATGTTGTGTTATTGAATTGTAACATGGAGAGAATGGAGCTCAATATCAATCTTGGAATGCTAAAATCACGAGCAGTAGCACGTAATGATATTCCCATTTGCATCGGAGCAATTGCTCGACGAATACTATAATCATCACGTTTTTGTGTCTTTCGTTTGTAATTATGAACCATTTTGCACAAAAATAATAAATAACAACAATAAAAATATATTTCAATTTGATAAATAAAAATTTTCTTAGCAAAAAAGCGGTCGGATTTACCCCAATATTTAGAGGTCGGATTTGCCCCACCGCGTCATTTTTCATTACGATTCAATTAAAAAATATATGAAAAAGGTTGAACTAAATTCATCTATGCAGTTTGTAGGACTTAAATCAAACAATTTAAATCCACTTACATTTATTATGCAATCACTTTAACAATCAGAAATATCCTGTAGTCAATGATGCACAAAAGTCAAATCAAAAGTTGTGAAAACACACTTTTTGTCGTATGAGCATCTCAATGTAGACTAATAAAATGCTGTCATACCACCATTATGATCATTTTCGATACTCTACACGACAACATTGATATTAGTTCGCGTAGTGCTTCTGATTTTTGGTAACAGAGGGGGGTCGGGTTTACCCAACGGTCGGATTTGCCCCACCTTACCCTATGCTCGCGTCGGAATGCAAAGATAATGATCAGTCAGGAATATTAATCTACAATTGTTAGTTCGATTAGCCGGATACCCACAAAAACGTAGATGACTAGAAATGTAACTGCATTGTTCTTACATCGTCACGTCAGGTCGTCTGAAGAACCCGATCCCGCAATTCCCGGGCCCGGTTGAAAAGTTTCCATAAGTGTTCGGATAATTTAAAATGCATATTATTCATTGACCATCGAGTTGACATGACATTACAGTAATATTTAGGGGCAAATATTTTATATGAGTTGCGCTTTTAGAATATATTTCCTCTACAATGTTCTATGGAATCAGGATGTCCCAAAAATTCACGAATGCAACTAGGAGTAGAATCTAGAGAATGCCGCAGTACTCTCATGCGTTCTATACTGTGAAGTTTGGTATGGTGCTCGGTATTGTCCTTTACAATGCCTACTGGAATCGCATCTAAAAGCAAAACAATGTTTTGATACTATCATTCCGTTTTGGAATTTGACCTTCTTTTTCAACAGACCTCGCAGCCGATTCGTAGTGAACAAGCCAACAACGGGGCTAGTGCTACGATGCTACTGATCACTACAAATCCATCCTGGATGAGATCCGCAAATACGACGAATGGTTTATGAGGCCAACACCTTACCCTCTGAACCTCCAAAGTAGGGATAATTTCTAGTTAGGTTGCCCAAAACTAGCTAATATGTCTCCTAATTAATTTAGAAGGTTGACATTTATGGTTTTTTTTATACTTAGGTTTTGCTTATTTATACTTATGGTTATGGTTATTTATACTTATGGTTATGTCTTAAGACATACTTCGAGCTAGAAGTTATGAGTATTGAGTATGACTCACGTGGACCCCTAACAGGATTTCTTTGTAAAACCAGAACCGGTTTTCTAACCTGACCAGAAAGTATAGTTAATAAATTTTGAATAATTTCCCGATCATTTGCAAGCAGTTTAGTTGAAATCGGTCCAAAATTGAAAAAACTAGATCCAAATAAACACATAAATTGATAAGTCATAAGCACTTCGAAGGCGCAAAATTTTATTCGCCCTGATGCCCTTTAGCCCATAAGTGTAGGTTCAAGTTAGTACAAGACCAAATTTCAATTCTACGGCAAAGTACTACTGTAAATTAACTTACCAATAATTTTTATTTTGTTGAAAACTCCAAGATGTGTCATAATTTTTCAGTTCAATTGTACTACCACACGCAAAATAGCTTTTTTTTCTCGTTTCCCTCAAATTTCCAACTTTCAACTCAAATATTATTTTATATCATGATTTCCACAAGCGGATAATATATTTGTATGATAGGTGGGAATGTTTCGAAGAGGTTTCAGTGGGGTTGACAACACAAAATAGTGTATTGTAGATTTTACAGCGATTCTGCTGAATCCTGCCAAAAGACGGGTTTGGGCAGCAAAGGGTTAATCATTGATACTTTATTTGTGTCGAAATTTGTTGACGTAGGACTACGTGTTTTTTTTCGATATGGGGGTGCACTTTGCAAATTCTACAAAAATGGTATGTAACGAAAAGTGGTCCAATATTAAACACATAATTCAGCTATCTCACGATAAATTTTCAAATTTTTTGCTCATATCGCCCCGAAATACTTCTAAGAATAGATTCCAATAGATAAACCCAAAGATTTTTGATATCATGGTATTAACAATTTAAATAATGTACAACCTAGTCAAAATATCGCATACCTACACACAGAAGATAGCGCTTCCCAAGTCCTGCGTGACGAATGAATTAAAATTTAAAGTCACGTTAATAAAAATAAAAAAAAGCTTCCCAAGTCCGGCACGACAGATGTGTGTACCTAGCGCGCTACGCTTCTGTGAAAAACATCATCATCGACTATTTAAAGTACGGATTTGGCCGGACAAGCTCGGTTGCCTGTTGAACGGCAGGCGGAGCAGATCGCTGTGCTGTGTGTTTTCACAGCCAGTGTAGCTGAGATAGGAGTCCGTTACACTGGTTGTGGAGGTACGCTACCCAATGCCGTCCACCACGCGACTGTGCTTGTCCATTCAAACACTATGCTTTCTTTTGTGTTGTGCTCGTTTCCAGCACACTATTATGTACAATCTCGAACACAATTATTCGTACACAAAATCGCTATTTGTAAACACGGTTAACATAGTGTCATGGTAATAGTTGTCTCTTTCATCTCTTCATCATCGGCAATGACGTTGGCGTCATCAGCGATTTGCTTTGTGCGCTTGGGATCAATGTTTGAGGCGAATGTGTAGGTAAGTACTAAGTATATTTAATTTGTTAGCGGTTGTATGCGTATCCTGCATGATAGCAATTTCTTAGCAATAATCGATGAAAAGCGCAACAAATGTTTATTATTTACGTTCGATCAATTAATTGATTCATTTCCACTTCACGTAATTCATTTCCACTCAGCCTATCCTATTTAAATTCTGCTAATAGGTACATACTACAAGGCTATTTATAAATGAATACACTGCCACTCGAAAAACCGTTGCTTCGTAGTAGTGTAGTTGTGCTTTAAAAATAATGACCATTGTCATTGATAGCTCGACTTAGAGTGACTGGATTGCGCTTACATAGATATCATCTTTGCTTCGTTCCTAAGAAGCAGTACAGTTTAAAATTTTGTCTGAAAAATGTAAAATGTTTGCGTTTGGGCGAAGCGAAAACTCGAGTACAACGTACCCTTGTTCATCCTACCATTTGAGCTAATGCGATGAATAGAGATAGCAGATACTGTTCTAACTAATGTGTTCAAATGGGTGGGATGAATGAAGTAACCTATTGAATAAATTATAACAAACAGTTCATGACCCCCATTTAAAGAGTAGTTTTGAGAAAACGTACTATGAATTCAAACCTATACATGACACAAAACTTCCCTTCGCTCCCCAATAAACTTGGTCTGCATAAAACATTCATCTGTTAAGCTCACCAACGGTGCGAATTGAACTTGCTTTGAAGATACAAAACAAGACATGGTCAACAATCAGCAATAATAGCTATCTTGCAATCAATCCTGTGGAAATCTGAAATTTTGCACCAAGCTTTTCTAAAAAAACTTGTTACGAATGTGCACTTAAAAAATTGTTTCTACGTTAAAACAGAAAAACGCGCACCATTTAACAAATTTTACACAAAATCACAAAATAACAACGGACCAGTCATATGAGCGAGGGATCATCCAATGTATCGCAAAACTAGGATGAAAATATATACGGAAGGTATAATACACCAACAAAATAATCTTCTTTACCTGGGGAACGTAACGCGAGGTATCTTTAGAGCTTGCCGTCCGAAGGCCACCGCACTCCCCTCGGCGGATGTAACACGTGCCCACCTTGGCAAACCGAGTCGTCGGCCACTGTTTAGACCACGTACACCGGCCACCGATCGAACCCGAAACCGATCGACCGAAACGTATTCCAACAGCCGGCTACTACGACTTACACCCCTAGATATGTCGTGCTTCTGGTCTTCTACGGTTGAACATGTGTTGAAGCTTGATGGCATGTAAGCACGCCGGGTGCAAGGTTTCACCCGACAAAAAAGCTTATTGGCTTCGGTGTTTAGCCCGGTCTCCAAACGAGCTCTAATGTCCAACGAACGACCACTCACTAACAGCAGATCCCGACGCTGATAATCCGTGTCCTTTCCGAAGGACATTTGCTAAATTTGTCGCACGTCAAATCGGAATTAGCACACACGTAAGGTGGATTAGAAGCAGAGCTGACTCCGGTCGACAGTCGCTTTCGGTGCCCTATTCGGAACTAATCAGCGAGCCGTAAATTGTTGAGGGTTGACTGCGGTTGGGTTGTTGTTTTTTTCTGTTAGATTTCGAACGAGTAATAAATTTACAAAGCTGACTAATATTCAACAATCTACAGTTTGTTTGCGAAATTTGTCGGTGTGCTCAGCATTCGTATTAAATAAAAAAAACTAGTTTGATTGAAAACCAGTGTTTGCATTTATTTTAATTTTTATCGAGCTCGTTAGTTTTTTGGCTGAAATTGTGATGCCAAACCTCATGATGGGGCTACAATCTTATATATAATCGACGAGACTTCTTGTCATCCGCTTTGAGTTTGATGCTATTTTGAGCCGTTCCCAACTTGGAAAATAGCGACAGGATAGTTCGTCCTTAACATGGAAGATACGCTAATAAGAGTAATAAGATTCTCATTCATTTGCATACCGTGGTACTAGAAAATCTGGTTCGTTCGGTTATATTGAATAGAGTTGAATCTGAACTAATCTATACGACAAATAATCCTTTTTTGTGCTAATAATACCTATGTTTGGGCCCCGTCAACAATGGAGCATCTTCCTTCGTGACTGAAAGGATTCAAATTATAAACAAACCGGAATTATTCCAACTTTCCGCTGCGTCTATTGCCGGGAGCATGGTGCAGTCATGAGAACATCGACGGTACCAGGTAAGTTAATAAAGCCCAATAAGCGATAATATTTATTGTTTTCGAAAGTTTATTATGGCTGTTTCAGGTCGCTCTAATCAATTTGCTGCGCAACAAGCCAGTCCATTACCTTGGTTTACCTTGGTTGGGTTTGAGACAGTCAAAAGTTCGTCGCAAGCAGTTTGCGGCATAATATGAAAGTTTTACTGGTTGGAGAAGTTTTAGACTATAACAATGATTTATCGTACGCAGTAAGAAAATGGAACGGTCGTAAATGTCGCAACAGTTGCGAAATGAAATAAGAATGGATGATTATGTACAGAATGAGGGCAGAAGATAGAAAATGGAAGACAACAGATGGAACATAGAAGCTAGAAGATACAAGCTAGAAACTTGTCTAGGTTCGCTAGCGTAACACACCTACAGCGGCATGTTGTTCGGATGTGCTTTTGACAGATTTTTTCAATTCCGATGCTATGTCACCCTGTATAATATTATACACAAAGGTCCTAACTATCTCCTCGACAAGTTGCAGCTTTTTAGAAGCACAAGAGTTCGTCACTTTGCTCTAATACCTCATAACTCCTCACATTATAACAGTACTTTTTTTATTCGTGCAATCATCCAGTGGAATCTTCTTCCAATTAGAATCAAATCTGTCAATTCAGCAACAAGATTCCGTCATGAATGTATGGCCTGGCTAAATGAAGGAATCTAACTTGAGTGGACTGAGCGATAAAGTTAAGAATAGAGTTTTCATATTTGTGTTTAGTTTTAGCATATCTTTTTTTTTTTATTTTACATGAAAAAGATTGTGGTGAGCAACGTGGAATCCGATTGTAGAAATTTTATAAGGGTGTTCCCTTACTCTACAAGTATGTTGAAATATAAATAAATAAATAAATAAATAAATAAATAAATAAATAAATAAATAAATAAACTAGAATCAGTAGCGACTGGCTCAAATGGCGTGTCATCGATGTTGATCGGAAATTTGTGCCTTGCCGTGATTTGTCTTTTCATCATTTCCTGATTGGAAGGATTGGGGAAGTGGTAAGGTTAAGGATAACGAAAATAACGACACAGTGAAAACAGACAATGCGGAAGTGATCTTCACTCCCAACAGAATAAAAGACACTTCTCGATAAGCGGATATATCAACACCTTGAGATGTATGTATTGTATTGTATTGTATTGTATTGTATGTATTGTATTGAGATAACAAAACGACAACACCACCGAAGAGATATTGGACGAATTTTGCGGTAACTCGAACAAATTTTCAAAGAGCTGTAGTCTAAAAAATGACAAATCCTACGAAAAAAAAATTAGGAGTGATTCATCGAATTCTACACTGAAAAAAATCGATTTCAAAAATTTAAAGTCGATTTACCCCATATTTGATTCGGATGAATTTTTTCCAAGATAGATAATCATGTTCCCTATCTACCGTCAAAAATTCAAGTTGGGCATTTTAACCCTAGAACGTTGCACTGGGGTAAAATGTACCCCAAGCCTTCTTTGGAGCCGTGTGAAGACGAGAATTCGGCATTAACCGACCTGGGATCCTAACCATAATTCAATATAGAGTTCTTAGTAAGAGTAGGAATAGGTGGTATAGTTAGTTTTCTTACAGCTTTCGTGGAAGCAGGTGTCAAAGTTGGCGTGGGGTATATTTGTACCCCAGTGTACGGTTGCCGTTAGCGTTTCGTCAGGTTTCGTGCTGTCAGTGGAAATGTGACTCGTGACAATACCAGTTTAAATACTGATTGTTTTACTACGTAAGTAACAATTAGTATTATAAAATCGTTTTTAATTATTTATTCAATTATTTTAATTCAATTTTGAAGTAGAAAAAAATACGTTATTTTTGCTAATTTTGATTGTTGTCCTGATAATTTTTTTATAGTTTTTTAAAACATTGGCTCGCAAGTATCATTTGCGCACAGTAAATACTGTAACAGTAACGTTGCATGTTTACAATGTATTACTGTTCAGAAATATTTTTTCATTTCAATTTTTACCCCATTTCGTGGTATTTTCCAAAACCCGATTTTTAAACTTTCACTCGTCCAAATAATTGCACTTTTTCAAAAATATCGCGATTCCATTTTATGCCGTTTCTAGACCAATCTTTGTACTTTTAGGATTATTTGGTTTTTTTCAAGTCGGTTGAAAATTCGCAAGGTTATAATAATTTTGTAAAAAAAGTCAAAACCGCGATTTTTTTCATTTTTTTTTGTTCAAGCCAATTTATGTACCATTTATTCAAAAATTCCGTACTTTCACTTATGCACCTGGTTTTGCAATTAAAAAACAAAAAAAATGTGTTATGCATTTCTTTTGTTTGCATTTTTACCTGCGAAAATTGCGATCAAACGCGTGGGGTACATTTGTACCCCAGTGCAACGTTCTAGGGTGGAAAACGCAAGTGCAACATTCTAGGGTTAAAGGAAAAAATGTTGTTTGAAAAAAACTTTTCTTTGCCCAAACTATCCACTGAACACTGAACAAAATGTCAGAAGAACTTATAGAACTCTCGACAAACATATGATTACGGCATAAAAGCCAACTGTCAAAATTCTCTTTGAAAGGAAATTCCGGACAAACCGTAACTCGCCAATCACAGATGTTGGTAGTAAACAAAAAAAGGTTTCTTTTCCATTAGCTGTTATGACCTGTGTTTAGCCAGCAACGGTTTGTCCGGAATTTCCCTTCAAAGAGAATTTTGATCCGTAATCATATGTTTGTCGAGAACTGTATAATAACGCCAAAGCAATATCTGGCACTCAGAAATTCCACAGTTTTGTGCATATTCCTGGTGGCAAAGTAGAGGCGAAAATGTATTCTAATTCAGAAGATGAACCAAAAATATTTTCCTTGAGATGATAATGATGACGTGTTAACCCATTCATGCCCATGTTGTTTGTGGACAACAACGTTTTTAAACAGCTATAACTTTTGATTGTGACAAGATTTGCTCACAAAAACAAGTATACCTAATAAATGTTAGTATTGCCTTTCATTTGAGTACTAACAGTTACAAGAATTAGCTCTAGAACTGAAGTTATTGCAGTTAGTCTGATTGGATTCCAATGGAGCAGTGCTGCCAGGGACAGTTAACGTTGGCGACGAAAATTAATTTTTCATATATCTTCGTTATGTTGCAATATTATTGAAAACTGATAAAACTTATCAATTTAAAGTGCTTTTGGCTACGTTTTCCACGCAAGTGGACTATTGTAAATATTCTAGAAGAATTGTATTGAGCATTGGAAGGTAAAAATTGAGCAGCTTCTAGCACTGCGAGGGAAGCACCATCTTTATGAAAAATGGCTGTTCGTGTTTCGTAACCCCACCGTTTTCAAGGGAAAATAGTTTTGAAATCCTACATGCACTAGAAAAAAGTTGGGCATGAAAGGGTTAAAACCACTCTCAGTGCAAGGACTACGCCAATGGCTGCAGTTACTTTTAACAGCAAAACCCAAATTATGCCAGTGAACGATCTTCATTGTACCGCTGTTTGAAGGGCCAAAAAGGATTGGATCCATAAGCAGAAGTTCTTATGCGTACTCTACAGGGGCAGTCTCAAGGGACAAGAATCTCCTTCCAACGATAAAAGCCAGCCATTTGAATAGCACATTTCGCAATATTCGTTAAGGCTTTGCTTGATGGTTTGTGTGAGAAGAGAGCGTCAAACTAACCGTACCGTGGCAGAGAGAAATAAAAACACCAACAACATAATTTTAGAAGAACTAGGTAGTCAATGTGGTCATTCTTATCTTTTGACTAGGGACAGGCGATCCACGTACCCTAATCCAAGACACAGTTTGAATGAATCCGATCCGGTATTGCTATTTTAAAATAATGAAACAAATAAATATCACGAAAAAATGTACATAACGAATGTAATGAATATACTTCAAATAGTGAAAATAAAAGTAGTATAATACTTAGAAGGTATAAATTGTAATATGTGAATAAAAATAGAAGTATGTATATTAGACTGGTTCAATTTTTCACTTTTAGCTCCACCAGGCTCTATTGATTCCTTTTATGGCCCTTAGTAATTGTGCAAATTTTGGTACCGATCGGTTGTGTCTACGGACCCTCCAAAAATTTCAAAGTTTACATGGAAATTAGTATGAAAAATCGGTTAAAATTGGAAATAAATTCTTAAAAAATCATCTCATCAATCAATTCATGGGAACACTATACATTTCTGAAGGTATTCTTCAACTGAACACATTCGTGGAACATTTTAAGTTTGTGAAAGTTCGCTGAGAAAAGTTATTAACTAAAGACCCAGCATGATTTTATTATTAATCATAGCAACCCTGTTTGAATAGTTGCATCTGCCATACGCGAGCGGTGGGTGGTAAATCTAGTTTATATTTGTATAACAATGGAACTATTCAAACAGGGTTGCTATGATTAATATTAAAATCCACTTGTTTTGAAGTCAGAGTTTTTTTTCGGAAACGATGGGTTGACTTATTAGAACTCGTTATCACATAATCAGCAACTCTAGAATGCGCTAAAAGCATATAATGTGGCCATACAAGTTCTTTTTGTTATAAAATTTATGGTTTAGTTAGTCTACGAGGGTATGTTCGGAAGCAACCTTGGAGAAGGACTTCTCCAAACAATTGCCGACGAGAGGAAAACAAAAACACTCCCTTATCATTCAGGTCCACCTTCGACTTCTTTACGCTTTCTCCAAGGGGAACTTCACCGGAACCACTTTCGTGTAAACTAAACATAACCTATCAGGACAACTCATGATCACAACACAACACTCCATGATCGGAGCAAATCGAATAAAAAATGCGGCAAGTTCTATCGTTTCAGCTACAATTTTCTCAGAAAAGAAATTGACAAAAATACTGCGCTCAACCACCATATATTAAACGGGAATTTCCAAACTCTGCTACAACATCTACAGATTAATATAGGGTTACCAACCGTCCTTATTTTTAAATGACATGTCCTTAATTTCGATGATTTGGGAAAGCAACCTTAATTTTACTTCAAATGTCTTTAGTTTTTGAAACCATGGTATATTTGAAATCAATTAGATTAAATTCACTCAAGCGAATGAAACATTTTACTCGCCATTTTAGTTGTTCACCTCCTTATAGTCTTTTGATTTGTTATGTTGAGTTTAATGATTCAAAATCATTGATTAATTCTATTGCTTGAAGAAAAGTTACAAACAAATACTTTTCATGTTTCTCATCTTGTTAAGCGTTGACAGAAAAGAAAACGATTTGTCCTCTAATTCAAACCATCGAATTTTAAACAGTTATCACTTTCTAGCACAGTCGGCAAATTTCTTAGTTACTTCATGGACTTTAATCAAAAAGTTGTATACTTAAGGAAAAACTTTGATTTTTGGAAATGAAAATGAAAAAAATAGGATTTCTCGTACTAATATCCATATAAATTTCAAATTTCACACGGGATGCCGCGCTATACTCAATTGACCTAATATTCTGCACAGTTTCTTAGGACCCCAGAAGAACAAAAAAGCGCTGTTCTAAAAAAATATTGGAAATCTTTTCTAAACATCACTCAACCAACACACATTTTAGTCAAAGATGAGTAAAATTTGTTAGTCTCGGTCAAAATTTAAGATGTCCTTATTTCGCTTTCAGCCCATTTGGTAACCCTAACTAATAGCGTAAACAAGATAAGGTGAATATTTGTATGTATTTGATGTGATAAATTTTTTTTATGTTTTTCCGTAAAAACGCATGTCATGGTGAAAAAAGGACTCAGAGGGGAAGAAAAACGATTTGAAGATTAATGAATATAGTTTTAGTAGATACACATAAGTTAAACATGAGCGACCGATAATAAAAGTCGCAAGGTCAGAACATGCTTTGTTTGAAACGGGTTATTAGAATATAAAAACCGGAAATAAACTTCAGCATAAGAATCGCTTAAAAAGTTCTCACTCGTAAACATCAGCCTGGTTGAACTATAAGTATAAAATCCGGTTAAAATTAAATAAATCGTGATCCGTCTCTTACAAAGAAGAGTCACGTCCGATTTTTATACTTGAAGTTTTTATATTCTAATTTTATATTCTAATATATTTGAAGCGGTTTTTACGAAGCATATTCTGTCCTTGCGACTTTTATTTTCGGCCGCTCACATAAGACATCTTGGAAAATGTGTATACTCTGCTTCTAGGTTAGGGTTCACAACCGCCCGATTTAAGAATATTTCAAGAACCCATCAAGACATAACAAATATAAGTTCACTTTTGGCAAGAATTATTTCTTATTTCGAGCATACACGGTTGATTTATACAGATTCTGAAAGAAAAAATTGAAAATACACTACAGTAGGGTAAGGTGGGGCAAATCCGACCCCCCTCTATTATCGAAAATCGGAAGAACTACACACCTAGAAAAAATCGTGTAAATTTACGTCTCCTGATGCTGACATATACGAGCATCAAAAATGACTTAATTTTACGTTCGATTTCAATTTTGCATGACGTTGAATTTCGTAAATCACGTAATTTTACTCCACATATGGCGTTTGTTCTGAATGGTAGTAAGTGTAATTTTATGTCATAGCGCATGTAAAGTATATGTTTCATGTAAAATTAAACGGAACATGGTTATATTTCGTCATTTCGTGAATTACGGTTTGTTAAATTGTGTCTTGCTTGCAAATACGTCAACGATAAAATTCAGATTTTTTTGGTGTGTACGCAAACTAATGTTAATATTGTCGTGTAATCGAAAATCATCGAAAATAATCATAATGGTGGCATGACAGCATTTTATTAGTCTACATTGAGATGCTCAAACGACAATAAGTGTTTATTTACAATTTTTGATTTGATTTTTGTGCATCATTGACTACAGGATATTTCTGCTTGTTAAAGTGATTGCATAAAAAATGTGAGTGGATATAAATTCTTTTATTAAGGTCCTACAAAGTGCATAGATGAGTTTAGTCCAACTTTTTTTCATTTTTTTTAAATTTGCATCGTAATGAAAAGTGACGCGGTGGGGCAAATCCGACCGCATTTTTTTTCTAAGAAAATGTTATCAAATTGAAGTATATTTTTATTGTCATTATTTATAATTTTTTGCACAATGGTTCATAATTACAAACGAAAGACACAAAAACGTGATGAATATAGTATTCGTCGAGCAATTGCTCCGATGCAAATGGGAATACCTTCACATGACGCTCGTGATTTTGACATTCCAAGATTGACATTGAATTCCATTTTCTTCATGTTACAATTCAATAACATAACATTCATTGATTTATCATTGAAAACTCATAAAATTTGGCTAATATCTGTACTAAACCAACCAAAAACATAGGCGGTCGGGTTTACCCCACGATTTTCGAAAACAGCAAAAATGATCTTTTTCATAAAACGCTTGTATTTCAAAATTTTCCCATGATACGAATAAAATGCTATACATAGAAAGTTGTCCGGAAGTCTAACCTTTAATTTGGCATCAAAAAGAACTTGATCCGATGACTATTTTACAGTCAAAACCATTTACTAGGTCAGATTTGCCCCACCTTATCCTATCTCTTTTTGCATAAAAGTCTATTGACAACGTGAAGCAAATTTGTTTTCTTCCACTTTACTTTCAATTTTCATAAAAAAGGTTAATTTTTTTTTATTTAAAAAATGCAAAAATTACGCAAACTTTTCAAAATTTTCTACCAATTTGAGAGTTTATACGCGATACATTCACCTTAAGCATGTAGAGCCTCCTCTATATATTTTCTGCGTAAAAATGCCAATAAGAATCGTTTGGTCACCCGAGCACCTGTACCAGCTTAAGGCATACCGTCTAGCAGGAGCAACCCGAACCCCAAAGCGGAAACGATACCACAACCCAATTTTCCTAATCAAATTGATGTTAGATTTTGATTCCACTTTCCATACAGGTACTGTTTCCGAATGGCGACCCTTGGTGGTAATTGCATTACAACATCGGACGGGCTACAAATCAAGGAAAAACTTTCATATTACCAGTTGCCATGAAGTCCATTATTTCCTGTTATTCTTTCCATGTAATTTCGTATGGAGTCAATAGTTAAACCGCTACGGTAATCTGTTGTGAAATCAATCAACATTGAATCGAATTATTCTGCCAGGACCCATTTGACTTTAGAGCCGTAACTAGATAACAAGTTACTGTTTTGAGACACACGAGGAAGGAATGAAAATACAAAATAAAGCGAAAATATTATTATTCAAAAAATTAATTTTAATTTTTTTTGAAGATGGGGTGCAATTTTTTGAAACTGAAAAAATTATATCATATAATAAATTATATTGACTCAAACTTTCAATTGTGAATAGCTTAGCATGCAAGTCTGATTGTGCAGTTTTTGTAGAATATTTCGAATAATGATTATTCTGCTGTTTATTCATTTTTTCCCTAAATTTCAGTATGTATTATTATTTAACAGCCCAAAAATAATCCTTCTTTACGGAGCAATATCTGTTGGCAGAAATGTACAAAAAACAAGAAGAACCACATCTCCAACGATACTCATAAGTCAATCGGTAATAAATAATAAATGAAGTCATCGTCGATAATTCTTGCCGGCGAATGGTTTTTTTACTTCCCACCAAAGCAGCAATGGTTTACGGAACTTGCTTCTCGAGCTACAATTTATGTGCGCTATACATCACTAGGTACCTACAACAAAGATTCCCCTTCTTGCTGCCGCATCGCATTGACTTTACTGACTATCGACCCAAAGAAAGACAAGCCGCGGATCATGTTACGTGCTAGACATGTGATTTGAGAAATTATTATCGATTCTATTTTTAACATTGGCTTGCATGATATCGCGATGGATTTTATCGTATTTACACTAGCTGATTTTTGTTCAGATGGCATTTTTCGTCAATAATAAAACGATTGTTTAACGTAATCTCAGGCAGAATAAGTTAACCGCTATCGAAAAGTGGAATGAACACAAAGCGTATTTTATGACAGAGCAAGAGTTAGAACTGTCGGTTCAGTTTGTTTATCTTTCATGCTAAGTTTAAACGCACTCTAAACATCGTAGATAGCTGCTTTTTTACTTGGTTTTATTAGCTTTAAAGTTTGTTTACTTATCTCTGTGTAATTTAAAGAATATTGTGGCTTAGATCTGTATTGAAGGAAAATTATGAGATATTCTGATGGACACCGGTAGATTTTTTGATTCAATTCGTTTATTTGAGAATACACGTTTGCGTTAGCTTAATGGTTCCAAATTCTTTGTTGTACATTTAAAATGTCCCTAAACTAGGGGATTATACAGTGAAATATTTTTTATGTGGAACTTAGGAAATTTTACAGCTATCTTATACATATGCAAGAGGGGATAATATAATTCAATTAAGGGAATGTTCGCACTCAAAAATTTTTTCTTTGCATTTTTCGAAAGACATACGTATCTACCATATTGTGTTAAACTGGTTTTTCAATCCGAACATCAAAAAAGTTTCTACAGGCCATTGTGCGAAGCGCTGCCCTACCCTGCATGGGACGCTCTCGGCTCGGGACAAACGCCTCAGGTAGAAACCTTTTCATGACATTATGCACGTTCCCAGAATGCTTCATGGTGCACTGTACATGTCTCGACAAACATATGATTACGGCCTAAAAGCCAACTGTCAAAATCCACTTTGAATGGAAATTCCAGACAAACCGTTACTAGTCGAACACAGTTCACAACAGTTTATGAAAGAGAAATTTTTTCTCTTTCGTTTATTATCAACATCTGTGATTGGCGTGTAACGGTTTGTCCGGAATTTCCATTCAAAGTGGATTTTGACAGTTGGCTTTTAGGCCGTAATCATATGTTTGTCGAGATTTGTACAGGTATCGAAAATGTATTTTTTATCTGTAGAGGGCATAACTGAGTTATCAACCAACCATAGAAAACGATGAGAAAGGAAAAATTTTGGTCAAAATTGCTAAAGTTACATTTTAGACAGTCATGTTGGAATTATTTTTTTTATTTTTGGGATTTTGATACATATTAACTCAAATTCGTGTTTATAAATCACAAAACCGTATTTTCTCACTTTTGGCTGAAATACCATTTATTTTTTTTTAGCAGGAGCCGCCATATAGGATCGGCCATTTCGAATTCAAAAAACTGACTTCGGATTCGTAATCAGCTATGTCCAAAACACATGATTCCACGTAATTTTTACAAAATATTAACCACCACGAATAATTCATTGAAAGTGTTTTCGAAACTTTGACGCGTTTTTCTCAAAACACGAATTTTCAGAACTGCGTGCAATCTCATTTGAAAACGGTTCAACGTGAAGACTTCATCTTTTGACCTCTCGAAAGAAAAGCTTTTTCATTGGAGGAACGACCTATAAAACCTACAAATTATTACTACTCACTATTGTCGGTGAAGCCTTAAAATGTTAAAAAAGGCTAAAAAATCGATCTCAAAATTTGAGATCGCACCATTATGTCTAATTTGATTTTTTAAACGTTCTTAGGTCTTCACTCTAAAAAAATTACTTTACTTTAGGGCCCTATTATTGGCATTTCTGCAAAAGATCACTTAGAATATCCCTGAAGGGCATTTACGTTTTTCCTCGCACTATTTGCATGCGGGACATGTCGGGATATCATGTGGATTTCCCCCGGAGTAGACACTTTTCGACATCCCTTCCACAGGAATTATCCACGCTATTCCCACCGCATTTCCCACAACGATCCTTAATGCTACAATGAGAGGCTGTGTGTCCCATTTATTGTGAAAGTAATATAGTTTATGACCCGCGGCACAAAAACGGTAGTAAGATAGGGCAAACCCGACGGAGGTCACCTGATAGAAATCTGACTTGACATATGTCCTCTTTCGGTCAACTGCGACTGATGCTGAATGCAAACATTTTCACTCCAGTATTTCCACTGGTTGAAGCATCGGCAAGCATGTCCCAGCAGATCCGCGGAATTCAAACTGGAATCGAAGACGACCCCACAGATTTCAACCTGATTAGCTGGTACTCCTTCGTAAAAGGCCCATCAAACAATATCATTGCTACTACCCTATGTAACATATAGATCGAAATGCGGATTATTTTTAGAATCGGTAGATATCTACTTCGGTGGCGAGAAAAGACATGACTACGTGATGCCACTCTCGATTTGCAATTGCCACTGAGTTGCCTTCTCATCCAGAACAAATGTCTTACAATGTAATTATTTAAATTCATTCATTTGTAATAATAATTAAATTTTGAACATCTACCAACTGCCCGTTTTAAAATGATGGATCTAATTCAATGTTATCAGATATTGTATCCTTGGGAACCGTTTAATTAATACTACCTGTATAGTAATACTTCCCACGTTCTTCGGAAGCCAAAAAAATACATTCGCATTTAAGTTTTCCCCTACAAACAATCATTCTGATCTCTCCCTGACCGCGCAAATAGACTGCGATACCGGTCCCGGCAAAAGGTCATGTTTATTCGTTAGTGCATATATTCCGGACAACTGGAACCGCCATCAGGCTGAAAACAGATGACCGGTGCCAATAATAGCTCTGAAGTCCAAGAAATGAGCCAACCCTGCCTGCGAATGCTGCGTAGTGTTACTGGGTATGCTTGCCTCAGTTCGGTGTGATTAATGACGGTTTGCTCACCTGGACAGTGCTGTAAACAGACCTCGCTGCGGTCGGTTGCGGTTTGTTCTTGCGGATATGGAAGTGGGAAAAATGATCTCCGTCCGTTCGGGAATCGCTGTTAGCCGAGTAAATCAAACCTTTCCCGTCGCCACCGTCATCGGTCGGTCAGAGCTCGAGAGACTATTTGGGTGCCACTACGCAGTCTTGTGATGATATCTGAAACACAGCGGAAAGTAAACATGAGAAGGGAAAAATACTATGCTGCTGATTTGAGTGGTGTGCTGCTGCATGGTTTGAAATGACGGTCACTAGATGCGAAATTGGCTAAATTAATTGGAATCAGGTTCCGCATTGATTACACCCCAATGAATTAGGAAAATTATTGGTTGGGTAAAAGAAAACTTGCTCGAGATGTTGGATGTGGGGTGTCCAATAAACACACTTACAAATAAGAGGATTGTGTTTTCACGAGAAGAAATTTTTCATGAACTTGATAATAGCTTTGCGATAGTGAGCAATTCGATTATTTTTTTAAATTGAGATGAACATTCAATATTTTTATATGGTCCGCTTTCCGACGGATTCTCGTTTGGCTTCTACCTATAAGCAACAATTAAAAAATGATCACCTATTCTATTCTTTTTTCAAACTAATCGTTTCTTTTGCAAAACTGTTCCTACCATACAACACTAGTTGTGAATTTTTTGTAATTATCGCATTGAAAAATTCAGTAATTTGTCCTAAACATCTTAAAAGAACATTGGCTGTTCGAGGAAGTGGCACGGAGGTAGAGACGAAGTCACGTAAATGACTCTGGGTACTCAACAAAACCAAACCCAAACAGTTGCAGTTTAAAATTGATGAACTACAGGTTATTGCATTGCAACCCAAGTAAGAAATTAAAGGTTGACATCTAAAAAGGGATATACCAAACATTTTATGAAACCGACTTTTTCGTATTTCTTAATTGTATGATGTTCCAAGACATGTAAACAGATCGAACAATGAGCATTTGAAATAGCCTTTCCACTCCTACTGCCTGGGATTCGATCCGAGCTTCTTTAGCAGCTTCGGTACAAACGCATCTCCCTTTGCTACAACATTGGTCTGAAAATAGCACTGTCGCTACACATAAGTAGTTCTGGTATTGAAAGCTTTCAGATCATCATCATAGTGGCCGAACAATCAGGCTACTGCAGTTGCCCTGACCGCCTGCCGTGCGCTCATTTTCCTCGATTGCATACAGCAGGCGAGTGCGGGGTCTGCCCCGAATCTGACGACCTCTTCCCGATTTTCTACTGACCATAACTTTGGCTGGTCTCTCTTCCGGCAGTCGCACTACAAGTCCAGCCCACTGTAGTCTGCCGTGTTTTATCGCCCTTCCAACGTCCGCATGTTTATAAACTTCTCGTGATTCATGCATCTGTACCATTTGCTATTGTCTACTGCGTGGTCGCGTATTGAACGCAATTTTTTTCTCTCAAGCACACCGAGAACTGGATAGTCCGCCTTCTGCAACGCCCATGCGTCATAGCCGTACAGAGCAACAGGGAGTATCGCCGATTTGTATAGGGCAAAAAGTTTGGGTTTTTGTGTTTCGGATTCCCCTCGTCAGTAACTGACACCAACTTGGAGTCCGCTAGATAAGGCCAAACCAGCACCGAATTGGCACCAGTTAGACACTAAATCCAAAAAGTCACACGTCTTGTGTGAACGCCCAAACAACTGACTTGCTCCGAGTGATGTCCCGCTAGTAAGCACAGAAGTTCTAGTTCGCTGATGAGGAAGTTGAAGCCAAAACTAGTGTTTTGATTCGAGGACCATACGCCATATTACTACTAAAACGAGAAAAAAAAATTGGATAATACCAAATTTTGCGCATTGTAGTACAATACCTAACTTAAAAGCATGGGTTTTAGCGTTTTGGATTCTCCTCATATTGGACCCTAGTGCGCAAAATCCGGACACCAAAAAAATACTGCAAACCACTATCAATATATATTTCATTTAAAACTTTTCAACATAATCCACATTTCATAGCTTTTTGAAAATTTCTGTAAAAATCAATTTTTTTTAACGAAATCGCGAGTTTTTAAAATTCTTGTGTTTAAAATAAACATTTTTCAATTCTCTCTCCTAGATTGATGAGTTTGACGGTATTGCGAACATCATCAAGCATATTTCGTGCATCATAACCTCTGACAGGCAATTGCTTTAAGATGGTTATGGCATTATGACTCGATAGTAGTGCATCAAGGAGACCGACAGGGCGTATGGGACATTTGTATGTTTTGTGTTTTTCAGACTCTGCACCTGCTCAAACTGACGTCGACTGGCGGATTGATTTTAGCTGTGAGCCGTGTTTGCAAACATAGTTCCACAGACCAATGGCGGTCTCAGTGGAGGTCATTGTGTGTCGATTTATCGGTCGACTTTGTCGTCGTGCACAGGCCAATTCATTAAAGAATGTAAAAGTTGAAGCCTATTAGTGTTAGTGTAGTAATAACTGTAGCTTTTAGTACGAGCGTACAGTTGTTATGTGGTAGTTGTATGTCTTTCTGTCTATGTGTTCGTCTATGTATTTGTGACAGCTGGATCAGAGAATGGATGCAGAACTGGCGTATATGATAGAATAATGGGTAATCTTTCCCAGGATTCGATTCGATCCATTCGGATTGGATAAATTACAGTAAGATTAGTTTACCGACGTACGTGAATCATCCATTCCCGGTCAGCATAGCATAATAAAATTCTAACATAATGCAATTGTCGTTAATGGTAAATCAATATCATTTGCTGGCATTTAGTCAAGTTTAAGTAGTTTGATTTTGTTTCGTCAGTGATTAGGGCCTAAGTTGCGTTTCCTCAGGTTAATTCTTCGTCGGGGATGTAAATGGCAAGAAGTTCGTTGCTATGTACAATAAGACGGCAATTAACGCACGACCGATTATACAGCAGTTGTTTAAGGTACGGGGGAAGCCTTATCAAAACTCATTTCAACCTTTACCTCACAATTTATTTACCGCACACAGAAGACCTACGGCGGTAGTCGAATAACTTCTAACTTTACAAAGAGAATAATTGAACATATAATGTTCAATGAACATATCAGTTAACAACATAAAAAGTATTGAGCAGCTAGCAACACGGCCGACAGTATGCGCATCCAATACAGCTACAGATCAAAGTTGTACCCACTGATCATAATGGCTACACCGTGACGCCGAATTGAGGGATGGACCGACAATGATGCTGCGCCTCGACAGATTTTATGTTACATGTGTGCTTTTCTTCTACTTCATTAGTCTGGTTTTGCAGTACTTCTGGTACTTTGCTCTTCCACTATTCATGTATACCAAAAATATCGGCCAAGTTATACGCTTTTACTTAATCTTGCATCTTTTTCTCTATTCGGAATGTTATTTTTCCTTTTATTACTATATCTTAAATTAGATTCATGCTAAAACAATCTCATTGCTTAGCTTCTCTCATACACACTCACAATCTCTCTCATGCAAAACGTACAAGCGCTCGTGGCCTTCGCGATAACACTAACTTGGTCACAAATGCAAACATGCAATTGGAGTCATCCACACATACTTACGCACGCGATTTCGCCAACATGAAACGCAGAAATTAAATGATCTTTTTAGCACCTATAAATTTACAAAGGCGATCTCAAGCATTAATCCACCGCTCGCGCCATTATGAATCTGTCACGTGCGAAAGTCTTTATCCTCGGTCCAAGCCGTCTAGCCTCATGCCTTCAGTTGGACCAATCATAAAAATGACGCTCATGTCCACTAGAGCACACGTTCCATGGCGACATGACCGGGAACTCTAGTGATATGGGGGAACTCTCTTCTAGTATCCGAACCGTACGATAAAGATTAAGCATCAGAGTCACGGTCCGCGCGATTATCCGAGAACACCCGCGAATATGCGACTGGCCACACGGTCATAAAATCGAATTTATCCACGCGAAGTTACATACACGCCAGCAAACGTGACAAACACGGTGACGTTTACGTGTACGTTTCATCACTTATAAACTCATAAACGCGATCTCAAGCGCGGAAACATGTATTGGATCGATCAGGAATCGGTAAAGTCGGAAAGTCTCTACCCTCGGCCCTAGTAGCAAAAGTATATGCCTTCAGTTGAACCAATAAAAAAATGACGATCATATCCACTAAATAACGCCTCCCGTGGCGACACGATCGAGAACCCTAGTGATATGGGGAATCTCACTCTCTTCTAGCATTCAGCACGTTAACATACAAACGCTCAAGAACTTCGCGATCATCTACACACACCAAACGTGAAAACCCCCCCGGTGATTAAGTGAATGTTTTAGCACTGTTTACGCGATAATGCATCGTCCGGAAATCTCTACCTTCGATCCTAGAAGCCTAGGTTCATGCTTTCAGTTGGGCAAAAAAATACGTTAATCTTCATTAGACAACATGTTCCATGGCTACATGACTGGAAACACTTGTGATACGGGGAAACTTACACTTTCATAGCATCTGAAGCATACACTAAAAATAAGTTTCAGATTCACGATCCGCTCGCGATCATTCAACAATACACGCGAATATGCGAATGGCCACACGATTATAAAATCGAATTTATTCACGTGATGTTACATACACGATAACACACGCGACAAAAACGTTAACATACACATGCTCGAGCGCTTCGCGACCATCCACGCGATCGCACAAATAGGACACACGCCCGTGTTCGTGGGATCATAAATCGGTTACGTCCAAAAGTCGCTACTCTCGGCCCTAGCATGCTAAAGCCAAATTTACACCGTTCCGATCTGATTCAGTGTCGGTTCAGAACCGTGCACGGAAGCCAATATTCGTTCATACAATTCAAATGCGAACAATCACACGAGTCCGGGACAGTGCCGTGCCGGACCAGTGTGAATGATCGCATTTGAATTGTATGGCAGAATATTGGTGTCCGTGCACGGTACTGAAACGGCACTGAAACGGATCGGATAGGTGTAAATAGTGCTTTAGTCCATGCCTTCAGTTGGACCAATAAAAATACGCTCATATCCCCTAGACAACACGTTCGATGGTGACAAAACCGGTAACTCTAATGATATGGAAGAAGTGACTCTCTTCTAGCATCTGAGCCGTACACCGAAAATAAAGTATTCACAAATCCCGCGTGATCATCCAAGAACACACGCGATTATGTGAATGGGCACACGGTCATAAAACCGGAAGCACATGCGGCATACAAACGCCCACGCGATCGAACTCGTTAACGTACAAACAATCGATCCTTTCGCGATGATACATGCGATCGCGAAATCCCTACGCCCGCACATATTAGAACCATACAATGAATAGCACATGCAATGCAATTGGCCTTAAGCAGCATTTCAGTGGGTGACCCTTCCCGTCTCGTCTGCCAGTGTAGTGAGTGATTCTGAAAGGAAGCCCTTCCGAGACTCTACAGCTCCAGTAGGACAACTCTCGAAAAAGGAAACATTTTCCAATTCATCATAATAATGCAAAATAAAAGTAGCCTATGAATTCTTAAATTGGGTCATGCAATAAATTATTAAATTCAAAAAAATAATGGGAATTGACGAAATTACTGAAGATTTGACACGGCTCAATGCGTCAGCACAACTGAGCCGTGGATCTTTCGTGTTTTTACAATTTGTAAAAATAGGAAGAAATTATCATTACAGCCTGTTCGTCGGGTCTTGTTGACGCATATTACTGCTGCGTGTTGAGATCCTGTTCCTTGGTAGTGAAATATTAGGTGCGTTTTTTTCCGTACCTTGGGGATAATTCGGTCCGTCTTCTCTTTTTTTCGTTTATGTCCATGTCGTCATCGGTGCTGCATTCATGTTGCTCACGATCGGATGTTCTTATTTGTTGTTTGTGCTTACGGGTCGCTATTGTAAATCCTTCTTCATCGGTATTTGATTCTTATTGGTGGTGTTGGTTGAAGGTTTGGAAACATTTGCTGTAATTGTTGTTACTTCGATGTTGGCAATGGCAGTTGGTTTAGTGGTACTGGGTTCAATCGTTGTTGAGCTGGTGTTTGTGCATGCCCGGTCCGCAGTCGTTGGTTTACCAACCGGTTGTGGTTTAGCATACGAAGACTATATACCGGCTTTGGTCGTTTCACGTGGAATTTCCTTAGCAGTCTCTGCGCAAGGTTTTCCGTGGTATAGCGGCTGATCGCAATATTGGCACGTAGGAATCTGCCCGGGATACGTGACTAGTGTTCGTTGAGAATATGTAATACTTTGAGGGAATTTGCCTGAGAAGCTCAAGTAAGAAGGAATAGGTTTTGTCGGACACATTCTCGCCACACGAACACCCTTGCGGAGTCCTGGGAAGAAGTTCCTCCAAGTGTCTTCCGTAATACTACTCTCTTCTCCGTATTTTGACATGATTTTTTGATAACTGAGGAACTAGTACGTGATGCTAGGTCATGTATCTTTATTTCAATACTGTAAACATCTATATACGTTGGGATATTGTAAAAAATGTCATTTCATTCGACGACGTGTTTCATGTTGTTCTGGGAAGCGAATGATTCTGCTTGACTAATGTTTTTGAACATAATCAGTACCACATGACGTAAATGGTGGAATTGCACCGCATTAACTTTTGCTACGTTGAGCTTCATGTTCACCTTCAACAATTGCTCCACTTCACGAATCGATGGTCTTACCGGACATTCCGAGAAGTCAACAACAACACAGTTTGCCCGCAATGGTTTGTATTGCCACTCATTGTTTGTTCACATTTCACACGCTAGGTAAAAGGAATCAATTTTTGCCTTTGCAAATGAGTAAAGCCATGTCAAGTGATCCTCGAATTTTTCGCAAAATCACCGATCTTCATGAGGTATATTTTATTGTATAGGGATTATGGTGATTAGCTTTTGGTATAAATATTTCGTTACAATTCCTTTTTTTCTTTAAGATATTAACCCTTAAACTATGTTGCATGTTAAAATTTAAAATTCTATATCTCAAAAACTACTGAAGATAATTCAATGAATTTTTACACACTGATGGATTGATATTTTCACTATCTTGTAAAAATGTTTTTACTTTATAATTGTGTGAATAACGGTACTTTGCATCTATTTAAAATTTTCAATTGTATTTTTTCTAGTGTTCTTCACGCTAAAAATTTTCAAAACGTATGTCAAATTATGCGGCAATCTTTCACCTTCAATAATCTGTATTGATAATTTTTCATTTTTGTTCCTATCGAGAGTTATATAGGATTTTGTAACAGTGCGCTCTTTCAAAGCACGGCCCACTTTGATGCAACCCGCGAGAACGTACATATTGGCAACGTCGCATGTCGCAACGTTCTAATGCGCATCGCTTTGAAGGAGCGTATCTCATGTTCAAAATTGGCATCTCTGAGATTAAAGCAAAAAGACAAGCTTTTCTTTATGGATAATTGAAAGTGAATGTTTTCTGAGTAATTTGCATGCTCTTTAGCGTTATTATATTGCTCAGGAGTTATTTAATTTTCTGTCACTCAATACTTCGGACAAGCGCGCTCGGATGTTGCCAGCCGATGAGCAAAGTTAAGCAGTGGGCATGTTTTAACCTGCGTTGACATATTTTTCGCAAATTGACATACTTCACCACGTTTTATTTTCAGTTGGTTCTGTCTGAGAGGTAGCACGGTATATTGCAAATCTTTTCTTAAATCCACATTGCGACTTTTCAGCCATGCGCCATCGGGTCGTGCGTTAAATTACACGCTCATTTGATTTGCATCAGTGCGAGTGAATAAACGTTTTGACGTTTGATTTTGTTTCGATCGCACTTGAGTGTTTCCCATATAGAGACAACTCGACGAAATGCTATATGATCTCAAGATAATCAATATTTGCTCAAAAAGCATTCGATTGTTTTATGTTATAAATATGGGTCGGTCACACGAATGATGTATTCCGTTAAGAGGTACATGCGGAAAACTGTAACGATGATTTTGAAATAAAGATTGTAGATGATTAATTGAAATTCGATAAAGTATATAATATCTTACCAGAACTTAGAGAACCACCAATTAACAGGATTAACAGAAGCAATAGTGATAAAAAAAATCCCAACATCGATTCGATTGAACAACAGATTTTATGTAAACTTTTTTCAAAAGACACATCGTTGTTTAAAGGTAATATTACTCGGTGTTGTAGACTAAAAATGAATATAGATATAACGTAGATGTATTTTGACTAACAAAAGTGTTTTTAAAGATATTAATTGTTAGTAACGTTAAATTATAATAATAAAAAATATATTAAACAACTATAATTTTTGTTGTGCACTTCGGTCAAAATAATTTAACGCATCTCAAAATATCCGGAAAAAATCACCTTCGATAATCCGTATAGAAAAGTTTGCCCTTTTGCGCTAATAGAGAGATGTGATTTCTTTTAGACTTGCGATGCGCACTTCCCACGCGATGCCCATTCTGACGTAGTGACGTGCGACGTTGCCAATATGAACGTTCTCGCGGGCTGCATCAAGGTGGGCCGTGCGTTGAAAGAGTGCACTGTTACAAAATCCTCTATAACTCTCGACAGAAACAAAAGTGAAAAATTATCAATACAGATTATTGAAGGCGAAAGATTGCCGCAAAATTTGACAAACGTTTTGAAAATTTTTAGCGTGAAGAACACTAGAAAAAATACAATTGAAAATTTTAAACAGATGCAAAGTACCGTTATTCACACAATTATAATGTAGAAACATTTTTATAAGATAGTGCAAGTATCATTCCGTAAGTGTGCAAAAATTCATTGAATTATCTTCAGTAGTTTTTGAGATATAATATTTACAATTTTATGATGCAATAAAGTTTAAGGGTTAATATCTTAAAGAAAAAAAGGAATTTTAACGAAACATTTATACCAAAAGCTATTCACCATAATCCCTATACAATAAACTATACCTCATGAAGATCGGTGATTTTGCGAAAAATGCTAGGATCACTTGACATGGCTTTACTCAAATAGAACAAGCGGCACGCAGGTAAATTTGATTACTTGCCCTGCTACAGCAGCTGAGCGATTGCTAGCGTCTGAACTGAGCGAGTTGAGAAACCGAACTGAATGCAGTGGTCTTAATTATATATCGAAACTATAAATATACAAGAATCGACTTAGGTACATTTTTGCAACGGTTTTTCGCGTGGCAGTGTATTCATTCATAAATAGGCTTTGTACCTATTAGCAGAATCAAAATAGGATAGGCTGAGTGGAAATGAATCACGTGAAGTGGAAATGAATTGATCGAACGTAAATAATAAACTTTCGTTGTGCTTTCCATCGATTCGCGCAAATTTGTTACTAAGAAAGTTTTCGTCTTTGCGCAACAAAAGCGCAGATTGCTATCACGCATGCAACCGCTAACAATTTAGTAACAAATTAGATATAGCTACCTACACATTCACCTCAAACATTGAACCCAAGCGCACGAAGCAAAATTAGTCAAGTCTGATGATGCCGGGTAGAGCGAAAGAGACAACTAGTACCACAACACTATGTTAACCGTGTTTGCAAATGGAGCTCGAATGTCCAAACGATTTTGTGTACGAATAATTGTATTCGCGATAGTACATAAAAATTTGCTGGAAATGAGTACAACACAAAAGAAAGCATAACGTTTGAACGGAAAGGTTAGTCGCGTGTTCGACGGGATGGGTAGCGTACCTCCTCAGCCAGTGTAACAAACTTCTAACTCGGATACACTGGCTGTGAAAACACACAGCGCGTTGATCTGCTCCGTCTGCCGTTCAACAGGCAACTGAGCTTCTCTGGTCAAATCCATTCTTTAAATAGTCGATGATGACGTCATTCATAAAAGCGTAGCACTCTAGGTACAAAAATCTGTCGAGCCGGACTTGGGAAGCGCTATCTTCTGTGTGTAAATGCGCGATATTTTGACTAGGTTGTACATTATTTAAATTTTTAATGCCATGATACCAAAAATCTTTGGGTTTCTCTATCGGAATCTATTTTTATAGGTATTTCGAGGCGATAGGCGCAGAAAATTTGAAAATTTATAGTGAGATAGCTGAATTATATGCGTTTCAAATTGGACCACTTTTCGTTACATACCATTTTTGTAGAATTTGCAAAGTGTACCCTCATATCGAACACAAAGACGTAGTCCTACGTCAAAAATATGTAGAGATAAGGATCTTTAGTAACGTTATTGAAAATTATGTTGAAAACAACTTTGTTGAAGACAAAAATGGTTTATGTATTCGGGGTACCCTAAAACAAGTTGTTTTAATATTTATGTTCATGAAAACCACAACGTTAGATCTTCTACAAAATTGTTTAGAAAAACAAACAAATTTTATCCTAAATATGAGATTGTAAATGTTAGGTACAATAAAAAGTTATATGGAGAAAAATTGGATTTAATAAAATTTCTTAAATATATTTCGATATCTCTATTTTCTGTTGGGGGAACTTGGCCAATTCGGACCTAATAAAGGCTTATGAGCTATAGAACTGGAACGATTCAACCGATTCACAAATATATATCGTATACATTTCGTACATTTTTTTCTAAGGTGACTTTCCGATCTTTTACCGTATTGTGTATAAACGGTTCTGCGCAAAAGTACATTAAAGGTCCGAATTACCCCAACCCTGATCCAATTCGGACCACCCATTTCTTATCGATTTTTGCAATAGAAATGAATTTCTATTTTGGCCTAAGTTATTCCTATTTGATTTTTACCAATTTTCGAATTGTGAAATGAAAAGTTCTTTTCGATATATTAAACTTTGTAGTAAACATACAATAAAAAGTAAGAGCTGGGCCAAATTATCTAAAAATAAGTTACGAACAATAACGTCGAACCGATTTGCGAAAACTTATGTTTTTCTGAAAGCTCGACCGACTGCACACATTCCCCTTAAACGGTTTTTCGCGATCGCGTATTAGATCGTATATACGACAGACCCCTACTATCTAGTTCTGAAATCAAACATCACACTACGGAAAACATGCGCTAAAGAAATTAGTCAAAACTCATCTACTACATACAACTCGCCACCGACACCTAAAGATAAACCACAAACAAGCACCCAATCTACCAATAGTGAAGGGACTACGACAAGCGCTTCCAAACTAACAACCAGCATTACCAAGGAAGCAAAAGCTGATGAAAACGGTTTTTACAACAGAGACCCATAAGAACCAGAAGCAAATAAGAACCTCTGACCGTGAACAGCAAGAGGACAGTACCGATGACGACATGGACGTGAACGATAACTCGAGAGAAGGCAGACTGAATTACCAGACTCACAATCTGCGAAGGATAATGCAACTAATGCTTCACCACCAAGGAACCGGATCTGAACACGCAGCAGCAAACTGCGTGAACAAGATCCGGCAAACAGACATTTTTAGTATTCTTTAGTTCTACTTCTTGTGAAAACTTAAAAGATCTATGGCTCAGTTCTGCTAACGCATCTAACCGTGTCAAACAAACATATAAAAAATAAAACTCGTATATTTATGTTAAATACTTCTGCGTGTAGATGTAATCTATGTTTTGTCATGAAAAGATTGTCCCAGCTTTATAAATACACTAGAGCCGCTTATAATAGACGGTCTTTCTTGACCATAATTATTTAGCACGTTTTGCTTAAGTACTGACTCACCTTCATCACATATGACCACAAACTTTTAGCCTAATGCAGTCTAATTCTGCACGATGAACAATTTAATTATCTCCCGAGTGCCATACTGGACTGCACATATACTACACGTCGTTCATTCAAAGCCGGTTTCTTTGCCGTAAACTATGTTAACTTGCATTATGAGAATCCGGATTTTCATTGGGATATGTAACTAAAGGAAAGCGGAAACACCAAAGTACCATAGGAGCATTGTGAAGGGAAGTCCTCCATTCATATCTTATTGCGATGGCGTGTCATTGTGTCAAAGGGTTCGACATTTGGAACAAAAGGAAATCCCTGCTCAGTCATGGGATACAGCGAGCGACGATGGGTGGAAGAAATGGCATTACGTAATCTTTATATCCCCGTAGAGTTTAACTTGGCTTGGTACGGTGTATAGAAGTCAACGACTTTTGTTTCATACATGTTTAATGATTCGCTTGCATTCGGAAAGTACTTTCTTTGGAAGAGCATAGAACTGAAGCATGAAAACAATATAAAAGCTTGCACGGAAAAAATTAAATTTTCAGTGGCTGTAATGGTAGGGAACTCAAACTGATTCGAAGAAAAAAAGCTGGTGTTATTAGATTGTTTTGAAAACCTATTGCTTTTAAAGCGTATATGAATTCATTCCTACAGCAGTCCTCAATCAAAATGCTTTTAACTGCACGCTGGCAGCTTTTGACCCGATTTTTTTGACATTAAAAATGTCTTACTCCACTATCTGGGGCTAGGTGTCATTCTAAAATCTAAACTATCTCCCATGTAACGAAACTATGTAAGGTTTGCACGCTTATAACTCCGATATTACTAGATGGATTTTAATCATTCATACACCAACCGATTCAGAAACACCTAACTTAAATATTGGTAATAATTTAATATCTCCCCAATAAAAGTAGACTTTTGGAAATTGGTAAAATTAAAAAGTTCACAAAAAACGCTTTTAATCCACCTAACAGTGTGATGAGACATTTCTTATAACTCTTATCACTCTCTTCGGATATTATATCGTTTGAGAACATTTTGAACTTGATGCTTCACGATGTTTTTGATAACACATACTACATGGGATAGTGGCAGGACTCAGAGAATCGCTCAAATCAGCATAGGACAACATCAGTGCTAGAAATCTCAAACCAAATCAATAAGAAAGCGAAAAAATGGCCCATAAAATAGACATACCATCGAATTATTGTTAATGCTCTGTTAATAAAATATCTGAATTGTGGTGGGAAAACTGAATTTTCCTAAAGGGGTTATTTATTAATCATTCGCATGTATGAAAAAATCCTTATGTTTACATTTGTAAGTATCGCCCTTTTAACAAAAAAGCGTTGAAATGAAATCGCAGCTCCTGATATCACGCTATCTCTGAAGTGCATGCCTTCATAGTTCTAAATTTTACTTCGACATCGACTTTTTCTAAAGGTGGCTTCCCAGTAGTATCCTTGATTTGAATTATTATCGCTAATCCTAATGCCAAAGAACAAATAAAAACCTCTCAAAAACGAACCGTTTGGGGAAATCTGGAATTACTGGAATTTTCATTTTCACGAAACTTTTCGATAGCCTTCCGTCACTTGCGTTAATGCACTGGGTTCACAGTGCTCCGAAAATCTAGCGAAATCGTCTTAGGGCACCAGCGGGTCTAATTCAGAGCTATTTGCGCGGCGAGTTAAATCTGTAAAGAACACTAAAAATTAATTTCTATTCCATAATTTTCAGTTCAGCAATTCGAGAGATCGTGCTCACCGCAAGCCATGAAAAATAGACTACGTTGTGAAGCGATGGTCACTATTTATTAAAAAATCACGGTTAAATAAAAAATTAAACTATTAAAAAATTTCAAATAGTTTATAATTTTCACAAACTTATTAGGAAAAATTGTTTAATAAGTTTTCGTAATATTGTGTAGGAAAAAAGCTGAAAATTTTAGTATTTTCTCTATCTGCAACATATAAACCCTTAAGTATACCAATTAATTGGTATACGAATTGGAATAGGTTCGCCAAATTTTGGAAGACGTCTATAAAATAACCCCTTGAAAGCTACCTAAAAATTGTTGTAGTTCGATGCAATAAAAAAAAATCATATTTGGCAATTCATATTTGGCTGATCAAATTGGGGTGTCAATGTATTATAATAGATATTCAGCATTCGAAGAAGTTTCTTGTGAACGAGTGTAGAACGACTTTGTTTCTACGGTCAGCGGTCTAGCCAGAAATTCGGTTTGGTGGGGGTTTGGTGAAAATCGATCATACTGTCCAAACGGCATAATTCCGAAACCATAATTTTTAAAGTTTTAAAATTATGCAGAATTATTTTCCAGAAAATAGTAACAAGGTTCGTGTCTTTAGCGAATTTGTTGAGACTTTATTGTAGTCATGAATAACACCTGAGAAAATTCACCATAAATACTTCTTGGACGATACACCGTCAAAATTATTTTATCAAATGATGCGCTGTTTAACGTTTGTAAAACTCATTGAAGATACTAAACCTCCGAAATTGGCGGTTTCATAATGATGCTATCTTGACCTTAAATTACTGTTTTTAAACATTTGACCTATACATATAATTGGTCATACAACAAAAATCAAATGCTCATCAAAATCGATCAGAACCTGCTAGAGTCGAATGGAAATCGTCATTTTTCATAAATTTCTCTCTACATTCGGAAAGTGTTATCCTCGTTATTAATCATATTACGTTTTCGTCTCAACTCGACGCATTCCCAAAATAAAAACCTGTTTTAATCCACCTAGTGGTGCAATTGTGCTTGTCTCATTTGTCCAGACTACGATTACATGGCTGGTTATGTTCAATACGATGGTGGAAATGAATATTACATGTTCAGTACGATTTGCACATACATACAATGGATCGACAGCCACGATCTTGAGAAACTATGTGATACTGAAACATCGCTTGAAACCAGCAGTGGATCATGGAGAATGATCCGGGAGGTCCACGTCCTGCCGAAATTTTTCAACTTAAGAAATTTTAAACTAGTTTTAATTTTAAAGTAGCAACCCCTCACTGCATACCCCCCTCGGGCCGGTATGATTGACGATTTTTAGAGTGATTGCATAATCTTTCTATATGAGAAAGGCAAAAATGTACCAAAGTCCAAAAAAGTCAATTTTTGCCAAACATCTCAATGTTTCATGCATTTTAAAGGCATTTGGCATCAAAACTACAAATTTGATTTTGAAAATTTTTCATTTCAGTTTATATGGGAATTTGCTGTGTGATTGCACTCTTCAACTCGTAACTTCGAAACCGGAAGTCCAATCAATAAAAAATTCAGTAGCAGCCGATGGGAAGGTTGTACCTTTCATTTGAGACTAACTTTGTGCAAATCGATCCAGCCATCTCTGAGAAACAGAGGTCACATTTTTTTCCACATACACACAGACATTTTCCAATCTCGACGAACTCAGTCGATTTGCATATGACACTCGGCCCTCCGGGTCGGGATTAGATTGACGAATTTTAGAGTGAATGAGAAAGGCAAAAACATTTTTAGCAAATGTTGAAAGTTATGCATTTTTTTGGTGAACAATTCTATGTTTCATAGACATTAAATCAATTTTAACTTCGCTTCCTATTGAATAAAGACCCTTATTACAGTACATCTCTACAAAAACGAGATTAATTTGAAAATAAATCTGAGGATTATGATTGATTACAGAACTCTGGAATTTTCTATTGGAATGTTTTCAGGCAGGAATTTGATATTGATGCTATTAGACAACTGTGAATTCAAGACCTATAGATCAGTTACATATCAGGACCCCATTCCGACAATTTATCAAAAGTCCTCATGATGTTTACAACAACAGATTATCAATCTACGGATCAGATAATTGTTATTGTAAAATTGAATTAAATCAGTCTGCATCAATAAATTTTCAACTTCAATCCAATATTTTTTTTGGGTGTGGTGGAGGGGGGAGGGGGGTTGTATGGTGTTAAACCCCAAAACCTTCTCTTGGTTACGCCGTTGCTTGTAGTTATTTATTTCGCTTTTCATTTTCCGATATGTTTCAGATCGATCCGATGGTCATAAGTTAGAAAAATTGCAGTCAGAAGGTTCGCACAAATGAACATTTTTGCACTGATAAGTTATCAAGTTCCTTCCAGACAACTTGGAAGTGTTCGGTGATTATTTCTAGCGGTTGTAGATAGAAAAATGAAATACAAAATTCGTTTTATCGAAATAATGTTTGGCTTATTTCAATGGATTATTTCTATATTGAACAATAAATAGGCGACAAAAGGTAATCCACAAACAACAATCCATAACTTTTAAAGTATTCAAAATAGATATTTAAAGTCTTCAGTAAAGTTATTCGCAAAAGTAAGAGCTACAAATTTGCTGAAGACGTCATTTCGATATAATCACTTCCAAGAAAATTTGTGAAAATATCTCACTCATAGGGGGATTAATCAGCAAAAGCACAATACCAAAAGAAACGGCATATTATCTTCATTAAATTCTCCGAAGATACTATTTACCTAAAATAAGCCGTTTTGGCGCTAATAATAGATTACATGTTTTTGGTAATATTTCTGGCAATGGGAAATGATAAAAATCTTTCGTCCGCATTTAATTATAAATATCTCTTTTGATAATAGTCCGATTTCAACAACCTATAGCTTGTTCGAAAGGTATTCGTTAAAGCTGTCTAAAAACATATAAATTGTTAATCTGTATTGTCAATTTCGGCAGATAATTCAAAAAAACTGTAAAAAACGCCATTTTTACGCATTCAAACATTCATATCTTGAAAACTAAACATCAGAATCAAAAACAAATTGATAGCGTTCATACTGTTTTTTAGTTCTTTCATTTAAAATTGGTTTGGATAAGATCGGTTCAGCCATTGCTGAGAAACACGAATGAGAATTTGTCCGTTACATACACACACACACACAGACACACACACACACACAGACATTGTCCCAAATCGTCGAGCTGAGTCGATTGGTATATAAGACTCGGCCCTCCGGGCCTCGGAAAAAATCTTGAAAGATTGAGCGAATTCTATACATTTCTTTTATAAGAAATGTAAAACGGGAAAAATACCATTCGTGAGGCAGATTTCTCAGACACAGCCGTCAAAAGAGGGCAGCTTAGTTGCTCAATGAAACACGAAAAGTCATAAATAGAAGCAACGCATGTCCGTTTAAATCAGTTGTTGCTCTTATCCCACACGAGCAACGTCGTCTCCGGGCGATGCAATAAGCGCTATCGATTTTCGGTAACGTTGGCATTTGCACACACTCGCACCTAAGTGACTAAACCATATACGGTTAGTTTATAAATAGAGGTGACGCGTACCAGTTTGAATCAGTTTTTGTTCTTATGTCGAACGGGTAAGATCATGGCTGCAGCGTTTGGGCACTACAATAAGCGGTAGACGCTATGCATTTTCGGCAGCGGTGGCCGTGTGCGGATTTGTCGGGTACCAGCATGGTGTCACAGAATGATTTGCAAAGTGGGTGGGCGGGGTGGTTTGGATTTAATTCAATACGGTGTGTGCTGCTTAAGAGTGTTGCGTTTGAAAAAAATATATTTATTTTTATGCATGCGTGTGCGTTGTAACTTGTTAATCCATGTTTACGGCGCTTTGTAGCTGCGTAGGGTAAAGAGCCAATTGGTTTTCATGTTTCATATTTCGGTTATATGTTTTTTATCAGTAAGGCATCTGACAACGTGCTTCTGTAGTTATTGCACTGTTCAGCAGCGTAGTATTTTATATAGGAGAGTACACTCAGGTTTTTTACGCGGATTTTGAAATTTACGTGGTTTTCATTAACGCGTTTTTTTTTTTTAAATTTACGCGGTTTTCATTTACACGGCCTGTATCCCCTGCGTGAAAAATCTGAGTGTAATTGCATCGGAAACAATCACATTCCCAGCAGAACTTTTTGTTTTCTAATTTCAAACACTTTTGTTTCGTACTGCACACAACGGAAAATTTTAAAACAGAACTTACCGTCCCAGCAGCAGTTGAAGCGGGTGTTCTTTTTCGATTCAAATTCAAGCCATGTCTTAAGCGTTACTGGACTTAAAATTGTTTTCCCAGTTTAACCAGACAGAATATCTGTCCTACCCTATGTATTTAAAACACAGTTCTAATTGCGTTTTAAGGTATACAACAAATACGGTTGGGTATACTAATTTAAATTTTAAAATAAATCTGTTTTAAATTATGAAACAAACCGCTGTACTGAAGATATAATTATGTCAGTCCTATTACCACATAAAACACCTACATAACATAAAACGCTGCAGAATTGGTTTAATAATACAATGTTTACACTACAGAGTTATAACACGTTTTAATAATTAGCAACAAGAAAAATGTCACCAAGATAGCATAAAAACCCGTTTTAACTGGTAGTGCGAACGTTGCATAACAATGTAATTTATCAAATAATTTCATTTTTCCACCACTAATCGATCAAGAAATACTTACACTTAAGATTGTTTACTTAAGTTCATTAGTACATTATTGAAAATTTAAATGGAAAATGAAATTTCATATTTTATGGAGAATCTGTATATTTCCGTTGGCGGGCGTGGGTTTCCTCATCACAGCTCTCAATATGGAACTTTTCTTTTGAATATATTTTCTGGACAGACCAGCCTATTTTTACTAGATGGATCAGCCAAATAATGCCAATCACCTAGTGAGATACTTGATTAATTAATAGATTACCGTTAAAAGACCTTCAATAAATTATGTTTTAATGGGGAGGGTATATAGCAAGTTGTAACATATGAAAACAGGCGAGTGAACAAGAGCGTGTGTCAATATGTGTGATAGATAAAAAAGCTATATTTTTAATGTCACCGTGGTCGTGTCCTGTACACAACCCTTTAATTTTTTTTTCGATTTCATTCAAAGATGAACCACTGATTATTGATGAACATGTCACATCGTTAAATTATCGAATTCCAAAAATGGAAAATGCTTGTATTTGCTAATATAAACGCTCCACTCTCGTCCTCATACCAACGATTTCGAGTGAGAAGTGAAGGGAATGAAAATATGCACACCTCATTTCGTGTCGCCCAGAAATGCTATGCATGTTTTCACACATTCCATTTAATGTGCATCGTTTACAGATGGAACAGTGAAACATTAATCTCTTCGCGAATGGTGAATTCACGCTTGTATGACGTTGGTTGGTACAACGAAACTAAACAACTGAATAGTAGTATAGCGTTAGCGTCTTTCGTGATCAACCATTTCAAACGGCATAAAGTAGCACGTCTTGCCTTGTGAATATGTACTTAGGGAATATTATCAGTACAATCACTTAGGTACTTCTATGCTATTGCTAGCTGCTATTACTACCGAACATCGCAGTTCACTTTGACTTTGACTATAAATGGTTGAATGTAGGCAGTCTGGATTGATAATAGCTGCAAAGTGCCGTTCAAAGCCGACACGTTGTATTCTGATTGTCACATGTTCACAGTGTGGTTTGTGCTTCTTATCTCAGTTTATTCCCAGTTTAAGGTGACGAATGAAGGAAAAAAGCGACATAGATGTTGTTGTTTATTTGTGACTTTAACCTCTGTGGGTCATTCGCCTTATCCTAGACGTACTATCATACGCGGAGGTCCCAGTCTGCCCGGACTGCCCAGGTGTAGATGAAACTGCCGAACACATACTGTTCGTATGTCATCGGTTCGACGTCGAAAGAAGAGCAATGCTTGACGTCTGTGGCTGGGACACAACCCCGGATACCCTTATTCAGCGGATGTGTCAAACGGTGGAGAAGTGGAACGCAGTCTCGGCTGCTACCATCCAGATTGCCAGTAGGCTACAGGTAATCTGGCGAACCGAGCAACAGACGGCGGGCACGGCTAACTAGTGATTGGTTAGCTGGAGCGAAAAAGGCCAAGCGCAAAATAAGAGAGTGAATGGTCTGTTCATGCCGAGGTAGGTTGGCGCAGCGAATGGCAACCGCGTAAGGGGTAAACCCAGCCACCCCGAAGCAAGACAGAAGAGTGAGTGTATAGGCGTATAAGTGGACTGCCTCATGCCAAGACGGGAGGGTCGTAGCGTAGTATGTTGGAACTAAGCTATCGATGCCTCATGGCGTGGCAGAGGAGTGAAAGGGTGAGCATCCAAGTCAGTTTCACATTGCATGTTAAGGGTGAGCATAAAAGTCAGCCTCACAGGTTGGTAGAGGCTAGCACAAAAGTCAGCCTAACAAGGAATGAAAAAGGTGAGCACAAAAGTCAGCCTCGCATGGTATGTCAGAAGTGGGGCCTAAGAAAAATGTCCCACATGGGATGCCAGAGGGAGTGACAAAGGTACAATAGAGTGGCACGATTGAGAGTGAATCAGGTGATAGGGTGAGCACCCAAGTCAGCCTCACATGGATGGGTAGGGCGAGCACAAAAGTAAGCCTAGCAAGGAATGAGTAAGGTGAGCACACAAGTCAGCCTCGCATGGAACGTAAAAGGTGAGCACAAAAGTCAGCCTCATGTGGGAGCGTTTGAGAGTGAATCAAAGTGTGATTGAGAGAGCACCCAAGTAAGCCTCATACAGGATGTATGATCGCGTGAGTGAGAGTGAATGAGTACATTTAGTACAGCCATCCTCCCAGAAGTAATACCGAGAGGTAGTTCCTGGGAGGAATGATGGCGGAGCCCAATGGAGTTTAGTCGGTATTAATGGCTGGTCACCATTCGAGTCCGACACGCCCCCAGTGCACCCAGTGTGGTAGATTGGACCCTACCGTTAGCACGTGTACTGGGCTAGGACATAAAGGTCTTCTCCATTGTAAAAAAAAAAGACGTACTATCATCACCGGAACAATATTGCCGAGAAAAAAAACTTCTCGAAGCAGTGGGATGGCCAAGGGATGGTTTTTGGGGTTGCATCCTCCTTCCTGAGCCAAAATAATACCATTGAAGAAACTGTTTATTATTTGGAAATTAGAAGTAAAATGATGAAAAATGGCGTTTTCCGTTCATCTCGGTTTTTATGAGTATTTAATTTTTTTTTGTATTATCAATTACTGAATAGCAACTAAATAACATGCATTCGTTCTTATGAATTTTAATAGTTAAAGAAAGTAAAATAAAAATTCATAAAGAGTTTCAATGAGGTTAAGTTTTAGTATGTTTGAAGAATTCTCCAACGTAAAACAGCACATCATCTGATAAAATAGTTTGGCCGCATAATCCTAGACGTAATTTCTGAGAAATCACTATTCAAGCAAATAATTCGAGACGGGATGTCTGTAGCAAGTTATGAAACAGGCTATTACAAACAATTTCGTTGAAGATACGAATGCTCCATGTACATTGATGGTATCGAAATATATTAGACTATAACGGGTGTTCAATAAAAAATAAGAATAATTTCAACACCTTTCTGTAATTTAAGTAAAGAGCGATTTTTTTTCGCTCCAAGAGAATTGCTCTCTGAACTATCCAGAAATGAGCGGCATGTTTCCTTTCGCTCGCTGTCTGTTCAATCGAATATGACGTCGAAACAGCAAGCACTCCGTGAGCGTGTTGTAAGGTTTTACGAAAAGCATGGTCATCGTGGAAAAAAGTAGACCACTTTCGAGATGAAAACGTGCCCGTGAGCACAGTTTACCGGATCCTGACATCCTTGAGCGTGAAGCGGAAGGCCGGTAGCGTCCGTCCGGTGAAAATAATGACGAAGAAGAAGAAGGAAGCGTCGAAAAAACTGTATTTATGACAAGCGTCATAAATACATTACAGTCTTCTGGCCGGACAAGACGTCTTCCCATTACGCCAAGAAAACGCTGGAGTATCCTGAGCAGAAAAAGATAAAGGGCGAAGATGATATTATTGCGACACCGAAAATGTCATGCCAATTTTCTTATAATGTTTAAAATCAAACCAAAATTTTAGGGTAGTTTTATACTTATATTTACTTCAAAAATCAAAAGAAATGTTAATCGATGGAGCCTTGAGTGTAAAATTGAACGCATTTTCGCTTGATGCCCTCCATCAAAGTCTTTACAGTGTCATCCGGTACCAGTTTCTCAGTTTTTTTTTCCATTTTCTTAACATGTCCTTCTCGTCTTTGACTGTCTTCTTGCTCTTCCGAAGTTCCCGCTTCATCGTTGCCCAATACTGCTCCACCGGGCGCAGCTCCGGACAGTTTGGCGGATTCATGTCCTTTGGAACAAAATGGACAGAATTGGCCTCATACCACTCCAGGACACTTTTAGAATAGTGGCATGATGCCAAATCTGGCCAAAATAGCGGAGCTTCGTCATGCTGCTGCAAGAACGGCAAAAGGCGCTTCTCGAGGCACTCAGATTTGTAAATCTCGCCATTTACTGTGCCCTTTGTCACGAAAGGCTCACTCCTCAGTCCGCAAGAGCAGATGGCCTGCCAAATGAGATATTTGTAGGCGAACTTCGACATTTTCTTCTTCTTAAATTTGTCGTCCACATAGAACTTGCTCTTGCCGGTGAAAAACTCCAACCCCGGAATTTGCTTAAAATCGGCTTTTTTATACGTTTTGTCGTCCATCACACAGCAGCCATATTTTGTCAGCATCTTCTCGTTTCCGTGCCCGAGTTTTAGCCGTCGATTGTTGCCGTTCATCGCGGTTTGGGAAGTTCTGTACCTGGGTTCGTGTCCCGACCCCGCACATAGGGTTAGAAATTTTTCCTAAGAGATTTTTCTAACCCGAAGAGGCGAATGACCTTAAGGTTAAAACCTCTATAATTGAAATAAAAAAAAAGTTCTGTACCTTTTATGTACGTAGTCCAGCTCTCTTCTTTGCATTCTGGACGTAGCTCTGCTCCCTCCGTCTTTTTGTTTTCCGGTCCCGGTTTTCTTCCAGCTCCTTTGCCGTGGTCCAACGTCAACCGCTCCTGGAACCGCTTCAACACTCTGGAGACGGTTGAATGGTGAATGTTCAACATTTTTCCCAACTGCCTGTGCTACAGGTCAGGAAATTCCAGGTGTTTGGAAAGAATTTGTTCTCTCGACTCGCGTTGGTTCACCTCCATTTTTGTTGAATCGAAAAACACGACTTCGAGTTTGACAGCATGAAAACAATACACATCAATGAGAAAGTGTGCAAAATTTGGTTGATTTTTACCCAATGGTAAAAAAGTTATGCCCTGTTGAATGTGTCGCAATAATTTCGTGTTCGCCCTTTACCGTACGTTTCGAAACAAAGGAATCCGAAAACTTACCCCAGTGCCGTCCCATTGAGGCTTTTTTCGGCTCCCTCAGTGCCCTAGTGTACAAAAATAACAAACAACTTATTCTGGTATTCCTGTACATCATAAATCTCTTCTACTGTTTCTCCGCTGTCACACTGCCTGCAGTATGGCAACCTAAAATTTACTACCAAAACGTGAGAGGACTACGTACAAAGATTAAAGAGTTTTTCTTTCCTGTTTCGGATGGAGAACATGATGTTGTTGTCTAATCGAGACTAGCTTCAGTTATTCGGCTCAAGGTACAGAATTGCCATAACGATCATGGTCCTGCCAATAATTGAGCTTGTGCGACCACCCCTGGCTGAAACTCCGTTATCGATCTGGACTAGCTGAAGTTGCACAGGGAATCAGTAGATAATTATGCTTGGGAGTAGCAAAACATCTTTCAATGTGCAGCTCCTGGTAATCCTAAAGTGTTTATTGATCAATACCGGCGCCGGCCAGGCCCGAATGTAGATCGCGGCAGGAAAGGGAAGAAATGTTAGTCCGATACTTGCTTTTGCTAGATGCCGTATACACTACTGCGCACTCCACAAGTATCACGGGAGGAGGATATTTGTTAGTAAGTATAAAAGTAGGATTCTACTTTTTCATGATCGATGCCAGAGAAGTGACTCCACTATCTGGACTAGATATCGATCCATCAACTCATGGACCGGGGATCAGCGGTTTTACTTCCCTTCCGAAGAAAGACGTGATCACTGATTTTTTCACCTCAAAAAAATCTCAACGACCTCGGCCAGGATTGAACCCAGACCTACTGGGATGGGTGGCGGTCACGCTTACCACTCAACCACCACCAATCTTCTCATGTACATCGACAAGTTTGCACCCGTGTACAAAATTTCGTGCACGCGTTCAACCTCAAACATGCTTTGCCTTTGTGTACAGGTTCGCATCGAGCACCGAACCCAAGCGAACGATGTGCAAACTTAGGTTTAAACACCGTGTGCGTACATAAGTAAGGCACACACAAAACAGAATGAGTCAATGCTAGTGATGATGGATGAGAGAAAGAGAAAACTAGTATCAAGAACCTGTGTGTACGAACATCGCGTACGTACATGAGGTTCGGTTGTGCAGACATGTGCTCGTGTTTTGGTACGCATTAGCGCGTTCGAGTTTGCACACGAAATGATTGTGTAGAATAAGCACAGAACTAGAGCGAACATGGTGTTCGATGTTCATTTGGGAAGACTGACCACCACTATTGTGATCCTTCCAATACTAATAAAAAAGCGAGTAAAATGTGGTTGGGGTACACGTAGCCGGTTCTAAACGACTTTCGGCAAAATAGAAAAGAGTTACCAGTCTTAGTCTGGAACAGCTGAGGGTATCAATCAATAGTCACAATACAAACATCTGTGACGGTGTGGTTCATACTCCTCCGACTATGCCATTGGTGTAGATGTTATTCAGACACACATCGACTCAGCACTTCCCAGCCAGCCTTTTAAATGGTATATCAAAGTTGCATCTGAATAATACGTGTTTATATCCCACTAAAAAGTCGCACAACATGCCTAAAATCATACGTACCATAAAAAAATATAAAGTATACGTACCAAACTGGAGGCGATATACGTACATAGCTGTTGAAATTGACGATTTCTGACAACAAACCCTTTATAAGGCCCAGAGTTTGGGGCTATTAATGAATGTTATATAAATAGAAACACGGTTCTTGCACATAGCTTAGAATATATTTACATTTATTTCGTAATAAAAATTGTTTTGAAAATATACTTTCTACCGCCCGTTAGAAAACGTCAGTCTTCGCAATGTTGGATGTATTTCCAACGAGATTGGTGCAAATATAAACACAAATCGAGCTGGATCAGAAATTCAGAAATAAATTAAGGGGTTACTGGTTATTATCTGATTAACAGTAAATAACCCCTGGATTCTGAGGATACGTTAAAAATGAGACCACAGATTACAGACGTTCATTTATTCATTTATTTTTGTGTGCAATTTTTACCACTCATAAACCAAATTTTCGGATTGAATTGTTGTTTTTACAAATTTGCATCACCAACTTATAGGGTCTAGAGTATTTTTTTCAAAATCGAGATAATTTTATTTTCCATAAGGTAACCGCCGCATTTTTTTTTCAAAAAACTCCACCAATATGACAATTTTCACTGCATCTCAATAAAAAGTAATAAGAAGAGTAGCCGGACTCCTAACAAGTAGATTTCATAAGATTGGAACACTTCTCATTTGATATTCCTGCGTTGTGAACGAAACGAAAAGGTTGCCACCGCCTTATAAAGGGTTAAGCGCGATAATTTCAGGCATGAAAGTGACATTAGAGGATGTATTTACGATTGGACATGCGAAAGAATCTCAGATTATATACGATATCCAAAACAAATATACGTAAACAAATTCGTCGGTAAAGAAGACCAAATTATAAAAGCAGTATTGGACAGATCAATCATCTCCGCCATAACAAAATACGTAAAAAAGGGTCTGGGGAGATTGCGAAACTGTTGTCAAACGCTATACCAACCATATACATATATCTTCATATTAAGGTGGGATTAGAACTTGCGACATTTGGATTGTAGAACAAGACTGACTGCACGGGGCTATTTTAACTATTATAAATGTGACAATATTTCGTAAATCATATCTTATCTTCAAGTAGAGAAACATTATTCCGATATACATTCGACATATAGGCAGCAGTCTCATTTCAAAGATATGATAAGTCGTAACTAATTTTGCGTAATCGCTTTTCTTATATGTTGTGATGTATTAAGTCGTATCTAACTTTTTGGAGTCATTGTAATGTATATTGAATTCGTACATATGTTTATGTTGCTTACTGACTATCCTCACAGATGGGAACGACCACAATGACTTTATTAAGTTGTTAATCGGACATTGGTCGAAGTAATATGCGATCAAATGTGAGCAAAAATACGATTTTTAATAGTTGAACTATTTGTAGCTATATGAGTATAGGTTATCAGTGCTCTACGACCAGCTCCGATCAAACACGATTTAATTAGTACATCAATGCGACTCTGAATCAAATATCGTATTTAAATCATGTTTTTAGTAATATATGATTACAAATCAATTTCTGCAGACTAAATTCGACTGTCCTAACGATTTTTACTCTTTGTAGAACAACTTTTTCTACATTGTTATACGATGGATGGTTTGCTGGGTTGATCTGCTAGTTCTATACAACCATGTATGGTTCATTTATTGTGTGGTAGCTATAACCAGCAGGGGCTTGCTTGGAGAGCACCCAATGTCGCTATGTATTCGCAGATCCCTCTGATTCGAGGTTGAGTATTGTTTTACTGGACGGAATATCTATATCGAACATGCGGCAAATGTGTTAGGTGACTAATACACGACATCGAACCTTTTTTCGAGAGTTGTCCTACTAGAGCTATAGAGTTGGGTTCTCGGAAGGGCTCCCGTCAGAATAACTGACTACAATTACAGACGAGACAGTAAATGTCACCAACTAAAACACCGCGTAAGGCAAATTGCAGCGGGCCGTGATTCTGATTGTGATATTGAGTGAATAGTTGCGATGTGCGGGCGTAAGGACTTTCCGATCGCGTGGGAACGATCGTTTTATAGTGTGCGCTTGAGATCGCTTTAATCAGATTATACGTGCTATAGTGTTCGCTAAACCATCCGGGTGTTTTTTGTGTTTGCGAAATCTTAGGTGTAGTTGAGTGCGGAAAAGCGCGATTTCATGTTTGTCTTTGTGTATCATCGCGAAGAGCTCGGGCGATTGTAGGTTAACGAGTTCGATCGCGTGGGCATCGATATGTTGTGTGGACGTTTATATGTCGCGAGTGCTAACGTGAATAAATTTAAATAAATCCATACGCGCGGATCGTGACTCTGATACTTAATTTCAGGTGTGCGGCTCAGTTGCTAGAAGAGAGTAAGTTCTTCCATATCACTAGAGTCCCTGGTCATGTCGCCATGGAACGTGTTATCTAGTGGATATGAACGCTAATTTTTTTTTGGTCCAACAGAAGACATGGACCTAGGCTGCTAGGATTGAAGGTAAATTTACGGAGGTGATAGAGCGTATATAGGTTCCCGCTTAAGATCGCGTTTATAAATTTATTAGTGCTAGAACATTCACTTGATTACCATGGTGATCTTAAATGCGAGACCGTAGGTTTTATGTGCATGGATGATCGCAAAGGCCCTAAAATAATCAAATACACAAATAAACAAATAAAAAAATAAACAAATAAGCAAATAAACAAAAAAATAAACATATAAACAAATCAACAAATAAACAAATAAACAAATGAACAAATAAACAAATAAACGAATAAACAAATAAACAAATAAACAAATAAATAAATAAACAAATAAACGAATAAACAAATGAACAAATAAACAAATAAACAAATAAACAAATAAACAAATAAACAAATAAACAAATAAACAAATGAACAAATAAATAAACAAACAAACAAATAAACAAATAAAAAAATGAACAAATGCACAAAAAAACAAATGAACAAATAAACAAATAAACAAATAAACAAATAAACAAATAAACAAATAAACAAATAAACAAATAAACAAATAAACAAATAAACAACTAAACAAATAAACAAATAAACAAATAAACAAATAAACAAATAAACAAATAAACAAATAATCAAATAAACAAATAAACAAATAAACAAATAAACAAATAAACAAATAAATAAATAAACAAATAATCAAATAAACAAATAAACAAATAAACAAATAAACCAATAAACAAAAAAAAACAAATAAACAAATAAACAAATGAACAAATAAACAATTAAACAAATAAACAAATAAACAAATAAACAAATAAGCAAATAAGCAAATAAGCAAATAAACAAATAAACAAATAAACAAATAAACAAATAAACAAATAAACAAATAAACAAATAAACAAATAAACAAATAAACAAATAAACAAATAAACAAATAAACAAATAAACAAATGAACAAATAAATAAACAAATAAACAAACAAACAAATAAACAAATAAAAAAATGAACATATGCACAAAAAAACAAATGAACAAATAAACAAATAAACAAATAAACAAATAAGCAAATAAACAAATAAGCAAATGAACAAATAAACAAATAAACAAATAAACAAATAAACAAATAAACAAATAAACAAATAAACAAATAAACAAATAAACAAATTAACAAATAAACAAATAAACGAATAAACAAATAAACAAATAAGCAAATAAACAAATAAATAAATAAACAAATAAACAAATGAACAAATAAACAAATAAACAAATGAACAAATAAATAAACAAATAAACAAACAAACAAATAAAAAATGAACAAATGCACAAAAAAACAAATGAACAAATAAACAAATAAACGAATAAATAAATAAACAAATAAACAGATAAACAAATGAACAAATAAACAAATAAACAAATAATCAAATAAACAAATAAACAAATAAACAAATAAACAAATAAACAAATAAACAAATAAACAAATAAACAAATAAACAAATAAACAAATAAACAAGCAAACAAGCAAACAAATAAACAAATAAACAAATAAACAAATAAACAAATAAACAAATAAACAAATAAACAAATAAACAAATAAACAAATAAACAAATAAACAAATAAACAAATAAACAAATAAACAAATAAACAAATAAACAAATAAACAAATAAACAAATAAACAAATAAACAAATAAACAAATAAACAAATAAACAAATAAACAAATAAACAAATAAACAAATAAACAAATAAACAAATAAACAAATAAACAAATAAACAAATAAACAAATAAACAAATAAACAAATAAACAAATAAACAAATAAACAAATAAACAAATAAACAAATAAACAAATAAACAAATAAACAAATAAACAAATAAACAAATAAACAAATAAACAAATAAACAAATAAACAAATAAACAAATAAACAAATAAACAAATAAACAAATAAACAAATAAACAAATAAACAAATAAACAAATAAACAAATAAACAAATAAACAAATAAACAAATAAACAAATAAACAAATAAACAAATAAACAAATAAACAAATAAACAAATAAACAAATAAACAAATAAACAAACAAATAATCAAATAAACAAATAAAGAAATAAACAATTAAACAAATAAACAAACAAACAAATAAACAAATGAACAAAGAAAAAAAAATATACAAATTAACAAATAAACAAAAAAATAAACATATAAACAAATCAACAAATAAACAAATTAATAAATAAGCAATAAAATTTACATTTTATACAAAGCATTGATTATATTTAAGAAAACTGGATTTAAGTGGGTACACCACTGTAGAATGCAAAAAAACGAATTTTTTTTGTTGCTCTAAAGTGTGCTTTAGGGTTTTGATATACCAAAAATTGAAGGCTACAATATTAGATGAAAGTTAAAATGTTCAATTCTGCTTCAAAACCTATTATGCATGTATACCCCGAGCGTGCTGAAAACTTTAACCGCGTTTTTCTCGAAAACATGATTTATGAGCTAGCCGGAAACGTAATGCAAACAAATCATTTTTCACTATACTTTATTTCTTCCTAAGGAGAAAAGTTATTGTAGAAACCACTTTTCTCCATTAAGAAGAAAATGGGTGAAACAATATTTGCGCGTAAAGGGTACAAAACCAATAACTAAATTAGTTCGTCTTATCAGAATCCGACCCTAACTTAGTGACAGGACTAAGCTAACGACTGGACTGATGCTAACTCCAAAAAACGGACACTATTTGTGTTCCTGAGGGAGATATAGCATAGTACGTCTCGCATTGGTTTGCTAAGCCGAACCAAATGTTTCAAATTCAGTAGTTCTCATCAGCTTAAAATGAACTCTTTTTTGCGGGACATCACACTTGCCTAGGGGTTTGATTACAAACACAAGTAGTGTCCGTTTTATTGCAGCTAGCGTCAATCCGGTGCTAGCTTAGTCCTGTCACTAAGTTGGTTTCGGTTTCTGATGAGACGAAGTTCAAACGCAAAATTCATTTTTGATCGTTTTGAAATTTTCATAGTATATTCAAAATTGACTTCCTACGATCTACGCAGAATTTCATTTTTTATTGATTTTTTTAATATATTGATTGTGACGATTTTTATGACATTTTCAGCGTTTTTTACGCCATTTCGAGAAAATTGAAAAAGTCGTATGTACGTCGCTTATCATTGTTGTAATGAATAAAAAAAAATTGAGTTTTAAGATTTCGATAAAATTTACGGGAGATAAACTTCTCCAAAAAAAAATCGCGCTAACGGGAATTTTTTTTATTTTTTTTATTTCAATTATAGAGGTTTTAACCTTAAGGTCATTCGCCTCTTCGGGTTAGAAAAATCTCTTAGGAAAAATTTCTAACCCTATGTGCGGGGTCGGGACTCGAGCCCAGGTGCGCTGCGTACAAGGCAATCGATTTACCAATACGCTACGCCCACTCCCTGCTAACGGGAAAATGTTGCACAGGCGTTATTTTGTCACAAAAACAAAATGTGTTCAATTTTTTTGTGCTTCACAATTAGTATTATACATCTTATTTTACAAGAACTCGATTCACCTCTTTATTACATCAAAAAACATTCCTGAAATGTGCCTATTTTGTCGTGTGCTATAGTGGTGTAACCCCTTAAGGAGATTTTGGAAAAATCGGTTTATATTTCGATATGCTGCATGTACAGGGTGCGCCAGCTGGAGGTATTCTTTTTCAACACTGAACAACTCCGCCATTTTTCAGTCGATTTCTACAAGTCAACAAGTTCTTTTAGGATATTTTATGCCATTTATTATAAACCAGGTTTAGAATACAACGTCGATTAAATGACCAACCCCATTTGCTACACAAAAAGCAGGTATTTTGCGGGCATTTGGCATGACATTGAACAGCATTTCGGGCTTAATCGCAGCAATTTCAGCTCGTATATTTACTTTGAGGTCGTTAAGGTTCTTAGGTTTGCTAGAATAAACTTTATTTTTCAAGTAACCCCACAGAAAAAAAAGTCTGGTGCCATTAAATCCGGAGAACGAGGAGACCATTCCAAGTCACCATTTTCAAGACAACGCGTTCTGGGAATTAGCTCTGCAAGAACTTCATTGTAGCGGCTGCGGAGTGGCAAGGTGCTCCGTTTTGTTGAAAATAGAAGTTTTTTGGACCTTTTTGCCTTTCTCAATAGAAAGGTATTGCAATTGCTCTGAAAACCGACTTTTTAACGGAGGCCCGGAGGGCCGAGTGACATATACCATTCGATTCAGTTCGTCGAGTTCGGCAAATGTCTGTGTGTGTATGTATGTGTGTATGTATGTATGTGTGTGTGTATGTGTGTGTGTATGTGACCAAAAATGTCACTCATTTTTCTCAGAGATGGCTGAACCGATTTTGACAAACTTAGTCTCAAATGAAAGGTGCAACGTTCCCATAGGCTGCTATTGAATTTCTAATGGATCCGACTTCCGGTTCCGGAATTACAGGGTGATAAGTACGAACACGCAGAAAATGTCGATTTTAATAAATTCTGCAATGAATGTATAAAGGTGAAAAATTTTCCAAAATATGACCACAACTGCTTCGATTTGTAGTATTAGGTCACTAACATCCATTCAAAGTCTATTTGGCCACATTGGCCACCATCCTCGGTTCCGGAAGCCCCGGCGGAAGTATCTAAATTCAGAATAACAGTCACATCGGTTTCTCGGAGATGGCTAGACCGATTCGACTAAACTTGGCCTCAAATGAAAGGTATTGCGTCCCTATAAATGGCTATTTAATTTCATCCCGAACCAACTTCCGGTTCCGGAGTTACAGGTTGTGGCGTGCGATCACATAGCAAATTGTGATTCAAACCGATACTCCGATGAAAGCAAAAAAGGTAAAAATTTCGCTAAAATGTCTCTCAAACAACTTAAATTTGCTGTTCTAGGTCACCGACGGCCAACCAAACTTTCGTTGACTACATTGACCACCATAGACGGTTCCGGAAGTGCCCGGGAAAAGCGGCCATCTTTCAAAATTTACGAACTCACATCAGTTTCCCGGAAATGGTTGGGGCGATTTTCACAAACTTAGTCCCAAATGATAGCTATAATATCCCCATAGATGTCTATAAAATTTCGTACAGATCGCTTATATGGTTCCGGAAATATAGACTAAACCGTCCGGTCACATATGAAATTCCCATATAAGCCGGAACTCAAATTTTTTTTTTCAAAGGGGGGACCCCATGAAATTTCAGAAATCGAATTCGTATTTTTGATGTAAAACATCTTTAAAATGCATGAAACGTCGAGATTTTATGTTATCTCGAAAATTTTTTTTTATAAAAATCGACTTTTTGGGACTATGCCGATTTTGCACCTTTTTTCAGTTCAATATTACCGTGGCTGTTTTTTCTTTTTCAAAATTTTAGAACTCGAATAATGATTTATTTTCCTGTATATAGTTGTCATGTGATGTATAATAATAAAATGTAATATATGCATTTAAAGCTTTTAATGAATATAAACAACGCACACATTCTCGTGATTCATGATTGAGAAAGGCACAATTGCACCGCTAGGTGGATTAAAATAGGTTTTTTTCTATATTTGTGGACAGACAAAGCGACAAAGCGTCCAACGGTAGCGTGCGCCGTCGATGGTCTCTTTGAAAAAATAAGGACCGATGACCGTTCTTTTGGTATAAATCAACTCACAGCTAAAATGGCACAAAATGACGTTTCTGAATTGTGCAAATGTTCAACAAAATTGATTTAAATAACATTCTCAACAAATTTGCTAAAAGACCAAGCCGCCTACTATTCTTTTGAAGAGTTTTTTCTCCATATTTAGTTCTAAGAAAATAAAGCTCTAAAAATTATTATATAAGAAGATGCGCTTATTTATGTTGAAAAACTTCTGCCGGACTGTTTTTGTTTCTGAAGTTTCAATATTGTATCAAAGTCACATTAAATTGAAGTATGTTCGAAAAAAACATCGATCGATTTCCATCAAGAATCCTCCTCCCTAATAGAAGTTCTGGCTATGCCACTGCCTCGAAGACTTATTTTAAACGAAGACCACTTCACCCACATTGGTGTGTCCAGGGCAACATACTCAATTATCTTGTGTTCTTATGCCCTATTTGAATTTTTTATTTCCGATTTTTATACGAGCGCCAATCCTTGGTACCGCGATTCTTCTATTTTTACCATGATAACTTGAAGGCGTAGGGGAGTGCAAAAGGGGTTTTTGTATGCTACTAATTTTTTTTTGCAAGATTGAAGTGTGTTTTGTGGTATGCAGAAAACCTCAATACGTTTTATTATAAATTTGCCAGAAAACATGATAAATTCTCCTATGCCCCCTTAACAAGACAAAATACTCTATTTTGCCGAAGAGACTGCGTAAAGAACTGTGCTGATTTTGTATTTATTTTAACCTGTTTTTAAGCTTGTTTATTTTTACTATAGACAAAACAATAAATACGACATAAACTATTCTGATAGATCTGAGCTTGTACTATAAAATGGTAATGAGAATATGTGTCCATAATCACCAGTTCAGAAGTTATACTCTGTCGAAATGTATTTCTCTGGGCATTTACTTGTCGCCGTTTTCTGAATAAAAACTAAAATTCATATGAAATTAAGACAGAAATGAAAATATGAATAAGAGGTTCGCAATACAAAACCTCCCATAAATTAATAGCTGTGAGTGAGAGACAATATGTCTTGAGCAATATTTATTGACAAACTTTCTAGTACAACTTAGTTGAAGACAGCATGCACCATTTCCTTCCGTCAAAAAGTTAGATTTTCTATTTTTTTTAATTTTTTAAAAAAGCATATCGCCAAAAGATGGCGTTTTGTACATATGCAAACTTAATGGAATAACATCCAATCGCATATGCATATAATTTTGATGCCGAAGAATCAAATTTCTCAAAATCATATTAACAGGGGCAAAATCGATTTTCTCTGCGTCGCGTCAGTTTGCCACCATGTCGTCATGTTATGATGGTATATGCAACCATTTCGGTGGTTAAATTTTGTTACCAAGCGATAGTCACATTCACATAATTAATATTTCAGAAATTCCAGTCCAGCACGTGGCCTCCGCATTAATTTTATCCGTCCGAACGGGTGCTCCTCGTCTGGCTCTGGGTGCTGCTGGTTGTCATTAGGAATAGTCAAACAGATTAGTGACAGCGAAACCAATGACGCCGACCTTTTCGGGAAATTTGTGATTTGAACTATCAAAAGCACATTACTTATCGTTCAAATGCACTCTACTTGGGTTGTCGTAAATGTCAGTGGATGAACAGGGTATCAAGTTAAGTGCCACTGTGTGTAATGTATTCTGCTATTGAACGGGCCTTGTACCCATTAAGCTGCCTGGTACGGGATGTAATGAAACGTGATTCGTCGTTCTGTTATCGCTTCAATTATGCACTCATAACATTTTAAACGCAATACCGAATATGTATTAACAAACATTAAAGTGATTAATTGATCTAACCGTAAATATCTATGCAGTGATAGTCATTTAGACCACGCCAGGACAACCCATCAAAATTATATATTTAAAACTATTCGTAACCATCAAAACACTTTTCATGCCGAGTTTGAGTGCCGGAAAGATGCCAAGCAGTAAATCTCTCACGTAGCACTTCGAATAATATAACCCCAAGGTTATCATCGTCCACCTCGCGGGAAAGAACCAAACAAGTTGGTTGTTTGTCTCGCCGCGCGAATGCATCAACAACAAAAAATGTTCTGCGACGTATTTGCATCTGTTTCTGCAGTTGTTTCAACACAAATTTTTGCCGTAGTTTGTGCCTACCTACAGCTGTGAACATTCTTAAAAATGACGCATTGGCATGGTTTGAAGGAAAATATTTGCAGATTCAATTGCGTTTTTCGACGATTTGATCACTTCGATTTAACCTACCTAGCAGTGTGATAGGAATTTTCGTATTGATCCAACCACGATTCCGATTTGAACGAAGCAGCTTTCCTGGTGATGGTATATAGTGTTGAGTATTGTGACCAGAGTTACAAATATTTAGATTCATTGAATGAAAAATGATCATATACAGCTATATTCATTTTTAATACTCAGTGACGCAACAGAAAACGTCAAGCGAACCAACTGCCCATTCGTTCAATGCAGGTTTTCATTCGTCTCCGATTATTATGCGAAGCGAACGTGCGGTAATGAATCATATCATTGTACGTTAATCAATTGAATGAATAACATGGATTTTTGAATGGATATTCAAAGGACAAGTCACATCAGGTTCATTTTCAACCGCCAAAAAAGAGTTTTGATTATTTTTAACTCTGATTGTGGCTCTATTACAATGCCACACAATTTCATTAATTACTCGTCCTTCAATCAATGGAATGTGTGTTAATCGGCATAAATCAATTTCGTTCCAAAGAAATAGTATAATAACAAAGCTGTCCTGAAAATCATTAAACCCTCGATTTCGAGCGAAATAACAACGTTCCCAAAACTAACTTCCTAACTGGGGACCAAGAATTTGTTAAACGTAATCCGGTTTCTGGAATTTGAAAAATGTTAAGTAATCTCTTAAAACTTGAACTTTTCAACTGAAATTTGGAGACTTTGATTAATTGGCCCAAGTAGCAATTGCAACTTGTTGAAAGTTTTAAATGTTGCACAAGTGCTACACAATATTTTTTGTTGGATATATTTGAAAAGAATTTTCACAGGTTTTTAAACTAATTGTGTAACTATGTAACTATAGAGCTGGCCTGTAGTGTTAAGTATGCAAACATCAATAACAGTTGTGAAACTAATCAGAAACTTTGCTAGCTTGCACAAACAGTAACAAGTTGCAAATGCTTCTTTGTTTGCCATTCCACCCTAAAACAGAACTGTCCAACTACCCAGTGCTCGACAAATGGCACAGCTATTGTTTTCATTATTTTGCTGCAATTAGGAACATGTTGCACAACATACAAACAAAGTGCGCTTTTTCCATTACACCTAGTTGTTACCAAGAGAGTTACAAATACTATACAGTGACAAAGCGTGCTACTTGGGAGACGAGACGAGAAGGGAAATGTTACTCACTAAAATACTACTTAAGGCTATTTGTAGTGGGCCGTGATTCTGATTATTATATTAAGTGTAAGGTTTGGATGTGCGGGCGTAGGGACTATACGATCGCGTGGGAATGAGCGCTTTTTTGTGCGTTCTTGAGACCTCGTTAATCAGATTATAAGTGCTGTAGCGTTCACTAAATGATTGGGGTGATTTTGTGTTTTGCGAAATTTTGGGCGTAGATGATCACGATTGCATGTCCGTCTGTATCATCGCGAATGGCTCGGGCGTTTGTAAGTTAACGTGTTCAATGGCGTGGGCTTTTGTATTTTGCGTGGGCGTTTATATGTTGCTTGGACGTTTATATATCGCGTGTGCTCACGTGTATGTAACATAACGTGTAAATTTGATTTTATAACCGTGCGTCAATTAGCAAGCTCGCGTGTGTTTTTGGATAATCGTTAGGATCGTGAATCTGATGCTTAATTTTCAGTGTACGATTCAAATGCTTTGTAGAGTAAGTAAGAGTAAGTTTTTCCATATCACTTGAGCCCCTAGTCATGCCACCATGTTGTGTAGTTGATAGGAGCGTTATTTTTTTATGATTGGTTCAATTGAAGGCATGGGCCTAGTTTGCTAGGGCCGAGGGTTGGGACTTCTAAACGTGAGCGATTCGTGATCACGCGAACATGGGCATTTGTGGGTGTGATCGCGTTAATAAGTTTATTAGTGCTAAAACATTCACTTAATCACCGGGGTGTTTCCATGTTTGTGAGACCGTGGATTTTTGTGTGCGTTGATGAACGCGAACGACGTAACCATTTATACAGGGTGTTTGGTTCATGGTTAAGATACTTGGAGAAAAAAATTGTTATTGAACTTTTTGTGTAAAAAGCTTATTTGTTTTAAAATACCTCTAACTTTAAAAGTATACTTTGCATTTTAAATGTTTTAGTTCCATTCGAAAGGTGAGAAAATTTCCTATTGAATGGTGTTCTCATATATTTTAGCTAATTAGCTTTAATTACCTTTTAGCTGTGAAGTAGTTAGTGTTTAGTGTTAGTGTTTTTGAGGAGGTTTTTGTTAATTTTCTCGAAATAATGAAATATGATTATAGCAATATCCATTATCCAAAAGTGGGGTTTTAGGACGATTCATAATTTGTTCTTGGACGTCATATTCCTATCGCTTCTCATTTCTTTGCAATTCCATTACTATACTTTTCCTGTAAAAGACTGGCAAGTGCTTAAAATACTCTAATCTAAAAAATATGCTTTATATCGCTTTTTTAAAGATTTCATTGGAAAGCTGAGAAAATCTCCTATCAGTGTATGTACAAATATCTTTTAGCTAAGTGTACTAAATGATTTTTTACTAACGAAATAACTCAAAATTTGTGTTTTTTGGAGAGTTTTTTAATTATTCTAATTATTAATCAACAATATTTATCGTTACTCTTGTTCATTTGATGCTCTTTAATGTTCTCTATAACTTTTTATTTAACACTTTGTCTATATTTCTTTTCATTTTGCTGCTATTTAATAGTTAACACAGCATGATCTCGCCACAAATGTAGTGGGTTCGAAATCGTTATTTTTGCATATGAAATTATGTGATAAAAACGATTTTGCGTCGAAACCAAAAGAGATAATTGGATGGAGTCAAAGAAAGAACTGTAGAACTTGCTGAGATGCATTATTTCCATGATAATAATGGTGATATTTATTATTTACTATTTTAAGAAAATTAACGAAAATGCTAATAATAGCATTAACTTTAAACTAATTTATTTCTAAAAGAATACTAAATTCACTTACTTGAAAGGTATTAATACATTTTTCTCTGTAAAATTTTCCTAGCTTTCGAATGAAAAGAAAAAAAGTACAATAAGTGCCATAATTTTTCAATTAGAGCTGGTATTAGTGAAAATGAGATAAAAATATCCAAGTTGAATAACCCAAACTCATGAAAATAAGAAAAAGTAAGTGTATCATATCAAAGAACGAATTATGCAGCTCTTCAAGACTAACAATCTGGATTATTTAAATGATGACGTTAACTATTAGGATTTTCAAGAAATGAACGAAAAATCGATTAAAATTGTTTAATTTTCAATAAATTTCTTTGAACAGGCTACTTAAACTCATTAGCTGAAACATGTGATGGCATCACTCAATGCGAAATTTTCTCACCTTCCCAGTGGACCTAAAATATTTGAAATACAAAGTATACTTTTTGAGTTAGATGTATTTTAAGACAAATAAGTTTTTAACACAAAAAGTTCAATAACTTTGTAATGGTTGAGATTTGGTGGTATGTGTAGAACAATTTTTTTCTCCAAATATGACAAACAATCACTCCTCGAAAGGTTCTTAACCATGAACCAAACACCCTGTATGTTAACGTGCCAAATGCTAGGAGAGTGCAAAATTTTCCATATCACTAGAGTACCAGGTCATGTCGCCAACGGACGTATAGTTTAGGGGATCTGAGCGTCATTTTTTGATAGGTCCAACTGAAGACATGGTCCTGTGCTACTAGGGTTGAAAGAAGGGGCTTTATGACGAGGCCGATTCATGATCGCGCAAACACATGTCCTCGCTTGAGATCGTGTTTATGAGGTTATAAGTGCTAAAACTTTCACTTAATCACCGGGGTGTTTTCATGTTTGGGAGATGGCACGGGTGGTTGTACGTGGACGAAGCTCAAGCGTTTGTATGTTAACGTGTTTGTTGCGTCTGCTAGCGTGTATGTAACTTCGCGTGGTTGAATTAGATTTTATAACCGTGTAGTCATTCGTATATTCGCTTGTGTTCTTGAATGATCTTGCGGGCCGTGAATCTGATGCTTAATTTTCAGTGTACGGTTCAGATACTAGAAGAGAGGTTCGTCATATCACTGGAGTTTTCTGTCATACCGCCATGTCTTGTTTTTTGATGGGCATGTGGCTAGGCTGCCAGGACCGAGGGTAGAGACTTCCGGACGTGGCCGATTTATTATCGCTTCATCGGTGAGTTAATACATGTGACCGCGTTTGTAAATTTATAGGTGCTGAAATGTTCACATAATTACAGGGGTGTTTTAATGTCAGCGAGATTGCTGGCGTAAGTATGTGTGGATGTTTGCAATTTAAGTTCGCGTATGTGACTAGGTTTGTGTTATCGCGGATGCCGCGAGTGCTCGTACATTTTGAATAAAAGATTGTGAGTGTAAATAAGAGAATATACAATTGATTATGGTAATGTGTGTTAGTATGAGTCTATTTTAATATATAGTATCAAAAGAAAAAAACATTCAGAATAAAAAAATAAAGATGGTTTGCATTTTTATTTGTTGTATACATGAGTAGTGGAAAAACAAACTACCAGATGTACAACAAGAACAGACTAATGAAGTAGAAGAAAAGCACACATGTGACATGTAATCAAACTACTTGAACTCGTCAAAATGTCAGCTTTTTTTTGGTTTTTTGTTTTTTTTGGTTAGCATAACTGAGCTGTAGTTCTCATGTTTTACATTTCTTATAAAAGAAATGTATAGAATTCGCCCAAACTTTCAAGATTTTTTCCGAGGCCCGGAGGGCCGAGTCTTATATACCAATCGACTCAGCTCGACGATTTGGGACAATGTCTGTGTGTGTGTGTGTCTGTGTGTGTGTGTGTATGTAACGGACAAATTCTCATTCGTGTTTCTCAGCAATGGCTGAACCGATCTTATCCAAACCAATTTTAAATGAAAGAACTAAAAAACAGTATGAACGCTATTAATTTGTTTTTGATTCTGATGCTTAGTTTCCAAGATATGAATGTTTGAATGCGCAAAAATGGCGTTTTTTGCAGTTTTTTTAAATTATCTGCCGTAATTGACAATATAGATTAACAATTTATATGTTTTTAGACAGATTTAACAAATACCTTTCGAATAAGCTATAGATCGTTAAAATCGGACTATTATCAAAAGAGATATTTAACATTAAATGCGGACGAAAGATTTTTATCATTTCCCATTGCCAGAAATATGACCAAAAACATGTAATCTATTATTAACGCCAAAACGGCTTATTTTAGGTCAATAGTATTTTCGGAGAATTTAATGGAGGCAATATGCCCTTTCTTTTGGTATTGTGGTTTTGCTGATTAATCCCCCTATGAGTGAGATATTTTTACAAATTTTCTTGGAAGTGATTATATCGAAATGATGTCTTCAGCAAATTTGTAGCTCTTACTTTTGCGAATAACTTTACTGAAGACTTCAAATATCTATTTTGAATACTTTAAAAGTGATGGCTTGTTGTTTGTGGATTACTCTTTGTCACCTATTTATTGTTCAATATAGTAATAATCCATTGAAATAAGCCAAACATTATTTCGATAAAACGAATTTTGTATTTTATTTTACTATCTACAACCGCTAGAAATAATCACCGAACACTTCCAAGTTGTCTGGAAGGAGCTTGATAACTTATCAGTAAAAAAATGTTCATTTGTGCGAACCTTCTGACTGCAATTTTTCTAACTTATAACCATCAGATCGATCTGAAACATATCGGAAAATGAAAAGCGAAATAAATAACTCCAAGCAACGGCGTAGCCAAGAGAAGGTTTTGGGGTTTAACATCATACAAACCCCCCCCCCCCCACCACACCAAAAAAAAAATGGATTGAAGTTGAAAATTTATTGATGCAGACTGATTTAATTCAATATTACAATAACAATTATCTGATCCGTAGATTGATAACCTGTTGTTGTAAACATCATGAGGACTTTTGATAAATTGTCGGAATGGGGTCCTGATATGTAACTGATCTCTTGGTCTTGATTTCACAGTTGTCTAATAGCATCACTATCAAATTCCTGCCTGAAAACATTCCAATAGAAAATCCCAAAGTTCTGTAATCAATCATAATCCTCAGATTTATTTTCAAATTGATCTCGTTTTTGTAGAGATGTACTGTAACAAGGATCTTTATTTAATAGGAAGCGAAGTTAAAATTGATTTAATGTCTATGAAACATAGAACTGCTCACCAAAAAATGCATAAATTTCAACATTTGCTAAAAATGTTTTTGCCTTTCTCATTCACTCTAATCCCTTCGTCGATCTAATCCCGACCGGGAGGGCCGAGTGTCATAAGCTAATCGACTCAGTTCGTCGAGATCGGAAAATGTCTGTATGTGTATGTATGTCTGTATGTATGTATGTGTGTATGTGGAAAAAAATGTGACCTCTGTTAATCAGAGATGGCTGGATCGATTTGCACAAAGTTAAGCTCAAATGAAAGGTACAATTTTCCAATCGGCTGCTATTGAATTTTTTATTGATTGGACTTCCGGTTCCGGAGTTACGAGTTGAAGAGTGCAATCACACATCAAATTCATATAAACTGAAATGAAAAACTTTCAAAATCAAATTTGTATTTTTGATGCCAAATGACATTATAATGCATGAAACATTTGATGTAAACTCGAAAAAATAACGTTTGACAAAAATTGATTTTTTTGGACTTTGGTACTTTTTTGCTCTGTTACTATTTTCTGAAAAATTAATTCTGCACAATTTTAAAACTTCAAAAATTACGGTTTCGGAATTATGCCGTTTAGACATTAAGATCGATTTTCACCAAACCCCCACCAATTGTAAAATTGGTATTGTAAAAAAACGTAAGGGCGATACTTCAATGCTGATAGGTGGGACCGAAAAAGTAAACAATCGCCAAAGGGACTATATACTATATATACAATCATTTTGTCAATTTCAATAGCAAACACAAATTTTAATTTAATAATTTCAAATACTTCATGAAGTTTTGGGTTTCGATCACTGAATCATGCAATCTAGGATGTAAAAAACACAATAGTTCTTAAATAGGAAATAAAACCAAGTCTGGAAATATGCACTGTTGATTTTCTTTGAATGGTGGGTTTTTTCAAGAAAAAGCGTTGATTTCTTAATTCTCAGTCGCGTAGGAAATTTGAGTAAAGTATAAACTTCAAATCGATTCAAAAAAAATTCGATTTTTTTTTTTGACTCAGTACGATATACATAACCCCTTTAGAAAAATCAGTTTTCCCACCACAATGCATTGATTGAGGAATTTAGATATTTTATTAACAGAGCATTAGCAATAATTCGTTTGTATGTCTATTTTATGGGCCATTTTTTCGCCTTCCCATTGATTTGGTTTGAGATTTCTAGCACTGATGTTGTTCTATGCTGATTTGAGTGATTCTCTGAGTCCTGCCACTATCCCATGTAGTATGTGTTATCAAAAACATCGCGAAGCATCAAGTTCTAAATGTTCTCAAACGATATAATATCCGAAAAGAGTGATAAGAGTTATAAGAAATGTCTCATCGCACTGTTAGGTGGATTAAAAGCGTTTTTACAAAATGAAAAAGAAATGAAGCAAAGAAAAATACATCTAACTACCGTCGTTGGGTCTCATTGACGCAGTTTACTGTTGCGTGCTGAGATCTTCTTTCTTGGTCGTGAAACTGTGTTGTTCGGTGCACTGCACTGTAGATCAACTAATCTGCCTTCTCTCGCGTTATTGTTCACATCGTTTTCTTCATCGGTACTGCTTTCTTGTTGTTTACGGTCGAATCTGTCATCTTCGGCGTTCGCTTCTTTGTTGGTGGTACTTGTTGGCTTGGAGATATTAGGCATATTTGTTGTTCAGAGAATATTTGTCGGATCCGTAGGTATGGGATACTTTCCTTAGCTGCTTCTGCGCAAGGTTTTCCGTGGTACAGTGTCTTAGTACAAAATTGACACGTAGGAATATTCCCTAGGTGCGACTAGCTTTCTCTGATTAAAAGTCCCATTTTCGATTGATATACATATAATGGTCACGTATGCCGGAATTGGTTGGATCGGACGCATTCTCAACACATGAACACCATTTGGAACACCCGGGAAGATGTTCTTCTTAAGTATCATCTGTGACAGAATCAGCTTCTCCGTATTTTGACATGTATTTTATAATCACGATGTCAGGGGTGCCCGCGAATAAGTCATGTAAGCGAACTTCTATAGACTCGTTGTCACTATATACTGGGATGCTGATTTTAACGTTTCCGCATTCAGCGGTATGCTCCATATTTTTCCGCGAGACGAATGACTCCACTTGGGAAATGTGCTTGACCATGCACCTCACTCAACTTCTACCAGATTGAGCTCCATCTGCACTTTTAATAATTGTTCCACTTCCCCAATAGCTGGTCTTAAAGGACATTTTGGAAAGTCAATAGCAACACGGTTAGTCCGCAATGGGGCTTGCTTTTGTTGTGTATCGACACTCGTCACTATTCCACACGGTAGAGACAACGTGTTTGTGCACTGAATAAAGAACAAGCGATAGGTAAATTGTTTGCTTGCTTCACCGATGCCTATAGTTGATTTATCATTAACGACAATTTCATTCTGTGAATTTTATCATGCTATGCTGACCTGGAATGGATGATTAGCGTGCATCGATAAACTAATCGTACTTTAATTTATCCAATCCGAACTTCCCGAGTGAATTGAATCAAATGCACGAATTGAACACCGGAAAAAGTAACCTAGGAAGGATCTATTATATACGCTAGCTCCGCATCAATTCCCTGGCCCAGTTGTCACGAATACTCAGACGAACACATAAACAGATAGCTATACGACCAGCACATAACAATTGTACACCAGTACCAAAAACCACAATCATTACTATACTAACACTAATAGGATTCTACCTTTACATTTGATTAATTAGCCTCTGCATGATGACGCAGTCGACCGATAAATTGTCACCCAGTGACCTTCCTCTACCACCGCCATTAAGCTGAATGGAACAATGTTTGCAAACACGACCCACAACAAAAGTCAATCCACGTCGACCCACCTGTCGGCCACGCCAGCGCACACAGGCTAGTGGTTGATCGTTAGTTTGGGCAGGTACAGAGTATGAAAAAACACAAAACATAAAAAAGGCCCATAAGCCCACTCGATTTCCTCGATGCCCCACTATCGAGGAGCAATGCAATAACCATCTTAAAGCATATCATGTGTTTTATAATTATATTCAAATTCCCTTCAGAAGCACCTGCGTAACGCTTTTATTAGTGGATGGATTTGTTTTTGTTTTGTGAACTTTAATCACGGTTTCCACCGTGTCATCAACAAAACAATTTTCTGTGCGTGGATTCACAACTTTTTGAACATTATTAGGTTAATTTTATGCATAGATTTAGGAACATTATTGAGAGTATGACTATACGTGAACGTGAACTGATTCATGAGTCATAACTTCTTGATCATGATCTGGTTTTCGAATTTGTGAATTAGTTCACAAAATCAAAACAGTCTGGATATTTTCTCGTGAACTCATCACATGTTTATTAAATTTTCACGTGAACTGTGTCACAAAATTTGGAATTTTATTAGTGAAATTATTTTTGATCCATGCACCTATAGTTATTTCCCGCCGATAGTGATCAGCAGCAGATATACGAAAATCATTAGCATCTCCAACACCGTTATTCATTTGCTAAGTGATGTCAGGACAGAAAACGAAAACTGCGCTTAGCACCAATAATAATACATTATAGAGCCACAAATCGTGTTCGTGATATAGTTCACCGAATAAGATACCACGAATCAGTCACACTTATATAATCCAGTTCATATTGGCACGTTACTCCGAGTGAAAAATACGATAGTGACCAAAAAATAACATGATAAGGCGAAGAGAAACTACAAATATCGTAATAGAACTACTGATATCATGAACATTAGACCTCTTCACATTTTGAAAAAGTTTTGAAATATACATGGGTCAGCTCGGATTTTTGTTCTTCGTGTGAATTTAAGAAGCTTCGCCAAAAATGACATAATTTGGACATGATTTAGAGGTGTCTCCAATCAAAAATCGTGTGTTTGCTATGTTTCCATAGTAAGATCACTTACACTCTGATTTAATAGGCTCTACATGCCCACATATCACCAAATGTTGTTTCTTAGACGTATCTTAACATGTTTTAACAGGTGAACATAGCTCTAATCGCAATAGAAAATTTGTTAACTGGATTTTTATATGGAAAAGTATATCAAAAGCAAGAAAAATTAGTAGTATTTTATCTAGGTTTTGAAATTCTTTTCTATATAAAATTCGGTTAACAAATTTTCTATTTCGATTAGAGCTATGTTCACCTGTTAAACCATGTTAAGATATGTCTAAAGAACAACATTTGGTGATATGTGGGCATGTAGAGCCTATTAAATCAGAGTGTAAGTGATCTTACTATGGAAACATAGCAAACACACGATTTTTGATTGGAGACACCTCTAAATCATGTCCAAATTATGTCATTTTTGGCGAAACTTTTTAAATTCACACGTAGAACAAAAATCCGAGCTGACCCATGCATATTTCAAAACTTTTTCAAAATGTGGAGAGGTCTAGTGAACATGAGTCACATTGCTGCACGTGTCAAATTTGAAAGTAAACTCAAGAATAAAATATCACGATAACATGCATATAAATTACGAAAATCGTGACAAAGATTTTGAAATCATGAACACACTAATCACACTGATCGTGACTACAATATCGAAAATCTTGACCAAAACCTTGAGATCATGAACAAAAATCACTCTACTCGTGGCTAAAGTATCACGATAATGTGAATAGAAAATACGAAAATCGTGACTAAGAACCTGAATCATAAACTTTCATTCAAGCTACTATGAAAGAAAAATCTGATTGTTAATTCCTGAAAAAATATGATGGTAACGTGTTGAGAAATTACGAAAATCTGAACTAAGCTCCTAAAATCATGAACATCGTTTGACTGTCGGCTCTTTTAGTTGATATAGTTTATACAAAACAGCGAATCTTAGATCAACCACCGGGAATTCTGGCAGCACTACCGACAGGTAGTGCTGGGTGACGAATAGACAGATCACTTTCTAATATCAGGCGAGTTAGAAACTACTTATACAGTACAACTGGTAAATTAACTCTATATAAATTATTTATATTTCGTTGATAGAAATTGTTACTTCAATATTGTCAAACAGTGATCGTAGGTATGAATCTAAAAATAAGAGGTCATAAAAGGAATAAGTTTCAGAGTTTACTTGAGAAGTTCCATCGTTAGGTGTGAATCTATTCCCACACAGTGAAAACACACTAACATTATAATTATAACCTAGAAATTAAATAACAATTCGTTACTCAATAACTTATAGCTTAAGCTGATGGAATAAACTATTTCGTCTGCAGATTGGATGTGTGGGACCCTCCCCTTGTTGCGCGGCAACAGAAGTGAAGCAGAATGTGATCAAATCTGGGCCTGTCCGAATTGAGCATCAACCAGTGAATCCATTGACCAAGGGTTTTCCCTGAATCAAAGAAGGACGAGTGTTTCTTTCTCAACCTGTGACGAAAGACAAAATTATATGAAATCAATCTTCCAGGGGTTTTTTCTAAATTTAATCTGAACAAGACATCAGTCAAATGGAGACCTACGATACGAAACTGACGCACCCATTATCCGGGTGTCAATCTTTCGGCATTAATCCAATGGTAAATGAGTGGAACCCCATTCGGGATTAGATGGAACGAAAAGGCGTATTACGTATGCTCAATTTCGCGCATCACGCACAATCCCATCATGTGTCAAATATTGATAAACCCCTCAGGGATCAGACGCAAGCTCGCCTTCGAAAGTATTCCTCTTTTCCAACGTATCCACATAACTAACTCTTCCTCAGCAACGGATGAATTTTGGGGACATATATAAAAGGAGGCTTCGAATCGTGATTGATTATCGTGAAAAAGAAATTGATGGAACCGTCCATTACCACGTGGAATACGAACTAATTGAAGAGCAAAGACTCAACTTTGATTAGCACCCTTCACTAGCTCATCATTGCTTTTATGTGAATGCGTTCTGATCACACTAGTTCCGACCAAGGGAGGTAGCGTGCGTCATTGTACTCAGCCAGTCAACGATATGCAGAAACAGACCTTGAAGGTTACAAAATAGATGCGATTCGTGGGTTCGGCAAATCAAATTTACTGTGCATTGACGCGTGGAATGAAAAGTTTAATTGAATTTCTGCTGGTAGATGCCTGGAAAAAATATCATTACAGACGAGTGACGGCGTTCCATTTTTTTCGGTCGTTTGGATGGTTTTGCGTAGTTCGTATTTTCTCTGCGGTAATTTTGTTTGCTGTAATTGAATCCATGGCGAAAAATTTGGCTGGATTGAAATGCAAACCGGGGAACGTGAGGAATGTTATACCGTGACGTGGACTGTTACTACGAAGAAAAGGAAAACGGTGGATCTGGGGATTGTTTAAATTGCTCATTTTTTGCAGGATTTTTTTATTCCTTTTGTTAAAGGGTAGTAGTGTTATGCCATATCAAATTGAGCATTCTGTTCTGTTGTATTTATCATGCTTTAATTATTTTTTCCTTTATTTAACATTAATACGGGGGGGTAAGTGTTTCAGCGTGAATAAAATAAACAATTTTTTTAGATATTTTGGTGAACTTTTGTAAATTATAATGTATCATTTCAATAACGTTCTGTAATTTTGCTATGCAAAAATATCGACAAGCGACTCGGTGATGAATTTTATTGGAGAACGTCTCTGAAAAAAACACGATTTGCGTTGTCAACTGCCATTCAAAAACTACTACCGATTTATTCCAAACTTTGCATACATATTCTATGTAAATAATACCTAACTCCTACCTTGAGTTTTCGAGATAATTTTTCATTTAAGAGGGTTGGGGTGACCTGGTTGGCCGAAGGGGCAGGTTGGCCGAATGCCTTTTATGAAAAGGCAATTATGCGCAGTAGCGACATCTATAGTGATTTTGGTGGGGTATTAGGTCAGCAATGTACCGACCAGCGATGCCCGATTTACAGACATGTCTGTATTTTACAGACTTTTGATGTCTCCTACAGACGTAGCCAGAGATCTACAGACTTTTAAAAGGTTAATAGTGTTTAGTAAAATTGCACTAGAATAACTGTTTTCGAATACGTGTGATTCCTTCACAATAGAATTCTACTTTCAATCTATTTTTAAAGTAAAATTATTTTAATGAAGCTAGGATTTTCACAACCATCCACAGACTTTTACAGACATTTTAGTTATTCTTCTACAGACATTTCAAAAAAAAACATGTGACATCGCTGGTACCGACGTAATTTCAGGTGTTTTGGTGGTGTCGTTTGTACAGGAGCACGTTTGTTCTTTTTTCGGCACTGGTGAGTAAATTTCTGTTTCTGAAAAATAATATATGTAACGCGAATCAATTTACATTCGATTTCCAACAACTTTGTATTGCTGGAAAGGGTATTTAAAACCCAACAAAATGGTATAACGGTTACCAGTGTAACCTTATATTTGTTTGTGTAAATCGTGATTGTTCTCGAAAATATACATTGGGGTAGGTTGGCCGAGTTCCGTGCGGGGCTGGTTGGACGAGTTGTAAATTTAGTGTAGAGTAATGTGCACTTTGATATTTGTGAGATGCCAACCTTTTTCAAAGCAAAATTTTATATTATGCTAATATTGATGATTATAAGGAAAAATACACACGAGAAATAAGCAATAAAAATAATTTAAAATTATTACCAAATCGAAATAAAATATTAGAATCATTAAAAGTCGGTAATTGTTTATAAAAAATTGATTCCGATATTTTTTTTTTCGACAGTTGTCCTACTGGAGCTGTAGAGCTAGGTTCTCGGAAGGGCTCCCCGTCAGAATCACATACTACAATTTGCAGACGAGACAGGCAATGTCGCCCACTAAAACACTGCTTTAGGCCAATTGTAGCGGGTCGTGATTTTGAATGTGATATTCATTGTACGGTCGAGGTAAATGCGGGCGTAGGGACTCGCGATCGCGTGTATCATCGCGAAGAGCTCGAGCATTTGTACGTTAACGTGTTCGATCGCGTGTGCGTTTGTATGTCGCGTGTGTTAACGTGTATAAATTCTATTTTATAACCGTGGGCCTTTCGGATATTCGCGTGTGTTCTTGGATAATCGCACGCGGACCGTGAATCTAATACTTTATTTTTGGTGTACGGCTAAGATGCTAAAAGAGAGTGAGATTTTCCATATCACTAGAGTTCCCGGTGATGTCGCAATGGAACGTGTTGTCTAGTGGATATGAGCTTTATTTTTTGAATGTATGGACCTAAGTTATTAGGACAGAGAGTAATGGTTTCCGGACGTGACCGATTCATGAGCGCGCGAAAACGGACGTTGGTAGGTTCGCGTTTGAGACAGCGTCTGAAACTTCGTGAGTGCGGAAACGTTCTCCTTATTACCGGGGTGTTATTAAGTTTGCGCGAACGTAGGTGTGCGTTGTTAATTGCGAAGGGCTTAAGCGTTCGTATGTTAACGAGTTTGTCACGTGTGCTTGCGCTTATGTGACTTCGCGTGTACAAGACTGGATTTTATAACCGTGTGGCATTTCTTATATACGCGTGCGTTCTTGGATGGTCACGCGGACCTTCATTCTGATAGTTAGTTTTCGGTGCAAAATTCACAGTAAGCAAGAGTAAGTTACCCCATATCACTAGAGTCCTCGGTCATGTCGCCATGTAACGTGGTGTCCAGTGGATATGAGAGCTTTCTTTTTTTAATTGATCCATTTGAAGGCATGTACCTAGTCTGCTGATATCAAGGATAGAAACATCCGGAAGTGACCGATTCATGATCGTGTGAGTGCGGGTGTTTTTAGGTTCACGCTAGAGACCGCGTTTGAAAATTTATAGGAGCTGAGACATTCACTTTATCACCGGGATGTTATCATGTTTACGAGATCGCGGGTGTAGGTGCGTGTAGGATCGCGAAGGGCTCAAGCATTTGTATATTGACGTGTTTGTCACGTGTATGTGACTTCGCGTGTATAATTATGATTTCATAATGATGTAGCGTGTATTCATGTTTAATCGCGCGCGGACCGTGAATCTGATGCTTAATTTTTAGTGTATGGTACAGATGGTAGTCCGTTTCCCCATATCACTTGAGTTCCAGGTCATGTCACCATGGAACGTGTTTAGTTAATATGAGCGTCACTCTTTTGATCGGTTCAACTGAAGACATTAGTCCATACTGCTAGGACCGAGCTAAGACTTCCGGACGTGACCGCTTCATGCACGAGTGGTGGGTTAATGTTTGAGACTGAGTTTGGAAGTTTAAAGATGCTACGTTTAGTTAACTACCGGGGTGTTTTCATGTAGGCGAAATCGCGGGCGTAAGTATGTGTGGATTATTGCAATTGCATGGTCGCGTTTGTAGCCAGGTTTGTGTTATCGCGAAGGCCACGAGCGTTTGTACCTATATGAGTATAGATAGCGTATAGTAGAGATATACTAATAAATGGGAATCATAACATGCCGAATAAAGAAAAAAGATGCAAAGAGCTTGACTAGAAGTGTATAAATTGAACAATACTATTTTGGTATACATAAACAATGGAAAAGCAAACTAATAGATGTACAAAAGAAACAGACTAATGAAGTAGAACAGAAAAACACATGTAACATGCAATCAAACTCGTCTAAATGCAGCAAATGTTGTATATTTATCATTAACGACAATTGCATGCTGTTAGACTTTCATCATGCTATGCTAGCCAGGAATGGATGACTCACGTGCGTCGGTAAATTTATTGTACCCAAAGTTATCCAACCCGATTTTCCCGAATGAATAGAACCAAATGCTCAGATTGATCAGCAGAAGTATTAGCCACTATTCTATCATATCATTCCCTGACCCAACTGTCACTAATACTCAGACGAATACAGACATAGATAGACATACGACTAGCACATAACAGTTGTAAACTAGTACGAAAAACTACGATTATTACAAAGCTACAACTAATAGGTTTCTACTTATTCTACTTTATTAAATTAATTTAATTAGTATATGCACGATGACGAAGTCGACCGATAAATGGACACACAATGACTCCCTCTGTGAGCCCCGTCCACGAATACCACCAATATTTGCAAACACGGTACACAGCAAAAGTCAATCCACGTCGATCCGCCAGTCGGCCACGCCACCGCGCATAGACCGGTGGTTTAGCGTTGGTATGCGCAGATGCAGAGTATGAAGAAACATAAAAAAGGCGCATAAGCCCTCTCGGTCTCCTCGATGCACCACTATCGAGGCGTAATGCAATATCCATCATAAAGCAATTGTCTGTCAGAGGTTCTGTAGGACTGATGCACGCAATATGCTTTATGATGTTTACAATACTGTCAAACTCCTAAACCTTGGGGAGGGAAAAAAGTTGATTCCGATGATTTTTTCCTCCTGAGGAGTTTCTGGCAGGATATGTTACAGAACAAAACTCGTCCATTAGCATAGAATCTGCTGCAGATGCAAGCCTCTCTGAAGACGTCAGACCTCTTCCCAAGGCGAGTGCACGATCTGATTCGAAGAAGTGGCAAGTTCGTAAACGCCGATCGTCTCAAACTTTGACCGATTCCCCAATCAAAGCAGTATTGGAGGAGCAGAAAATTAAATCAAACGTAAGTGTACGCTGGCGGAGGAAAAAAAAATCAGCGAGAGCTGGTAAAAAGTTCACTAAAGCTGCCAAAACTAAGTCCAAAAAGGTTAAAAAGACTAAAAAGTGAAAAGTGGGTTTTATTTTCCTTACCTATCTACGAAAAAACGATATATTTTTTAATTAAAAGTTTTCCACTGATAGGGGAATTGTGGGAAAAACCGACACTGTGGGTAAAACCGACACCCCACAACATTTTCTAGAAATCAAATTTTTATTCATTTCATAATGATACATTATTATTAGTACGTTTATTTAGAGCATTTGATGAAAAATTGCATTTACGTTAGTACGTCGAATGTCATAAAAATAAACAAAACATACGACATCAGCGTTCATACTCGTCTGGATGTTAAATTTTGTTGGTAGATTTTAAGGTTTTAACCGAACAAAAGCTTTTCAAATCACCACATTTTCCAGTACCTATTATTATCGTCCTGTCCTATGATCAACTAGGTGCATTGAAGACGAGTTTGAGAAATTCAATATTTTTAATCGCTTTTATAAAAAAAATGTGCGCTGTTGGGGTAAAACCGACACCCTATGGTTAGGGTAAAACCGATACGCTGTTAAGATGGTTGTGTATACTTGCGATTCATTTCAAAATACTGGGGATCTTTGTGACACTTCAATTAGCCTATTAGAACACTATAGTATCAACAGAAATGCACAGAAATACTTTTATTGTGTTTATTTCTTGTAAGTCTCTTTAAAAATCAAAAATTGGAATTTTTGCTTATCTGATTCTATCGAAGCTGTTGCTATTTCTGCAAAAAGCTCATCAAGCCGAATTTCTAGTGTTCTCTTGGTTTCTCATAGACGAATTTTATCACAATGAGACAATGATCTTATGTATACCCCAATAGATCGTTGATGATCAGAGTCCGAAAAATCAAATCTGAAAAAGATAGTTTTACTAAGAAGAGTGTGTGTCACTTATAAGTGAATGAATCCAATTAGCAGAACGTAGAACGCTTGCAAATCTTCTCTTACGAAATAATATGACACTGGAGGTTGCAACAATGTGCGCAAGGATTATTTGGAAATACTCATCAATAACTAATCATATAGCATAAAATGCTCCTATTTATTGTACTACGCTTTCGAACTTTCTTCCCCTCACTACATGATGAAGCAATAAAAAGCACATATTTGCATCATACATACTCACACTTTACTATTCACGCATATATCTCATTTTTAATAAAGATAAAGATTTTAATAAAGTGGAGAGAAAATAAATTGAAGGGGTGTCGATCTTACCCCTACAGGGTGACGGTTTTACCCGCAGTGCCTACAAAACGTCACTTTGTTTTCCAAGTTTTACAACCAATAATTTTTAATGATATTAATTTTTTGAAGCGCTGAAAAAATTAAGTCTTGTTAAGAATTTTCTGAAGAAGAATTCTGCATAAAAACTATAATTTTATTGGTTTTGTGGCAACATAGAAAAATTGTTAAGCTTAAGGTGTCGGTTTTAACCATAATTCCCCTACATTTGACGCGTTCAACTTATTTTACCAAACTCGGCCAACCTACCCCAGCCCTGGGGTTGGTGGGCTGATTTTTCTTTCCGCATTTGTTTGCTAATAACTTTTTCCCTGATTTTTTTCAATTCAAAAATTACATATGTGCTCAAGGGTTGTATCTTCATAACAGCGCAAACCGGTTTTTAAAAAGTCTAACCAGCATGAGTACAGAAATTCCGAAAGCAAAACACGGCCAACCAGCCCCGGTATCCACTATTTTACTCAAAAAATGGCGCATTTTTCGTGCAAAACAGCAAATTTTATTTCAAATGAGTACTCCCTTCATCGCTTTCAAACACCTACTGTCAGCTGATTTTACGAATATACAGTTCAAGATTTGTTCGTGTTTGTATTTTGTTTCCATATACTATCTAGGATCTATGATACATGTTAGCTCTAGATCACATAAAAATATTTACACGTGGCTTCTAATTATAAAAGCAACCCATCTGGAAACGACCTGCTAACGAGTATCATGAGTTATGGATGGTGCTTCGCTAAGCCCAATGTGCATTCTGTTTCGCAGGAGCGATGATCATATTCGCCGGTTTCTTTGAGTAGACCGGGTAATGCATGTAAACCGTGTAGGGTTTCTCATCGCCAGTCGTTTCCGGCTTCGAAACACGAATCAACCGGACGTCTTGGTACATAGGGGCTTCCCCGGGCACATGCATCGGATACGTGAAATGACCGACAAACTGGTAGGGAGTCTGTTTCTGTACGTTACGATGAATTCCGTTCTCGGTCATCACGGGAACCATTTTCACAATGTGAATAGGATAAGGATCATTCACTGGGTACACTAGTTCTGCCTCATTGGCCTGTTTCAACGTTTCTCTCACCGGCTCCCAACGATGCTGGTTCTGCAGATGTTGATAGCCCCTCTGAGCATGCTGGCTGTAATCGTTCTGGGACTCATAACCATGCTCGCGGGGTTTTTGGTGCTGAATGTAGATGACGTTTGCGTGGCCCTGGTGACCGTACGAAGTCTTCTGATGCTGTTCCCATTCGTGCTGGCGTTGATGCTGGTAATGTTGATGCTGAGCGCCATCCTGATACTGGTTGGTTTTGTCTAAAACTGGAGGTCGTTCTGGCTTAATGTGCTGAATCTGATTGGGGTGATATCGTTGAATCTGTTCTTGTTGTGATGGGTGCTGCGGTACATAATGGCGATAACTTTGCTGCTGCGTAGCGTGCTCGTTGATGTAATGTTTCTCTTTATAATTAGTTTCTTCTGATGAAACGAACGAGACGACCGCCAATATAACGATAACCGCGAAATGCATCTGAAATTCAACAGTGTAACAGACTACGGAATGATAAATTAATTAAAACTCACCTTAAATTTGATCACACCAAAGTGTTTGGTTTTGGTGAACGATCACGATCAAATGATGACCTGTACCGGCGGCAACGGATGGTTTTATACACTAACTGTTTTCTTTCTTTTCCCGATGTAAACTTTTACTTTGTCGAATGATGGCGAAAAACGATAGTGTTTTTTTTTTATTTCGAATGGGAACTGTCGATGCGTGATATATTTGACCACACTTACAACGGCTCATGAATGATAGATGTAAAAGTTGAAGGTGATCTGTTTTTAAGATTTATTTTTTAATGGGCCATAACATATTTTAAAGTTATCTGAATGGTACTGAAGAAAGAGATGACAGTGGAAAATCAACAGTGAAACAATTTTAAAGAATCATCGTTTCTATTGGGTCGACCAATTCATCCAAAGCAAAGCTTGTACGATTTTGGTGCATTGTTCGCATTGGCGCGCGCACGGCCGTCTTCAACATTATTATAAGTATGAAAATAATGTTGAAGACATACAAGAAACTGTATATCTAATTTTGTTTAAGCAAGCTATGAAATATTGGAACGAATCGATAAAATTAACAGATGGCACAAATTCGTTAAAACTACATATTTAAAATTACAAGAGTACTACGGGTGAACAATTTCATTTCTGAATTTAAGTAAAAAAAATACATTTATTTATTGCAAATGATTTATGCAGTCCGTGAAGGCATATACAGGATGTTTGGCGCATGGTTAAGAACCTCTTGAAGGGTAATAGACTTTCCTTTTTGGACAAAAAATCGTTCTACACATGCCATCAAATTTCAGCCGTTTCAGAATTATTAAACTATATTATGTAAATAACTTATTTACTATAAAATACCTCTAGCTCAAAAATTATACTTTGCATTTTAAATATTTTTGTTCCATTGGGAACGTATGAAAATGTACTATCGAATGATGTTCTCTTATCTATCAGTTAATTAGTTTTAGTTATCTTTTAGTGGCAAAGTAGTTAAAAGTTAGTGTTTTTGCTTATGGTTTTGATAATTTTCTCAAAGTAATGAATGATGAACATAATAATATCTAATATCCAAAAGTTGAGTTTCAAGGCGATCCATAATTTGTTTTTCAACGTCGTGTTCCTATCTTTTCTAGTTTTTTTTTGCATTTTCATTATAAAACTTTTTCTGTAGCCGACTTGCAAGGGCTTAAAAGACTCTAGAAGAAAGAATACGCTTTGTATCCTTTTATTCAAAGTTTCATTGGAAAGCTGAGCAAATTTTGTTCCGAATTATGTACAAATATCTTTTAGTTAAGAGCATTAAATGACTTTCTACTAGTAAAATAGCTCAAAATTAGTGTTTTTCATACGAGTTTTGTAATTATTCTAAATATGATTTAAAAAAATTATCGTAGCTTGAGCTTCTGCGACCACCCCTGGCTGCTACTCCGTTATCGATCTTGACTAGCTGAAGTTGCACAGAGAATAAGCAGATAATTATGCTTGGGAGTAGCGAAACATCTGTCAATGTGCAACTCCTGGTAATCCTAAAGTGTTTATTGATCAATACCGGCGCCGGCCAGGCCCGAACGTAGATCGCGGAAGGAAAGGGAAGGAATGGTTAGTCCGATACTTGTTTTTGCTAGAGGCCGTATATACTACTGCGCACTCCACCAGTATCATAGGAGGAGGATATTTTTTGTTAGTAAGAGCATAGAAGTTGGATCACTTCTTCTTTACCGACGCCAGAGAGGTGACTTCACTATCTGGAATAGATATATCGATCCACCAAACTCATCAACCGGGGACCAACGACTTTACTTCCCACTGATGCAGTGGGTTCGAATTCGTCGTTTTTGCATGTGTAATGAGGTGATTAAAATAATTTTGCGTCAAACGAAAAGAGACAATTGTATGGAGTCGAAGCAAGAATAGAGAATGCTGAGGTGCATTATTTCGATAATAATAATGGTGATGTTTTTTTTATTAACTTTATTGAGAAAAATAGCAAAAATGCCAATAGTAATACTAATTCTAAACTAATTTACTTCAAAAAATACTAAATCACTTAACTGAAAGGTAGTAATACACATTTCTCTGTGAAATTTTCTTGATTTTACAACAAAAATAAAATAAAACAAGAAGTACCGTACTTTTTAAATTAGAAAAATTAAGATGAAAATATTCAAGTTCAATAACCTTAACACATGGAAACAAGAAGAGATAAGTGTATCATGTCAAAGCATTGGCGTAGCCAGGAATTTGGGTGGGGGGGGGTTAATGAAAATCATTGATTTTTTGAAAATGCTTAAATTTAATGTAAGTTTGGTAAATTATTGAAAGTACAGAAACAAAATTAGTGTAACAGATGCCTTTTTGAATTTCTTTTTGATATATCTTAGAAGTCAAAGAATGCAAATATAAAGTGCACTTCCAAGGTAGAATAAATGTTCGAAAAGTTTTCAAACGGCAAAATTGCGTAATTTGGAAATCCTCAAAGAAGCTCTCCAACATAAAAACGCATCTTTTGATACAATAAATTTAATGAATAAATCTTTAGGAAGTAATTATGGAGAAGTAACTCTTCAAAAAGAGTTGATGCCTTCAGCAAAGTTGTTGATAATGGCATTTTAAACAACTTTGTTGAAAATATTTAAGCTTCATAAATGCAATAAATCGAGATATACTGCATTTATGTAGCTTAAAGTCAGTTTTCCTCTCATAAAACTTTTTATTGTAAGCTTCAAAGCCTACCTTGAATAGAATATGAATTATATTGTTTATACACAGCAGAAGATCTATTAATTGCAGTGATATCATAATAACTTGCTTAAAAAGTTTCTTGCACACATAGTCTTATACATTTCGATATTCTGAATACACAGAGTATTCAAGTCTTCAACAAAATTAGTTATGGATTGTCTTCAACAATTTTTGTTCATTTTGATCATAGTTTTAGTTTTTTTTTTCATTTTGATTATAGAGGCTTTAACCTTAGGGTTTTCGGCTTTTTTCAAGTTAGAAAATTTTTAAACTGATGTACGGAAGTCGAAAATCGAACCTGAGTGAGCTGCGTACAAGGCCATCGACTGATCAAATACACTATACCTGCTCCATTCAACTAAGTTAGCATTTCGATAACTTTGCTGAAGACTATTGATCTCGAACTAAACTTGCTTGAAGAGTGAACTCTTTATAATTACTTCTAGGAGGATACACCTCCAAAATTACTTTATTAGAAGAGGTGCTGCTTCACGTTGTAGTATTCTTCAATTTTTTTTCTTTGAATTCGACTGAGACAGTTTACTATAACTTTTGATTTGCTTTCAACGGCTTCGTCAGCCTTTAAGTAATGAGTAGAGAGTATTTTAATTTTTGCTCTACGTTTCGTCGCTATTTGGCACGTTCCTCAGGGAAAACTGATTTTAATGTCTTTATAAGTCTAATGTTTCTAATATTACATGTTTTGTACTTACAAAATAGTTCGTTCTTTGTCTTTGAGTGTCGATGAATATCGATAAGTTTGATGTTGTGTTTTGCCTATTCTTCAATGATGCTAAATATCCAAAGTTTACAGTTTTGAAATAATGTGATCGTGTCCGTAAAAATGTTTTAGAGCATCAATTTTGCTTTTCTTCACTACTACAACTCACAACTCCAGAAAGAGTCCTCGTACACAAAATGTTATTACACCATTCAATTCACCAACCCAAATAAGCACCATTAATAGCCACTAACTTGAAATATACTGATTTTTTTATTTAGAATCCTGCTTAAAGGTTATTTAAATAAATAATAATACAACAAAATTAAATGCTCATAAAACCGATCCTGACCTGCTAGAGACAAACGGAAATTGTCATTTTTCATGATTTTCATTATAGTTTCCACAATATTATTGTTGTTGTTAATGACATTGAGTTTTTGTCTCAACTCTACGCATTCTCAAAAAATCATTTTTTAAGCAAATATTGAAATGTTTATAATCAACCTAATCTAATGGTGTAGCAAAAGTCTACTCCAACTTAATGTAAAGAAATGCAACTCAATAACCTTCAGCAGAACAATTTCAAATGCTCCCATAGACATACACTTAGGGAACTAACTTGTAGAAAAATGCAAAATTGTACGAGATTTAGGCGTAATCTTAGACTCCAAGCTCACATTTGTGGAACATTATAATACAATAATAAATAAAGCAAATAGTATGCTGGGCTTTATTAAACGTTTCACCTACAATTTTGAAGACCCTTACACAATAAAATCATTATACAATGCATATGTCAGGCCAATTTTGGAATATTGCAGCATAGTATTGAACCCATACACTGTCCTGTACGAAGAACGCATCAAATCAGTCCAAAAACAATTTATTTTGCACGCACTTCGTAAACTAAACTGGATGACATTTCCTCTTCCATCGTATAAAGCACGTTGCATGCTCATTAATATACAAACACTCAAAGAACGCCGCGAATTTGCCATGCTTTGCTTTATCACCGACATTATTTCTCAACGTGTACAATCCGCATCATTACTTTCGCAAATAAAATTTTATGTACCTAGCCGACAACTAAGAACTCGTAATTTATTCCAAGAACAATCTTTTAGGGCAAACTATGCTAAAAATAGCCCCATCAATAGAATATAGAATGCGTCATTATAATGAAAATTGTAATAATCGACCTTTCCATGTCTAGAAAACAAATCAAATCTAAACTAAACCGTAGAAATAATGTGTAGTATATAAGTAAATATTGTAAAACCATTCTATGTAGTCTACATATGCTTGACGAAAATAAATAAATAAATAAATAACTTCGCTTCTCATTCGAAGAATTGTATCTAATACATAAACCGGAACATCTCTTAAAAAGAGCTCATGATAATTAACAACTATGGGAACTCGGCTAAGAGATCAGTTACAAGATTAAATTCCCACAATTTTCCAAAAGTTTCCATGATAGTCCCAAATTGGTTCTCATTGAAGTTTGTTTTTTTTTTCAATCCAATTAATTTTGAATTGGGGGGGGGGGGGGTTAACCCCCAAATCAAAATTAATTTGTGTATTGTTAAGATTTATTTATGCATTAATTGTGCACAAAAAGAAAATATTTTCAGTCACGTAGAGCTACACATACGAGCAGAGTCGTATGTGCAGAGCAGACGTCCAACCATTTCCACGTCGAGGAGCACCGCGACGAAAACGGTAACTTGAGCTTGAGCTTGTGCGACCACCACCCCTGGCTGCTACTCCGTTATCGATCGGGACTAGCTGAAGTTGCACAGGGAATCAGTAGATAATTATGCTTGGGAGTAGCGAAACATCTTTCAATGTGCAACTCCTGGTAATCCTAAAGTGTTTATTGATCAATACCGGCGCCGGCCAGGCCCGAACGTAGATCGCGGAAGGAAAGGGAAGGTTAGTTCGATACTTGCTTTTGCTAGAGGCCGTATATACCACTGCGCACTCCCACAAGTATCACACAGGAGGAGGATATTTGTTTGTTAGTAAGAGTATAGAAGTTGGATCACTTCTTTTTTACCGACGCCAGAGAGGTGACATCACTATCTGGACTAGATATCGATCCACCAATTGCATGGACCGGGGGGACCAACGGATTTACTTCCCTTCCGAAGGAAGACGTGACCACAGATTTTTTCACCTCAGAAAAATCTCAACGACCTCGGCTGGAATTGAACCCAGGCCAACTGGAATGAGTGGCGGTCACGCTTACCACTCAACCACCGGCGCCGTCGTCGAGAAGCACCGTGACGAAAACGGTAGCTGTTGGTAAACTTGTCTGCAACAGGAAATTCAAAAGGCTTTGTAAAGCTTAGACTTGTAGTTACTCAATGAACCAAACAAAATAGAAAAAAGTTCGAGTTTCTGAAAATGGCTTCATGAAAACCGTAAAATCTCATTTTCACTGTTAAATTTGTTTAGTTTTCTTTAAAATAATAGGTAGAAAAAATTTTTATGCAGTTTTCTGTGGTTCATTGACAGGCTACACATTTTATGAATTCTCATAAAAAATCAAGTCAATTTGTTGATTAGTTTTTGAGTTATCGTGTTCGCCAATTTGTAAAACGCGGTTTTGAGAAAAACGCTATTAAAGTTGCGTGTGTTACAGCAAATATGCGCGAGGAATCCATGGCTGTTTAAAACAAAACGTGTTCAGCGTGGCCACCGAGATTGCGCGAGACTATTCTCGAGGTACTCAACCTGACAATTAAGCGAATTTATAAAAAGTCGATTTTTTAGCCCACTACACCAGGCGCCCCCTCGATGTAGTTTGATTTAGTGCGTGATGCTAGGTCATGTGAACGTACTTCGATTTCGACGCCATCGTTGTAAACAGGAATCTCGATTTCAAAGTTGTCATGTTCGGCTTAGAGTTAGTTGTTCTTTGCAATGCAGTTTTCTGTCTGGGGCTATACTTCTCAACTTTAACAGTGCACGATTAAGGATGTGGTGTAGCTGTATGTATGTTTGAGATTAAGCTCTAGTCACTGGTTCATCTCGATTTTATTAACTGTTCTACCTAGTCGACTGCTGGCCTAACATGAAAAAATCGAAAAAGTGTATTCTCGTATGAATAAAAATATTAATTAGCCATAGTTCTCTAGAGGGATAGGCCAAAGATTAGATAATTTAAGGGAGGCGGCTGGTGTAGTGGGCAAAAAAATCGACTTCTTTTTTATTCGCTTAATTGTTAGTATTGAACTTTTAGAATAATCAATTTGATGTGGGACACCCTTTAATAACGTTTATCGGGAAACCGCTTGGCGAACACGATAGCTCAAAAACTAATCAACGAATTGAACTGATTTTTTATGAGAATGCACAATATGTGTAGCCTGTCGAGGAACCACAGAAAACTGAATAAAACATATTTTCTCCCTATTATTTTGAAGAACAAGAGCAAACTTTACAGTAAAATATGAGATTTTTCGGTTTTCATGAAGCCATTTCCCGAAGCTCGAACTTTTTTCAATTTTTTTACGGTTCATCGACTAACTACCAGTCTAAGCTTTACAAAACTTATTGATTTTGTCGTATCAGACAATTTTATCGAGAGTTATCGTGTTAGCCGTGGAAATGGTTGGACGTCTACTTTTGGAACCCTCGTATGTGTGGTAGAATGGGACACGGTTATATATATATATATATATATATATATATATATATATATATATATATATATATATATATATATATATATATATATATATATATATATATATATATATATATATATATATATATATATATATATATATATATATATATATATATATATATATATATATATATATATATATATATATATATATATATATATATATATATATATATATTAGACTGCCTAGAAAAATGATGAATTTTCGAAAACTCAATATATATTAGACTGCCTAGAAAAATGATGAATTTTCGAAAACTCAATCGGCCCACCCCTGAGTCGATTCCTAGTCCCACCAGGAGTGTCTGCTCCAAATTTGAGCCAAATCGAACAAGTCTAGCTACCGGACCAACGTGCTTGAAGTTTGTATGGGATTTTTCGACAATTTACATGGAGAAAACCCACTTGCTTACATTTTCGCCGCTAGGTGACACTGTATACATCAGATTATCACCAAAAGTGAAACTTAATAAGATAATTTTATTATCTACAACTTTGTTGAAGACTGCAAAGCGATCCGACTCCAATAGGAAAAGTTATTAAATTTTTAACGAAGTGATGTCTGAGTCAGTTTTGCATGGGGCGTAGCAGTGCATGATAGTGTATCAGTACTCGATTCCCACGAACTATACAGTTTTGTGAAATAACCGTTAGGTTTAGCTCAATAGTATGTTCAGAAGAATTATACCACATAATACGAGTTATGTTTTGGTTAGAAAATTTTAGTTCCAACTGTGACCGCATAGATGGCGCCAACACTAACTTTTCATAGAAAAGAGATAGAATATCGAATAGAATATTCGGGAGAATTATTGAAAAATGCCTGTTCTACAACTTTGTGGAAGACACCTAATTTCTACCCCTCTCCGTTAAAAAGTTAGTGTTGGCGCCCTCTATGCGGTACAATGTGGAACTAAAATTTTCTAACCAAAACATGACTCCTATTATTTACCACAATTCTTCTGAACATACTATTCAGCTAAATCTAACCATTATTCCATAAAAATGTTTAGTTTGTTAGAGCCTAGTACTGATACACTACCATGCACTGCTAGGCCCCATGCAAAACTGACTCAGACATCACTTCGTTAAAAGTTTAATAACTTTTTCTATTGGAGTCGGATCGCTTTGCAGTCTTCAACAAAGTTGTAGATAATAAAATTATCCTCTTAAGTTTCACTTTTGGTGATAATATGATGTATACAGTGCCACCTAGCGGCGAAAATGTAAGCAAGTGGGTTTTCTCCATGTAAATTGTCGAAAAATCCCATACAAACTTCAAGCACGTTGGTCCGGTAGCTAGACTTGTTCGATTTGGCTCACATTTGGAGCAGACACTCCTGGTGGGACTAGAAATCGACTCAGGGGTGGGCCGATGGGGGTCATTTTTTTCTGTCACTCTAATATATATATATATATATATATATATATATATATATATATATATATATATATATATATATATATATATATATATATATATATATATATATATATATATATATATATATATATATATATATATATATATATATATATATATATATATATATATATATATATATATATATATATATATATATATATATATATATATATATATATATATATATAAAATTTGCTCCAGGTAACTTTTTGTGTCGCATTTAGCTCCTTGAAGAACTCTGAACTCAAATTTTAAGCTCGATCGGTGAAACTATATTTTCGCGTCCGCGGTTTAAGGTTTACTTGGGATTTCGTATGGGGAAATCATCTTTTGCAAAATAATTCTTCCAAGAGTCTTTACTCGTTACCTCCTAAAAATATACAGAAATCTGATTTTTATAGGAAATTTATCAAGGAAACAAAGTCTAGAAGACAGCGAAACGATCTGACGCTCGTGGAAAAAGGTATTAAGCAAAAACCGATTGATGCCCTGAAGATTGATGAAAATTTCACTCCTTATAGCATCACTGTTGCTGGCGGTCAAATTATATACATAATTTTTAACTTTCTCTTTTTACATACAAAAGAAGCTTCAATTTCTTCTTCAAAAATCTTGTGAATTGGCCAAACAGTACAGATAATTGATTTAGACACATTAAGAGAAGATCAAAACAAAATGGTATATAATTGGACAAACAACAGCAGTGGTGCTAGAAAAAACGAATATTTTATCAATCGTCAGAACATAAATCGTTGTGTACTTAATAACTTTTTTCTCAAGCGTCAGATCGTTTTGTGGTCTCCGCGACTATGTTTGTCTGTATGGGCGACTCCTAGAGGAATTATTTTGTGAAAGTTAATTTTCCCATACAAAATTCCATGTAAACTTTAAATGGTGGCGCAAAAATATAGTTTCACTAATCTAGCTAAGAATTTACACAGCTGCTCTAGGACCTAAATGGAACCGAAAAAGTTGCTCGGAGCAGGAATCTAATTTTTGTCCCACCCTAATGTACGCTAATCCCTAATCTGCGGGACTGATTTTTTTTTCGTTCGCAATGAATGTATATAAATAAATCTTAACATTACAAAAAAGATCCATTGCTACCTTGCCTTTAAAATCGTAAACCAAAATAGCCTTCGGTTTGAGCACTTTATACCAGACTCCTCCCTTAATAAGCTTTCGAACTAAAAATTAAAGGGGAGAGCTTGGACGGTTCTTGAAATATTCATGGTACCAAAGAAATGGTTTCGAGAAAAACGCATGTAAAGTTTTGTATACGATCGCTTGCAGATTCAAATCGGATCAGTTCGCCGGTCAGCTAGTTGAGGAGCAAGATGGCTAACAATTGAGCCGAAACTGCACATTCATCCTAGCGACTGATTTACTCCCGCTTGCCGCATGTACTAAAAATTTAATTTATCGAACTGCATTGAATTAAACGCAAATTTAATCATTGATGGTTGGTTTATTCTAAAGAGGATTCGAGTGTGTATCTTCGTCGCGAGCGGTTGACTCTCGTAGAGCTCCCTTCGAGTCGGTTAATTTTCATCATTTTTGGCACAGTTTACTGTCTCCCGGTTGTCAAAAGTGTTAATAACGGTGCAATTTAACAATTATACAGAGTGAAGTGGTTTATAAAAGCATTTTTTGGCATATTTTCGACAGACGCGAGTGGTGACGGTGTGTGAAAATTGAATTCCGGAAAATGAAAAAATATCTTTTTCTCGCATTACGGGCCGTCGATTCCCGATGCAAGGACAATGAAAGTGTACAGAAAACATCTAGAAACACAGTGTACATTGTGGGAATGGTGAAAAATGGTTTTTCGGAGAAAAAAATTCGATCCGAAAAGTGAAAACATATGGCAATAAGAAAAATTGACATTCAAATAATTTGCGTTTCACCAGTGACTAGCGACTACCAGGTGTCGCCCAAAATTCTTCGCCCGAAAATAAGTGGCAAACCAGCCGGTCGGTGCTCAGCTAATTTCGTCCGCGTCCCTTGTCACCTTTTTTATTGAGTGCTTCATCGGCGGTGCTATCTTTAAAAATGAGCCGCCTTGGATATTCAACTGTGTTTTTTTTACTGTATTATTTTATTGCAAATGAGTAGAGGTTTTGAGTCTTTTATATTCGGGATTGCAGATATGTTGTCGCATGTAAACTTTGGGTGTTCGTTGATGTGATGGCGCTGTAAGGGAAAACGTATCTGCCGGTCAGCAAACTTTTCTTTGGACTGAGCAAACTAATTTTTATGTTTCTTTAGGGTTTGTTTTACCAACGGGGGAACTGATTCACAGAGCATTCCATGTGCTTTGGGAAAACACATGGCCTTATTTGAGTGGAATGATGACTTCAATCATGTATAAGGTTTGAGCATTGACAATTCGCGAGAGGGATTGGGGACCGGTTGGCAATTACCTTCAGTAATGTCAGCACGAAGAATAAGTGTTTTGCTGTCATTTTCATTGCTTAGTTTTCTATTCTATCGCATGCCTCCACGCGAGTCTAAGTCTATTGATGACATTTGGTCCTTAGACCGGCGACGACTGGGAGCTATCAGCCTTCTGCCGATAGTAGCAGAATGAGAGTATGCGATATAGCCGAGAAAACAATACCGTAAAAGTTGTTCGGAAATCAGCGCCAATAAGACTTTTATTTGACTAGTGTCGATTATCGCGGGTCAATACGTACTGAAAATTCGCCGCGTCTGTTTTAATGAATCTAATTTCAAGTTCCGTTATTGGTAACAAGCCCGTGCATCAGGTTAACGATCCTCTGTATTTCCCTTCAATGTTCGATATAATCGTTCGTATACGTGTATTTCACAAACAATCCGATATTAGAAATAGGAAATCCTTTCGTTGATTTATAACATCTAGAGCTATCATAACTCTGTCTGTATAACGTTTTATCACTCGGTAGTTTGTAACCCAAAAAATATATCATAGAGAAGGAATAGCGAAATTAGTCTAAATAATGTCGCAATAAATAGTGATCCGGCCCATTACACCGATAAGATTAGCTTTTCTAGGCAATACTCCCACGATCGGCTGTGTGGATGTGAAATTGCTTTTGTTTATCGTGTGATCGTGTTCTCGAAAACTAACTGAACTACTACCTAATAAACTATGCTATACAGGTCGCATCGCTTGCTTGGAGCGAATCCTAGACCCTATTCCCTTCCAAACCACCAACTCCGCGATACCTGTGGAAGATTCTGATGAACCTTCTGTATAAGATTCCTCATTTTATTCAAACGATCGCCGGGTAAAATCAGCACCGACACGATAGAAACCACGAAAAAATTCGTTGTGTGATTGAATATTATTAAAAAATATAAGCAGTGCTCCTTATAGCCGGCTATCCGGAGTTCAAGATGCTTATTTTGCTAATCGTATTGATACAACAAATGATAAATTTCCCAAATTCTCGGCAGCCGGCTGCCCAGAGCAATTATTACATGATAACGCTATTGGCACACTTACTAACAACTCTCCCCATCCCGTGATACATGTGGAGATGCAGAGGATTCCTCGGTCTCTAGTAGCAACATGTATCGGACTAACATTCCTTCCTTTCCCAGAAGATCTGCATTCGGACGTGGCCGGCGTCGGTATTGATCAGCATGCAGGATCAGAATAGATTGTACAATGTGGCTCATCATGTTATTCCCAAGCATGTTGTTCCAATGAACATTTTGCAACCTAATTTGGTTCTGGTCAATAACGGAGTAGCAACTACGGGCGATCTCTTATGCTTATGCTTATGCTTATGCTGATGGTTGGTTTATTCTAAAGAGATGCCGTGTTTAAATTCAGCTGAATTGGAACTCTAAGATGCAAAAGTGTTAAGCCCTAGTTAGCTCGATCAAATATGGGGGATACGTGAGTTTTAAACACGATTGCACAGTGTTATTTCTAAATATTAGCAAGCGATGTAAAAATGTTTCAAGTATTTCGAAAATATATTTTACTATTTCATATAGCCTGATCCATGCGTGGTTGTGTTAGTGCGACGGTTGAGATTAAAGTAAATAGTGTCTTTTAATTTAGGCTAAACTTTCTGTATTCTCTCCTGAAGTAAATTCTCATTCAATTTAGGTATATGTATATTAGAGTGGCTCGCGGTTGTATTTGAAAACTTCAAAATGATTTAAACTAACGGGCACAGCACTTTTTGAGTTCCTTTTGTGGTCCCAAATGCTTATGCAAAATTTGGTAGCGTTTGGTTGCTTCCCCGGTTTGTGCATTGCGTTCAAAGTTTGTATAAAATTTTATATGGGGAAATCAATTATTTTGCATATACGTTAATAAAGATCGCTATTTCACTCAATATGAAATACCAGCTTTATAAAACTCTATATCAAACCTTGGTCAAGTAACTTTGTCGAAGACGGTAACTAGTTACGAGTTTTCATTACGTCCTTCTAAATGTGAACGACTGAACTTTTTTAATATTTTGATAGACCTAAATATGAATCATACTACAATCGTTGCTGTGGGAAGTAACATTTAAAACATTTAGGACTGACTCCTAAAAAAATATGTTTATGTTTGAGGCTAACTCAGTTCTGGAAATCGTCTTGGGTTCTCTCCTGAAGTATATTTCAGTTTTTCTAAAATTACCACTGTTTTGCGTCAACCTAACTCAATTTCATCAAAAACGCTTGTTTTAACTAACTATCCTGGTTTCGTTCCTAACGAATACGTCAATAGAAAGAATTCCGAGACTTCAAGGAATCTATGGATATGTATTTTTTAATTTCTGACTCTGAACGGCTAAGAAATAAGATTTTAAAAAATGAGAAACTTACAAACTTACAAACATTTTAAATGAGATAACAGCAGACCCCTTACATATTAGCACTTAAGCACGTAAGATTAATTTTTAATTCGGCGGTATAACCAGGGTTGAAGATGTGCTCCTTATGTTATACTAAAAAATCTAAAAAGGGGACTATGTTATTCAGCAATTCATTCTGAACATTTCATTCAAAGGTACGAAGTCTCTGCAATGACTATATTATCATTTATTTAAGTTTAAAGGATCGGTGTCGGTGGTGTACAGTGTTGGAAGAAAAATCCCAAATTTTGCACATGCATTTGGGACCACAAAAGGAACTCAAAAAGTGCTGTGCTGAAAAATGTCATATGTCGAGCCACTCTGATATATATATATATATATATATATATATATATATATATATATATATATATATATATATATATATATACAGGGTGTTTGGTTCATGGTTAAGAATCTCTCGGGGGGTGATAGACTGCCATATATGGAGAAAAAAATTGTTCTACACATACCATCAAATCTCAACCGTTACAGAGTTATTGAACTTTTTGTGTAAAAAACTTATTTGTCTTAAGATACCTCTAACTTTAAAAGTATACTTTGTATTTTAAATGTTTTAGTTCCATTCGAAAGGTGAGAAAATTTCGCATTGAGTGATGCCCTCACATGTTTCACCTAATGAGTTTAAGTAGCCTTTTCAAAGTAATTTATTGAAAATTAAACAATTTTAAACGATTTTTCGTTCATTTCTTGAAAATCCTAATAGTTAACCTTATCATTTTAATAATTCAGATTGTTAGTCTTGATGAGCTGCTTAATTCGTCCTTTGACATGATACACTTACCTTTTCTTATTTTCATGATTTTTGGTTATTCAACTTGGATATTTTGATCTCATTTTCACTAGTACCAGCTCTAATTGAAAAATTATGGCACTCATTTTACTTTTTTTCTTTTTATTCGAAAGCCAGGAAAATTTTACAGTGAAAAATGTATTAATACCTTTCAGTTAAGTGAATTTAGTATTCTTTTAAAAGTAAATTAGTTTAAAGTTAGTGCTATTATTAGCATTTTCGTTAATTTTCTTAAAATAGTAAATAACAAACATCACCATTATTATCATGGAAATAATGCATCTCTGCAAGTTCTACAGTTCTTTCTTTGACTCCATTCAATTATCTCTTTTGGTTTCGACGCAAAATCGTTTTTATCACATCGTTTCATATGCAAAAATAACGATTTCGAACCCACTACATTTGTGGCGAGCTCTTGCTGCGTTAACTATTAAATAGCAGCAAAATGAAAAGAGATATAGACAAAGTGTCTAATAAAAAGTTATAGAGAACATTAAGGGGCATCAAATGAACAATAGTAACGATAAATTTTGTTGATTAATAATTAGAATAATTAAAAAACTCTCCAAAAAACACAAATTTTTAATTATTTCGTTAGTAAAAAATCATTTAGTAAACTTAACTAAAATATATTTGTACTTACACTGATAGGACATTTTCTCAGCTTTCCAATGAAATCTTGTAAATAACGATAAAAATCATATTTTTTAGATTAGAGTCTTTTAAGCACTTGCAAGTCGGTTACAGGAAAAGTATAGTAATGAAATTACAAAGAAATGAGAAGAGATAGAAATCTGACGTCCAAGAACAAATTATGAATCGTCCTAAAACCCAACGTTTGGATAATGGATATTGCTATAATCATACTTCATTATTTCGAGAAAATTAGCAAAAACCTCCTCAAAAGCACTAACTTTTAACTACTTTACAGCTAAAAGGTAATTAAAACAAATTACTTAAAAAATATGAGAACACCATTCAATAGGAAATTTTCTCACCTTTCGAATGGAACTGAAACATTTAAAATACAAAGTATACTTTTAAAGTTAGAGGTATTTTAAGACAAATAAGTTTTTTACACAAAAAGTTCAATAACTTTGTAACGGTTGAGATTTGATGGTATGTGTAGAACAATTTTTTTCTCCAAATATGGCAGTCTATCACCCCCCGAGAGATTCTTAACCATGAACCAAACACCCTGTATATATATATATATATATATATATATATATATATATATATATATATATATATATATATATATATATATATATATATATATATATATATATATATATATATATATATATATATATATATATATATATATATATATATATATATATATATATATATATATATATATATATATATATATATATATATATATATATATATATATATATATATATATATATATATATATATATATATATATATATATATATATATATATATATATATATATATATATATATATATATATATATATATATATATATATATATATATATATATATATATATATATATATATATATATATATATATATATATATATATATCTGATATATCACGACAAACATACCATTGAGGCGTTCTCTTTGAGGGGAATTACAGGACGAGCCGTGAAAAAGAATAGTTTTCGCTTTTGTTTACGACCAACAGGTGTAATTGGCTACTAATGGTTTGTCCGAAAGTCCCACTCAAAGTGAATTTTATCATTTGGTTTATACACTCTTATCATGTGTATGTCGAGAATGAGTATCAAGAGAGTATTTCGATTATTATTATACATTAAAATGTGCTAACAAGTGTATTGATGTTATAATCAAAATATTATATTTAGAAGTGTAGCTCTACGTTAACAATTCGTACAATCCCATTGAGCTGTTTTTCAATTAGATACCTGTTCCAGAATACTAACAACCAGCATTTTAATTCTTGATTCACCGGAACAATATATAACGTCAAATATTCGAAGGGAATGTTGGAACAACAAATTATAATTCATCCCCGGTTGAACACCGCTGGTTTAGTGTCCCTATTTTGGCAAAATTTTCTGCTTTCCTATTACTCGGTATGTGTGGTTACTGCATCCCAAGAACCGTTTGCTTCAACGCATTCTTTGACATCACAACCGCACCGAATCGCGCACTATGTACGAGAACCGAATCGGTATGAATGGTTCAGCATCCACGTCATTCCAACTCACACTCTCCAACTTCCGTATCGGGAGTTGACGACTTTCAATCGGATATAGCGCTAGCAGATCCCTCAACAGCATTGAAACCAAAAAAGCATTATCCTCAAATTTCGCCCAATTAAAAATAATGTAATCTATTTGGAAATCCAAGGACGACGAATGGTTTGTTGTTCCAACCGGGGACCCCCTTTATACGGAACCGTCTATATAGTCTTACACGAACGAAAAAGGACACCTGAGTACTGCCCACGCGATACTCTATTGTTGACAAGATTTGCTCCAACATGGATACGACGGTACTTGTCTTCCTCAGAAGGCCAAAAGCAAAACGTGGGTACGCGGAGAGGATATCATAAAAATAAGTCCATTAATACGCCTCAGTGAATAGTTTGAATACGAAAAGGCTGATCCAATAAAGAATGAAACGAGATTAACGTTTCGAATATAGCTGCTGAATGATTATGAAACCGTTGGTGTAATTCGACCTAAAGGTCAATGATGTCACAACTATCTGTGGTTTGAGCTAGGTATGTGGTTACAATGTTAAGACAGGATTGTGATAGGGGATCAGGTGGTCTTTAGCTTTAGCAAATATTCAACAGAACGATTTTTACACGTGACATCTAATGGGAAATGTTGACTCTAAAAAGGGATACGGTTTGAATGTTTAATTAAGGTAGTTAGCCAAAAAATCAGAAATGTTTTAGAAAAAAAAACAAATAAATCTAGAGAAAATTTTCAATAGGACGTAAGTAACATTGAGAGCCTCTCTTTGTTTACTTTCTCTTTCGTTTATTACGACGTCATTACAACACTTTGCACTAATTTTCCCGTACATATCGAAAGCCGACGGTTTTTACTAGAATATTATGCAAAGAGTAGAGTAGTAAATGCTGAAATGGCCGAGTAATGAACAGAAGAGAAAGACCCCAAAGAGAATCTCTCATTGTTACTTACGTCCTATTGAAAATTTTCTCTAGAAATACAAGATATAACTTACTATGACTTTGAGCCTTGTCACTAAAAGCCGATAAAGAAAAAATAAAAACGATTGAGACGACCGTCTTAAGCTTAGGGTGATCCCGATTTCACACATTGAACTGGTAACAATTGCGCTGAATTCTCCTGTTTATGGCATTAATCGTAACCATGTGTTTTTCGTTTGCTTGCAATATGCGCATGGAAAAACGACGACATTGAATAATTTGATTACTGCCATAAACTGCTACTTGAAGATGAAAAATAAACACTCGGTCGACCGAATCGTAAACACAAACAGATTCCCTTTCCGCGTGATCCAAGTCAGTGGCTGGCTGTTTCCATGGATGGGAAAGGAAGATGGGGAAGCAGGGCAAATAGAGTCCGGTTCGATACGATGACGTAATAAGGAAATGGATGCATAGATGAGTGAACTACTTCTTGCAATGTAAATGTATGTTGCTACTACTGTACGGATATATAGGGCAGTGGTCATCGACCGATGGTTGCACAACGGATGACTATAATAAAAGTAATAAAAGAGCGAGCATGTCGGTTGACACTGGAATTGAAAGCAAACATGCAATCGGTTGAGTATAAATACAGCCAAAATCACCAAGGAAATATCATGTGCTGTGTACATAATTCCGGTTCAATTGCGCGTGCTTCGTGATTTTATTGGAATTAAGATGGCTATAAAAATAAGCATGTGGTATAGCTAAATAATTCAAACCCCCGGTTGAACCCAATACGTTGTATTTGAAATAAATACATAGTCGTATTCTTCGAACAATCCGGTATGAAGAATAGGAAATACTGTTTTCATTCGGTTGCTTCAAATTTAACAAATACATCGTCAAATTGAAATAACGCAATCTAGACTAGCTTTTCTTAACAATACTCCCACGGCCACCAGTGTGGAGTTCAAATTGCATTTGTACAGAAAACATAGGTTACTCTCGGTAGCCGGCTGCCCACAGATTAAAAACAACTCAAAAACTAAACAATGTTTTCTTTTTTGAGTGACCATGTACTCGAAGACTAACTAAACAACCAGATAACAAACTATGCTTTACAGGTTGCATCGTTTGTTTGCATCAAATTCTAGACCTTATACCCATCAAAAAATTCGTTAGCAATCAATGTGAATACTATACCTCTAATCCTTTCATGCCCAACATTTTTCTAGTGCATGTAGGGTATCAAAACTAATTTTTCTTGATAACGGTGGGGTTAATAAACACGACACACCTTTTTCATAAAGATAGCTGCTTCCCTCGCAGTGCTAAAAGCTGCACAATTTTTACCTTCCAATGCTCAATACAAGTCTCCTATAATATTTACAATAGCCAAAGACAGTCTAAATTGATAAGTTTGATCAGTTTTCAACAATATTGCAACATAACGAAGATATATGAAAAATTCACCATAAACTGTTCCTGGCAGCACTACTTCATAGGAATCTAATCAGACTTAACTTCAGATCTAGAGCTGGGCCTTGTAGCTGTTAATGAAAAGCAATAGTCACATTTATTAGCCTCACTTGTTTTTGTGAGCAAATCTTGCCTCAATCAAAAGTTATATCTGTTTAAAAACGTTGTTATCCACAAACACTATGGGCATGAAGTGGTTAATTTATGTCTAAGATCGTCAGAATCGAGTCAGCAATATATGAGAAACAGTTGACAATCTAATTTCGGAACTTGGCCATTTCCTCGAATTTACGGAATCCTCAACAGTTCTCAACGTGGTCAGAGATTGTATTTGCAATTAGTGATCTGAACCAATAATATTTAGACAACAATTTAGAACTTATTTCAATTAGTTTTGTATTATTTAGATATCTTCATTATACCGGTTATATGAGAATTTCGCATGTTACCGCATACTTCAACCCGTCACACAGGGTCCAGAACACTGATTTCAATGGAATTTAATAGCAGTCAGTCGGGATGCTGTAGGTTTCATTTGGAATTATTTTTGAGAAAATCGAGTCAAATATTTCTTAGAAGCAGACATGAGATCAATTCAGGATCTTAGCTACCTTCCAGACAGGAGCGGATCCAGAAAAAAAATTCGGAGGGGGTCCAAAATTTCGACTATGAAATGTTCATTGTACAATACCTCCTATGTAATACCCTCATTTAATTAAAATCGTTTTTAGTAATCGAATCTGGATTGGAATGATTTTTAAGTTAGAAAGAATTTAAAATAGAAACTTTTAAAACTTCTCAAGGAGTTAAAAAAAATTGGGGGGAGAGTCTGAACCCCCAAGACCCTCCCCCTGGATCCGCCACCGCTTCCAGAAGCTTCCAGTTTCGCCGAAGGTATCCAGAGTGGTCAATGTGGGTTTGATTGGACATCAGTGAGCTGAAGATTTATCCAAGCAATTTAGAACATATTTTGTGAAGTTTTACATCTTTTATATAACATACTGATTCCGATTTATATGGGAATTTCATATTTCACCATTTTTGTACCTTCCATTAGAGACTAAGTTTGATAAAATCGGTTCGGCCATCATCGAGTAACCGATTTTTGTTGGTTACATACCTGTGTAGGTCCTACATACTTAGACACACACATACACACATACACAGACATTTGCCGAACTCGACGAACTGAGTCGAATGGTATAAGAGACTAGGCCTTCCGGGCCTCGGCGATTTTATAACCTTTCTATATGAGAAAGTCTAAAAAGGTGAGAATATTTGGCATTTTTGAGTGTATTAGTTTTATATTTGCGAAATTAAGTATGACTTCTGAAAGTAAACATAAACATTCGGACGAGTATCCTGATTCTTTGGCGCACGATGAAAAGAGAGGAAAGGTCAAATTTCACTTCGGATCTTTCGATTCTCCCTTTTTATCTCTAAACTACCGATAAAAAATATTGTGGAAGATGCCTTGTGGAAGCGGTGCCAAGGGAATATTCCCAGTGTAGAAAGTTGGTATATGGATTCTCTCGTCGTATGAAGAAGCGACGCCAAGGAAATTCACCAAGGTTAAGTGTAAACCAACCGTTCCGATTGCTCCCATTAGGTTTTCTCCCCTTATGTGGGTAGCGATACCAACAGGAGTAGTTATCAAATGCTGGAATTTGATGATTTAAGCCATTCTGAAAGCTAAGATGGCGATTTCTGGTGACCACCAAAGTGAAAACCATTATCAATATAGCTATCACTTGTGAAAGGCTGGACAGTAGATGGTGGAAATTGATGATTGAGGACATTTTGTAATCCAAGATGGCGAATTTTAGTTACCACAAATTATTAAACCCATTAAGCATCAATATGGGAATGATTTGAAAGCTGGAAGTAAGGAGACGATGGAAATTTATGATTGAAGCATTATTAAATTAAAAATATTAAGCTACATGAACGGAAACTGCATTAAAAATTACTTTTACCCTATATGTATTTATTAACTTGGTCGGTGTTGTTTTCATTTCAGTGAGTGTTCATTCATATTTCAGTTGAATGAAATGGTTCACTTCCATAAGTTGAGATCGTGCTAATGTGAGGTTGTTTTTCAATAGAAACTAAACAGGAAAAAACGTCAAATGACCAGAAGCTATTATTCAATTGACAGTGACCGCTGAATGATTCAAATTAAGACGGCAGCAGAAGTCATAGATTTTACCTTAAACGTATATTTTCGTTTGAAATTGACATTTTACTACACTGCTTTTATGCTTTAATGGGCAGTATACTTATAAGCTTTCGAGTTTGTCTAACGAGAACTGCTAAAAAATTGTGAAATATATTTGATCTTTCATGAATATCACCTTCTAATTCATCTTGGCTAAAGCTTTCTTATTACGAGAAATGGAGCAATTCGAATGGATCCAAACTAAAGTGAGCTGACATAGTTAAAAGACAGTTAACTGAAACAAAAATTAATGAAAAATATATTTTGTGAAGCATTTTAAGACAAACAAGACAATATTTTACGCAGACGTCACAAATGAACTGGAGTGTTCATTTTGACAGTTCGCTTGTACTGTTTACATGTACTTAGAAAAATTCATTGCGATTTGTTTCGAGCGAATGTAGTCATCCACCAAATTTTTACATGTGCTTGTAAACAGTACTAGTGAACTGTCAAGAAAGGTGAGGTTAACTGTATCAATAAGAGATCGTAATTGCGGCAAAAGATCAATAACAGTGCAATGATTAAGATGTGTGGAATTGTTTTTTTTTTTTCAAACTTCTTCTATCAACAACTCTAAAAAGATTCTTAATGGTGAACCAAACATCCTATATGTGATGATAGGAGAGCCCGGGGTTAGTTGGCGTTTTTTTATTAAAGCGTTTGATGAATTGGCGCTATGTCAGCGGTACATCATCAGGAAATACGGAAATACTATTAACTCAGAAATCCTTATACAACGTGTTCATTCCAAACTTGTTACTATTTTTCAGGTTCAATCCCCCGCATTTTGATTTCGATACGTACTCTATATTCAATAGCAAACATGCTTCAGGCGAAAGTTAGGAGAAAATGTATCTGTATTGTCAAGATACACAGGAACAAAGCTCTCTTGCTTTGGAATGAATTCCAGAAATAAAAATACACTTAAGGTTTTTTCACGCGGTTTTTTTTTGCGCGGTATTTTTTACGCAGTTTTTTTCACGCGGATTTTGAAATTTACGCTGTTTTCATTTACGCGGATTTTGAAATTTACGCGGTTTTCATTTACGCGGATTTTGAAATTTACACGGTTTTCATTTACGCGGATTTTGAAATTTACGCGGTTTTCATTTACGCGGTTTTCATTTACGCGGCCTGTATCCCCCGCGTAAAAAAACCTGAGTGTAATTGATGACTATTCATGCACTGTGAACAGTACCGGCAATTTGCCTCGCATGCGTCACCGCTCACTTACCATAACCACACATTTTATAAAAAGTATTTTAAAAAACAACTTTGTGTGAGCAATTTAATAACCCTGCGGATACAGAAAGCACTTTTCACTCACTATCGAAAAATATAATCATTCGCGAAAATACAATATTTTCCCAACTGCCACAAAACTTACTTCCCCCTACCACCAACGAGCTCCCAGCTCCCCTACTAATTATGATATAAGTTCCAAGCCACCCAAAGGGTATGTCGGAGGAAAACGACGCGCAACTGCCTGAGAACCTCCAACTTAACCCATTCTCTACCGATCATAGGGCCAAACGCAACCGGTTGGCACCAGCACAAGCAAGATCTGTTGATGCAGATAGAATGTGGCGCGTGGCAACACTGGGAAATAATACGTCAACGGAAGCTCATTCGACCGGGTGTGACAAAATTTATTGCGATAATAAACACGTATCGCCTTCGTCTTGCGAATGATACCGTTCGGTTGAAGCTGGCGGCAGTTTCTTCCGGAAGTCACAGCAACGCTATTGACATGGCTCACGTTTGTGTCGCTAGAAATTTCTCAGGTTGAAATGATATAAATACAATATCTAATTGCTATATACAGTGTAAATTCAGTCGTTGTAGTCATGGTGGGGGAGAGTCGGTGGTTTAATCACTCCCTTCCGTAAACCAAAAAAAGAAATCAGAAGAAAGATACACTGAACTTAGATCGTTCAAATAAAATAAATATTAAAATAATTATTTCCGAAGAGTATTGATTTCGTAACAAATATTATGGGGGTCTTTTTAGAATTATAAACACGTTTGGAACTGATGGCAGGCTCAAGGTTCATCGAATGCTCACGAAGAAACTCATCCCGGAATCTTAAGCTTGTCACATAATTGGATTTCAAATCGAACATCTTTGAGGGGAGGTTCTCATTCAAAATTTTCAAAAATTTGATTTTTTTCTTTGCATTTTTGAAGGATATAGGTAAGTGTCTACTATTTTGTGTTAAACGGGTTTTTCGATCCGCGCATCATAAAAGTTTCTACAGGCCATTGTTTGAAGCGGCGCCGTCCTGACCATCAGGGAACGCTCTCGGCTCGAGATGCGCACCTCAGGTTGAAACCTTTTCCTGGCATTATGCACTTTCCTGGAATTCTTCGCGATCTGTACAGATGTACAGATCTCGAAAAAGTATTTCACGGCTATATCTATAGAAGGCCACGGCTGAACTGCGTCTGCTTGTAGCGTATCTATTGGAATGGTCACCAAATTACATCAATTCGTAGGTCTAGATGATTGATTGCCAATCAAACATTCTTTGAATATGTTGTCCACTATCGACAATTCCGGAAGTCCCGGCTTCTGGGCATATTCCACAATGTCACATCGATTCTACGGTGATGACTGAACCGATTTTTTAAAACCAAATCTTAAATGGAAGGGGCAGTTTCATCGCCCCCCTTACCCTTGCACATCCCCCTTCATCGCCATCCGCCCACCTTGCACTACCCTCACATCCACATTCGCTTCATCCACCCCGCATACCAAAATAAGATAAAGAATTTCTGACGCATCCATCACTCTCACTCTAGTAAACCACTACCCTCTAACACCTTATTTTACAAACCCATTACCCAGCGTTTCAAAATATGACCACATGAAGATAACATAGAGTTCATACTGATTAAGCTAAATAAATATTATACTTTTTTGTTTTAAGTGAGTCAGCGTCGACTTTTGTAATAGTCGTGGGATACGTGCTAAGTGTAAAAAGAATGTATTAGACATTTCCACCATTATATTGAACATAACCATCTAATGAATTATAGTTTGGATAAATGAGAAAGGCACAATCGCACCACTAGGTGGATTGTAACAGGTTTTACGTTTCTTATATAGAAAGTTTATGCAATCATTCGGAATTTCGACTTTTTCACCGAAGCTCTGAGGGCTGAGTCTCTTAAACAAATCGACTCGCTTCGATGAGATCGAAAGATGTCCGTATGTGTGTACGTGTTTGTATGTGTGTGCATGCAGTAATGTATGTGTCAAATAAACTCACTCATTTTTCTCAGAGATAACTGAACCCATTTCTACAATATTATATTCATAGTAAAGGTGCAGTATAGGTCGCAAAAGAAATTCATTTGGATTGGAGTTCTGGTTCCGGTGTTATGAGTTGAAGAGTGCGGCAACACAGTCAATACCCATGTAAACTGGTACCACCATGATAGCCAAATGATGCAATCCATATAAAAGTGCATGTATAATTGCATGGATTAGTGAGTCTAGATCTCTATTGACCAATCGATGTAGCTTCGACTACATTGGCCGCCTATGACGGTTCTTGGTGGCCCCAGAGAACTTGGAAAACTTCTAGGTTAATGTTCCATCTATTTCTCAGCGAATTCTTTGCCGATGTTTACAAATTTGATTTCGAATAAAATATATGACACTCCCATTAACTGCTCTTAAAATTTAATTAGATCTGACTTTTGGTTCCGGAGTTATAGATTGTTTAGTTCGGACACACAGGAATTTCCCATATAAACCGTTACAGTCGTATTACTTCAGAGGTTAAAAATCTACTGAAATGGACATCAAATTACTTCGCTTCGCAGATCTAGATCACTGATGGCCAATCAAAGATTCTTTGAAGTTATTGTACGCTATCGACGATTCCGGAAGTTCCGAACCTCAGGCATATTCCAGGTTTAATGTCACATCGGTCATACGGTGTTGACTGAACTGATTACGGTGTTGACTGAACTGATTCACACGCGATTTGTTGCACCCCTCATCAAACCCTCCAGCTTCTCTTCCCTTCCGATGTCTCATTGGTCACATTACCCACCATAAAACATTCCGGCGGTCCCGAGAAAAAGGGCCATCTTTCAAAATTAACAAACTCACATCGATTTCTCGAAAATGGTTGCGCCGATTTTCACAAAATTATTCAAAAATTAAAGGGGCATTATAACCATACACTACTGTAAAGTTTCGTATGTATTGGTTATATGGTTTCAGAAATATAGACTGCATCGTTCGGCCACATATGAAATTCCCATATAAGTCAGAAGGAAAAATTGATTTGAAAAGGGGGCTACTTGAAATTTCAGAAATCGATTTCGTATTTTTGATGCCAAATACCTTTAAAATGCATTAAACATCGAGATTTGAAGTCATACAGAAAAAAAAAATTGACAAAAAGCTACTTTTGGAACCGATTTTGCACTTTGAAAATCGTCAACCTAATCCCGGCCGGGAGGGCTGAGTCAAATACAATTCGACTTAGTTCTTCTAGGTCGGAAAAAGTTTGTATATGTGTGTATGTGCATGTGTCAAAAATGTCTGTCATTTTGCTCGAAGATGGTTGAACCATTTTGCACAAATTAATTGGTTGCTATTTAATTTTGTGTCGATCGGAATTCCGGTTCCGAAGTTACGTGTTGAAGAGTGCTGCCACACGACAATTTTCCATATTAATTGGTACCACTATGGTACCACTATGATACCAAAATGATGCAAAATTATCTAGATTTACAAGTTTAGATCACTAATGACAAAGAGCGTCCATAGAAATAGGGAATGAATAATGCGAAAGGCAAAGGAAAATTTAAAAATCGAATTTGTATTTTCAATGTCAAATGTCTATAAAATGCATGAAAGGTCGTGATTGGATGTAATTTCGAAAAAAAAATTCGACAGATGTTGACTTTTTTTGATTTTGACACATTTTTGCCTTTCTCATATGGAAAGATTATGCAATCACTCAGCAAATCGTCAACCAAATTCCAGCTAATTTTTTCTTCGACTGAAATAGGATTTTTGGATTTTAACAAGAGCGTAGCACATGTTTTACCGTCGACATGTAACTCATCATGTTCGTGGCTGGTGAGCTATTGTATATAGGTATAAGGACATTTATAAATTACGCTACGCAAAAATTACCCAAAATTGATTCCCCTCTACACAGATGTAACAAATTATCATAAATTTCCCCGTCGTCCGAGCAACAGGAGCAATACAGCGAAATAATGCTCGCGAATCGCCTGAATCCGAACTACTTGCATGCCCAGTTGGCGAAATCGTTAAAAGTGGTCAAAAAAGCTGTTACCAGCGCAGTGCCAAGCGGAAGGGAAAAGTGGCCGATATTATCAAGCATATGAAGCTGTCGAAGTTAGCACATAAATATCTGGCTTGGCAGGCTTTCTGTACCTGTGGTTTAGAAAGCGACATTTTCATTGCGATCCAGACCGTCAACTAGGAAATTTACGTGAAAGGGGCCAACCTGGGCAACCGCACGCTACGACTCTGATTAGCGCCACTATCAAATCAGTAGTACATAAACTGCATCAGTAGTACATAACCTGCACTTTCTGTCAGCTTATCCCAGGCTGCTCCGTTGCATGATCCGGATTCCTGAATGAAAATACATGTATTTCCACGATCTTAAGGAATTGATCTTAAAAATATTGTGTGGTCTGTACAAGTCATTGGCGGATTTGTAATAGCTTGGATTCCTTCCAAGAACTCCATTTGAGATGTTGAAGCATCTCTACTGGCGCACATACCGTACTATTTGAAGCATTAAAAGAAATTTTATACCTCATTATAGACGATCGTCTCAACGTTAATGATGTGATATCAAGAAGGCGTCAGAGAATCTCGATTGACACCCTTCGACCCAAGTTTGACCGTACCAACCAATAACGCGGGTGACGTCGTGTAAACTGTCGAATACGAATTGCCATTTTCCAAAGCTTAAATTAATACATACAATAAATTATACAAAACTAGGGGTGCGCGGGGCTAGTTGGCGGTTGGGGTAAGTTGGCGGAATCCCTTTTTCTCTGTTTCTATTAGATATAGAAACGCCGCCTCTTCTTGTGTCGCTCAAGTTATGTGAAACCCATTATCCAATGTGTTTTTGTTGCAAAACGATTTGTTTGGTGGAAGTTGTAGGTGATATTGTAGCATACCAAGTAAATTTTCTAAATTTTAAATAACTTTAGGGTGATTGTCAATCTATTTGCCGAATGATTATATTTTTCGATAGCGCGTGAAAAGACCTTTCAGTATCCGTATAGATATTACATCTAACCACAAACAAAAGTTATTTTTTAAATAGTTTTTAATAAAATATGCGGTTGGGGTAAGTTGGCGGTGCTGCACTCGGGGCAAGTTGGCGGTACTATTTACATCATCATCAAATATTTCTGGAATTCACTCCAAAGTAAAAAAATCTTTTTCTTATGTATCTCGTCAATGCAGGAGACATTTATTCCGGCCAATCGCATACAAAATTTCGAAAATTTGCTTTTGAATAGGGAGTACGCGTCAAAGTCAAAATACCGGGGTATCGAAACTGAAATATAATAGCAAATGTCGGTTAACATACAGTTTTCTTGAAAAGATATTCAGTGCGTTCCAAAAGGACCCATCTTGTAACTTAATCTCCATTTAATTGCTTAGTTTTTGGAGTATCCACACATACCGCCAAACTTACCCTGGGACCGGGGTAAGTTGGCGGGTTTTGCGCGTCACATATTTTTGTCTCTAAAAATGGAGACAATGCATCAAACACTTTAAAAAAATTAGAAATGTTGCCAACAGTCTACTCTTTCATGCCGCGTGTTCTATTTTACGAGATCTATCAACATCAAAGCGGTAAAAATTGAAAACTGAAAACACCGCCAACTAGCCCCGGTCTCCATTACTCTTGCAGGAATGGTTAGAAATAATTGCAGGAATGGTTAAAGATAAAATATTGGAAATCTTGGGTAAGTACAACGGGTAATGTTTGAAACTGTCATCATTATGCTTTTTGTTTCCCCATCCCCGTTAGCCACCGATTTATCCTGCTGTCCGCTTAAGAATTCGACGATTTATAAGATTCTCAGAACATTACAAATTCTACGTTCAATAGTAGTAAATATAAATGCGAATTTCACTCGCCATTATGTAATTCGGCGTAGCCAGAAATTATGTTTGGGGGGGATTGATGAAAATCGTTTGATTTTTCGAAAATGCTCAAATTTCAATAAATTATTGATTATTAAGTCCAGAAACAAAATTAGCCTAATTTCTTTTATAATTTAATCCATTAAATCAAAGTATGAAAATACAAAGTGAACTTTTGAAGTGGAATAAATCTTCGAAAACTTTGCTAATTGGCAAGATCACACAATATCGAAAGCATCAACTTTGGAGTTATAACATCCTCGAGGAAGCTTTCCTACATAAAAAAGTTCATCTTTTGAGGTAATAATTTTGGTGATTAAATCTTCTAGAAGTAATTATGGAAAATGAACTCTTCCAAAATAGTAGGAGAATTGGTGTCTTCAGCAAAGTTGTTGATAATGTCATTTTAAACAATTTTGTCTTCAGCAAAGTTGTTGATGATGTCATTTGAAACAATTTCATTGAAAATATGAAGGCTACATGAATGCACTAAATTGAGATATGAAACGATATTTACGAAATTTTCTTAAAGTCAGTTCTTTGACTCTGAGTTCTTTGAATAGAGAACACACATATAGTGTAATATACTTCGATATTCTGAATGCACATTTCAACAAAATTAGTTTGTAATGTCTTGAATAACGTTTTTTTTCATTTTGACTATAGAGGCTTTAACCTCTTTCTGCTCTTTTTTCAGGTTAGAAAAAAAAATCGGGTTCGGGTCGGGTACAGGTTTTTTAAATTTTTCATTCTCAGGTTCGGGCAGGGTTCGAATTTTTTAAAAAGTTCGGGCTCGGGTCGGGTTTGGGTTTTTCAATTTTAAAGCTATCAGGTTCGGGTTGGGTTTGGGTTCGAAAAAATTGAAACCCGACCGTCTCTAGCACATGGCACAATTTTTTATGCCCTTCAAAATAAAAGCTATACGAAGAAATTTGGTTCACTAGTTTTTTCGTAATCCTCTAAGCCAATTTAAAAAAAACACAGTTTTAAGAAGACGCCATTTAAAGTTTTTGGTCAAGAAAGAATAATTTTACTGCAGATACAATACCGAGAACAGGGTTTTGAAACTTTGTAAAAATATTCTCAAGGCTTATATCAATCGATCAGGCCTGTCCGCAAGAGGAGGGTTTGGGGAGTTCAAACCACTCCCATGAGGGTTTCGAATAACATTTAAAAATATATTAACTTCCTGTTCAGAAAAAAATTATACTTCGAGTCTTTTTGACATATAAAATGTCCTTTGAGTTCAGTCACTCTAGAAACAAGTCGTTGAAGGTGACTGGAAAGGGATGTATGTCAGGTTGGATCGGTTAACGTTTCGACAAGTTACAATATTAGCTACAGCTGTGTGTAGACCAGTTACACAACGAAATTCGGTCAGCGGGCTAGCGCCAAGCTAAGGAGCTAAGGAAGAAAAACACGAAGTCTGAGAAAATTGGGATATCTTTGTCAGAAAAATTTCATCGCCGATTATTTCTCCGTCGGAGTGGCGGAGTGGCTTGCAAAAATGAGCGTTGATACCGGGAGAAATACCGCCGCCAAGAAACTCTCAGCACCAACTATCAGGTATTTGTGACCGAGTAACTCCAAGAACAATTAAAAAATCTTGTGAGGGGTGTTGTAAAGAGATGTAAATCATTAAGGTCGACACCTCCGGATCGGTTCGTGTCATAACAGGTGACGATTTTTATATCAGAACTGAGCAGGTCTGATATATCGCGAAGGTTGGACACCAAGTAAGTAAAAGCATCAATGGAAAAAAACATGATTAGAATAACATAAAAAAGCAAGATCACAATCCCTACTGGAGTAACATCTAACGGTTGCCCCACTTGGATGAGGATTGTGACCTACAAGAGGTTTAGGTTTAGTCGGTAGGCTTAACTACTATAAACCAATCCGACACGACCATGAGGCGTCAGGCAGCGGTGTCTCATGAATATTTCTTCTCGATAACGGACATTTACCCAATCTAATGCGCTGAATCGATTGGTACACTAGACTGGACCCTCCAGACCTCGGAAAAAAATCTTCAAAGTTTGAGGATTTCTATACCATTTATTTATAACAAACGTAAAAAAATCAAAACTCTCCACTTGGAAAATTCTGCGGACGGGCCTGCCATCGATCAAAACAAAAACTAAAAAATCGATTTGTCTTGAGGGAGTGCCCCCTTTCAGTCCAAGCTGTTGGTCAACCAGTGAATCCTGACTAATAAATAAAATTATGAAATATTACATCAAATTTTAGTTGAAGGGTAATTTGCGAGCAATGCAATAATGGACGAGTGGAATCTGTAATCTATTCGTAAGAGGGTCGTTTTTGCTAACTTTTCCCTATATTATTCAAGGCGGCAGTTTTAAATGATGGATTTAAACATGAAGATAGGGAATTTCTTTGACTTGCTAAGTAAAATTGCACCTTTCGGCTAAAATACGATTAAGTTCAATGAACAACATTTCTCAACAGGATTGCCCGCTTCGGTTCACAAATCGTTTCCGAATGTCTTGATTATTTTATTCAACCACTCATGATCTATCAAGCAAAATATTTCCTCTCACATCACTCGATTTTCATTTGGCTGGAATTTATTCGGTTCAATAACGAAGAGATAAATCACATCGCAAAAAACACTTCATCTTGCATACCCTTCCACCTACGCGGCGATAAACAAACCGAAGGCCTAGAATTTCATCTACGCTAGCTGATCGGCTGTTCGATTGGCTGGCTGGCTGGCTGACTATATGTAGACCGGATAAGCATACGACAAGGTGTAGTGTAGCGGGAACCGAGGAGGAAGCGGTCGATCTATCAACGAGGCTGAATATTGATTGCGCTGGATTGAATTTCTCATCCGATTCGTGAATTCGTCCGGTTCATGTGGAATATCAACGCAGCCGCCGCCGCTGTGCGCTAGGCCCCTTCATGACTGGGCTAAACTTAATACATATAATATGTACATCTTCGTAGGTATAAAAATGTACAACCGGGCTAGTAATGTACTCATAAAAATGATAACAATGAAAACAGTGGAAGCGAATAACAATCATACTCGGCGGGATAGCAGCGACGCGGTTCAGAGCGGAAAATAACACCACTCGTACCTACTGTGAAACCGCGCGTTTCTCGCTCGGCACACCGGGTGCTCTCGGAGTTGTTCGGAATGAATAGGGGAAAATGATTATTGACTGTTTAATTTAGTACACCAAGCGCAATTATGGTGGATGGATTAGAGGAAATTATGCGATAACTAATTTCCTTGCGTATAATAGTTGGCTACATATGTTTTCGAAGATGGTTCTAAATTGTTTACAGCTTCTAAAACATGTTACATAATTATTATCGTTGGTATCAACTGATGTCAATGTATTCGATTCATTACGAGCAACGAAAGTACCGCTAGTGGCGTGAAACAAAATCTTCAAGAATATTTTTTAAAACACAGCATCGAAACTTGGCATAATTTTGATGACAAGGTAGTCTTGATGGCATCGTCCTAACGTCAACATGAAAATAGAGCAGAATGATTAGTAAGATCAGGCCTGAATCACTCTGGAGTTAAAATAGTGGAAGAATTGATTTACTAGTTGTTTTTAGCTAGTTTTCTCTGGAGGTTCTGGTTTTCAGGGGTGATCTCGAGGGTTCCGGGTTAATTTCTACTGGTGGCTGAGATGATGGATAACTTTAGCTTTAATATAATTGAATTGAATTTTTCCTTGCCCCTTACCCCATCCTTGGTTCATTTTACGTGCACGCTACGAATATTTGTTATCCCAAACCCGAACCGGGCATATCGATTTCGGGATTTTTTATCGTTATTAGGATAATGCGCAGCTATGAAACAAAACCCGCGATTTTTTATTTTCGTTATTGATATTTATAATCGCACAAATGAAATTTATTTTGATATATCTAGAGCAAGCCAAAAGACAGATAAGAAACACTATCTACCGATGACTGATTCATCATTTTCCAGACAGTTTTGTTCGGTTCCAGTTTCAAAACAGATTTAAAATTTATCATTCGTGTTTTAAAATGGGTGAGGCTCTGAGTCAGAGTGATATTAGCTCTAATTGCAATTTTCTTTTAGGGTCACCCCGTATTATTGTAATTTGTGTCCTTCGACTGCCACATATCGGAGAATAAGGGTTGTTTGCAGTATAAACCAAATAAGGAGCTCAATGCTACGGATTTTTGGGAGTCACCATCAATGAAATTGATAAAACCATAATTGATTGCTTATACAGATTTGGGAACATTATATGGAAAACGCTATAAATTGTCACAAAAACTTTATTTTGTTGTGAGACACTCCAGTAACAGTTTTAATTTTTCTGGGTAAGTTGCTCTATCGAATCGGTAATCCAGGCAAGATAAAATCAACTGTTCCTGCTAGATTGATTTGACAGAGAAACACATGAAATTATTTAAACTCTTTTAGCTTTTAGCACAGATTTTACTAGAGTCACTTCATCAATAACTTGTCAGAGCATTCCTTATATTATATTATTTTTTGTATACTACTTCTTCCAATAATTCAATAGACCTACCGTTATGATTTGTGGACATAAAACGTGATGCATCAGATTCCTACCTGTATATAGAAAAAAAGAGAAAATGGAACAATTATTATTTTATTCTGTAAATTTGAACAGTTGGTTGTGCTGTTTGAACAGTTGTTATTTCAATTGCTTTCTTATTATTAGTCGACGAAATATTGCATACGAGTATCTACATATGTATTGACCAAAACGCGGACTCATTTCTTCTTGAAATATCTTTTTGCCTTTCTCATATAAAGAAAGGCTATGCAATCACTGTAAAAACCGACTTTTTAACCGAGGCCCGGAGGGCCGAGTATCATACACCATTCGATTCAGTTCGTCGAGATCGGCAAATGTCTGTGTGTGTGTATGTATGTGTGTGTGTATGTGTGTGTGTATGTGTGTGTGTGTCATTTAAACTCACACAATTTTCTCAGAGATGGCTGAACCGATTTTCGCAAACTTAGTTTCATCTGAAAGGTATAACGCTCCCATAAGCTGCTATTGAATTTTTAGTTGATCCGACTTCCGGTTCCGGAGTTACGAGTTGAAGAGTGCGGTCACACAGCAAATTCCCATATAAACTGGTACCACCATAATGTTCAAATGATGTAAAACATATTAAAATTGATGTAACATTACTCTAGTTTGCGGGTCTGGATCACTAATGATCAATCAAAGCAGCTTTGACCACATTGGCCACCTATGACGGTTCATGACGCCCTCGAGGAACCCGCCAAGTTCCTAAGCTAATATCACACCCATTCCACAACGAATTCTCTACCGATTTTTACGAACTTAATTTCAAATGAAAGAAACAGTAATGCCATTGACTGCTGCTGAATTTCATTCGGTTCTGACTCTTGCTTCTGGAGTTACAGGGGTGTTAGTAAGGATACACTGGAATTTCCCATATAAATCGGTACAATCGTAATACCTCAGAGGCTAAAAACTATTGAAATGGTCACCAAATTACTTCTAATTGTAGATCTAGATCACTGATTGCCAATCAAACATTCTTTGAATATATTGTCCACTATCGACGATTCCGGAAGTCCGGAATTCCGGGCATATTCCACAATTAAAGTCACATCGGTTCTTCGGTGATGACTGAACCGATTTTCTCAAACCAAGTCTCAAATGGAAGGAAAAATATGCAGTTGAGTATTGCGTAGCCGCCCCTTCCCCCCCCCCTCCCCACCTTGCCCTTACACCTCCCTCCTTCATCACTCCCCTCCTCTTGGATCACCTTCACGCCCAGATTTCCTTCATCCACCCCGTATACCGAAATAAGATGAAGGATTTCTGACGCATCCTCCACACCCACTCTACTAAACCCCCATTCCCTACACGTTCAAACGCATTCCACCAACCTTTGCAAATTATAATCACATGAAGATAACATTGAACTCATGCTTATTAAGCTAATTAAATATTATTCTTTTGCCTTTCTTATATAGAAAGGTTATGCAATTGCTCCAAAAACCGACTTTCTAACCGAGGCCCGGAGGGCCGAGTCTCATATAACATTCGACTCAGTTCGCCGAGATCGCAAAATATCTGTGTGTATGTATGTATGTGTGTATGTGTATGTGTGTATGTATGTGTGTGTATGTGCGGATTTGTTAACAAAATGTCCACATCGGTTACTCGGAGATGGCTGTACCGATTTTTACAAACTAAGATTCAAATGAAAGGTATAATATTCCCATAGGTTGCTATTGAATTTCATTTTCAACCGACATCTTGTTCCGAATTACGAGTTGAAGAGTATGGTTACAAAACAAAATTTGTTGATTTTTCCAAATCGGTTTCTCGGAATTTTCTGAACCAATTTTGACAAACTTAATTTTAAATGAAAGGTCCATCAGCTGCTGTTGAATTTTGTGTGGATCCGAGTTCTGGTTCCTGAATTACAGGGTGATACGTACGATCACGCAGCAAATCCCGATTCTAACGAATTCTGCGATGAATGTAAAAAGGTGATTTTTTTTCCAAAATGTAAACACAACTGTTGAATTTGTAGATCTAGGTCCCCAACAGTCATTCAAAGTCTCTTTGGCCACACTGGCCACCACCGACGGATCCGGAAGCATCCAAAGTCAGAATAACGGTTATATTGGTTTCTCGAAAATAGCTAGATTTGCTCAACTTAGTCTCAAATGAAAGGTGTTGCGTCCCCAGAAACTGATATTAAATTCCATCTCCATCCGACTTCCAGCACCGGAGTTACGGGTTGTGGAGGTCGATCACATAGAAAACTCCGATTCAAACCGATACCGCGATGAATGCAAAAAGGTGCTCTTATATATACTTACCAAGTGTAATAAGAATGAAAGACATTTCCATAAAGTTATATTGTACGAACCAGCTATTAAATCATAGTTTGGAGAAATGAGAAAGGCACAATTGCACCTCTAGGTGGATTAAAACAGGTTTTTTCACTTTCTTATTATGAGTTATGAACGTCTCAGTATGGACTGTTACGTTATATTCTTGTTCTTAATACAAATACAACACAAAACCACGTTTGATCAAAGGTGAAGTGCCATACTAAGGAGGGTACCTCACTAATTCATTAATTATTCGGCCTACAATCAATGGAATGCGCAAAAAATGACATTAATAGCTTTGCTTCGTTGTTATAAAACATGATAATAACATAAATGCGCTGAAAACGGCGAAATTTTCGTGTTTGAGCGCAACGAAAACTCGAATCGAGTGCCCCTACTGTTGCGCTAGCATTTGACTCAATGCGTTGGACAAATGGACAAAGATGGTAGACGCTGCTCTAACCAATGGTTTCAAATGAGTAGGGTAATAATAGAAACATGGCGAAAATAGGCTCATCACCCTATCCTCAAAATCATGAATAACAGCAAAAAATTTTTTTTTCGATTTTTTTTATTTTGTATTGGAACGAAGAAGAATAGACCTTTTTAACGATATGCTACGTTATGTTCTTTTGTTGAAAATTCTATGCGGTTTTGGGACAACAAAATGAAATAGTAAAATTACTCATCGTTTTTATGAAGAAGCGTCTTTGCTTCAATAGATATTTGAATATAACATTTAATTCTGCATCATACTGATCATCAAAAGTTGAAAAGTTATTGAGTTATTTTTTTTCTAAATGACAAACTTTTTTTTGCTTGATTACGTATACTTTCGACAGTATGTGTGTAAACTTTGAAGTCAAAATTGTAAAAAACGGAGGATATAATAATAGATGTCACAGTGCGCGACAATGCCTCACTAACCCTTGAAGAGTTCATGCGAGTATGTCTCAAATTTATAAAAAAAATATAACGCTGGTATTTTCTAACTGACTGACTGATGATAAACATGTCGTTCGATGTGAAAAAAATTTAACAAAAGGGACGGTTATTTTTATATTGAACTAATAAAATAAATTACAAAAAAGAAACGAAGAATATTACAACAATGCAGAAACTCATTCGTCGTTTTCTGCAACTTAACATTTTCATGCATTGTAAATAGTTGGATTCGTTCATTTTACGAACTGAAAAAATGTCAAACATCGATCCTAAAATGTACAATAAATATTTAAAATTACGACAATTTACGTTTAGAAAGTCGCCATGAGTTTTGTTTGTGAGATGAAAGAATTCAACTACAGTAGGTTTCCGTTTTTGGCATGCTCCCTTTTTGGCACACTCCGATTTTGGCAACAAATGGGCTCCGTTTTTGGCAACATTTTTGTTGGTCATAACAAGTCTTTTAGAAATGTTCAAAAGATATTTTTTTGTATCAATTCATATCACACTTGACTTGGGAGTTATATTAACCCTCAAAGGCGAAAATCAATTTTTTTTAATATTGTGAAAATTGTCTCATAGCTTCAATACATTACTGTTATAATTTTGAGATGTTTTTCTCAATGTTGTTTTAAAACAGTGTTATGTATTTAACGGTTACCTATATTATAATTTGTTCGGTTGTCGGAACACTTTTGTTTTTGGCTCACAACATTATTATTATTACTCCAATTAAACAATATATGGAAATAAGCATACCAATAGAAAGCTAGAGGCCTTAGCTAATAACTTATCGAAGAATTTAATTTAATTTGTCAACTTAAAAAAAGTTATTAACAATTTAGTACAATGATAACTGTTTACCATTTTGAAAAATGTGGTCGGTTGTCGGCAGCCTAAAAAAAATTTAATAAAAATGGAAAAATATGAGTGATGATCATCACGATTCAAAGAGAAAAGGAAATTTATTCAGTTCAATACCCATCAAAGGCATTATAACATCATTCTTCATCAGAACCACAATATGTGTATGTGAAAACCTAGTGCGAATATTACGCACTGCTAATGCACTGGCGGATCGCATTCACTGCCATTGAGTTAGTTTCAGGCACTACAGTTTTTTACCAAAGCTTCAGATAGATCAGATAGAAGTCAGTCAAAACGGGAGGGGGGCTACAGGGTAACCCCGAGCCCCCCCCCCCCCGCCAAATTATCTGGTCGTGACAATCTGGTATATACGGTGCTACCTAGCGGTGAAAACACGACCAGGTGGGCTTTCTTCATGTAAATGTAAAACGCTAAGCCGGATGTCGCCTTCCTGGTTTTCAGAATGGTGCCAAAGATCGATCTCTGCTATCTAGTCGTAAAGTCCGTTCCAAAATACCCATATTGATTAGGTTATTGAGAGCATTTGCCACAAAAAATTTGGTGCCGACAACCGACTATGTTTGGGTGCCGACAACCGATTTTAGTAACCTTTTTGAAAACTGATCAAAAGAAAACTTGTGGCGAACATTTCGGCGCCATTCAACGTTGAATCACATCGTAAATATTCACTGCGCATCCTTTTTCGATCGATTTACTTCTTTCTGTAACAATAAGCAAATCATCAAAAAAAACTTTTGAGTAGAGTTTCACTTGTTCAAAAAATATATTGGTTGTAGAACAGAACATTCGAGTCTGCTTCAGCAATCGGCACAAAGAGATCGCGCTAATATATAACACAAATAATATTTATCAGAATGTCCATATCTGGTTTCTGTCACAAGCTACATAGGGGTGCCGACAACAGACCAGTGCCGGCAACCGACGACTTTCCCCTATAAAATGGACAAGTTGCAAGTGATTTTTACAACAAAAATGGTTTTCTTCAAACCTAAATATATTCAAGCATTGCAGTTCGATTTTCAATCTATCAATTCCATTTGAAAGATCAACGATGGGTTAGTTATAGAGAAGCAATAAATTTATTAATTTTTTAAAAGAGCTGTGTTTTTTAAACAAAATTGTTCAATAATTTTCAGAAAGAATACATAACAGCCCCAGGAGCGAAATCAACACTACCATTCAGTGAATTGTTTAAGTTTTGACGTTCAGTGGGCCGAAGAAAAGCGATTCGAATTAAATGCTATTTTACATATTCGTAATGAGAGGAATTGCACTCGAGAAGTGTGCGAAGATTGTGAGAATTCTACAGGACGGCGCAGTGGGTAGAATGCTACTTTCGACGCTCAAATCCTCTAGCGCCCTGGGTATGTATCCTGAAGGATTTGTGTCTGCGGAAAAGTATCTTGGATGAAAATGAGCATTATTTTGACAAATGACTGATAAACGTTGCTTGCAAAGAATAAGCACAGCCTTATGACTGAACTACAATTCGGAAAACTGCAGAAAGGACTAGACACAGCAGTGATTTAAATTAGATTACTTTATAAATTAATTGATAAATATATTCTCAGTTCGAAATATTATATTTGAATTCGAAAACAAGAAAATATTTGCATATATTTTAGTTTACTCAAAAATTCTCTAGCGAAGTAGGAACTATTTAACTTGAATTATATTTTTTCCTCATTTCATTTGTCTGCAAAAGGCCCACCTTGCCCCACTTTTTTTGATGAAAACAACCTTCAAATGTCATGATAACATTTATCACTCTTTTAAGCATTTTTATTATTGTATATTTTCGAAGATTTAGGAATAAAACATTTATTTCTAGATATATTTTTCATAAACAAATGTTATAATTCATTTTCTCGAGTATTTTTTTAAATGCCATGTAGCGCCATCTACATAGGTTATAAAGTATAAATGTCTGCAGTACATGTGTTAGAAATATCAAAACAAACAACTTTGCCGAAGAAAGTTTTTTGATAGAACACCTCTATCAAAAGATAGAATTGATCTAGATCAGTTTCTACTTATCTAGATTAAAACCAAAGTTGTCAAAATAATGATCATTTCCATCTAAGATGCTTTGCTAAAGACACTAATCCTCCAGGATATATACCCAGGGCGGTAGAGGTTTTGAGCGTCGAAAGCTTGCCCCACTGTACGACGTCTGAATTTGATAAAATCATGAATAAAATTGAATTTGCATATTTTTGCTTTCATCTCATTTAATTTCACAAAAATCCTTGAAACATTTTTGAAGTCGTAAATTGAAAATCCAAACTTTAAAAATAAGGTTCCATTTTTAGCACGGTTCCGGTTTTGGCAACTGAAAAAAATAAAATTGTTGCCAAAAACGGAATCCTACTGTATTTATAATGCACGAAAATGCTCAGAGCCGCAAATGAACCTAACTTTTGCAAATTTACGAATAAATTCGTTCAGCGATCTGAATTTTCTGTGAATTATTTTGGGGATTCTTCGGAAAAAATCGTTCAAATTACGAAAGATACTCGAAGATATTAGAACGACATTTCATCAAACAATTCGGTTGGAATGATGATTCGTAATAAGCCTACGAAAGTCGTTTCGTGGTTTTTATGAACAACCGTTTCCGTCATCATATGTACGAAAAATTCGAACATTTTGCGAAAATTTTCTGTACGAAGCCTATTCGTAGGAGATTTACGAATACATTCTCTCAATGTGTTGTCCCAAAGCTGCATAGAATTTTTAACAAATAAATATACCGTTACATAATGTTGGAAATATCTTTTCTTCTTCTTTTCAGAAAAATAAAAAAAAATGAAAATCGGTTGAAAAGCGTACCATCATCGGGGGCTACTCTATGCCAAAATTATAGGACGATATTTGCAATGATTACATTATGAACACAAGGCAATGCGTCTCCTTCAGACCTATCATGAAAAACCACCTTTTTATATTTTCCGCCTATTTAAATTTTGATAATAATTGTATTCAGTTATTTGTTTTATTCATTTTATCCTACTTTTTTACTTTAATTAATTATAATCATTTAACTCAAATCATCAATATCTATTTTTATTTCAATTGTTCATTTCGTTAATTTTGTCAATTTTCTTTATTGCCTTTTTCCCTTCATTTTATGTATTTCAATAATTTTCTTTGTCTTATACATTTTCTTCACTGCATTCGTTCCCATTATTTAATTCATATTTTTCAGTATATTCATTTTATGCGTTTTAGTTGTTCCGTTTGTTTTAATTACTTAATTTTACTTATTTTTATTTGTTTTATTAATCACAATTATTTTATTCGTAATGTTCATTCTACTTATTCGATACTTGTTTATAGTTTCATTTTACTTTTGAATTGATTTGTTCTAATAATATTATTAAATTTATTATAGTGATTGTTGTAATATTTTATTAACCGTTGTGTCCGACGCGGTACCCGGGTACCTTTTTAAGTTTCAATTAAATAAATTCCTATGTTTTATCCATAGCTGGAAATTGAAACTTTGTGACATCTTAGAACTTCACTAAGTCAAGCTTTTGGGTTAATAATATTGTTGATATAGTAAGGGTGGGAGTGAGGAAGGGCTCCTGAATTTCTTTACTACGTAACAGGCCGACGTGGGTACCCGGGTACCCACAAAACTAAAATGCCCGTAACTAAGGTAATATCCAACCGATTTCGATGCTTTCGGCCGTTTTGGATTCAGGAACTCATCCACTTGGACTTGGTAAAAATGAATCGGGTTACTTCATTCGGTTCCCGGGAATCCGGGTTTCCGGAAGCAGGTTCCAGTGCTGGGGTACTATTTGCGACCTTCAATGGAATTGCATCAGTAGGCTGTATATCGTGGTTTTGGAACCATTTGGTGATTTGACTCCGGAATGGACATTCCGGAGCAGGTTCCCGTGGGGCCGTGAGTGGCCATTCCATTCCAATTGCATTTTTCAAATTGCCATAGGGTCCCGTAACAATAAAAACAGACTTCCGAGACAATTTGAAGATTAATGCTTAAGTAATATTGCTAGTAGATTTTTATAAAACTGACACATAACTGTTAATGCTAGGTATTAATTCTATTCATTTTTTATCCATTCAGCTCTTTTTCTTTGTTGTAAATTCATCTCACACCTTTCATTCATTATTTACATTTAGTTCATTACATATCTATATTCTTCACTATACTCATGTCATTTGCATTACTTTTTAATCCATTTAGTTTATTGATTAATTTTAATCGTTTTATTCATTTAATTTATTTAATTCATTTTATCCATTTTGACTTTGATGCTTACTTCATATTCAAAAGCAAATTTTCGAAATTATTCAGGTGATTGACCGAAGTAAATGTCTCCTGCATTGACGAAGTACACAAGAAAAAGATTGCTTCTCTACATTTTTATTTACAGTCACAATAATATACAAAAAGTAAGAAAAAATTGAAGCATCTTAATTATAGAATAGTCAAAAATGAATTAATACCTTCGCGAAGCTAATGTCTCTGACATCCAATCTGTGACACTAATTGTTGATATACGACTTTGAACTACTTAAATTACACGTGTTCAAATTTCAAGTAGTCGGATTTTTTCAATTTAAATCGAAATCGTTTCTAACTTTAATAAGTACTGTATAACTTTATTATGAGCAAACAATCGAGAGTTTTTTTTTAAATATTGTTAATATTCTAGTTTTCCAATCTGTATACTTCATATCCTTGCTCTCTCTTGAGTACTATGGCTCTAGTTTTCATAACTTTCCCTACCCAGTAATCTCTAGCTAATTTATTGTCGTTAAAATGCAATATTGCCTTTTTATTTTAACTATGTTAGTCACATTTTCTTTTTTACATTTTAACAACTTTCAATTAGCTAGAGATTACTGGATAGGGAAAGGTATGAAAATTAAGAGCCATAGCACTCAAGTGAAAGCAAGGATGTGAAGTATACAGATCGGAAAACTAGAAGTGGCAGGGTCATTAGAACAGGCTTAACATCTTACGGGCTTAACTTTTGTCTTCTGCTGATGAGGGTCGAGATTAGGCAGCTTAACTACGAATCACTCGAGTTCACCAGCATGTCTCTTGGCAAAGACAGACTTGTCTCTCTTTACCGATGTCGGCTCTCACGGGATGAAAAGTTCCAGTATAACTTTATATATTGCGATATTTCGATGAGCATGAACACCCAACAACATTTTCTTCTTTATTTTCCAGTAGTTTAGGGACCAAATTAAAACCCAATAATTACCCATAACTGAATGTCGTTCCTCCCATGTCACAAATTTCTCCACCCCACCTTCTCTAATACGTAACGTATTAGATTTTAATGTTTTCTTTAGTTAAAACGTGGTATTGTCACAATATATAACATTTGCTCATACCGATTAACCGATTGGTTCAATAATGTTTTTTTACTTGTGTAAAATAGAATTAACCCTAGAATAAGATGAATATAGAGATTAAGATTGATTAATGAAACATTTTTCCTAGGACAAAACGGAGGCGCAATTTGGTTACTTGAATGCAACACCGTTTCGGTCTTCAGATCGATTAGCACAAAGCGATGTGATGAGTGCTTCATCTCCTCGTGCCAGTTTGTGTTCATTCGATTGCGAGGGTTGTTTGCATTTGTACTTAGCATGTTGCAAAAAATTAGCATCGTTATTCAGTGGCACTTCTGCGGTTGAAGTGTACTTCACAGCAAGGTGCAAAGTTTCGAATAATATTATGATGGGCCCCACCTACAGTGCTCCATCCATTAGATCTGCCATAAAGTTTAATTGGTAGAGGAACTAGCTTATACCAGTTTATGTGCAATATAGTCAAACTGCAAGCATACGAGTAGAGAAAGAAACCAATTGGTAGAGAAGATGGCCCCGAAATTTTAATTTAAAATATTTACATATAATCTGTTCACGGTGTTTGGTAGAAGAAATTTAATCGAAAACAATCGGCATCTTGAAAACTTTAGCACGTGATAGAATGAACTTGTCCTTGTCATTTGCGACCAAAAGTAAAATAATCCGAGAGTTCTAGAACAAATTTTATTGCTTCTAAAGTTTATTTTTGAAAACCTAGGTTTCACAATTGAACTAGCTCCCATTTTTGCCACGAAATACCCTAGTAACAATTGAGGTTTTATGGTAGTTTTATAGCTACTCATAAAACATAGATTGCACTTGTAGCATACTATAAAACTTCAATTGGTAGTTGGGTAGTACTAAAGACAGGCAAATATTACTGAAAGTGAGAATCTGATCGTTAATTGCATTGTCTACAGCTCGGTAGAAATCGCAAATCGAACTAAAATCACCCAAAAGTCGCAAGGGACGCACTGCTTAAGAACGCGAATTCCAATTGCTTTCATATTGTTATCCCAAAACCGCGCAGTATATAACAGAGTATAACATAGTATACCGTTGAAAGGTCATATTTTCTTTTTCTTTCCAGAACTCTCAAAAAATTGAAAATTACCGCGTAGAAAATATTTTAGTAGTGAAAATCCCGAAAAATATTTTTTTGCCGTAATTTAAGATTTTTAGGATATACAACATTCTCCATCCATTACTTTGTGTTGCATTTGATGAGATCTGTAAGCGATACTAGATCATTTTCAAAGTAACTATAAAATCACTGTAGCACCGAGTTATCACATGCACATAACAACCAACCTCACTGGACTCGAAATAAATAGAAATTTGGTCCTCAAACATTGATATTTTTGCTTCCGTTGTTTTTTCAGTAAATTAATTATAGGCAGGACAACGTCAGCTAGTACAGAATGAACACAACAAGTCATGTGTTGAATCTGAAAAAAACAACACCTGAGCACCAATAAAACCCGGGAAATGAATACAATAACAACGATTATATAAAAGTTATGCCCCCTTGTTTTTGTAGACTTGTATATCGTATTGATGTATTTTTATCCGCACATTAATGCAAACACAGCCGCGGATTAAATATTTTGAAATTCCGTTTGTTCTGGTATTTCACCGCACAGAGGCGGGTAATCTTTCATGTCTCGCCAGTTGGTTGTTATATCTAAGGCGGTAGGACTATTTGGAACGCATTGCCTACCATTCCTATAATGATTCAGTCTACAATCGATTAATTGTAACTAAAATGACAGCTTCTTTGATTTCATTAGATACTTAGTTAATAATTGCCCCAATATTAGGCATTGATTTAACTTGTTTGTTCGATGGGATATAGTGATTATAGGAGTATGATGAAAATGCGATCAACACCTTATAATGTTTCTGGGCGTAAAAAATAGATGTTTAAAAATGACATGTAGTGGATGTTGCTTTTAGTGGTATACTGATTATCAACAAAACAACGAGTGCTACGTGCAAGTTGAAACATTTTATTGCCGAATGATGTCACATGGTAGTCGATCGATTGAATCATTTTGATGTTTCGTTATCGTCTACAATATAAGCAAAATACCTCCAAGGAATCAACCGGAAGTAACATTGTATAAATAGCGTATAAGCTTTACCTTTCATATCATAATTGATACATTTGATTCTATGATAGTCTATTTAATGGCCTGCCCAATGGTACCAATGTAAGTTTATTACTGTTGAATCAGCTTCAATGTACTAGATCCTACCTAGAAGAATCACAAGACTCACTAGAATCATTGCGTTAACCCTGTAATTATCCTGTATGCTAGAAATCGATGACGAAGTCTATTTAAATAGACGACTATGTGGCACACCGGTATGTTGTAGCATGCTTTATTTTTTATCTTACACCCAATTCAAATAAAATGAAACGGAAAATGCGATAGGCGGAAAAGTCTACCTGATGGTCAACATCAGCTGCCGGCCGGCCCTAACGGTGACTATCATCGTATGGGAATGAAGACAAACGACAGTTTGACTCGGCACAGTTGGTTCAGAGCAAACATATTCTACTAGTCGGTATATTCTTATGTGTATGATTTCTCAATATAGCATTTCAAAGTAGTTGACAGCCCGTTGACAGTTGAGAATTCATAATGGCGGTTATCTCGTCTCCAGCAAGCAGCCATCGGTGAATGAATGTGAGAACCTAAAGTGACATACCTCCCGCTGACACAAGTTTGCGGGAATCAAATGGAGTCACAATTCGCTTCGCCCGATCCAGAGCTAGAGGGAGTGTTGTAACTGTATTTGGTACCGCGAGCGGAGAGGAAAATACTGATAGAGTTGGTACTCATGACTGGCGGAAACATTTATCAACTAGCTGTAGAATGGCGGCTGTCGGTCGTGGGAAAACTTATTCTAAATTATTTTACTGAGAGTTTCCGATACCGAACGAGATACTGGTCAGTTTCAATGTCAGTGAAGTTAAAACAGGCGTTATGCGGATGCGGGCAAATCCCATCACCCATACCGCTCAAACTTCAATTGAATGCATGTTATTAACGTTCTCACATTTCATAAATTTCATTTTTCATAAATTCGTGAAATAAATATCGTGATCGTACGTCCAGCCTCCTGATATTATGAATAATAAACCTCGTATTAAGGAAACTATTTGTGTTTTTACAAAACTAGTTCGCACCGAATATATACATAACGTTACATTCGAATGTTTGGTAGGGTTGCTGTAGTTGTTCCCAGGACATGTTCAGTTTTTGTTATTTTATTCGTGGTTTTTGTGATTTTTCATCACATTACTCTTATATTTTATTCATGAATTTACTATCAGATTTGTCTGACCGAGTAGTGTTCATGATTGCAGGATCTTAGTCGCGATTTTCGTAATTTCTATTCACGTTATAGTGATATTTTAGCCATAAATAGAGTGGTGCATGTACATGATATCTGGATCATCGTCACGATTTTTTGATATTTTAATCACGAATAATGTGATTTATATTCAGGATTTCAGGATCCTAGTAACGATTTCCGTAATTACCGTGATGTTTTAGTTACGAGTAGTGTGATTTACGTTTTAATTTTCGGATCTTACAAACGATTTTCGTAATTTATTTGCAAGTTATCTTAATATTTTATTCGCGAACATAGCTTGAAACGTGGAGTGATGTGATTCATGTTCATGACAACAGCAGTTTTATTGTGATATTCGTAAGTCCTCTTCGCTTATCACTATCTGTTATTTTTTGGTTATAATCGGGTTTTTTACTCGGAGTTACGTAACAATAGGAAAATAAAAATGTGTCTGATTCGTGGTACCTTGTTTTGTATACCACATCACGAACACGATGTGTGGATCTATAATGTAAATTTGAAATAGTTCCCGTGAAAATTTCAAATTTTTTGAAATAGTTCCCGTGAAAATTTCATGACCATGTTGTATAAAATTGAAAATGATTAGGGATATCTTCTAAATATCATAACCACGCAAGATAAACCGTAAGTCATGTACTAGTAATCATGATTTAATTTACGAATTCATGAATATGAATATTTCATGATTTTGTTAATTATTTCACGTGCACGAATGGTAAGTCGCGACTATTACTCTAGGAATCATGAACCAGTTCACAAATACATAAATATTTGATGATTTTGTGAACTGTTTCTCGATCACGGACGTTGGATCGTGATTTATATATAAGAACCATGAATTAGTTCATGGGGATTACATGAATTCATGAATAAGATACCGATTATGGTGAAATAGTTCACGAGAAAGCATCCAAAGTGTTTTGATTTTGTGGACTAATGTTCCTAAATCTACAAATAGCATCATGAGTCAATCTTTGGTGCTATGAATAATTTTCTTAAAGCTGTGTCAAGGGCGAACACGAAATTATTGCGACACCGAAAATGTCATGCCAATTTTCTTATAATGTTTAAAATCAAACCAAAATTTTAGGGTAGTTTTATACATATATTTACTTCAAAAATCAAAAGAAAAGTTAATCGATGGAGCCTTGAGTGTAAAATTGAACGCATTTTCACTTGATGCCCTCCATCAAAGTCTTTGCAGTGTCATCCGGTACCAGTTTCTCAGTTTTTTTTCCATTTTCTCAACATATCCTTCTCGTCTTTGCCTAACTTCTTGCTCTTCCGAAGTTCCCGCTTCATCATTGCCCAGTACTGCTCAACCGGGCGCAGCTCCGGACAGTTTGGCGGATTCATGTCCTTTGGAACAAAATGGACAGAATTGGCCTCATACCACTCCAGGACACTTTTAGAATAGTGGCATGATGCCAAATCTGGCCAAAATAGCGGAGCTTCGTCGTGCTGCTGCAAGAACGGCAAAAGGCGGCTCTCGAGGCACTCAGATTTGTAGATCTCGCCATTTACTGTGCCCTTTGTCACGAAAGGCTTACTCCTCAGTCCGCGAGAGCAGATGGCCTGCCAAATGAGATATTTGAAGGCGAACTTCGACATTTTCTTCTTCTTAAATTTGTCGTCCACATAGAACTTGCTCTTGCCGGTGAAAAACTCCAACCCCGGAATTTGCTTAAAATCGGCTTTTATATACGTTTCGTAGTCCATCACACAGCAGCCATATTTTGTCAGCATCTTCTCGTAGAGCTTCCGTGCCCGAGTTTTAGCCGTCGATTGTTGCCCCTCATCGCGGTTTGGGAAGTTCTGTACCTTGTATGTATGTAGTCCAGCTTTCTTCTTTGCATTCTGGACGTAGCTCTACGACATGCCGATCTTTTTAGCCAAATCACGGTTTGAGGCGTTGGGATTTGCTTTCATCATCCGCTTCACCTTTCCCTCCGTCTTTTTGTTCTCCGGTCCCGGTTTTCTTCCAGCTCCTTTGCCGTGGTCTAACGTCAACCGCTCCTGGAACCGCTTCAACACACTGGAGACGGTTGAATGGTGAATGTTCAACATTTTTCCCATCAGCCGATGCGACAGGTCAGGAAATTCCAGGTGTTTGGAAAGAATTTGTTCTCTCGACTCGCGTTGGTTCACTTCCATTTTCGTTGAATCGAAAAACACGACTTCGAGTTTGACAGCATGTAAACAGTACACATCCATGAGAAAGTGTGCAAAATTTGGTTGATTTTTACCCAATGGTAAAAAAGTTATGCCCTGTTGAATGTGTCGCAATAATTTCGTGTTCGCCCTTTACTAGTTCGAACACAGAAAAACGATTTGGCAATGATATGGTGGAAGCCGTGACTAAAGTTCACAAGACAAAAACCATTATTTCCACTTGTAAAAGCGTTACGCGGACGATACTGAAGGGAAATTGAACATAATCGTAATACACATGATCCTGTTTACGTTACGTAAAAATGTGATTGTTCCAGAAATCATTGCACTACATTCACGATTTTCGGAACAAACTGTTTTCCGTGTAACTTCAAAAGCGGACCTGACACATTTAATTTCACATGTTTACGGATTGATGAAACTCCTATCAATACATCAATCGCATTTGAATGCTTTTCGGTAATCTATTTTTTTTTCATTACACCAATAATACTTTCTTCAACACTCCCTAGTATTGAAAGTATTGCTCGAGTAAGGCCTGCTAAAGAGAATCTGGGCAAAATTTAGATCAGTCGTGTAAGAAATTTGTCTCACCAGTGAAATAACTCATCCCAGAATGTGTCCTGTTAGAAACCTAGTAGTTTTTTCAGTAGATTGATTTCGTATTGAATAAATTAGATACATAACTTTACGATATTGTAAATCACTGTGCCTATTATCTATCATCATCTTATATAGCGCTACAAGCCAGACAATTCCTTCCGAGCTTGCAAATGCCCTAAATAATTCACGATCGATTACATTCGCACAACATTGTCTACCTACAAGGAAACCACAACGCCTGCCGTTGGTTTGCAGCAGCGATCAGCCTATTTGCTAATCAAATCAACCAACCTTCTGCGTTTCATTGAAATGACCACTAATGTCGTGGCTAGTGTGACATTTAATTAGTGGATACAATTTCAATGATGTCACGAACCATCCGGGCTCGTGGTGCAAAGGACACCCGCCGCCGTTAGACGCAAACGCATAGTGTCGCCTGTGTGCGTTTTTCATTGTGGACTCATTGCCAAGCCTGATGTCTGGCGGTAGGTATGTCTATGTGGTTGCCACAAGACATAGTCAGAGAACTAATAGTGATTAGCTTCGGTCCCTTTTATAGATCAACCGCCTAATGGGTCGAGAAAGTTGTCGGCTTTGGAAATTCAATATTATCCATGATATAAGATGGGTAGCACTGGGAAGCAACAGCGTGCCCATCACGTGGGGAGCTTTGAGTGGGATGAAAAGATTGAATTTTTATAGTGAAGTCTATTTTAAGACTCCAAGCACCATGCCTCAAAATTAATTGGTATTCTAATTCGTAGGGCTATATCTATACTGTTTTCCATCAGATCCTAAAAATTAAAACCCGTGGATAACCCCAAGTTTGTAGATATGTTATATGTAGGGGACCGCGGGGCAAGTCCGACACCTTAAGCGCAATAATTTTTCTAAAATTCCACACAGCTTCTAAAATTGAATATTCTGTGCATAATCCTTGCTTAGGTGGTTCTTAACAAAATATATTTTTTTCAGCGTTTCAAAAAATTGAATTCATTAAAAATTATTGGTTGCCAAAAAATGGAAAAAAATTACATTTTAAAAACGCTGCGGGTAAGACCGACACCCCAAAGGGGCAAGACCGACCCCCTTTTTAACTTTCTTTTTGTCCAATATTTTCCATTGAAAATGTATTGTGTATGTGTGATAAAGTGAAATTATGTGTATATGAGTATGTGAGATGCAAACGCATGCTTTCTGTAGTTTCATCGCGTAGCAAGAGAAAGAGCATTCTAATGCGTGGTGTTATGAATAAATAATGTTTAACGCGTGGTTTATATTATGGTACAGGTTTTCTCAAGTAATTATTTCGAGCTTTATTGCCACTTGTACAGCCATTCTAACGAGGAAGAGCTGTTCTGCAAGCAGATTATATACGCTGTTACTAGGACTCATTCACTTAAAAGTGACGCACGCTTCGTAGTAAGCTATCCGGTTCGGAACACTGTTGATCAACAATCCGACGGTCAATAAAAATTTTTAAACAATATCATTTCAAAATCTCATATTAGTTAATACTTTTCGTTTCTTTTTGTAATATTGTTATGAATCACGTTCAATTTAATTTTTAATTTTTTTTGGTCGGCTTGAGACAATACTTATAAATAAATGCAAAAAACATAGTTTCCGTGTATTTCAATTGTTAACATGACGTAATTATAGTATAATCGAACACAACAAATATACTGAGTCGTTTGTATCGAATAAAAAACGAACCCAATCATCCAAACACCGTGTCGGCCTTACCCCACCCAAAAACTGTCGGTCTTACCCAACAGCGCACATTTTTGTTAAATGCTCAATTAGCAATATTGAAATACTCCAACTTATCTTCAATACACACAAATAACGATATGGAGAGTAGAATTGAATGTGTGACAAAAAAACTGGTCATTTTCAAAGCTTTTATGTTATTAAAACCTTAAAATGTATCAACTAAAAATAACATCCAAAAGCGCATCAACTTTGCTTTCGCTTGTTTTGTTTATTTTGTTGACGTTTAATGAACCCATATGGCAACGATATATATCGAAATGCCTAAAATAGTCGTACTAATAATAGCTTGTCATTATTGTATGATTTAAAATTTGATATCTGGGAAAAGTCGTGGGGTGTCGGGCTTACCCAGGGTGTCGGGCTTCCCCCCAGTTCCCCTACGACAGGAAGATTCAATTATTCCGTAGCATGTTTTTTTCTATGAAATCTAGACCAACAGTGAAAAGGGCGGAAGTCCAAATGAGACTATCTGGGTTTACTTTCTCTTTCGATTATTTTGGCGTCAACATAAAACTTTTCAACATTGTTTCAATAAATATTGGAAGACTCTGTCGTCTAGCATATTATGCTAAAAGTTAAGGAGCAAACGTAGAAGCGGCCGAGTTATTGACGGAAGAGAGAGTAAACAAAGAGAGACTCTCATTTGGTCCTCCGCTCTTTTCTCATGTTGGTATAGAAATGTACTTTATGAAGAACCTGTTTTAATCCACCTAGTGGTAGTGGTTCAATTGTGTCTTTCTCATTTCTCCAAACAACGATTCCCCGTTCAATAAAATTGTGGAAATGTCTATTACATGCTTAGTACTCCTTGCACTTATATAAAATGGCGCTGAAACACTTGAAACAATGAATGTTAAACTCAATTAGCTTACTTAACATAAGTTCAATGTTGTCTTCTTGCTAACTCATTTGGACATGCCGTGGTGGGTGTGTAAGGGGGATGAAAAATACTATTCCCTTCATTTAAGACTAAGACTATTATACCCCCTTATTCAAGGCTAAAATTGTGAGAATCGAGTTAGCAATATATGAGAATCAGGTTGGGATCTAATTTTGGCAATCACTTCTTCCGAATCCTCAACTGTTCTTAATGTCGTCGAATAGACTTTGATTTGCAATGAGTGATCTGGACCAACAATTTGAAGCAATTTAGAACTCATTTCAATTCGTTTTACATCAATCAGATATAAATATCATTCTGGTTTATATGGGAATTTCCCGTGTGACCTCATACTTCTATTCGTTAAACAAGAACCAGAACTCCGATTCCAAAGGAATTTGATAGAAGTCAATAGGGAAGCTGTAGTTTTCATCTGAGCCCCTTTCCCCAAATTTCCTGCTCTGCCGAAGGTATTGAAAGTGGTCAATGTGGGTTTGATTGGACATCAGCGAGCTAAAACTATGAATCCAAACAATGTAGAACACATTTTATGAAGTTTCGCATCTTTTAGGTAACCTGCTGATACCGATTTATATGGGATTTTCATGCGTGACCGCAACCGCAACCAGCGCTTCAGCCCTTAACATCGGAATCAGAACTCGGACTAAAATGAAATTAAATAGCAGCCTATGGGAAGGTTGTACCTTTCAATACAGATTAAGATTGATAAAATCAGTCATCTCCAAGTAACCAATGTGTAATTAGGGATCAAATACATACCCACACACACATACGCACATATACAGATATTTGCCGAACTCGATGAACTTAGTCGAATGGTATAAGAGACTCAACTGTCCGGGCCGATTTTCAGAGTAATTTCATAGCCTTTTTATAGTAGAACGGTAATATAGGAGAAAGGCAAAAGGTGTGAAATCAGCTAACTCCCAAAAAGTGTATTTTTCTCAAAAATGTTTTTTCAAGATAATATGAAATCTCGACATTTCATGCATGCTTCAAATTCAATTTCTGAAATTTCAAATCCTCGTTTGAAAACAAATTTTAGTTTCGGCTTATGTGGGATTTTCATATGTGAACGTAGGTTCAGTCTATGTTTTCGGAACCATATAACCGATCCGTACGAAAATTCATAGACGTATATGGGAATAATATACTTTGCATTTCTGACTAAGTTTGTGAAGATCGGCCCAACCGTTCTCGATAAACTTATGTGATTTTGTTAATTTTGGTAGATGGTCCCCTTTTCCGGGTCATTTCCAGAACTGTCTATGGTGGTCAATGTGGTCAACGAGGCTTCGCTTGGCCGTCAGTGACCTAGAACTGCATAAACAAGTTGTTTGACACACCTTTAGCAATTTTTTTTACCTTTTTGCATGCATTGCGGTATTGGTTCGAATCGGATTTTGCTATGTGACCCCACGCCACAATCCGTAGTTTTAGAGCCCGTAGTCAGATCGGAATGAAATTTGATGACCATTTATGCTATCTCCGAGAAACCAATGTGAATGTTATTCTGAATTTGGATACTTCCGCCGGGGCTTCCGGAACCGATGATGGTCGCCATTGTGGCCAAGGAGACTTTGAAAGGCTGTTAATTACCTAATACTACAAATCCAAGCATTTTCGCCGTTTTTACATTCATCTCAGTATTCGTTTAAATCAGGATTTTCTGCATTGATAGTACTCATCAACTTGTAATTCTGAAACCGGAAGTTCGATCCATTAGAAATTCAATAGCAGCCAATGGAAACGTTTTACCTTTCATTTGAGACTAAATTTGTGAAAAATGGTTCACCCAACTCTGAGAAAAATGAGTAACATTTTTGGTCACATACACACAGCAGGGACATGAGTTCGGAGGCTTAACGATCCCCCGGATCTATTGCGATTTAGGTAGTTTTTCTAGGTAATGTTGGGCTCTGCTAAACCTTTATAAGTAGGTCCGTCGAAACGAGTAGGTGCCGCTTCCACTAAGGTTTTACCCAAGACTTTAGTATAAAGCATCCTAACCCAATTGGAGTGCCGGTACATTAGGATCGATACCAGTAAGGTCCTGATTACGGCATACTGGCGACAGAACACGGATGTGAATAAGAATTTCATCGAAATTGATCCACGGACCGACAGCCACGCCATTCCACTATCCTATTAAGGAAGGGTGACACTTCCCCGAAACGGCAAGTAGCCAATAGTGCTGGTTACTCCCCGTCCCGTAAAAACTTTGGTAGGTCTCCAAGTACGTTCGAAATCCGAACCTTAATCGATGGAAGTAGGTACAGTTGAACATTCCTGACTAGCGCCAAGCCGGCTCTGAACGCGGTATCCCACGAAGGACTGCGCCAACCTTCGTATGTGACCTCACTGCTGCACAGTGTCGCCTAGCCGGACAAAACCTCAAAATTTTATTTTTGATTTTTCATTATCTAACATTTTTCTCTATTGCTTAACAGGTTGAATAGAGTCTTCTCGAAATATTAAGTCCCGAGGACGATAGTTCGATTTTTTACATGACTTCAAAGGTGAAATAGAGAATAAATTCTGAGGAAAACTATTTTCAAACCTAAGTTATTCAAATGCATATATCTTTTTAGTTAAGATTCCGATTGGGGTCAAACTGATTTCATGTGAAAGGTTATTCGCTGGACTTATAGCTGCCATTCGATTTAGTCGATAGACGCCTTTCTTCTCGCTCAAACATGAAAAACAAATAATAAATCGAGCAATAGTTTAAAGTTATAATGTTCAAAGTGGCTGTACTTTTTTTTGAAACAATTCGGAAAGATCGCTTGTTGTTCACGATACTTGAAAATTAGTGTACTTTCCGAAAATGAATATCTTGTTTTGCTCCTTTCTGCCCCGAGGTATGAAAAAAGGTGATTTTTCATGATACGTCTGAAGGAGACGCATGGTAGCCTTTGACTACCCAGGGTTCGCAATATAATTTATAGATGTGGCCTATCATTATCAACAATTGAAAAAATGTGTGTTCTGCTAAAAAAATTCACCGCAACTAATTTTTTGAAAATGGATTTTTGGAAATAGTGCACTTTATATTTGTAAATGTTGAATTTTCGAACCACCCTAAGTGCCAAAATTTTGAGGAAATAAAAAATAAAAAATAAACATCAAATATGAATTCAGCGTCACAAAATTAGCCTAATGTGAAGTTTTCATCAAATTCGGGTCACTTTTGAGGTTTTGTCCGACTTTTGTATGGAAGGTGATCACTGTGTGCTGTAACCATGGAATCGTATAGAGGCGACTACTTACTACGGGCGTAGAAAATTTAAAAAATTCTGATAGAGCAAGTGTGGTGAACCCGTTCGTCAAAGGTGGGCTAGCGAGGACGTCGACTCAGCAGAACGACCAAGTGCAACAGCAAATGCAACCGCAACAGCAGCAGTAGCGAGAGCAACCTAGGGAGGCCATACCGAGCACGAGCGGCGACAAACCAATAGGATGCCAAAGAAAGCTAGGGTCTAAGGAAGATCAGCAGTCAGGGTTGTCTAAAGTGACGAAACTGAGGTAACAATTGAAGAGCTTTACGAATTAGTGAAAAGCAAGGGCAACGTGCACGGACAGATCTAGTGATTAAAGGGCGAACACGAAATTATTACGACACAATCAACAGGGCATAACTTTTTTACCATTGGGTAAGTAAAAGTCAACCAAATTTTGCACACTTTCTCATTGATGAATATTGTTTACATGCTGTCAAACTCGAAGTCGTGTTTTTCGATTCAACGAAAATGGAGGTGAACCAACGCGAGTCGAGAGAACAAATTCTTTCCAAACACCTGGAATTTCCTGACCTGTCGCATCGGCAGTTGGGAAAAATGTTGAACGTTCACCATTTAACCGTCTCCAGAGTGTTGAAGCGATTCCAGGAGCAGTTGACGTTGGACCACGGCAAAGGAGCTGGAAGAAAACCGGGACCGGAGAACAAAAAGACGAAGGGAAAGGTGAACCGGATGATTAAAGCAAATCCCAACGTCTCAAGCCGTGATTTGACTAAAAAGATCGGCATGTCGCAGAGCTTCGTCCAGAATGCAAAGAAGAGAGCTGGACTACATACATACAAGGTACAGAACTTCCCAAACCGCGATGAGCGGAAACAATCGACGGCTTAAACTCGTGCACGGAAGCTCTACGAGAAGATGCTGACAAAATATGGCTGCTGTGTGATGGACGACGAAACGTATATAAAAGCCGATTTTAAGCAAATTCCGGGGTTGGAGTTTTTCACCGGCAAGAGCAAGTTCTATGTGGACGACAAATTTAAGAAGAAGAAAATGTCGAAGTTCGCCTCCAAATATCTCATTTGGCAGGCCATCTGCTCTTGCGGACTGATGAGTAAGCCTTTCGTGACAAAGGGCACAGTAAATGGCGAAATCTACAAATCTGAGTGCCTCGAGAAGCGCCTTTTGCCGTTCTTGCAGCAGCACGACGAAGCTCCGCTATTTTGGCCAGATTTGGCATCATGCCACTATTCTAAAAGTGTCCTGGAGTGGTATGAGGCCAATTCTGTCCATTTTGTTCCAAAGGACATGAATCCGCCAAACTGTCTGGAGTTGCGCCCGGTGGAGCTGTACTGGGCAATGATGAAGCGGGAACTTCGGAAGAGCAAAAAGACAGTCAAAGACAAGAAGAACATGTTAAGAAAATGGAAAAAACTGAGAAACTGGTACCGGATGACACTATAAAGACTTTGATGGAGGGCATCAAGCGAAAATGCGTTCAATTTTACACTCAAGGCTCCATCGATTAACTTTTCTTTTGATTTTTGAAGTAAATATATGTATAAAACTACCCTAAAATTTTGGTTTGAATTTAAACATTATAAGAAAATTGGCATGACATTTTCGGTGTCGCAATAATTTTGTGTTCGCCCTTTAGCATCAAATCCGCCGTAGCAGTAGCCGAATGCTAACAGATGGCGTTACTAGAGAAAACTGAAAACGTTGAAAAGACACAAGACAACGTAGATAGTGAAAGCAGAAGCTTATGAGACGCCGAAGAGTGACCGATATTCTCGTTCTGTGAAGAGTAAGGGAAACATCAGTAGGGCAGGAAGAATCGAAGAAGCCCAAGAAGGTGGGTGAAAGACAGCGAAACAGTCGACAAATGGGGAGTAAATGGCAAACCGTAGAAGAGATGAGGAAAAAACAGAGAGAAAAGGACGGAAAGCAGAAACAGAAGAAAAACGACCTTCGACCGAACCAGGAGAGTTATAGAGGAGACGCTCTAGTCATCAAAGCAAACAAAGGCGTGACGTAAGCTGCGATCCTCAAAAGGGTAAGAGAGGATTCCCAAGCTGAAGGAGCTAGGGGAGAATGTAGTAAGAACCAGGCGCACTTAGAAAGGCCAGATGCTGTTCGAGCTGAAAAAAGACCCATTGATGAAAAGCTCGTCCTATCGGAACTCAGGCAGAAACGGTGGGAGGAGAAGCGAACGTGAGAGCTTTAGTTCAGGAAGCAGTGGTCGATTGCAGGAATCTGGACGAGATCACAACAGAAGACGAAGTGAGGAGTGCGCTAATAGAGCAATGTAACCTGAAGAAAGAGCAGTTGTCAATCGAGTTGAGGAAGGCGTAAAGACAGCAGCGATATGCTTATCGCCTGCTACAGCCAACCAGCTTATGTCGACCGGTAAGAGGTCTGGTGTATTGGTGCTGTCTGCCTAAAACCCACACGACGCGTTCAGAAAGGGAAAATGTACTTTTGCATATAAAATATTTAAAATAATCCATAAAGAATTGTGAAACGATCCATAAAAAAGTTGTCCATGTTCCATAAAACAAAACTGAAAATCCATAAAACAGTGTGAATGATCCATAAAAAGGGGTGATTTGATCCATAGATTATGTAAAATTGAACCATAAAATGGTCGTAAGAGAGCACTAAAATAGTAATAAAAGAGCAATTAAAATCAACTAATGCCCCATAAAAATATTGGAAATGTTCCATAAAATGATACATTTTGCGCCATAAATTTACTGACATTGATCCATAGAATATTAACAATGTACATTAAAACACGTCGAAATGTTCCATAATATCAACCAAAATGTTCCACGGTATTACAAAATGGAGCAATAAAATGTCAGAAAAAGTTCCATAAATTTGATGAAAATGTTTGCTAAATAATTTTTCTTGGTCCATAGAAGATGGACAAATGAACATTAGAAATGATTCATATATCGAACGTTAAATTAAGGTTCATGGATATTTACAAAACGATCCATAGGAAAAGAAAATGTAAAACGATGCATTAATATGTGCTTATGCATCAGAAAAATTAAATTTAATGAATTCATGCGAAATTGTTGCTATTCGAACTGTTTGTTGTTTAGCGGCGCAAACTTAGGGCTGCTGTTCAGAAAGCAAGATCTAAGGCAGCCAGAGAAGAAAGAAGTAGACGCTAAAATCTGAGACAATGCTTACCGTATCGTGATATCCAAGATCAAGGGCCCATGACGTCAGCTGAAATGTGCGTCAACATACTAAAAATTATCGTGGAGGGTCTTTTGATTTTTCGGGACTCTGATCATCAACGATCAGCCGGGGTATACAAAGAATCATTGTCTCACTGTGATAAAGTTCATCTATGACAAATCAAGATAACACTAGAAACTCGGTTCGATGAGCTTTTAGCAGAAATAGCAAAAGCTTCAATAGAATCTGATAAGCAAAAATTCCAATTTTTGATTTTTAAAGAGACATAAGAAATAAGCACAATAAAAGTATTTCTGGTATTACTATAGTGTGCTAATAGTGTAATTGAAGTGTCACAAAGATCCCCAGCCTTTCGTGATGAACCGCAAGTATACAAAACCATCTTAACAGCGTGTCGGTTTTACCCTAACCAAAGGGTGTCGATTTTACCCCAAAGCGAACATGTTTTTTAAAAAGCAGTAATAAATATTGAATTTCTCAAACTCGTCTTCAATGCACCCAGTTGATCATAGGAAAGGCCGATAATAATAGATGATGATGATGATGATGATGATATAGGAACCCACCATCAGTGCATGGAATACTCCGGTGGCTGAAGATGCGTTCAACCGAAAGATAAAATTATGTTATCAACTGACATTCACATTAACGTTGTATGAAGGGCCAAAATGGAGCGGATCCATAAACAGAGTCATTTATTGTTTCTGTCGAGAATTTAGTGTATCCGTAAGAAAACTGCCATTCGTGTATTCCGCAGGGCCAAGGTGTTCTATAAACGATTTGGCTGAAAATTCCCCTAACAATAATATAATATAATGTAATATAATATAACATATTACAATATAATATAATATAATATAATATAACATAAAATAATTTAATACAATATAATGTAATGCATTATGATATAATATAACAAGGAAAGGCCGATAATAATAGATACTGAAAAAGTGGCGATTTGAAAAGCTTTTGTTCGGTTAAAATCTTAAAATCTACCAACAACATCTAACATCCAGATGAGTCTGAACGCTGTTGTCGCATTTTTTGTTTATTTTTATGACATTCGGCGTACTAACGTAAATCCAATTTGTCTGCAAATGCTTTACATAATCGTACTAATAATAAAGTGTCATCATGAAATCAATGAAAATTTGATTTCTAGGGAAAGTTGTGGGGTGTCGGTTTTACCCATAATTCCCCTAGAGGTTTCCATATTTGGTTTCAGCCCTATCTGGAGGCTAAACGCCACCATTCTGATGAGACGAAACAGAAATGCAACTCGTTTGACTTACTCCAATGTTCTCCTAATGGTTATAGTCTAAGAAAAGAATTATTTCAAGAAACTGTGTTAAGAATTTTTTAGTAGACGAATTTCGCGCCAACTCGAACAAATGTTGGCAGCACTCTCTAAGATTTTAATGAAACTTTCTGTACATGAAGACCTTGTCACAAAAAGCCACTTTGCATACTTTGTTTTTCTAAAAATGATCTAGACTGTCTTTTGAAAAGGGCCAAACTTTTTTACCATTTATTTTAAAGTGGCTATAGTCTAAAAATGGCAAGTCCTGCAAAAAAACGTTGTAGGAGTGATTTTTATTAAATTAGTCAAATTTTTGAATAAAAATATTGAAAAAAAAATTCATTGATTCCTACACTGAAAAATCGATTTTAAAAATTTAAAGTCGATTTACAAAAAAACCCTTTTTTATTTGGATGCAATTTTGTTCCAAGATAGGTAATTATGTTCTCTACCTACCGTCAAAAATTCACGTTGGGAACTTTCAAGGAAAAAAAGTTATTTGAAAAAAAATTCCTTGTCCAATTTTTTCAGTGTATTTTTATCAAAAATTAAACCAATGAAAGTCATAATCATCTCAGAATCCATTTTCCCAGCTGATAGTTGCCTGATATATGCAAAAAGTAACGAATTTGGTATATATTTATAACAAACTTGAATGAAAACTGGAAGGCTGGAAGACTTGAAGACTACAGTTCATTTGTTCCTCTCAAAACTGATAAATTTCTAAAATTTATTTTATGTCTGATGGAGCAGCAGCACAATACAAAAATAAGAAAAACTTCGCAAGCTTGTGTAGATTCCAGTCAAAGTATGAGTTAAGCACAAAATGGCATTTTGTTGCAGCATCCCATGGAAAAGGACCCTGTGATGCTATTAGTGGCACTCTCAAGCGAATGGCAAAAAGAGCCAGTCCTGCTCGCGACTATGGAAATATCATAACAACTCCCCGAGAGTTATATAACTGGCCAGTTGAACAAACTGATAAAAATTTCACAAAATTTATTATCTGCTACATATTCACTGAACAGTACAACAAAATGTCAGAAGAACTCGAAGAGCTGTATAATAACTCCACAACAATATCTGGAACTCAAAAATTCCACAGTTTTGTGCCTATTCCTGGTGGACGAAAAGGTATTCTAATTCAGAAGATGAACCAAAAATATTTTCCTTGTATAAGAATAATACAAAATAGCATGCATGAAGATAGTTTTAAGACAAATGATATATATATATATATATATATATATATATATATATATATATATATATATATATATATATATATATATATATATATATATATATATATATATATATATATATATATATATATATATATATATATATATATATATATATATATATATATATATATATATATATATATATATATATATATATATATATATATATATATATATATATATATATATATATATATATATATATATATATATATATATATATATATATATATATATATATATATATATATATATATATATATATATATATATATAAATAAATAAATAATTATGTAAAATTCAATACATAATGTTGTGGTGGTTATTTCTTCCTCTGATTTTTCCTCAGTACTAAAAAAGAAAATAGAGAAGTAATAATGGAATATTCGTTTAATGACATTAACTCTCTTTAATGGGGTTCTTCATTAAGGGGTTAATGATAAAATGTCAAGAAAGTTTGATTTTACGTAAATGAATAAAGCAATTATTTCATTACATCAAACTTATAATATTTTGGTAGAACATTTTTCAGTGAAATAAACAAGCATAAGTTTATAAAAATAAATTGATAATTGGCGGAGTTATGGCTTTTTCCCCGAAACCCGTTTTTATTGAAGAGGTTTGCGGTGATCACGATTGGAGACCAATAGATAATCTAAAATCCCAAAACTCAAAAAAATCCATTAGTATATGAGTGGCAGCCCTAAGTTTGCGCCGCTAAAACAACAAAAATGATCCATAAAAAATTGAAAAACGATCCATAAAAAAGTTGTCAATGTTCCATAAAACAATACTGAAAATCCATAAAAAAGTGTGATTGATCCATAAAAAAGGGTGATTTGATCCATAGATTATGTAAAATTGAACCATAAAATAATCGCAAAAGAGCACTAAAATAGTAATAAAAGAGCAATTAAAATGAACCAATGCCCCATAAAAATATTGGAAATGTTCCATAAAATGATACATTTTGCGCCATAAATTAACTGACATTGATCCATAGAATATTAACAATGTACATTAAAACACGTCGATATGTTCCATAATATCGACAAAAGTGCTCCACGGTATTACAAAATGGAGCAATAAAATGTAAGAAAAAGTTCCATAAATTTGATGAAAATGTTTGCTAAATAATTTTTCTTGGTCCATAGAAGATGTAAAAATGAACATTAGAAATGATTCATATATCGAACGTTAAATTATGGTTCATGGATATTTACAAAACGATCCATAAGAAAATAAAATGTTAAACGATCCATTAATATGTGCTTATGCACCAGAAAATTAAATTTAATGAATTCATGCGAAATTTTTGCTATTCGAACTAATAATAAAGTTTATTACATTTGGTTGTAATGTCAAACTACAACAAACAATGCATACATTATAGTTAAACTTCAGCTTCCGTACCCAACTAGTCAGCTAACTGACCTTAGCTAACCTGAAATCATTATGGCAATTCTTTAAACGTCAGGGTATTTATGATATTAGAGCGCTGAGTGTTATTAGACCACCTATACAGGCTGGCATGACTCGCAAATACTATCTGAATAACTATCTGAAGCGAAAACGGACACTTTATACACGAACACTGACTAATGTGGCTACGCCACATCGCTTTCTTGTGCACTGTCCGACTTCGCTGCCGCTCAGTCGGCTTTTAACTAGCTATAGCCCCTATGTTTAAGTAAACCGGGCAAACGAGAGGACCACAGGTTTGCCTGCAATTCCAGCTACGGGTTAATCAATGCCTCGTCCAACGGATCCTCAGCGGCTTTGCGCCGCTTCGGATCCTTGGCCTCGGATATGCGGCCAAGCCGCATCACACTAACTCCCAGTATAAGCTCACTTGTTAAAACACTGTCACTGTTATGAGAATTATTAAGCACAACTTATTTTTTAAGTTTACCATAAAATTTCGCATGAATTCATTAAATTTATTTTTTCTAATGCATAAGCACATATTAATGGGTCGTTTTACATTTTCTTTTCTTATGGATCGTTTTGTAAATATCCATGAACCATAATTTCGTTCGATATATGAATCATTTCTAATGTTCATTTTTACATCTTCTATGGACCAAGAAAAATTATTTAGCAAACATTTTCATCAAATTTATGGAACTTTTTCTGACATTTTATTGCTCCATTTTGTAATACCGTGGAACATTTTTGTCGATATTATGGAACATATCGACGTGTTTTAATGTACATTGTTAATATTCTATGGATCAATGTCAGTTAATTTATGGCGCAAAATGTATCATTTTATGGAACATTTCAAATATTTTTATGGGGCATTGGTTCATTTTAATTGCTCTTTTATTACTATTTTAGCGCTCTTTTGAGACCATTTTATGGTTCAATTTTACATAATCTATGGATCAAATCACCCTTTTTTATGGATCATTCACACAGTTTTATGGATTTTCAGTTTTGTTTTATGGAACATTGACAACTTTTTTATGGATCGTTTTACAATTCTTTATGGATTATTTTAAATATTTTATATGCAAAAGTACATTTTCCCGTATATGAGTATTCCTCGTACCTTAACGATTAGTTGAATAAAAAATATTTTTTTCGAGAATGTTTTTAGTATAAAAACGCTGTTTTAAGCTCTAAAAACTTCATTAAAAGCTCTTATCCACGAAACAAAAATTTATGAATAAACAATGAATCGTTAAGGCACGAGAAAAATTAATTAAGATCGATTGAAAAAAAATTAAGAAAATTGATTAAGTAATTTTTCGGCAATCGTGATCACGGAAAAACCATTTTAGTAAAACAACATTTCGAGTTAATCGAGTTTAAAATTTCAAATTACCACTGCTCTTGGTAGACGAAGTGCGCTTGGGAGCACTGTAACTTTCGATCTATTTCTCGGATATTTGTTACCATGTTTTAATTGCCGCAAGGTTCTACTGTATCGATTTTGTTGGCTATTTTCGGCAAATTTGAGACTAAGAGAAACGAAAGCAATGAAATTGAAAGACGGATAGGTATTCTAGAGCGAATCAGTTATAAACTTAGAACGGAAAACTAGAACTAGGCAGGCTCATATGGGCATGATCGAAAGGAAATGTGAAGAATTCTTTGCCTTCTGCAGAGTAGGAGCTGGGTGTTTTCGATAACAATACACTGAAGAAAAAAAAGTTTGGACAAGGAAATTTTTTTTTCAAATAACTTTTTTTTTCTTGAAAGTGCCCAACTTGAATTTTTGACGGTAGGTAGGGAACATAATTACCTACCTTGGAACAAAATTTCATCCAAATCAAAAATGTTTTGTCGTGACTAACGACTTACCTTTCAGTATAGGGGCCCCTTTTCAAAATTTCGGAAGAAAAATGATGTAAGATTTTGAACGCTTATATCTTTTGTTGTACTGAATGGATTTAATCAATTTCTTCGGCATTTTGTCGAAAATATTTGTACCAATGTTGTATTAAATTTTGGAATATGTAGGACATTTATTATCAACGGAAAAATAGTGTTTTGAATAATCTTTCGAAAACGACTCGGAAAAGTGAAAATTTTCAGCCCATCCCGCACAGAGCCGTCAATATGGTGCAGGAACCGAACAATAAAATAATGAAAAGTTTATATATAGGTCCACTATATGTTTGTTCCTATGATTATTCGTATTGGGTTGCTTGACGAGAGCAGTTGGTGGGGGAAAGCCGGCATATTAGTTTTGGTTATTAGAAGCCGGACGGAAAGGAAAGGCTCATGTACGCCACGAGAACGAGCGAGAAAGTGATAGTAGTGCATAATAGCGAAAGTGTTACGTACATTTTGAACCTTAATAACTTTTCTTCTACTAAACGAATTGCCAATCTTGTTTCATAAATCGGAAGGAAAACGTTCAATGCTTGCTACCGATACGTTGTTTGCTATATAAAATTTGTTTAAATAGTTCAAAAACTACTTTAAATGAGAATCAACATTAATGATAAAACCTATAAATAGGGGTGTCGCAGCTTTTCTCAAAGCCAGACGTGTGTAAGACGCAATGCATAACAGACGTGCGTGGTCGTGAGAAGCTGCATCGGACGACCAATCAAATCGGCTACCACCGGAGAGAATAAAAACGGTGGTGGCAGTGAGAAGGCCAAAAAGCCAAAGGCTAAGAAACGCAGTCACTGGAAAGGCGGTAGTAACTGCCACTAAAAATGCCACCAAAACATCGAAGGCTGCAAAGCGTACTCATTCGGTGTGAGCTGCGAAAGGGGAAAGATCATATGTATGTACGCAGTAAAAACAATCGTCAGCAAGGTTTGAATTGTTTCAAAAGATTCTCGTCTTGTATCAACATAGTTATCAACAAACCGTCCTTATTAGGACGAATGCAAAATGGAATGCGAATGCAAATGAAATTGGAAAGTTTCTTTTATTAACTAGTATTAAGTTTGCGCTTGTTAATTTTGTACTTTTACCAGTGAATCATAAGAAAATGTTTTTCTAAGCTACAAACCCGAAGGTTTTTGCAAATCCTTCCAAGAAAATCAGTGAATGTGGGAACTCTGCCACTAAGCGAAAGCTACACCAAAACGAATGATGAAAATATTTTCATTTATCGAACAAAACGATGGCCTCCCATCTGCATTGTGAAGTCAATAAATAGGGACGCCTTGATGCGAAACGTGCTCATTCGGTGTGAGCTGCGAAAGGGGAAAGATCGTATGTATGTACGCAGTAAAAACAATCGTCGGCAAGGTTTGAATTGTTTCAAAAGATTCTTGTCTTGTATCAACATAGTTATCTACAAACCGTCCTTATTAGGACGAATGCAAAATGGAAAAAGATGGGTGGGTAATGTCTAGGACATAACCGGAGTATCGTGGCTATCCGTTTGACTTGTAATTCAAATCGAATGATAATCAATGAAATATGTGGGGATGTTTCAAGTTATTCTTTATAATAATTATGGTGGTTTGAAAAGAACCTTTGTTGTTGGCGTCTGCGTTGATAGGGGATGCGCTGGATTCTATGCTAGTTGAGACATTCATTCATGAAGTGAACAAATTTCATATTTTCTTGCTTTGAAATATCAATGCTAAAATCTCTCGAAACAACCATCGGAATCTTTTTTCTAGCGTACAGAAATGAATCACGCTTACCGAAAAACTAGGGGCGGGTAATGTCCGGGACATAACCGCCATGATCATATTCTTAAAACTCTGCTTGTATCTCTTTCGAATGGCTAAATTTTACGCATAAAGTTCGATTCACCGGGCTCAGCGAAATTTTCCTGGGGATCCCGTTCGTTAATCTATTCAGTAAAACAATTTTATTACCGAGTTTTCCGCATTGAATACAGGTTAATAAGCATCTGTCAATACTCAATAAGAGTTAGTAGTTTGCGGTAAATTTATGTCGATAAAAGTTAAGGAATGCACGTTTTAGTCAAGATCTTTTAAGGTTGTACAGAAAACTTTCACACAAAATAATTGTCCTACGTCGATACCCCGGTCATGTTCCGGGCATTACATACCCCAAATTTTTCTCATTTCTTTCAAAATTTCAATTTTAAACGCAAATATCATTTCATATAATGATTTCAACAAGCAGATAATGTACTTGTATGACAGGTGGTAGTGTTTTGAAGCGGTTTTAGTGGTGATAACAACATAAAATCGTGTATTGGACATTTTACAATGATTCTCCTTAACCCCGCAAAACCACGGGGTTGGCAGCAGAGGGTTAAGTTGTTTGGAAGAGATGACAGTTATTATATGATAACTAGAAATATAAAATTGTTCTATAAATTGCCAAGTTATTGACGTGTTGACCTGAAAATCTGTCATTTCATTCATATAGGAACAATCATTGAAATTATGTCAATTTATGCTTTGCAAGATTTGAAATAACTTCGAAGTGTGGTCACGACACCCCTGTTATGTCATATACATCACCAACCCATCTTTTTTTGTAAATCGACTTTAAATTTTTAAAATCGATTTTTTCAGTGTAGGAGTCAATGAAGAATTTTTTCAATACTTTTATTCAAAAAATTGACTTTTTTTTTAGAAAATCACTCCTACAACATTTTTTTGCAGGATTTGTCATTTTTAGACTAAAGCCATCTGAAAAAAATTGGTAAAAAAGATTGGCCCTTTTCAAAAGACAGTCTAGATCATTTTTGGAAAAAAAAGTATGCAAAGTGGCTTTTTGTGACAAAGTCTTTATGTACAGAAAGTTTCATTAAAATCTGAGAGGGTGCTGCCAACTATGAATACGATTTGGCGCGAAATTCGTCAGTAAGAAGTTTACTTGACTACATGTAGGCCTCATTTTACAAGTCACATTTATTCGAATAATTCCTATCAATATCGATATATTTGAAGCAGCAGTGCCAAATGTAGACTTGACGTATCATTATTCTTTTCATATGGGAAAATGCTTTTATATACAGCGGCGGTTATCCATAAGTTAGAACAATATACGTGCGTCTCCACCGGAACGTAATTATTTTTGATCAATGGGGGCGCAAGTGAATCAGGCTTAGTGAAAATTCACAAACGCCCAATTGAAAAACCTGTTCAACGTATGTGTAAAGAGCGTGATGAATACGTATAAGTTAAATAATTCCAAACATTAGAAATAGCACAACCAGTCTATAATGAGAAACACGACAGCTGTTCGGTCAAAAGTATTCAGTATTGCCTTTATCCGTTTTACCGATATTGCTTTATCAAATATGCTTGTCCATTGAAAGACAGTTTTTGTTACATGCCGTACTTGTTAATGACAATTTCGTCATGGCTGAAGCTCTATTGTAGTATCACTCAAGGGCCTTCTTAAACTCGTCAAAGGCTAGCTCTCGAGCGCCACCCGTCTGACAACCGTCCATTGACAAACAAATTGGATAGACAGTGCATTAGCTGATGAGTCGAGCCGAGCATGTAATGTGTTGTACATTCTAAACTTGACTATTGAGGCTAAATCGTCGTTCGAGTTAAATACTGTTCAAAATAACTGCAGTCTTCATTTAATTTTATTTCATCTATAAACAGGATTCTGGCCCCGCAACGAGGATAAAGAATTTTACATTTTTAATATTGTAACCACGTACAATTCATCGGGTTTTCACAACCAGAATATTAAAATGAAGTAACACAACAAGGGCAAAAAATGGAGCAGGAGAAACAGCAAACAATACATTTTACTCGATGCTAAGTAGTGCGAAGAGAAAAAACAGCGTAACACAAAATCAATAAATCAGAAGCAGTGGGACGAAGCGGCATCGTGTTCACTTAAATAGGCCTGTATTTAGTTGTACAGTCGTCTAAATTATTCAGTAACAATATAAAGAAGAAAAGACATTTAGTGTTGACAACCAACATACCTGTTACAGAGTTCACAGATGAGACGTAGCCGTCAGTCGCTATGGAGGCACACGATTGGGTTTGTGCTGTATATCCCTATGAACACACTAGCTGTTGAAGGTTTGGCCGTACACTCTTACAGGTTTCAAGCCAGGGGCGGGGATACAGAAGGACTGCTACCATACGCGACGATATTCGCACGACCCCAAAACCTACCCACTGTTGATATTGTACTTGTCGGTACGCATTTGAAGTGTAGATTGTTCTACTATTTTCGCTCCCATTAGCTGCTGTATATACTGGAGCAGATTCACTGATTCCAAATTTTCACCACTACCACCGCACCAAACACTCCGGGGAGCAATGACGGAGGCATTGACAAAGGACAAATGCGGAAAATTCAATGCACTAGCACAACCAGCTGGATATCCTACACTAATACCAAGCTACTTGAAACAGCTTTTCACTATACACACCCCCCGGTGACACGCGTCTTATGTGAACAGACGAAGCGGTTCCTTCTTGTAAAGAGACGGTGATCCTTTCGCACCAACACAAGCACCGCCTGATGATTGCCCACCACCGCTACGAGCGAAGAAACCGTATTGCATTAATTTTTCACTTTTCTTCAAAACTGTCACTACTTTGTAATAATTTTCACGGTTGGTGTTTTGTATTTTTTCCACTCTCGACTGAGTGAAATCACAAAGATCGACAATTTTGTCTATCGTGAAGGATAGGTTCGCGCTCAATCTTCCTCGAAATGCGTTGCCACAGCAATCAAAACAATTATTTTTAACAATCTTACAGCTTTTCTTTTCTACTCAATACACAATACAAGTAAAAATGCTAACATATTATCTATAATCGCCCTGTTTTTTCCTTATGTTTATTGTTCTGCTCGCAACTCTCGTTGTTAGAACTGCCTGATGATACACGATTTCCAATCCACTCGTCCCGGTCGGAGCGTACCACCCCCAACCACGAACACAAATTTCACTGTACCTGGGCACAAATAGTGGAAATGGTCCTTTCCGCTATTTTAAGTATTTACCTCTAATTATGATATTGTTAATTGCACTGTCGAGAACCGGAAAATCTATAAAGAAATAATAAAGAAAAACACGAAATCGCGCGCGCGTTCGTACTTGCTTTCCACTAAAATAAATCCCCCTCTATGTAGGAAGCTACGCACTAACTTCGCCCCGTCTACTGGGTGGCGCAATCAACGATGTTCATGGTACGATATTCTGACACGAACTGAGTTCGCATTTCCAGTGGCTTTTCACTATAATGTGTACCTACAGCGAGGTGATGATGTTAGTAGCACTGCTGTTGATAAAAAAAAGTAGCACGAGAGAGAACAAGAACGGTGGAGAGATTCGCACATGCCTCGACGGGCGGGTGGCGCGGTGATAATGTTAATGGGAAAGCGAGCGCAAAGTGTGAATTTGCGTTTAAAACAGTGGCAGCGTTGCCTGTGGTACATGTTAAGCATTTTGTGAACAATGTTTGAAGAAGCATTTTTGCCTTTTTCATATGAAGAAAAGCTATGCAATCACTCTAAAAATCGTCTTTTTAACCGAGATCTGGAGGGCCGAGTGTCATATACCATTCGATTCAGATCGTCGAGTTCGGAAAATATCTGTGTGTACGTGTACGTGTCATTTAAACTCTCACAATTTTCTCAGAGATGGCTGAACAGATTTACGCAAACTTAGTTTCAAGTGAAAGGTATAACGCTTCCATAAGCTGCTGATCAGTTGATCCGACTTCCGGTTCCGGAGTTATGGGTTGATGAGTGCGGTCACACAACAAATTCCCATATAAACTGGTTCCACCATGATACCCAAATGATGTAAAACATGTTAAAATGAGTCCAACATTACTGGGATTTGCGGGTTTAGATCACTGATGATAAATCAAAGTAACTTTAACCATATTAGCTTAGGAACACTCCTATTTTCCAGCGAATTCTTTTTGACCGATTTTTACCAACTAGATTTCAAATGAAAGATATAATACTGCCATAGACTGCTATTGAACTTCATTCAAGGGGTGGGCGTAGCGTAATTGGTAAATCGATAGCCTTGTACGCAGCGCACCTATCCCTTTCTAACCCGAAGAGGCGAATGACCCTAAGGTTAAAACCTCTATAATCGAAATAAAAAAAAACTTCATTGAGTTCCGTTGTTGGTTCTGCAGTTAGAGATTGATTATTGAGGTCGCATAGAAATTTCTCATGTAAACCGTGTAACCGGTTCGTAATACTTAAATCCATTAATCCATTTTTTTATTCATTTCGTTTATTTGATAGGCACAAATGCGTTAGCTTGGTGGTGCCAAATTCTTTTGTTTTTACATTTTGGATATCTTAAAACTAGGAGGTTACAATGTTGAAATATTCATTTTATTAAAAACAAAATTTACAGCTATCGTATGACTAGAAATAAGATTCTATATACAAGAGAGGGGCAAAAGATTTTTTTTATGAAAAATTTAAAAACGAGGGATTCAGTTTGATATACAAGAGGGAGTAATAGTTTTTTACGAAATATTTTACAGTTATTTTAAAACTAACAATATAGTTTGGTACACAAAAGGGGGCACGGTGTATTTATTAGAACAATTTTATGCAAAAAAATTCAGCATCTCTGAAACTTCGGAGTATGAAAGAATGGGCTTTCCCCTTTCATTTGAAACTAAGATCAAAATAATCCGTCGGGGGGTCCAGAGCAACTTTTTTTTGAAGTTCTTTTCGTAACAAAATAGGTTTTACTACTGGAGATAGTTCATATTTCTGTCCCTAGATGGTGCTTTATACATTCGAACAACACTAAAAGTGAGAATTTGATAGAAAATTTAATTGTCTACAAGTTTGTTGACCACTAAAAACTGATCTGAAATCATCCGGAAAAGTTGTTTAAGATTTTAATAAAGTTATATCTAATCAGTCTACTTTCTACTTCTGCCGCAGTCAGACGTACAATCGAGCCAAGTGAACAACAAGCCTCTCGATCTAGTGTGCATTGTCTCGAGAACAAAGGAAATATCGGATTATTCTTGTCATCATGAGTAAAGTTGACGAAAAAGCTCTACTCCGACCCAACGCAGCGGTCGTTGACTTTAAATTTTGTTTAAAACGACCGAGTTTTAGTAAAGTGGAATACCTTCTGAAGGTAAAAATGCAACTTAGGCTTGCGGAAGTCTTGTACCTTTAGTATCATCATCTTCGCAATGTAGTGTTAATATCATTCAACACGTTAGCACAAGCCGAGCGTTTCGTTTTGAAGAACAACTTAAAACACGTGGTTGAAAGTGACAACGTTGGAATTAAGATTCCCGTATACATTGAGAATGATTATATAGATGTAAGGTTATATGACCTATCACCTCGTACCCCTCCTGAGCCCATTGCAAAATGCATGTCGCAATACGGAGAAGTAGAATCCGTTACACCTGATACTTGGAGAAACTTCTTCCCGGGTACTCCTAACGGCGTTTTTGTAGTGAGGATGCGGGTTGAAAGGCCTATACCCTCCTACTTGGCAATAAAACTCAATACTCAAGGAACTACAATTATGCAAACTACGCTATGCACCCATGAGGGGCAAACTCCTACGTGCAAGTATTGTAATCAGACAGCTCATCCTGGACAACCTTGCGCGGAAGATGTAGAGGAAAATGCATCTCAACCGATTGCCAACTCATCTACGGCAAACCAACCTAAAACAGAGTTTTCAATACCAATGCCTGAACCACAAACGGTGGCCAAATTTGTGGCAGCTGTTCAGACCATAATGACAACCGTAAAAGAATCATCCAGCACCCCAAAAGCAACTGTAAGCAACTTCGGCAACGAATGCAGTAACAATGACGACAGATTTACACTGATCAACAATAAGTGCAAGAAGCAAGGGAGAACATCTGATCCCGGACACCAAGCCAGCTTCGACCGGGACGTGAAAAACAAGAGAGAATTAAATGACCCCCCTGACGCTGTTTGTCAACAGACCTCGCGAAAAAAAGTCTCCGCTCGCAATAAAAAGTTGCGCGCACGAGATCCAATTAATTAATTCTTGTTTTTATTTTTACATGTATTGTAAACGTATAAAAGATCCACGGCTCCGTTAAGCTACCGCTATGAGCCGTGTCAAATAAACGATTTAAAGAAAAAAAGTTATATCTAAGATAGTTTCACACGAGGCCTAGTGGTTTGGAAATATGTTTTCTCGCACTTATTATATTACTAAAAAAAAAATAATTGGGTTTAGTGGTATAAAAGTATTAGACGGGATTCATTACGTTGACAATTCTAATTGAACTTCTGAAAATTAGGATGTTTGACAAAGTCAGAAAACTATTTGTGCTTTTGGTTTGTAATCTTTCCCGATAGGTTCGAAGGGACTACCATTCGTCGGAAGGTATTGCTTGGTTACAAGGGTTTGCTTACATTTATGTTTTGTTACACGGGTGTTTTAGAAAGGACCATACATCGTATAATTTAGGTTGTGATCGCTTAAGTCAGCTATTATAATTCCGTTCAAGACGAAATGTTGGGACACACCGTTTCTAGTTTAACGAAAACCACAGCAGTAACTGTCCAAATTAGTGGCTAGTGTGAAATGATTTATTCAAATTTTCTCCGCAAAGCATATTGTGGCAGTTGGATTTTACGGCCATTTCCTATCAATTATGCGAGATATCGTTACTAAATTGATCCTAGATTATGCGATATGTATTACTTTTGAAAACAAAATATGATTTGAGTACAACAATAACCTTATATACATAGAAGTCCTAGAATATATCCCAAAAAAAAATTATCTTGATCCAAAAACTGAAAGTTTTTTGTTCACTGTTTGTCACATTGAGTTAATTTTGAAAACGGATATTCAGCGTTTTGAACCAAGCGTTGCAATGAAAAAAAATATGAAATATTGCAATGGTGCGTTAAAAGTTTCATTGAGTTTGTTCAAATATAAAGGTTGAAGTTCAGGACAAGTCAATTTTATACAAAGATGCTAACAGAGTAGGAGATTCATGTAAGAATAGTTATCAGTCATCCCTGAGAACAATCGAAAAAATGAAAAAGATGGCATACATAATTGAAAAGGCTGTTTCTGCGGGAGGAATCACTTACCATCATGAAAAAGAATATTAATATCATACTAGTTTGGTCAACACTTATCTAAAACTTCTCATCCCAAAAATATGAATGGTGCCCTGTACCAGGGAATTATAATTTTCAGCTAAAAGATGACTTTCCAAGCTCTCAAATTCTGCTGAATTCACTATTGAACTAAACACAACTATTTGGCAAATAAAAAAGTGCTTGTGAATTAACAAACCACTAGGTCTTCTGTGAAACTAACTTAGACTTAGAATTCGTTAAAATATTAAACTACTTTTCGGGAAAATTTCAAATCGGTTTTTAGTGGTAACAAAGTTGTACACAATTAAATAGTCTATCAGATTCTTACTTTTAGTGTTGTTTGAATGTCTAAAACACCATCTAGGGGCAGAAATATGAACTAGTTCCATTGTAAAATCTATGTTTTCACGAAAAAAAACTTCAAAAAAAAAGTTGCTCTAGACCCCCCGATGGATTATTTTGGTTTTGGTTTCAAATGAAAGGGGAAAGCCCATTCTTTCATATCCTGAAGTTTCAGAGATGCTGATTTTTTTTGCATAAAGTTGTTAAAAAAAGACACCGTGGGGGAACAAATATTTATGAGAAATTTCACAGATATCTTAGATGGAGGACAATAGTTTCAATAAAGAGTAAAAATTACAGCTATCTTAAAACTAGGAATACAGAATACAAATTTGATTTTTTAACGAAGACTTATGCTTGGTCAAGATATTCAGAGGGGGCTTATTTCCACATCAGTGTAGCAGCAGTTGTATCAAGGACAGGGGAGAGAAGGCGTATATGGTGACAGGCAAAGAAGCGCAAAACATGCAACTTTCGGGCAAACGAGAGATCAGCGAAACAAATTAGCGCCTCAGTCTAGTAAATCATCGAGTACCGGATTGGCAGATTGTATTCTTCGGACCCGCGGGGAATCCTTCAAAATTCATCGGACCTCGAGTCGCTTTCGCTTCAGTTTCCTTCTATGCAGGTGTAGCACTGAGAACTGACACACAAGTAAAGTTTTCAACTTGTGTAAGAAATTAAACTGTCGCTTTGAAATGACAACAGCAAGTAGCAACTTGTCGCTGGTCGGCGCTTCGATCGGCCAGCAATCGCTATACGGGACTTGTATGCAAACTTGGATACAATGATGACTCACGCATGCGAACCTGTATGCGATGGTGATTTTCAACGTATTTTCATTTAAATGTTTACACAGGTTTTTCGGGAAAGTTTGTTCTAGCTTATACGTCTGTTCTCTGTGGGTGTAGTGATAAGGGCGACGGCGGTTACATAGTGGCACTCTGGAGCTGATCGGTTCCACAAGGCAAGAGGAAATTTCTAAAAACGGAAAATAAAAGAGATCGGCTAAATTGGGATATTTATCGTTTTTATGAGAGTATAAATAAGGGACATATTGGGAAGATCGCGATTTTCCAGCATATCTCGAACTGGGACATCGGGTAATCTACCTCGGGCCCGTAGGAAGTCCTTTAACTGAGTCCTGGTGTCCAAATACCCGGCGCATACCCAGACAACGTGCTCGATGTCGTGATAGTCCTCGTCACAAGCGCACAGACTACTCTCCGTAAGCCCAATACGCCGCAAATGCGCATCCAAGGTGTAGTGGTGGATATAAGTCGGGACATTACACGAATAAAATCCCGACCCACATCCATCCCCCTGAACCAAGGCTTCGTTGATACCCAAGTGTGTACTGAATTGCAGCTAACTCTGCAACGTAAACTGAAGCGTGAATGAAGCGGTGATAGTATTGTTCAAGATACCGAAGCCAGTAGACCAATCGAGATTTGATCCGTCAGTGTAAAACATGTTGTCACAGTCGTCTTCTCGGAATTTATTATATAATATATTGGGGATCACCTCCGGGATTCCACGAATCTCTTACTTCATGGATGTGTCGAAGAATACAGTAGACTCAGAAGTATCTAGGAAACGAACACGGTTGGGAGAATACGAGGAAGGATTGCCATGTAGTCGAAGTGCAAGGACATAAATCGGGTTTGAGAATTAAGCTCGAGAGCCTCTCGAAGTTTTCAATCACCAACGGGTTCAGAATAGAGATGGGCCATTCGTTCGCGAACGGTTCAAGTGAACTGATTCTTCGAAGAGAATGAGCGAACGGAAGATCTTTTTAAAAGAACGGTAGTTCTCAATTCTCTTCAAAGCGAATGAACCTGACCCAAAGCCGTTTGGCGAATTTCTTGGACCGATTTTTAGGCGAACGAATGAAAATGAACCGACTTGCCGTCCCACAAACCGCTCTCTGTGCTCTCCCAGAATGGAACCGGCGAAGAACGACTCATCACATTCTCTATTTCTCTAGTTATACATCATGAAGAAATCGCTACCGTTGATGAACTTGTTAAGCATACAGGGGTATAATAGTTTGGGCAGCATCTGTTTGGTTCCTCTCCAAGAATCGAATGTTTTGAGAGACATTCGCTAGATACAAGTAAAATATCAGCTGAACGGAAGAACGGTTCATCTGAACTAGTTCTTTTTACAGAACTGTTCAGTCGGGAATGGTTCTTCGAAGTGAACTGTTTCGCCCATCTCTAGTTCAGAATGTCGCATCGGATGAGCAATCGATATGAGAGTTCCCAAAATCGATTTTTTAGCGGAAAAACGCCCACCAGCACTTCGAGATTCATCGTATGGGTTGAGTGCATGCAACCCAAGGCAATGCGCAGGCAACGATACTAGATTCTTTCCAGTTTGATGAAGTGTATGTTCGCAGCGGAGCGAAAACAGAAACACCCGTACTCCATCACCGACAATATTGTTGTTTGGTATAAGCTGATCAGGTCTCCTGGGTGGGCACCCCACCAAGTTCCAGTTATTGTCCGGAAAAAGTTGATCCTTTGTTGGTATTTCTGTTGCAGATACCTAATGTGACATCCCCAGGTACCTTTAGAGTCGAACAAGACCCCGAGATATTTAAATGTGAAGACCTGATTGATCGTTACACCCATTAATAGAAGCTAGAGTTGCGCTGGCTTACGCTTCCTAGAAAAATCAACCAACTCAGTTTTCTCCGTGGAGAACTCGATACCCTGCTGAAGAGCCTAAGCAGACAAATTGTCCAAGGTATCTTGTGATGGTCCTTGCAAGTCGGCAGCTTTGGGCCCTGTAACAGAGACCACCCCGTCGTCTGCAAGTTGCCTTAGCGTGAATGAATTGGCAAGACAATAGTCAATGTCATTCACGTAAAAATTGTAGAGCAGGGGACTTGGACATGAGCCCTGGGGAAGACCCATGTAGCTAAATCGCGATGTTGTTAAATCGCCAATCGAAAAGTGCATGTGCTTTTCAGACAACAGGTTTAGCAAAAAGTTATTTAAAATTGGTGAAAGACCATACTGGTGCAGCTTCTCTGATAGAATGTTGATAGAAACTGAGTCAAAAGCCCCCTTAATATCCAAGAAGACTGATGCCATCTGCTCTTTGCTAGCATAGCATAGGATTTGGATTTCTATAGAAAGCAACGCAATCGTTTGTCACTTTGCCTTTGCGGAAGCCAAATTGTGTATCTGACAGTAAGCCATTTGCTTCAACCCAATTTCTTCATTTTCTCGAATAATTTCCGGATACAGGAAAGCATTGCAATTTACCAGTACGAGTTGTGGTCGGAGGCTGGTTTTCCTGGTTTTGAGATGGCGATGACCTTCACTTGCCTCCAGTCATGAGGGACAATGTTACCCTCGAGGAACTTGTTAAATAAATTCAACACGCACCTTTCCGCAGGGTCAGGCAGATTTTTCAGCAAGTTGAATTTGATTCTGTCTAACCCCGGGGCATTATTGTTGCACGATAAGAGAGCGAGTGAGAACTCTTCCATTGAAAACGGTCTTTCGTACGCAGTATCGTAAGGAGACGCGGCGCGGCACGTTTTCTGTACCGGAACAGAGTCCGGACAAATCTTCTTGGCGAAAGCGAATATCCAACGGTTTGAATATTCCACGTTCTCGTTGTTACTGTTTTGGTTACACATACGTCGAGCCGTACCCCAAAGAGTGCTCATCGCTGTTTCTCTCGTTAACCCGTCGACGAACCGGCGCCAATAACTGCATTTTTTGGCTTTCATTAGACTCTTCATTCGCCTTTCTAACGATGCGTATTGTTATTTATTGTAGCCAGCGGGTAACCGGTCTTCCCGGAAGGCCTTATATGTAGTGGACTTCTCCGCGTACAGCTCTGAGCACTCTTTGACCCACCGCGGGGTGGGAGACCGTCCATGGGTATTCGCGCTGGGTACTGGTATAGTCTGAGCTTGATTCGCGCTGTCGGGAATCAAGCCAGCCAAAACCCTGTTTAAGATGGTCATTAGGGTGACAGGAAAAAAAATCACCCCTATCGGCCCACCTCTGAGTCGATTCCTAGTCCCACCAGGAGTACTTGCACCAAATTTGAAGCAAATCGGACAAGTCTAACTACCGGACCAACGGGCCTGAAGTTTGTATGGGAATTTTTAACAATTTACATGGAGAAAACCCACCAGCACGCATGCATCGTATTATCACTGTAAGTAAAAATAAGAAGGATAATTGAATTGTCTACAACTTAGTCGAAGACTGCAAGTAAATCCGGCTTTGCGTTGCGTTGCGTTGCGAAGCGCGGTGCTATTCGTAGATTGCATACTAACGATTATCATGTTGCCTATAGGTAGTTCAACTCATCTTGCTTGTGAGATAAATGATCGGGAATGAACTTTATCTCTTTTGAGTTCAGTAAACCAATAGCATGAGAATCATTATTGCCGGCCACGACCATCTTCACCGATACTTAGGATAGGGTAGGAAATGTTGATGTAATACCTACTTAGAGAAGGCCCCCGACTCAGCGACGCTTCCATAGGTATTACGGAGTTGGATTGAAGGACAGGTATAGGTCTAGGATTCGCCACAAGCAGGCAATGCGACCACGAAATGAATGTTTTTATGCGGTGGGATGGTTAGTCTTTGAGTATACAAATGCTCAAAGCAAAAAGACATTTATTTATGTTTTTCTTGTGTTTAAACTCTGGATAGCCGGCCATCGAGAGTAATTACTTTTTTCCCTAAACTACAGCAATTTGAACTCCAAACAGCCGGCCGTAGGAGTATTGCTAAAACTGTGAGTTAATCTTATATCTATACTCGATATTCGGTACGATCACGCGTGATTGGCGAAAGACTAAGTAAAGTGGGAAATGATCGAGAAGCAATATCAAGAATAAACAATTTGTGACATTTTAGAGTGAATCGCGTGAGTGAATGAAAACAACGTCTATATATGTACGATTTTTACCGGAGACAATACTGATCGACGTATATTATTATGTTTCCGTACCCGAATATATCGGCAAATTCACATTTCAAAAATTTTATGATAGACGCGCCAAAAAGCAAAATAAATTGCGGTCTTGCAAGGAGAATGATAAACATACTGCGACGACATGGATTAAAATCTTATTCTGGGCACCCGGCATCATCCCATCGCTCGCTTGAAAATTCTATGAATCAAGTTACAATTTGTGAGAAAAAAACCAAATAAACGAATATTTATTAAAAAAAAAACTGGAAAAACTGGCTCAAATTTTAAAAAAACTGGAAGATTCCCCCAATTGTCCACCTGACTGGATGTTGCAAAAAAACTTGAGGAATCCAGTCCAAACTGGAAGGTTGGCATCGCTGGGTGTCACTGGTTCCCAGATTCAAATCTTTTGCCTTTGATGCTATCAATATATTGGCGATAATAATATCTTCCTACCTTGTTCGTCTGCATTTCACACCGGTTCATACTTACGAGAGCCCTTCTTACTCTTTGCTTGCTTCGCTCGATTCCGTCGCTGAAGTATGGTATGTGAAAAACCACCACTACTACCCAGCTTAATATTGCTATCCTTCCTTTTCACTGCACATTTGTATATCGAAATATTTCAGTCATACGTCAGATCTCACAAGTTTCTCTCTTCATTTCCGATTTAAATTCACACACACATACATCTACTACTTACTATTCGCACTAGCGCTAGAGAAGGAGCAAAGGAAAGAGAAAAAACGGAGAAAAAAATCGCTGGGTCTCGTCTCTGTATTCGCTCCGCTCGTCGCCGTCCGTCGCCTTCGTCCCGCGTAATAGAGCCTATTATAGAGGCGGAATTTCGTTCTCCTCTCCCATCGGCTGGCGGTACTGCTCCCTTGATGTAACGCGTTCTTTCGCGTTTTTATTTTGCCAATTTTAGTGGCCACTTCACTACATTTAGCAAAAAATCTTCACCGGTTTCCGGAAATTCCGGCTGCACTCCGACTATTCTGGTACACTTAACACATTCACTTGTCTACACTACTGCGACATTTACCGATGAAAAAGCACTTTTCTTAGCTCCGCACGGCAGCGAAGTCCATTTGTTCGATTACTGTATTTTATCGACTGCAAGTAAATCCGGCTTTGTTAGAAGAAGTTATTAAACTTTTAACGAAGTGATGTCTGAGTCAGTTTTGCATGGGACCTAATAGTGCATGGCAACCATTATCAAAAAAATAATGCACTGACAATAATATTGTTGTGAACGTTACAATAAATCTGTGTTCAAAATTACTATAGGTCCAAATGGTTAAAATAACGGAAAATTAAGTCAACACAACCAACTTTTTTTGATAAATTTGTTATTGCATGATGCCCTTTACAAACATAAAGAACTACTTTTATAATTAGTCTCCAAATAACACAATTGAGTGATAAAAATTTCAAATTGATTTTTTATTACTTGTCACCGTAGAAGAACTATTATTTATATGTCACGTAAAAGTTTTTTTTAAAGACAACTTCAATCAATGAAACTAGAAAATGATCCTTTTTTACACGAGCTCTATCGCATGATCGAACTGCAATTAAATACCATAGATAGTCACAGCACTGATCGGCAACTTCCACATGCACTCAGCATGGATCGTGTGCAGGTCTTTCTTTGTGAGTTGCTGGGTGCATCCCTTATCTCCATATCCGTGAATACACAGGAAGAGCCATACCGTGGTCTTCTGGTGTCCTTGGCGGAGTCTCAGTTTTGCGCTCTTTTGGTGTTTACTTTGACTTTTTGTTTCAGTTCGACCTTCAAACAATAATTTGTGTACACGGAAATGGCACACCTACTCCCTACTAAATTCACTTTTGACTGTCGTTTATTGCATGTAAATTCCAAATCTTTTAATATATATTTATGAAATAGTTGACCCTAGGTGCTTGAAGGCGACGGTGGGAGCATCAATTCAGAAGACTGTATATTAGGGTGCCAATAGCATGTATGGGAAACACATTCAATACACTCACACTTGCTCACAAAATCGTAGGATTTACTATTCCCTTCTCTCATTTCCAACTCTCACAACTAAAAACATATACGTCGACAAAGCTTTCGCTCAGTTGACAATATAAAGCACGCCACCACTCCACCAGTCTCGCATCCATCAATCTTTATTTTTCTCTCGGTTTCTCCCTCTCGTTTCCCATAAGATTTCAAACCGTCAGCCACACACTCTTACTCACGGGACAGCTCGCTTAGGTAAATATGTTCAACTGCAACCCACACCGTCGCACACCTATCGCTCTGTCGTTTTATCGCTCAGTTTCTCCCTCTCGTTTCCAAAGCTTCGAAATTACGCTTTACAAAGCACACACATTACAACGGGACAACGTCTTGAAGTTCTATTCTGGTGGCATCTTCGTACTTTATGCTCGAATCGTGTCGTTTACAAATAATAGAGATGACTATTTTCTTTTTTTTGCCAGCCATATTAAATGAAAATATATTTTTGTATGCTCAATTTATATATTTTTTCTATGCAGGTCTTATCTACTACACAGGTGACCATCGAATTTAATAACAAGACACACCTCAACAGCATTAGTATCTCGTAAAAAAGCCTCTTTGCAAAATTTTAGCTCAATCTGACACAATTAAGAGGACACATCATCATCAAAATAACATTATTTTTCAGGGCACACACGCATTATGTTGTTACTTTCAATGTTATTGTTCACTGGTAAAGATACAGAATTGATTATTAACAAGTATAAATTTAAGACAAGCCAATAAAAGAGATTTTTGTATGATGCGTAAATATTTGTTTATATTATGATTCACTGGTAAAGGTACAGAATTAACAAGTGCAAACTTAATACAAAAATAATAAAAGGAATTTTCTAATTGAATTATTTTTCCATTATTCGTCCTAATAAGAACGGTTTGCTTATAACTACATATTTTGGACCCTGTTAATGTATTTGCCTCCTACCCTGCCAAGTTTCTCTGCATTTGTTTGGTTTGATGCAGCAATTACATTCCTTGGGTTGTCTATTAGGTTTCAATGTCATTAGTTCATCTCTAATTGTTTAAAATTAAACAGAATCCACAGCTTTCAAAAATATCACTGAAAACGTTTCATGTTTCAACGATAGCCAAGAGGAACCGGTGGAAATGATACATTTTCAAATTGGATTTAAATGTACAATTATAATATTTTTTTTCGATTTAATTAGTTTGTCTGATTTGGTATTATGCATGTTACGTGTTTGAAAAGGTTTCTTCGTAATGTTTTATCTAAAAAATCTTAAATAAATGGTGTCTACGATATGTCTTAAAAATTGATATCAACTTATTTTGGACATTCCTCGATTTTCTTTCTTGACAGCTATTTGTTTATCGAGTTAGAATAATCAAAAAGTGAAAAATTTCGTAACGGTAGGTCGCCTGCTCTTTTTGGTCAAATTATTTAAAAACGTTCAAACCAATGGATGTCGAAAATCAATCGATTGAGGAACATTTCATTGAAGACCAAATATGACCAAAGAGGAGACTTCTGAAATCCATGTTGAAGAACATTTGTAGTTCGAATTTGTCGAATTCGACGAACTATATGTTGACAAATCTAAGACACATATCATAGATAAATATTGATAATAAGAGTGTGCTTGCTGAATTCCTAGAATCGCCTGAAACACTCACACGAACAGGAACATCACGATTCAAGCGACGTAGTCCTGCTGTTTTAACATTGCGCCGAACAGTTGAATACCACAAGGCGAAAACTGAAGAAAAAAGGAAAGTAAAGGAAGAGAAACAAGGAAAAACTGAGCTTAGAAGGAATAACAAGAAAACACCTCGTAAACAAAAGAATTAAAAAATAATATTTAGTACAAGAAAATTCCTGACGAACTTTGAACCTTGATTTATCATCCACTTGAGGATGTTTCTCCATAATACTGCTACAGATGAATTGTTACACGAAATATATTATTATTAACTCTATTGCATAACATCTAATACTGTTATGTTAAGTCTGCAGTAATTGTACCGAAAGTTTTTCTATTTCTCAAAATGATAGAACTAAAAAAACATTTCATGCAGTCAGCCTTCCATATAAAGATTAATGTACCATTTTTGATTGGCAGTCACTGATTTGCTTATGTTCTTCTTTTATGCATTAAATATACTGCAAAGAGAACGAGTCAGTAGGTCAGTTTAGTAGAAAAAACTTCACTGTTTCCAAAATATATTCAGTCACATTCAGTGTGTCCAAAATATGCTTGGAACACTGTCCAAATTAGTGTGGAAGGGTCCGAAATGTGAAAAATTCATTCTGTGAAGAAATGTCATTTTCGAGTTTATGTCAATGTATAAAACTCGTGCATGTATTGCATTAAAAACATAGGCAAGCAAACATTTTTTGACGTTCACGCACTGAAAAAAATCCAAACGTTAATTCTATTTGCCTCAAACCGCTTAAAATTCATATGAAGAAGAAATGCTATTGTTATCACGCGCACACATACCTTCTATGTGTCAACTGTATTAACTATGTATGCACACACATAAGTTATGTGTGCATATTGTTATAGAATGGGGTTTTATGTTCCTAATAGTTATGAAATGTGAATGTAAGATTAATATTTCTTGTAAATACACACATTAGGTTTATGTGCCAGCAAATAGTGTCTATATGCCTCCGTTAATTGCAAAAATCTATGTGTAAAATCAATAGGCATAACGTTTACTTTTTTTTGAGTGCGTAATTTCACTACCTCTAGGGGTCCAAAATTGGTTGGTTACCCTAGGGCTTAAACGTGAATGGCATGAACGAAATCGATTAGTGGTGAGTATAAAAGCCGTCGCTGTCCACCGGTGAATGTTTTCTCATTCTGACAAAAAACAAAATCGCCAGTTTAATTCTGGTATGGTTGTTCGCTACTTCAGATGTTGAAGGCATAGTCAGAATTATGTTGACGGTGATTGGTTAATTTTTTTTTTCTCTTGCTATCATTTTGGAGATTGTGTGAAATATGTAATAATATGACGTATTGTGTCATACCAATGTAGTATATACCTCACCTAATTATAAATTACAAAAACGCCGCCATAATGATTGAAACAAACAGAAAAAGAAACTTACTGCAGTGATATTACAAGCACCTTTGCTCAGCGTGAGTAATGAAATTTTTCCGTGTAAGCTTATGAATTCACCACTCAGCGAACCGATGATTTTATAAACTCTTCGCTATTTGACAGCTGTTTCTCCGTTCTCGCTTGTCACAAAAGAAAGCAAAATATTGTATAACCGGAATGTAGAAAATGCATGATCGCTACTCAAAAACAATGACCAATTTATTTTAAATTATTGGGAAAGAACCGTTATTTGAGAATGTTACGACGTTCCTCCGTTCAAGGTAGTTTAAAATACATCTAAACCAGATGAATCGTGAAACTAATGCTTTTATCCTATGCAGCGCTTTCGACTTTAATTCGAAGATTTTCCAACATTTCACTGCGAGAGTACCCGAAAGCATGCTCTTCTATAGCATTGAAAACAACTTCAAGACTGCCAGTGGATCCAGTGTGTAGCAGTACAACGCCGCATAAACTAGTGTTTTTACCTCGTGAGATTTATCTGGACGTTGGACAGTCCCCAGTTGTGAATCCATTGCTTCCACTAAAGGAAATCATTGATGTACCACGAATCAAATGGATAATCGAAAATCCCAACATGTCTCGCATTGTCGAGATAGGCGATAGTGCTAAAGTTAATTCCAATATGGAGTTACCGACCAACAACAACCCTGTTGGCAACAACGGAATCCAAGCTGCAAGGTTAATCGTCATTCGTCGTCGAAAAATGCGAAAGCACAAGCTGAGAAAACTACGCAAGAAGATGAAATTCGAATGGGCAAAGGTAATGAATTTCGGATTTGTCTCCGTGAAAATTGGGCTGTGCGTATTTATAAATGGGAACTATTATCCGTTTTAGGTTCGTCAACGACGAGAATTGCGCAAGGAAAAAGCTTTCCAGGCTGGACTAATCGGTCAAATCAAAGAAGCGGAGAAATTCTCCGCCGAGGCCTATGTTGCCAGTAAGCTGCGGCAAGCAACAGAGACGCCAATTCCCCGCTTCTGGAAGGGCAAGCGGTTGCCCCAGTTCATAATTAAGCAAAAAATGGGGATTGAGTAAATTTGTAAATAAATAGACCTGGTTGGTAGCGTAATGTGAAATAAATATTTGTTCGAAAATTGCAATAATTAGTAGATTACTGCAATTACTCGAATATATTTGTCCCATGAACTATATGAATCAGTATATAAGTATTTTTTGTCCCATGAATTACAGAATGAATATAAATCCCTGCATACATGCGACACTTATGCGTATAACGGCAGTCTAGTAATTAACCGATGGTCGTCAAGACAAGGAATGCTTGTTTAATACACATAGTGTGTTTGTGGGTATGTTACGTCGATTTATTTTGCTTCACTGAAATCAGCTGATGAATAATATCTAGCCAAAAAGTAGCATTTTCCTCGCTCGTTATCATTTATTGAAATACCATCCATCATTGCGAGTACTGTAATCAAGAGCGCATCAACGGTGCAGAACGTAGATGAACACAATACTTAAATGAGGTGCTACAAATAGATACTGACGATCGGAGTTTAAAACTGTATGTATTTCAATTTTGCGATTTCGCGTTTTAGTCTCCAACGATGAGCGGTAACGGTAGTAAACTGAAATTCATTGTTCTGGGTGCCGGAATAAACGGCTTGTCGTGTGCTTTTCGGATTTCGACGCACTATCCAGATTCGGATATAGAGATAATTAGTGAGCAGTTTAGTCCATTCACAACAAGCGATGTAGCTGCCGGACTTTGGGAACCTTATCTTCTCGGCGAAACTCCGAGGCATCTAGTTAGGTGAGTGCGGTGAAAATTTGCACTACGCGAATTGTGTGTAGGTCATGTATCGCATCAAGAAAAATGTGTTATAGGAAGTGGTCTAACGAAACGTACAAATACTTCCATGAAATGTGGAAAACTGGACACGCGGCTGAAGCGGGCATTAGTCTGGTACCATATCTTGGTCTGGTTTCCAATGGGGATGATTTGGAGGATTCTTTCTGGAAGGACTATGTGTTCGGCTTTCGTGTGCTGACTCAACCAGAATTGCGGCGATTGGGAACTGAGAACGATGTAGAATATACGTAAATATGAATAAAGAAGTGAAAAAAGAGAAGAAATATGTATTATCTCTGTTTGAAATTTTTCCACAGCTCAGGCACACAATTTGTTACGTTTACATGCGAACCAACCAAGCTGCTACAGTTCTACACCAACGCGTTGCGGTCACGTGGGGCAGTGTTTCGTCAGAAAAAGGTAGACTGTTTCCAAGCACTAGACGAGAAATTGGACCGGCTTATCGTAATCAACTGTCTGGGTTTGGCGTCTGGGAAAATCATTTCTGACGAAATGCTCAAACCGTGTCGCGGTCAGGTCAGACGTGTGCATGCGCCATGGGTGTTTCATGTGTTTACGTCCAATGCTGGCTATGTGATCCCAAACACCAGTAGTGTAACGCTTGGTGGAACAAAGCAGGAAGATGACTGCGATCTGACCATTAGAGCCGAGGATTCCTCGAAGATTACGAAGGGGTGTTATGGGTTGATTCGAATACTGGAGCGAGCACCGGTTATCGCCGATATGGTTGGATTACGGCCGACGCGTAACTCCGTGAGGTTAGAAGTTGAATTTTTGCAAACAGGTAAGTGGGGAATGTTTTCCTACTTAGCAATGATCTATATAGGAACATAATAGTATAAACACAAATAATAATCTTCATGATAATTGTTTTGGAGTTATACTTGCGCCAGAAAAAAGTAGGACGTGAAAGGGCCAACATCTGTATACTGCCCATAATCGCAAGTCAGTCCCATGTTCTATGGGATTCCCTATCCGCATGGGACTGACGCGATTATAGATTTGTATTGAATCTAGTATATACATACTAGAATCAATACAAATACTGGTGCTAGGAAATAATGTTAACCTTGAAAACTTTTCTGGCTACTAGTAACCCAAGAAATTATTGATATTAATTTAAAAAGGTTCTAGAACTACTGATTTTGACTCATTTTAGTATCTCGCCACATACATTGTTTTTATCAATGTTCGGGTTCATAGTGGTAATAAGATCGTAGCACTAAATCAAATTAAAAGCCGATATGTCGCGCATTAATCGGAAATTTCTGTTTTAATCCAACTAGTGGTGCAATTGTGCCTTTGTCATTTATCCAAGCTAGCTATTTCATGACTGGTTTGTATACCAATTTTACACCAATTCTTTGTACAACTTAAGTTTGAAGTCGCTCTATATTTCGGTAAACGATTAAATGCGGCTGATCAACAGGGATAATTCAAGTTACAGTTATCATTTGAATATAGTTAGACCGACCGCCCGGAATGCCATGCAATATAAACTCATACAGGGTCCAGCACTCGAAGTGTAACCAATTGTATAGGCCTTAAATTCGCTTTGGAAAACTATTTTTATTTACTTTAAAGGAATGTGTTAAAATGAGCATGAGCATGATGACCGTACAATTCGGAGTTGCTACTCCGTGATTGACCAGAACAAGCGAAATTGCACAGAGAATCAACGAATGGGGCCTGGGAGTAGCTATCCATTCTCAATGTGCACGTTTCCAGAGTTCTATACTTTGAAATGCCAATAACGGCACCGGCCACGTCCATACAGTCATCGGGGAAGGAAAGGAATGTTAGTGTAACAAAAGTTGTTATGGAGACCGTGTATACCTCTGCATCTCCACGTTTGCCGCGGGAGGGAGTTTTTGTTAGTAGGATGAGATAAAGAATTACACAAATCTGGATTTACCCTGTGCATGTACTATTTCAAAGCATATGAAAGTACTCAATAAAATGGGAACAATTAATTCAATTGATTTAATGGACAAAAAGTAAGCCAATGAATATGACAATAAAACATGTTCTACGTTTTGATATGACTGCCAAAAATTGGTAACTGGCTTTCGATTCATCTCGCGAACTGTCAATTCTCAATCCTCATACATGAATCAACAGTCATCATTTCACTCAGACAAGACCATGCGAATTCCCCACACATACTAAATGCCCAGTGGATTGGTTTCCTAGTTGGTCAAATAAACACTAAACAAACAATGAAATTAGTTTGCTCAGTCCAAAGAAATGTCAGCTCGATTATCATCAACCGGCGGATACGTGTTCTCTTATCAAATCCAATAAATAACACTTAAATTACATACGACAAAATATGTGCAATCCTGAATATAATAAAACGAAGACTACTTAATTATTTGCAATAAAATAAGATCGAATAAATTAATTGTATAACCAAGGTAGTTTATTTTCAAAGATAGCGTTGTTGATGAATCACTTTATAAAATAGGTGATAAGGGACGCGGACAAAAATAATGGACCACCGTGAAGAGTGTGTAAAAATAATCAAAAATTCAGAAATAATTCACTTTTGCTCAGGATCAGGGATCAGTAGCGACTGGCTTAAATGGGACGTTCCCCATGTCGGAGATTTGTGCCTTGTCGTGATTTGTCTTCATCATTTCCCTGATGGGAAAGATAGAGGAAGCGTAAGGTTAGGGAAAATAACGATACAGAGAACATAGACAATACGGAAGTATTTTGCACTCCCAAAGGAATAAAGACACTTCTTGATGAGTAGATATATGAACCCCCCGACGGGATATTGAAATAACAGAACATTTTCACTGTAAGCCACTTGGTTATCAGAACTTCCTAGCACTGCGCACAAACCAGGATTATGGAAATCTAACCGCATTAAACAGTAGTACAATTCAAATATTCCTTGGGATTCCACGAAATATAAAGGACTACCTTATTCAGGTAAAGGCTATGAGTCGAAGCATTGTTGAAGAGAGTACCTTTGCGATTGTGCTTCTTTGCTTTGATTTCGATCGCTTCTCGCAACTACCTGTATTCACACCTGATGTTGTGGAAAGTGAGTCGATTTTAGATTCCCCGAAAAGGATCTACACACATCAACGGCTTAATCAAACAGAGTGGGAATTTAGAATCAAGCAAAGCCCACACAATTAAATCCAATTTTTTCTACCACTTCGAGCTCGTTGGGTACAAGCCAGTTTGCCAACTCATGCGAATACCGCCAGAACAGAGAGTTACAACTTGTTACGTTTAAAGTGGGTAAAGGGTAATCATAAGTGCAATAATGAGGTGTTAGACGAGAAAGAAGGGCGTGAATGCACCCCACTCGCGATGGATTGTCAGTCGCGAGATGGCAGCACTGGAGCTGTCAAACAAAAAACCGCATGGGTTGTGTGAGACGGTGACGTACTCATCGTTCGAGATGCTTTCCTAATCCAGTGAAAGTCAAACGCCAATCGTTTAGGATGTGGCAAATGATTACATGATCTGGCCAGGGTTGCCACTATTTTTCAAAGAATATCTGGCAGATGAATTAAAAATGTCTGGCAAAATCTGCACTTAACAGCGACCTCAAAGCCATCGAAATTTTTCAATAGATTTTGATAAATTTGGGAAAATATCCCCCAAATTTCCAAAATGTGTGTGCAAAAACTTCTATAATTTAAAAATCTGGCAGAATGGGAGGTTTTTCTTTTTGTCTGGAAGCTGCAAAAAACTCTGGCTGTACCAGATAAATCTGGCATAATGGCATCCCTGGATCTGGCCGAACACTGGAGCCCCTGTGCTCAGGAAAGGAACGCGAGGAAGTCATTATGTATTCTATATACGCCAGACTGGGAAAGGAATAACCCAGCACGATATGTTATCGTGCGTCTAATCTGTAGGCTTGTCGAGAGATCAAAGAGGCAAGGTCAAGGCCTGCAATGATGAACTCCACATGTAGGCACTCACGTTGCGCGTGATACCGTAGATGTTCACAATACGGTACCACACAGACTCATTCGTAACCCACACAGTCACGACGGTTGAGCGGTAAGTCTGCACAAATATCTCACTTTCCTCATGCATTTTGCTTCACTTTTCGTGTTTGAGTCAGCTAGCCTTTCTTTCAAGATTACAAATGCCATTTTGTTGTAAGCTACTGGCATATTTTAATTATGTCAGCAATTCAGTCCTCGGCTTGGAGGAACATTTCATCTCGAGGACTCCGACGTTGCAAAACTGAGACATCTTTGGTTGGCTGCGAAGAGAACAGTTCCTTCGGGCTCTTCTAGTCACGAAAATAATCCCTTCAGCCAAACGGTTTCCTGGCAAGCTAACGATGAAACATGCTACTCGGTCTCAAAGGAAGAAAGAGCCACAGAACTTTCACTATTGCTCACTCAGCTAATTGGGTCGCTTCCATAGAAAAAGATGAACCCTGTTATCGACCTTCTTGTCCGGCAATGCCCAGCTCAGTCAGAATCGGAGAAGCCTCGAATACACTACCCTTCACCTGGTCCGAATTTCAGTTGCGAATCATTGGTCGCGTTCAAGTTTAAATACGAGAATGAAAAAAAAGTTAGAACTAAACACTTTTTTAAGGAACATCGTAGTTAAATAATTAAAATAATTGTAAAATAATATCCTTTAATAATACCGTCTACATCCAAATATTAGTTGATAATAATCATATGTCCCGAAAGCAACATAGTTTAAAATTATTAAGTTTAGCCACAAATATTTTAAATAAAATAAATTATGAATCTGAACCACTGTGCAATGGAGTATTGTATAGTTCATTTGAATTCCACTTTTTAAAAATCAGTTACAAATTATCATCGTATGAAATCCACTTTGTAAAAATCGGCAATCCCTAATAAACATCTTATCATTCAAGAGCCTAATGACCTGTTCAGGGTAGCATCCAAACAATATGTGGAATCGTTGGGCTATATGAGTTAATGTTCGTGTATAATATTTTTTTATTAGGGATGTGGTCAAAGCAAAGCGATTTTGATTGGACATTAGTAATCTAGACCAAGTAAAGTAACGCCAATTCTAATAAGTTTTTTGCATCATTTTGACTTCATACTACCATGATGTCAAAATGCGTTGCGTTGCGTTGCGTTGTGACGATGATTTTGGCGGATTGCACACTGACTTCATCATGTTTGACTGCTGATTATCTAATAAGAGTTGCTTAGGAAGTGGTAAGTAGGAATTCATACCAATCCGACCCATATTAAAACCTCAACAGCATGATAGCCATCATTGCCGGCCGCCCCCATCTCCATCGTTCACGGGGAAGGATAAAGGATAAGGTAGACAGGAAGTGTTGATGCTCCACCTACTTAACGGAAGGACGACGATTCATCAGACTCTTCCATAGGTGTCGCGGAGTTGGTGGTTTGGAAGGGTATCAGGTCTAGGATTCGCTCCAAGCAAACGATGCGACCTGTAAAGCATATTTTATTAGGTAGTTGTTTAGTTAGTCTTCGAGTGCACGATCACTCGAAAAAGAGATGATCTTGTTTAGTTTTTGGTTATTTTTAAACTCTGGGCAGCCGGCTACCGAGAGTATACTATGTTCCCTAAACAAAAACAATTTGAACTCCACACAGCCGATCGTGGGAGTATTGCCTGGAAAAGCTAATCTTATCTGCGTAATGGGCCGGATCACTATTTATTGCAACAGTATTTGGACAGAACTCGCTACTTCTTCTCTACGATATATTTATTGGCTTGAAAACTACCAAGTGACAGCATATTATACTGGCAAAAATAGCGCGAGATGTTATAAATCAAGGAAAGTATTTCTTATTTTCCATATCGGATTGTTTGTGGAATACAAGTATACGAGCGATAATACCGAACACTGAAGGGAAATATAAAGGATTGTTAATCTGATGCACGGGCTTGTTAGCAATAACGGAGCTTTAAATTAGGTTCATAAAAACAGACGCGGCGAATTTTCAATACGTATTGAGCCGTGTTCATAGATACTAGTCAGATTAGTCGTATTGGGGCTAATTTCCGATCAACTATTCATTTTTACGGCAATGTTTTCTCGACTAGATCTGTTCGCACCCTCTCATTCTGTTCGCACCCTCTCATTCTGCGGTCTAAGGACCAAATGTCATCAATAGACTTAGAATCGCGTGGAGGCATGAGATAGGAAACTTGTAAGAATTTTGCTATCCCACCGTTTGACTACCAGAATGGATGGGAGAACAGTAATACTAGCAAATACCGACTACCATAAGAGCGGTGCAAATTTGAGCGAGTGACGTAGAGTACTGCACTGAAAAAAGGACCAGGAGTGCGATTTTACGAAGTTTTAGCTTCCGATGGCCCTACATTTTCTGACAAAGTGAAGTTCTTGAATGTTGAGATTTTTATTACTGTTTAGAAAAGCAAAAGTATCATAAAGCTAGTGTCAGGCCTTCATGAGACCTCAAGAAGTCACTTTTGGAGGTATTCGTAAATGTAGATTTGTCGGTAGACGGTTCCAAATATAATAGAAAAATACCTAATTTAACACAACTACAGATCACTTGCAACATAAAAAGCTTTTTGTGAAATTCGACAGCTCCATCTTAGGCCAATTCAATAAATTTCCTGCATGAAAGTTTCCATTTTTTAAAAACGGTTTTTAAGCCAAAGCTTTGGAAGTTAAACCTTGGCGTGGAAGTGCCGGTATATTAATATATTCTGTTACTTAGTGTAGAATTAGATTTCGTCATTTACGGCTAATATACAACCGCCAGAAGAAACTTAAAACGTTGGTACACAATCAAGAAAGGCGAATCAGAAAAGGTATATGTCAGTGATTCACTAAATACAGACTGGAAAGAGGGTAATATGGAAAACCTTAAGGTCCGCCCAGATTAAGTCTTCGGTACGGAACAAAACCTCGGCCTAGGAACTCCTAGCATGTTGTTAGTCGCCTCTTACGACATGGGAGCAGTTCCCAGAGGTTCTATTCTTGGTTGAAATAGTGCAAAAAGATTTCAGCCCGCCGGACACCACACGGCTTCATACTACCATGATGTCAAAATGATGCAAAAACTCATTAAAGTTTATATAGGAATTTAGTGCATGAATCTTCAACTCGTATGTCCGGAACCAGTACTTCGACTAGTAAAAATAAATAAAATCAACTGCAGTTTATGGGAGCATTATATCGCTCGTTTGAATTTAAGTTTGTGCACATCGGTTCAGGCATCTTGCAAAATTGAGTGACATTTTGTACACACACTCGGCAGTCCGGGGCTCTGTTGCAAAGTCGATTTTTGGAGTAATTGCATAGCCTTTCTTTATACGAAAAGACAAGAAGCTATTGATAAATATTGGACCCTCGACTACTAGCGAATCTCAAAATAGATTACCAGCCTTATACATAATGCATTACGACGAATAGATTTTTTGGATAAATGTGGTTCAATCGAATTCGACTCATGTTTGATTAGGCTGTCGCTCTTGAGAATGCACCTAACATTCGTTGAAAAAATCGATCCGTGGTAAAGCAGAATAAGGCTTCATAAGTATTCATCGTATATATTTGAACTGAATGATAACGGTTTCCACATTTGCAGAGCACAACGAGCAGTTTCCAATAATTCACAATTATGGACATGGCGGTAGCGGTATTACACTGGCCTGGGGTTGCGCTGGAGAAGTTCTAAATTTGGTTCACCATGTTCTGAACAGTACAAATTACGGTAGCAAGGAGTTGTTTAGCAGTAAATCAAAATTATGATATCTCTCACTACTATATCTGGAAAAAGAAGCTTTTTCTAAGGAGTTCAAAAAAATAAATAAAATAGATTGCATAAAATCGAACAATATGTAACATAGTCATAGGAAAATATATTCGATCCATTTGCTATGTTTTGCAAACAAAAATACTATCTACATAAAAGAAAAACATTCTCTGTGCACAAACAACCAATTCACTTCCTCGTAGGTTACACAGACAGCTCGATTGGTCCGGCTCGAGGCGTCAGCACCTGATATTGGCGCGGTAAGAAAAACTTTGATAAGGCAGTTGATTTAAATTTGCATTTCGAACCGAGCTACAGTATCAGTTTGCGTTCGGCTATCGAATGAGTCAGTAATATGAGATAGACTTGGAAGCGTAAGTACCGGTCTGTACGTTCTTCGTAGTGCTGAATACATTTTCCAAGTGATCTAATCATGCATCAAATCGTCGTACTTGGTGCGGGTGTGAATGGACTGTGCGCCGCCGTGCAGCTTGCTGAGCATTATTACGGCGCGGCCAGTGTGACGCTGATCTCAGAGGATGTTACGCCGGCCACAACCGGTGACGGATCGGCTGGGCTGTGGGGACCATACTACTGTGGGAACACGCCGGATCATAAAATTGTGTAAGTTGATAAGACTCTGGTAGAACCTATCGATATTTGACATTTTTCTGTGCCGTTATATGATGCAAAATGTGTCAAGGTGCCCTGGTCGAAAAAATAATGAAAAGTCATTTCGAAATGAATTTCGGTAGAAAGTAAACCAAACACTGAAATGATAATAGAGAGTTCAGGCCTTTAATAATACAGTGAAGTGATGCGATTGGCTTGCCAGTTAGGAGCGCCATTTGGAGGGCTCTGTTTGGGAAACGCAACATACAAAAGTATATTTTATCCCAACACTGTAAAATTTCGCAATCGTGTACTGTTGCTAACTGTGTTAATGTTATTAGTTTTTGAATCGATTAGTGGTTAAATCATGAATTTCAATCAATAAACCCATAATCGTTGAGTTGCGCAAAAATTTCATGAGGCTGAATGACCTCCCTATTTTAGAATTAAAACCAGCCGCGAAAAGGAAAGACTGAATGGAAATGCTTGAAGTTTTTTTTTTAAATTTAATATCGCGAGTCTTGAAGCTACTGTATGTTAACAGAAAAAAACAACAAAACAGTCCCTAAAATCCGGCAACTACAAGAAAGGCGGAGCCTACTTAAGCCATCTTTTCGTGTTCTTGATCACCCTGACCCAAACGAAATTTATCTTAATTCTATAGAACAAATCCTAATTCAACTTTAACCAATTTCAGCAAATGGTCAACCGCCACACACGTATTTTTCCACCAACTGTGGCAGAACGGCCTTGCGTCACGAGTCGGAGTCAGTCTGCAGCCATGCGTACGACTTACGACAAACCCGCAAGGCTACCCGGAACCCTCCTGGAAGGACATTGTATTCGGATGCCAGAAACTTTCCCAAGCCGAACTGAATCGATTGAGTTACGAGCACGGTCGTAACTACACCGGAGGATATCACTTTGCAACGTTCACATGCGAGCCGTCCGGACTGCTACCGTATCTGTTCAATCGGTTCGTTAATGTCGGTGGCAAGTTTGTCCAAGCAAAGGTGCAGAGTATTGATAGTGTGCTGAGCAATCGAAAGGTAGATTTGATCGTAAACTGTACAGGACTGGGATCACTGGAAATGCTGGGCGATAAGGATGTCCTACCCATTCGGGGTCAAGTAGCGAGAGTGTGCGCCCCCTGGATGTTCGAAATCATTCTGGACGATAGCGATGATGGGAACTATGTGATTCCAAAGTAGGTTAGGAATACAATCGCGAATCGATTCGATTATATAGTGTGCTATTTTTCAGTTCAGAAACAGTTATCCTCGGAGGAACACACCAGATGAATGACTTCAACCGAAACATCAGTGAAGAAGATAGTAAATTTATTTTCGACGGATGTGAACGCATGCTCCCGAGTCTTAAGAAAGCCACCAGAGTTAAGGAGTGGGTTGGATTACGTCCAGGACGAAGCACGGTACGACTAGAACTGGAACAGTACAAAACAGGTAAGCCGATCACCATTTTCAGCAATTTGGGTTTATCATTCTGTTGCAATAATAGTTTAAATTGCATGGACATAGCAGCCTAACTACACGGAATTGACAGATAATGTGAAAACAAAATCAGCTGTTACAAAACCAAAATAATTGTACGATCAGATTAGAATTGATAGGACTTGTTGTTCGGTGCTTGCCTCTAAGTTTTTATAGAAGCGTTGGTACGATTCAATCTCTCGTTATCAGTTTCACAACCTCTTGATTACTGTAGGATGTTTTTTAAACATGCGCGGGGTACGGGATAATACGAAAGTATTATGAAGCATTTCAACGCTTTCAAGCGGTAGCAAATTCCTTTTTCTTCGCGGGGTTTCTACGGAAATGATAGTAGTATAGTATAGTGTACAAGTCTATAATCAAGCCGTTTTTAAACTTTACGGAAATAGTCGTTCTTGTTTGCTACAGAAATGCTATTTGAGAGTTTTCTGTTTCGAATAGAGTTATGCACATATTCATTATTTTCGAATTTTGGCCCACTAATCTCGGATCTATTAAACATCAATTTAGGATATTCCTTCGTCAATCTGAGCAGCTCTACGATTTTCAAATCACATTTTTGTCAATGTTTGGGGAGCGATTTATAGGATTGCGTCCATCGTTATTAAAGGTTGAGAAATGTATTTTGGAAAACCATTTCATAAAGCATGTTTCAGTTCGTTCGACACAAATACTACATTACAAGCTGGTGGAAAATAAACAAAGACGGCAAAAGTAAATGGGATTGTTTTCAACCAGGAAACATCATTAGTGTTCGTGAAACCGGTCGCAAAGAACTCAATTAGGCAATCCATTAGACGTTTGTTTGACAATTCAGCGGTGGGTTCTGTCAACAAATCTACTCCTGCGAACAGAAAAACTCGTCCGACAAGCATCTTTCGTTAGTCCGATTCGTTTGATGTTGGACCGAATCAACGATATTGTCGGACGTCGCACCCCTCGGAGTAACGTCAGAAGAGGTAAACAAGAAATAATCAGCTGATCAGAAACGTCTCATGGATTGCCTAATTGAAGCAGCAAAACTGTCAAATTCTTGTGCCAACCGAGCCAACCAATTTTATTTTGGGGGTACTGCTAAAGGGTGCCACGATCAAAAATTTATCAAACAAGACTACTGTGTGCAAATCGGTCAACTTTTTTATTAAAAAATTAAATCATGTTTCGTTTGCAAGTTCAATTCATACATAAGAAAAAAAATTCACTCAAGCTTCCTTTTCAGCGAGTGCAAATTATCGGATCTTTCGTTTGATTCATTCCATCAAGTTGCACAGCCTCCTTGGCCAAATTCCTTGCCGCAGAACGCCAGTTTGCCTTGAACTTCATCTTGCTGACAATTGACTTATTTGAAGTCTAGGACACCAACACAGTTATAATGTGTATAGACAACATTCATATAACACGATGTTTACAGTTCGCCATCTGATTTAACCTGATTTGGCAAAAATTCCCCCCGATTCAACCTCAATCTCGCACCAACACAACTGCACATGGATTAGTCAATTGTCTTTCGCGTCTTCTTGAGGTTCCGTTTGACGATTGCCCAATATTTTTCTATAGGTCGCCGCTCTGGCTTGTTGGGAAGGTTGATGTCCTTGGACACTACTTATAAGTTGTTCTCGGCATACTACTCCATGGCCTTTTTTCGGTACTAGCAAGAAACAGAACGGAACAATTGTGTTGCTTGAGGAAAGGTAACATGCGTTTTCCAGGCACTTCTGCACATATATATCCTAGTTGTTTGTTCATGATTGCGATGTAAATGTTACTCTTCAAGCCACAGGAACAGATGGCATGCCACACGAAATATTTCTTTGCGAACTTCTACAGCTCAATGTGTTTGAAAATCTGTCATCTCTCCTCTTCTAGTCGACGCTAAATATCCGTGTTCATGGAGCTGTTTAAAGTGCTTTACGTAGATTTTGTTATCCTGTACCACGCAATAAAACTTTGTTAGCATTTTCTTGTAATGCTTCCGCGATCGGTCTCTGGCCGACTTGTTTCAATAACTGAGAACAGACATACAAGTAAAGTTTTAATCTTGTGCAAGAAATAAAACTGTCGCTTTGAAATGACAAATTGCCACTGGCCGGCTCTTCGATCGGCCAGCAATCTCTATACGGGACTTGTGTGCAAACTTGGATACAAGGGTGACCCACGCATGCGATGGTGATTTTCAACGTATTTTCATTTAAATGTTTACACAGGTTTTCCGGGAATGTTTGTTCTAGCTTATATGTCTTTTCTCTGTGTCACAATTTTAAGTCACCACCTTCTTGTCAGTTGTTCGGACGGCAGGCGAAAACAAGATTTTTGAAAATCCGCCTTTTTTACTGTGCAGATCAAACTAAATAACTTTATTTTAATTTTCCGTAAATAATCGATTATTTGTCTTACTCACAATTGTTTGTTCTCCTTACTTTACAGCTTCCTCTTTTCCTTCCTCTATCGCTGTCTATCGCAATTTATTTCGTTTTATCTCGGAATTGATAATCTCAACTGTACCGTTCGTATTTGTCCAGTGTTTGCCTCCGCGTATGTATTCTGGATCTTAGTTTCTTAAGTACAGCTTAATCTGCAATCTATCCGCTATCCGAATAATTTCCTTGCTCACAACTTCTAATTTCTTACTCCAACGTATTTTACTATTCTACTACTATCACTTTCAAAATGGTCTTTTTCTATCCTGCTTTCCTTCTTATGTTGTTTGTTTACTTATGTTGTCTCTGACATTTCCCTCGCTCTACATTCGTGATGCATTTCGTCGTCTGTCAGCATGACAACAAATTTGTTGCATCTGTCAATTCGATACGCATTGGTGCGACTGCCAGTGATGCCAGAACATCAGTCGATAGTCCGGTTCGGGCTTTTAACTCGTTGCACGATTGTAACCGACACTCCCAGCTTGGACGGAGAAGTTGGGAAATAGCTGGCCACATTGTTCGTCGTTTTTTTGGTCACTGGCTTTCGATTTCCCCCCGAACCAGTCCTTCTGGCTGTCGACAAATGTTTTCCATACATATTTCTTACGTTGGCGACAGTAGATTTTGCCACATTCAATAATTGCACTAGCTTGGCGTGCGAGTAGTTCAGATTTTCGCGATGTGCGAGTAAAATTTTACACGGTTGTTCCTCTTGCTTCGACGCCATTTTTACAATTGAAGAGCAAATACATCTTAAATGAAGGGTGTGCAGCTTTTTTAAAGCACACTCCCAAGAACGCGAAGCATAACAAGACACAACACTTATTGACCTTACTAACTGTAAAAGGATTAAAAATTTACCATTTTGTCGACCGGTTTCGGGCTCGATGTTGCTTATGTAGAGGACTCACTGAGCTAGCACACCGAGCTTGCTCGTGTCAGCTTACCGAGCTAGCTCATGGTGCTAACTCGTTGTGCTCGAGCACGAAGGTTACCTAGCACGAGCGGTGTCACTGCTTATTGCTTTTGGTTCGTTCAAAGTGGCTACTCAGCTCGTGTTAAGCGGCCCTTACACGTTCAATATTTTTGTCAATACCAGTATTGACGATATTGTTACAATATTTCAGTCCCGTTTGAAATCCACATCGTCAATAAAAAATTTTCCATTACACGTACAATACTTTTGTCAATACTCTCTAGTATTGACAAAAATATTGAACGTGTAATGGCCGCTTTAGGCTCTCGTACTGTGCTTCAAGCATCCCTGCTCGAGATCATGACATATGGCTGACTTCAACGTGATACTGTTGTACTGTATGGCGCTTTCAACATTATTCACTGTTTCAGCAGGTGGGCTATACGAAAGAAATGTAAAATTTAATCCCTTGTTCAGATCCAGCTCTGCTTGTGATGGTAGAGGGGACGAGAAATGTATCACAAACTTGTCAATGATCTGCGGGGAGCACTTTGCTTTCTTTGGGGATTGTGCATGGGCGAGCGATAACAATTTTTTTCCGTGCCTTTCCTTCGTCTTTCTAATGCGCTGCCCCAGATTATAATTTATTTCATTCAACGCTGTTTGCCAACACTCTGTTCTACCAGGTACCGGTGAACAATACATTCTGTTGCGGTATGGTAGGCAACTGGCTTTAATAGCTGCAAGTATAGGGAGTACAACGTCAATGACCAATTTTTGATCGCAGCACCCTTTCTTATTACTCCACAATACTTTACTTCCGTTGCTAATTCACTAGTGGTTTCGTTCAGATAAGGCGGTTTCAGGTTACTTAAAGCTTACCAAGCCGTGATGCCCTTTGCTGTATCCAGTCGGCTCCAGTTTACTCGGTCAATCCATCACTCCTACTTGTACCCGTCGGATACGTTTCGAGAAACAATTTTTACCGGCTTGTAGTTCACCATTCTGACAACATACCCAGCCAACCGTAGCCATCCAATTTTCGCTTTGCAAACGATGGATGGTTGTCCAAGAAACGCCGTCTCCAGATTCTGTCTTTCATCTGCACCCGACCGTAAATCGTTCACAACACCTTACGTTTGATAACAATAGGATCGCGTTGGTCCTCCGCCTACATACACCAGGTTTCGTGGCCGTATAGAGGACAACCGGTCTAGTGAGCGAAGTCCTACTTGATTGTTCGTTACGTGGTATCTTGTTGGAGATCCCCACATCACGGACACCTCCGAGTGTTTAGTTCTGACTACGATTGGGTTAAAGCGCTCACTTGCGCCTACTCATTTCGTTAGTACTGCAGAAGGCATATACATAAACGTATATGATACTATCAGTGGTGCAACTTATTAACCATTACCTTTCATTCCTTTTTGAACAGTCCAACAACTTCCCTCAAATCATCTACGGCTTCGGCAGAACTTTTGCGGTTTAAGTTTATGTGGTACCTTGCAACAGTATCTACAACTAACCTCCTTCCAGCATCCGATAAAGAATGCGTTTCAGTGGTCTGCAATAACTTTATCGTATATAGTTTACCGATTTTTCCTTGAAAATCTGGTTTGTTGATGTTAGCTATTACGGAAGAAAGTTTTTTTAGAAATTATTTCACTTTTCTCTCATTGTTTGTAAATACCCCACACTGATTTGTTGCGTCTTCATACAGAGAAGATGAAAATTCGTCATCTATATCAATCTCGTTCACAACTGCTGTTTGACTGCAATTAAGTAGATTATTGCTGATTGCATAGTTTAGTTCATATTCCAATGGCGTACTCTACAATAATAAAGAAGTAAAAATAATAATCATTTAAGTTATTTTGATTAACCGCATATTACGCATCAGCTTCGAATCTAAAGGTTCCTCGAAATTTGTGTTAAAAACTTTTGTTACACTGGTATGGATCACCGCTATATCTAAACATTCTTCCGTGGTAGTATCCCATAGAAAAAATAAATCGAAACCAAATGTATATTCATATAACTATAAAATATAGTTGGAGTATCAAACCTGCTCGAAATCCGTTTGCTCAGCTTGCTGTAAATCCTTTCAGGATGAGAAACATTTACGGATTCAGCTTCTTTCGAGCCAAACCCTGTTAAGAACGCCAATATAAAATTTTCTCCTGTCAAGCTTTTTCAATTCTACTTACGTTCTTCTGCGCAGATCCAGGACCACAACTGGTTAGTGTCAACCTTCGCGTGAACGGTTCCGATTGCACTGGAAAATTCGATCTTGCTGAAAGTGGTTGTGATTTTTGCGCCTGAAAAGAAGATGCATTATTATTTTTATAAATCAATTCAGAAAAATTACTTTGACTTACGTCGAAATATCTCCAACGTCGGGTGCGCCGTTCAGAAAATCTGCGATTAGCTTCAGTTCGTCAACAATAATTATTATAGGCGCCACTTTTGTGTTTGCTTAACTTTTTTTCGCACAAGTGACAACATTGAATTTCATAAGGCGCGGTAATGAAAATAAGAATTTCGCTAGTCTAGTTGCCTGAGTGTACACAGTCGACACCGGCTTACAGATTACGTGGCATCAATAGACGCACGTGAGGCATGAGATAGGAGCTTTTGGACGCTGGGAAGTATTCACCATTTCAAGATAGGTTGACTTTCCTTTTTCTTGCAAATGGCTTCTGATGCTTTTTGGGGCATTTATCCTTGTCCCTAGCAATGATAACAACGTTGTCAGCGTAGCTCGTTCCTTACAATTCCAGACCAGGGTTTTGAGGAAGCTGTCCACAACCAAGAACCGCGGAAGAGATGATAGTATTCCTTCTTGAAGTAAGCCTCTAGTGGTACTCATGGTCTGTATCGCCGACGCTGTCACAGTCCAGCAGCATTTCTGCGATTCACTCGACAGTAGACATTCAGCCGAACGACGAAGCGATTCGAAGGCACTATTGTTGAAGTTTCCCTCAATGTCATTTAAGAGCAACACTGCATATTCATTATTTTGCGAAGCATTTTCTTGGGTATAAACACCACCCTGACTTGCCTCCAGCATAGTGGCACATACCCTATGCCTATGGTGTAGCTGCTCTGCTTAAAGATCCGTACCAGATGTGGTAATAGAATATTCGGCAGCGATCGTAGCGCATGTGTTTGAGACGATTTTCCGACTCAGATCCATTGATCCGTTGACATATGGATGTGAGTACTCATAAGCAACTCAAGCGTTCCCTTTTGATCATCGTTATGTGAGTCAATGTACCAATCTCATTAGAGTTATATTTACTGAGAATCAGCCGGATACGATTCGCATAGGTAAATTATCCGCCTCCTCGCAAACAACTCTCCCGGATTTTCTCTTAGATGTCCTACTGATTTTGTTATATTTGGTGAAAGCCATGATGGGTTCTTAATTGATCTTTAGTCACTGGGGGGACTTCTCTTTTCATAGCACGTTTGGTTGGTTGACAACTCGTTTCGTACGCAGTAATTGTGATAATTTCGTCTAGTTCTTTGAAGTCTTTGACATTGACCTAGAAACACCCCAGATAGATACGTTCTTCGGGACTGTCCTCTTCGTGGTCCGATAAGAGCGGCTCTACAAACACGTGCCATTTACTGACCTTAGAACTGACAAAGACAGCAAATGGTTAAATCCAGAACCTCATTCTTGTCCAAACCATCATTGCTATACGTATGGGTGTTGCCATGGTTCAGAATTTGCAAGTCATATGAATTAAAACATTCAAAGAGGTGCTCACCACATTCTCTCGTGTCGCTGATACCCCATATCACAAGATGAGTATTTGCATCGCAGTCGATAATTTGGTAAATATTCCGCTAATTGCAATAGTTAACCAAACTTTTCAGTTAGGCTGAGGCAACGACAACCGTTTGATGTCTTTTCTCTGCTGGAATTTATACAATTGCAGACACTAGGTCCCTGGAAATATTTTTGGTTAATGAAATGAATCTAATGAGGTTCTCAAAGAGCAGGGCGACCTTTGTCTTTACAGTAAAGCAACTTACATCTTTGTGTTGGAAGTCCGAGAAGACGATCTTCTGCTGTCCATAGTTCTTGGATAAATCGAATTCCTATCGATACCTTTACAAACATTCCATTCTGCTTAGGCCATCAGAAGCTTCTTTTGCACGCTGAAGGTTACTTCATATGCATTTGATTATGCACGTCTTTTTCGAGGTGATGAGTGTCTGATTTGGTGTTCCTGGCTGTTGATTTTTCTTCCCTTATCCCATTTTTTTCTTGCATTTTATCCCAGCTTAAGGAGTACAGGTACTTGAGATTCCTTACGTTTACATTTTCTGGGTCCACGTTTCGAAGCATTTATGGTCGGAGATGTTCTCGCGTCTTTATGCTGGACCTTGATAGAGGCTCGTTGACATGGTGAGGGATCCGATTCTTCTGTAACCATGGAGTCTCTTGCGATAAGTTTGTTGTTCAGTATGGCGTTCTCCTCTTTTTGGTGAAAGCCTTCAGATTAACCTTCTGACCGTATCCAAATTCAATCTCAAAATTCCGTCGCTCAAATCTCTCCCAGGAGATGACATCCACTTCGAAGGTGAAGGTGGCTAGATTTTCAGTGTCCTTTCGATACAGGTGCTTCCATCCAGCGGTCGATACGCTGTTCTGGGCTTCGATTATTTAATTGGCTTCATTCCAATCGTGTCTTCGGCACTATAACATTCCACAACCGTAAGCCTCTTGTCAAGAGTCTTTCAGTAGTCTTGCTCTTTAATTAAGAATTTGGCAGTTTCTTCATCTAAACAGTGATCCAGCACAACCTGAGAGTTGCATTCTGTGTGAATAGCGGCTTAACATTGTTTCTGGCGTTTCGCTCCACAAACCGTCCCAATACTCATTTCTAATCTGGCTGACCTCCTCCGTATTCAGATATGTATTGGGAAGTGCTTGTGGATAACCCCAATTCCAATAGTTTTAGCGATCGAACGGTAGCTAAGGCTGGAGTTATGATCAACGCATTTCACACAACCCACATTTTGTTTCTACTGCGCCATGAGTGATTCCTTCGTTTCTCCCCTGGTCCCTGGTTAAGGTTTAAGTTTCCTTGAGTCCCCTCTTCTTTGTTTGGCGTTGTCCATCTGAGACTTCTGGTTCCCTGCGTGGCTGGCGCTAGGAAATAAATAATAATTACATGCAATGCAAAAATGACCCTACAATATGAGTTTCCCACATTTTAAAGTCTTATGCAATTACGCGTAAAGCAAAAACAAAATGCTATAATCCGATCAATATAAAAGGAGATAATGAATTGTAAGCAGCAGATTTGACAAAATGCTGCGAATCAGGATCTTCGATATTCTTGAAAAGTTCTTTCAGTGACAGCCGAAAACACATCTAGATTAAATTCTCATTCACCACACGTGTTACCATCAAAGACCCAGGGGCAACTAAACCTTATATTATCTACCTTACTTTCAGGGGAGCGAACTGTACCGATCATTCACAACTACGGCCACGGTGGTTGCGGCGTGACACTTTGCTGGGGCTGCGGAACAGAAGTTCTTCAACTTAGTCAAGACTTGGGTTTCGATAGTACTACGAGGTCTAAGCTTTAAGCCGTCGGACACATTCGGATTAATCAGGTTACATTAACTCCCTTAACATAATAGGTACGTCAAATGCATATATTATCCACACTTTTTACATTGTGGACCATAATGTTTAAATATAGACAATAAAATGTATATACGTTCCTTACCGTACGGTTATACTATTATCCTTCCGGGAAAGAAAGATTGTCCTACTGCTTTTTAGCTCTATGTATCTTACGAAATGAGATTTAAAATCGATCAAACTGAACGACGTCTTTCATCAGGAAGCTACGCAGCTGCCAGAGAGCATCGACCACCGCTTCCGGTTTGTCGCGGCCCTTCTTGCCGAGCCAGTGCGTCGGTAGGCGACTTACGTCCTGATTCGGGATGTTTTCGCGGGTTGCCGTCAGCGTCTTCTGCCAGGGCGTTATATACTGCGAACCACTCTGCAATCCCTCGATATAGCGTATGTAAGCCTCCGAGTGAAGAACGCGTTGCGGTCGAGGCGGTACGGTGACAAACAGCGGCTCGGCTGGTGGCGCTGGAACGACTGTATAATGAGAAGAATTTTGATAAGACGGTTGAAAGGAAATGGAGTTGGGTGAAAAAGCATGCTTTCTAGTTTACTGTTTGATGGGAAAACACTCTATCCACTTTAAGATGCCTTGAGAAAGGACAAAAAAAATAAATAAAAAATGTTTATAAAATCAGAAAAAAATACTCTTTTATCGCAATTCGACGCGGATTCGTATATGAGAAATGTATAGTAATTAGCTACATCGTCACGAGCGATTGGCAGAATGCCCAACTTCGGACTAATTATCGATTTAAGATAGTATACGTTCCTAAAGCATTTTCTATCCAGTAGATGAACTCTAGATGCCTTATCTGCAACGTACGAAGTATGTGGTTTGAACGTTTGTGCCTACAGAGAGAATTTGAACCTAAATCCACTACTTTATCATCTGTGTGATCTCCGCTACCGTGTACTGTTGAATGACATCTATACTGCCTATAATCGCAAATCATATGTTTCTGCTGGCTGATAGGACTGCAGCTTATAACTTAAGTGATCTCGGTCCGTCCCGCGAGACAAAATTTTCAAAATCGAACGAACTGACAACTGTCTGCCAAGTAAATACCGGTTTTCGGGAGGAAGCCTAAATTTTGCGCCTTTTGTCTCAAAGTGTGCAACGTCAAGTCCTCAATTTTGTCCAGTTCAAGGTATCCTGCTCCTAATAACGTGTGCTAAGTCGTGAGTGATGCAATTAAAACTTCACATTCATTATGCTTCTGTCTTCTTCACGGTCTCATCTTGGGCCCCCTAGGTCTAAAGCGGATCAATCGACTATTAAGTAAATCAGAGAGCGCTGTCAACCGTAATGTCCACGAATACTAAATTCCCTTCAGCTATTCTACCAGTTATTATTTCTGTTCTAGTGTGTATTAATGATTGTTTAAATAGTTGTTGCAACAGATTGAATTAGCATGTTGTAATATCACTCTGCTTGTTTAATATAGTGAAAGAACAACTGTGCTGTTTCATCCCTATCTTATAACAGAATTCGATTATCCCTGTTCTCGTCGATATACGAATTCATTATGTTATGGACCAGGCAAATCCTCGGTTTTATATTATCATTGTGTTGAGTAGCTAGACGAGTGGAGGTATTTTAGGGTTTCACAAAGAGAATCACTGCCCATTAAGGACATAAGAAATATTTATCCACTATTCCCCATAAAGTTTGCTCGAACCGAATGTCCGCCTGGTTCGACTCGAACAGATCACACCAATCCGAAAGGGATGCTTATCATTTCTGAGAGCCGGTGTGCTTGGTTCAGTTAAATAACCATCAAGTCCTGAATAATTAACTATCTCTTAAGTGCCAGTTGTGCACTCCTTTCCTGAACTAGTCTCATACCTAAGGTCAAAAAAGTCGACAACTAGCAGGTCCCCCACCCAAGCGAATTGATCAACTTGCAAGTAGGAGCACATATCTAGCAACCAGCCAAGAAAACTTTCAAACCAATGAGAATGGACAATGCCAGACGAAGGCCACAAGCCGAGCGCCATCCCGTATAAATCCTGAAATTACACGTTTGTTAGTGCTACTTAGATTTGATTTCAATGGTAGTAAGTGTCTCATTCCCTCTTGTAAAACTCGCTTACCGCTGCTCATCTGGGATCTACAAGCTCGAATATAAACTATCTGAAGTGAAAAAGACGCTAAATATAATTTTATAAAGATTCCCTAATCCTACAATGAACTAAGGCCGTCTGTCGATTCTAATGCAGAAACGGTAATGATGTGACCATCAAGAATACGTCAGACAACCTTAATTGGCTCCCTTCGATGCCAGTTTGGCCCTACCAAGCCATAACGCGGGTGGCGGCGTGAAAACTGCCGAATAGAGTTTGAGGACAGCTTGAAGCAACATCTGATGTAACTCCAGCTGTATGTGATAGACTCACAGTTCTCCATTCACCCACCCTATAGTCGCAAGTTACAATTGAACATAAGACCACTGCTTTAGTGACAAAGCCCCAACCCAAATTTTCGTTTTGAATCTCCAGAAAAATAAATCAAATGCTGAGATAGATAGTTTAGTAGCATTTCAACAGGCATGCATTTGAAATTTTACGCTATATCAATCATTTTACAAAAAAAAAATATTAAAATTCGCCGGTGGCATTTTAGAACATTGACTCCGCGGCAGAATTACTAATAACGTAAACTTTCATTTGTGATGTAAGAGCGGAACTTTCTTGACATGATGCCATTCTGGGCACAGGGTAGAAGATTAGATCGTTGAAGTTATGCTTTGCATTTAATTCATGATTCTGCAATTACTGGGTTTTTATTCCGGAGGGACACACGATGTTTTGAAGGCCGCATATTGTCCGTCCGGGATAGCGTACCTTCGAATGCAACTGTACTCTGATTAAGGTACAACACGTCCTTTCCCCTCGCAGAATCAAATCGCAAGAATTATAAAACATCCTCATGCATTACATACTAAAAAGCCCTACCATTCGCAAAATAAAAAATAAACACAACAAACCAAAACTCACAATTATAGTACGACGCAGGAATGTAATTACTTGACTGATTGTTCGCACCCGCACCGGCAGCCCCGTTTGGTTGTGTCTGGCTAGCGGGAGCCGCCGGACCCCCAGCGTCACTCGAGGCAGTGCTGCTGGATGTGGTTCCTGATGCTGCTGGTGGTAATCCTGGACTTCCGGTGCCGACTGGAACCGGTTGTTGTTTCACGGTCGATGGGTGAGGTTGTGAAATAGATTGCCGTTTAGCGGCAACAAAGTTCTTGCTGCGATCCTGCGGCAGTACAAGTTTACCGACTGTCTTGGTCAAGTGCACTTCACGGACATGCTTCACCAGACGTTGCATGTGAGGGAACGCTGGCATATTTCGCCGCAAACGGACACAGTTTCGCCAAATGCAGAAAAACTCCGGCTCGCTGGCTTTCATGAATGTCTTATAGACGCACCCGGTTACGTCAGTGATGCAGTGTTCCACACAATCGAACGGATCCTCAAATTGATAGTCGCACTTTTCCCAGCTGCATTCGTAAACCTGCAGGAAAAAAGTGGTTTTTACGTCAGAGGAGGAACAGTAATTATTGTGAGCGAAAAAAGTTGAACTAAAAGCAGACACTCAAAACGGAAACATCAGGGCCGAATTTAACCGATTCACACATACAACTTTAAATAGAGAATCAAACATCTTTACATGATTTGTGACAATCTCCTGAACGATTGGTCCTTCCGATTTGGTCGGTGCCGGGCTGGGACAATGTCCTTCTCCTGTTTCCGCCGCGAATTTGGCGGCACTTTCTTCGTTCATTTTCAAAGCCCTCTGCTCCCATGTTGTCTTCACCTGGTCCGGCAGTGTACGCCATTCATTACCGACAATGCGTGACACTTCACCGAAGGTGGCTTCCGGATTGCTGGCGACGATCGTTTTTCGATGTTCGCTAGAGTACAAAATGTACCCGGTAACCAACTTTCGTCCACCTTGTTTGCCCTTCTTGCCGGAAGCTTGCGGGGTGCTCGTCGTAGTTGGTGGTACCGGGGATGCCGTGGCCACCACATCCGAACCGATCGATGGCGGGCCATCGATCGAGTCATCAATAATTCCGAATTCTTCTTTGCATTCCTGGAACGATGGTGAAAGAACGGATAACGAAACGTGTGCGTGTTTATTCTACAACTGAGTGAGAGCTTAGTGGAGTTGGTGATGGTAGTTGGATAATGGAATGGTTATAGTTATAGTGATTATAAAAATATTAAGTTGTGGCGTTTTCATATTTAGCTAGGTGAACTTTTCCATCGAGGAGAAATGCTAACAAACCGAGAATCAATGTTAGCAGGTTGACTACTACATCAACAAGTATCACTAAGAACGAAAACGCCATGAGATTAGTTTATTAAAATATGAACCTAAAATGTGTTTAAGACTCAACTATATTATTAAACATAAACCAAAACATATTACCATTACAGCCCTGATTTGCGACATATCCGAAATACAAACACAAAGTAATTCTAAAAAACGGTATCTACTGTTATTAATACTTTTCTAAATTAAAATAAAGTACCAAATTTGCTAACTAAACCGTTTTGACCCATTATTGAGATGTGTCCAACATATAGCATGTTTTCATCTCTACTTATCTTGATATTAATTTGAACTAGGGTATAGTATGGCTCCTGTTAAGCATTGCGACATCGTCTACATTCACTCTTCCGAAGTGACAATTCAAATACTCATTGATTGTATATAAGTTTTATGACAGCTTTATCGTGTAGTTTTATATAATTGACGCGTTTTAAGAGAGCTTAAAGAAAACTTCATGAGCGTAATTAATCTTATGAGCAGTTTTATAAGACTATTGAGCCCCTTCTTAAGACATTGTTTTCTAACCTCCATAAAACCAAAAGATAGTTTATTGGCATTCTAGTTGATGCTAAATATATCTTGGGAATGCTGCATTAAACCCTCTTCAAATTTAATACCTTTAGCACTCTTGTATTAGAGCATCCTTTAATAAACAAGCTGTTATTTTCTATCTTCCACCATCTACCACCTTCTATCTTCTAGCTTCTATCTGTTATCTTCTATCTCTTCAATCTGCTATCTTCTATCTGTTATCTTCTATCTTTTTTTACCTCTTCAATCTGCTATCTGTTATCTTCTATCTTAGATCTTCTATCATATATCTTCTATCTTCTAGCTTCTATCTGTTATCTTCTATCTTTTACCTCTTCAATATTCAATCTGCTATCTGTTATCTTCTATCTTAGATCTTCTATCTTCTATCATATATCTTCTATCTTCTAGCTGCAATCTTCTATCTGGTATCTTTTATCTTATATCTCCTCTATCTTCATTTTTGTTTTCTTTCTTCTATCTTCTAACTACTGCCGCAGTGTGGATAACTTTAATACTGTTGTATAAGAGCATTCTATAATAAACAAACTGTTATCTTCTATCTTCCACCATCTACCTGCTATCTTGTATCTTCTAGAAAAGTATTTAACCTCGAACCATCCCGACGGTTGATGAGTCCTAATCATGTTGTTTGTTTATTTGGGTTTTAACCAGATTGGTCCTTTTTTTGTTGGAGACGGACCACTGCGACCAATATTTAGATCTATCGTGGTATGCCCCTTCCTTAATCTAAGTCTACTATCAACTATGACATATCACTATTGATGAATGATTGTCTTTATTGAAATACACACTCTTCCCAACTAGGCACTACACTTCGGATGAAGTTTATTACCTGTTTGGGATTTGCAGTCCAAATATCAAAAGGCTCCAGTATTCCTTTACCGAGGACTATAAGTCTGCGTTGCATCAGTGCACTGCATTCGCAGAGCAAATGCTGTGATGTTTCACTTTCTGATCCGCAGATGCGGCATATATCTTTTGTAAGTTTACCAATCTTCATAAGATGATATTTACTCGGACACTGTCCTGTAAGTAGTCCTGTGATGATGCATAGTTCTCTTTTATTTAATCTAAGCAACTCCAGGCTTTTTTTATCGTTAGATGAAATAGATTTCTTTGATTGTCGCAGTCCAGTTATGGTACTCCAATTATTGTTTATAGCTGTGATCTCCCACTTTTTCAGCTCCATTTTGAGGGCACACGATGAGATCGGTCCTTCATCCATTAATTAAAAGTGAGTACACTCAGGTTTTTTGCGCGGTATTTTTTACGTGGATTTTTGAATTCACGCGGTTTTTATTAACGCAGATTTTTGAATTTACGCAGTTTTCATTTACGCGGTTTTTAAATTTACGCGGTTTTCATTTACGCTAATTTTGAAATTTACGCGGCCTGTATTCCCCACGTAAAAAAACTGAGTCTATAAGTTACATTTCATTTTCAAATTAGTACGATAGGTTCTGGTTTTGTTGTCGTTGGAATATTATACTGCTGTCTTGGTTTGGGCCGCGCGAAGCCTATCCGCCACTTTTTGAAGGGTGACATATAGCCAACTATTGGGTGAGTTAGCTATGAAATTCGGTCGTTATTGTAATAACCCAGACTTAAGACGTCAGATACGACCAAGAGTGACTGACTGAATGATTTATTAGCAATCCATTTCTTAGCCTACTTGACCATATCTGTAGACACTACATCTCTTCTTCGTTTTATTAGTAATTTAATCTTTTATCATTCAATTCATATACTGAATAATCGTTCAATTAAATACTCTTCTTAGTTTGGCTTTTGGTTTCACGAAGCCTGCTCCAGTTCTGTCTTCATCTTGTTCTCTTGCTTCTCAAACGGATTTGGAGGAAAAGGTGTTTTTTTTATTTACATGCCTGCCCTGCTCAACTCCTGCTGCCAATAACTACATGATCGCCCATCCTATTTGAATATTTTGCCTTTCCTTTGGATATTCCAACGCTTTTCTTTTCCTTTGTTCGTCAGGTATTCGGATCAAAGATAACTTTTGAAGATAATCAAATTTTTTGAGTATATCATATTCTAAGTATGTGCGAAGAAGAAGGTCATCCCATATCTTTAAACTCGAACGATATTTTAACTATAAAATTCGATCAATTTGTTGTTCAATTGTATTGATGAACTTTATCTTGATTCCACCTACGTCAATCACAAATGATTGTTTTCCTTCTAGGTGGAACAAATAATGGATTTCGATCTTCTCTGAAATATCATGAACTTTCCGAATATTTTCCTGTTTCCTAGTTGCACGTCGGTTTTGATTAAGACAAATGTATCGCTCAACTCCAAGTATGTCTTTTTCCGAGTTGTTTTGAGGATCTTTTCCGATTAGTCTTCCAACATGTTACGAAGTATCCGAGTTTCCACATAACCGGCACGACTCAGAACGTGAGTAATTCCCCAAATGGTTTCCCGAACAGCTGTTACACTTAACCTTCTTTCACAAATATCTTTCGAGTCAGATGTAGGCTTGTTTCGTAGTTCTTAAACCCGAGCTTTAACGAACTGAAGTGTGCGACCAATTTTCATCATCTCATCCATATGTCTATCGCACTAGAGATATTTGGTACGTGAACCCAGTTAATCTCCAAATCTATAATAAACAACTTATGATCGTAGACGTTCAACAAAATAGTCCAATTTGTTATAAGGTTTGAATTTAATTTGATGAAATTCAACCTCTCATAAGAGGCATGTGGTGTGAGGAATAATCATTCAACACTTCTATTGTTCTTCGAAAAAGATTAGTCTTTTCACGATTTTCTGTGAAAACTTGTTTTCCTTGCGCTATTTTCCACAAAGTGCATTGAAATCTATTTGCATTATGATATAAACTTAATTAGTTTTCTTCATTAGGTTTTTTTTTCTTCTAAGTTTTAGTCAGAGGTGGACTGTGGTTGTCAAACGACTTATATATTTAGTGCGTACCTAACATCTCGCCTTGGTCCAGCACCTTGCATCCCGTTTTTTAAGTTTTGTTTAGTGCGGTTCTATAGCGATAATTGGGTTCGATCCAGGTGATGTTGGTTACGAATCATTTGCTGAACAGCGTCCTTCTGCTTCTACCCAGAATACATATCATAGTAACCATCGCATAATTATTATGTTTTATGTTTCTTAGCAAAGGTTGTCAAGGGTGTGTTTTATTAAAACTTCTTTTCATTGACGTGAAGAAAATCTAATTAAAAAAAACAGATCGTTCCGATTACGGATCGACCTGGGACCCATATGGTAGGATCAATCAAACGAACGGATCGTTCTGATTACGGGGACGTGCGTCCCATCTTAAACACACCAATCAAACGAGCGGATCGTTCTGATTCTAGATGGACCTGAGTCCCATCATAAACAAGCCAATCAAACGAACGGATCGTTCTGATTACGGTTTACACTAAAATTTCAAAAATTTTAAATACTTACTAGGGACATTCTGTCAAAGTATTTTTCTTCCCAATTAGTAATGGAAAAACTGGACCGCGAGGAAATTCTTGAGTACTCAGCACATTCTTCAAGCTCCCGCTCGTCGCCAATGTAATAACCCAGACTTAAGACGTCAGGTACGACCAAGAGTGACTCACTGAATGATGATTTATTAGCAATCCATTTCTTAGCCTACTTGACCATATCTGTAGACACTACAGTTATTGGTGGAGGATGCTCTGGGGTGGTGGAGGAGGGACGTTGCGGGAGCTTTCCGGTTCTTATATATATGAGGCATTCCCCATGATGTCGGGTATTGACTGTTCTTTCCAGTGCCACCGCCGGATAGCAATGGTGATTTCGAGCAGTGTAGATGCTTCGGAATAGGGCCATGGGCGACTACTCCAACGCCGGGGTGGTGTGGCATAGGTCCATTGGTGGTGATTGATGATAGTCGTTGGAGTGTTGTTCTGGGAGGTTAGATGGTAATTGGGTGCTCCAGGTCGCGTAGTGCCGCGGGAAGCATCCCCACAGCTCCCGGGAGTGTGGCGGAAGGCTCGCGTTCATTTATTGGTGTTGGTTTATATACTGTCGGGTAGGCCGGCGTCTTTCAGAAATAGGACATCCTTCCTTCCGGCCAGTGTCGTTGGCTAGTATGTCCCATATAGATCCCGTCAAAGGTTTTCGAGCTCCTGAAAGGTGCCGAGGAGGTGCTCGACGGAGAGGCGGGTGTTGCAGGATTCGCATTCTGGTGTTGAGCGCTCGAGATGCAGTGTGCGTGGGTCACTCTGGTGTGCCACACCCGAAGTCGTGAGAGTATCTTTTGCTCCTTCCGGTTGTCCCGGTCTGTTCAACTGTCGGTCGATCCATTAATTTTGGGTGTGTGGCCTTGGGACCTCCTCCAGTGGTAGGTGAATCCGTGGTGCAGATTGGTGTTTAAGCTCCTGTAGATATCGGTGGTTGGGGCCTGTGAGTCGTGTGGCTGATAAATGACTGGGTAACGCGTAATATAGACCCGGTGGTTCGCCACAGTGGTCCTTAGCCTCTTGTTCACTAACTCCTATCTCTACCTCCCCGCGGTGCCAGCTGGGGTACGAGTAACCATAGGAAAGATAGGGTAACCAAACCCGGTGGGACCATGGTCGTATGCTGACAGTAAGGGGATTCCTTTTTTCAGAGGGTGAGTCCATCCGAGCGTCTGTTTCCCATGTTAGCGGCGGTTGACGTATCGCCTCGTGTCAGCGTAGGACTCTAAACAGAGCTGACACGATGGTCCTCCCGCGAGACGGGGGGTTGGGGAAGGCCCAACAAGCCGCCCTGGAAAACTAACCGTTACGAACAATGCAGAAGAAAATACGAATCGGAACAATCGGCAAAGATCTACGCGACGAAATAAGGACTACGATTGGAAACTCGGAGCATGGAACTGCAGGTCACTCTGCTTTCCAGCTTTCGACAGGATAATCTACGACGAACTCCAACCACGCAACTTTGAAGTCGTAGCACTGCTGGAACCTTGTTTGACAGGACAAAAGGTATGGAAAAGCGGGCATCGGGCGGCTAGTTTCTAACGAGCTGGGAACCGGCTTTGTAGTGCTGGGTAGGAAGCGTCAACGCGTGATTGGATGGACTCCGATCAAGTTGCATCAGCTGCTGGAAGAACCAACCATCGCGCATACCGCAAAAATAGGACGTTTGCGGTGGGTTGGACACGTCGTAAGAATGTCGGACGACGACCCGGTGAAGATGGTTCTTGAGGGCGACCCTACAGGAACAAGAAGACGGGGCGCACAGCGAGCACGGTGGATCAACCGGATAGAGGACGACAAGGCTCTAGCCTGAACGGTAAGGTAAATGGGAATCGGGTGCCGGCTCGTTTGTCATGTAGGGCTAGACGGTCGGCATCTGTGTTTCCTTTGATTACGTTGTACCAAGGAACCTAGCATAGTGTGACTGGTGGGTCTTCGATAGCCTGGACGAAGGGGTGTGTAGATATTTCGGAAGCGATGGCTACCAAAACTGATAAGGAGTCAGTGAAGATGACTATTGGTGAGTCGGTGTTTTCATTTTCCAATGCCACTACAATGGCAACAACTTCCACCGTGAAGATTGAACAGGAGGGTGTTTTGCGGAAGGGGAGTCAACTCCCCAGTCTGCTGATTCCCGCTCCAACGCCATCGTCTGCCTTGGAGCCATCGGTGTAGACTTTGGCGCGTCGTAGGTATCTACGGTTACGAAGTTCTCTGTATTTTGCCACTATGCTGCTGTTCGGGGAAGAGGGGTCACTGACCTTTATTGTGCGGGAGAAACTATCGTCAATATTCGGTCCGGGGTCGTGCCAGACCCGTGATCTCACACGGTGCAGCCAGGCGATGGTTAGGATGGGCTTGCTGGTGAATTTCTTATGGCACTCATCTCCCGAAGTCTTCTTGAAGAGATTCAGTGCTTCCCAGTGGCAGGGTAATATTCCGGCCTCGACGCATGCTGCTTCGACAGGGGTGCTTGTTTGTAGCCCGGAGGCTATCCGCTCCGTGGTTTAATGATTTCGTAGAATTCACTATACATTATGGATCGTCCGGCATTCAGTGCTATTCTGAGGTTGTTTTTGGGATGGCGAACCAGCCGCTTTCTTCTTTCACAGTCCTTTTTAAGGCGTTGGAAGTGGGGCGTCATCGCTACTTTTTTTGTTAGGAGAAACTTTGCCACTGCGACCACTATTCAGGTTATCTTCTGTAGCTGCCCCTGTTTGCTCTATATATTACAAATAACCCGAATTCAATGTAGTTGGAAGCGAGTTGTTTGTTTGTCCACATGTGTCGTCCCAACCGGGTAGTACATTACTAATGTAGCTTAGGATCCGTTGTGGACACGTATTACATAGCTCGTGAGGCGTCATAAGATGCCTTCCGAAGTATCTCTTCCTTCGAAGAAATAGTACTGCACAATGTCAGAGAATATGTTCGAAGCTCTCGGGTTCGTACTTACAGAATAGACAAATGTCATTTTGATTTTTGCTAATATTTTTAGATGATACTTAGCAGGACAATGTCCCGTAAATAAACCTGCGATTATTCGTAAATCTTTTCGTTTCAGATCCATTAGTTTTTTGGCTCTCATTGTATCTGGATGTATGAATTTCTTGGTTTATCGAGCGCCTACTACGTTACGCCACTTGTTTAGTAGTTTGTCTCTTGCTTAAGCCGAAAGTTCTGGTTTGATGGCACAGATAGATATGCCTAGAAATGGTTCTGGTCCAACAAATATGTTTGATGAACAACGCCTAACTAATTCGTCGGCCGCTTCGTTGCCATCGATTCTTTGGTGTCCTGGTACCTAGAATATCATTACTTTATTCCGAGTTGCCAGTTGTTGTAAAGATGTGATGCACTCCCAAACCAGCTTGGACTCACATTTCGACGACCTTAATGTAAACAGTGCTGCTCGGCTGTCCGAAAAGATTGCTATTTTTGCTTGTTTGTTATTTCGTTTTCCTACAGACCTCCGAGCAGGTGTACATCGCATATGCCTCTGCCTGGAAAATTGTAGGATACTTTCCCATTGATATCGCTTCTTCAATTCTTGATCCGTAAACTCCCGAGCCTCACCCATTTTAGAACCATCCGTATAGAATGACGAGATAGCTGACGATCCACCATGTCGACCTCATATGAGATATCGAAGTTCGGTTTAGCCACCATTTTATCTTGAACTGTAGTCAATACTGTAGAGTTAGGAAGAATAATAAAACAGCCAATATTGTGATTCCCAAATATAAAATAATTCGTATTAACTTAGCAAGCTGAATTCCATGTTGTATCGATTCGTTAGTAATAACAAAAAAAGGGTGGAGTCTTCCGATACACGATCGTATCTATAAAAGCACATGTGTTTCGATTGGAAACGCATTCTAAACTCTGGCGTCGAGACGAGCAGTCTACCAGCAGAGCAGCAGTCCACCAGCAGAACAAAAGTCCACCCGCAGAGCAGAGCAGCGTTCTACCAGCAGAGCAGCAATCCACTAGCAGAGCAGTAGCCTACCAACAGAGTAGCGGTCTATCAGCAAAGCAGAAATAACAACCGTTGCCTAACAGCAGCAACGGGAGGTTCTAACGCGCTTATAAAACCAAGGGTCCTTTTGGTTTTGGACTCATTCGATACTCGGACGTCAAGGAAAGCAGTCCACTAGCAGAACAGCAGTCCACTAGTAGAGCAGCAGTCCACCAGTAGAGAATGAGTCCACCAGTAGATCAGCAGTCCACTAGCAGAGCAGCTGTCCACCATTAGAGCAGCAGTCCACCAGTAGAGCAGCAGTCCACTAGCAGAGCAGCAGTCCACCAGTAGAGCAGCAGTCCACTAGTAGAGCAGCAGTCCACCAGTAGAGCAGCAGTCCACTAGTAGAGCAGCAGTCCACCAGTAGAGCAGCAGTCCACTAGCAGAGCACCAGTCCACCAGTAGAGCAGCAGTCCACCAGTAGAGAATGAGTCCACCAGTAGATCAGCAGTCCACTAGCAGAGCAGCTGTCCACCATTAGAGCAGCAGTCCATAGAGCAGCAGTCCACTAGCAGAGCAGCAGTCCACCAGTAGAGCAGCAGTCCACTAGCAGAGCAGCAGTTCACCAGTAGAGCAGTAGTCCACTAGCACAGCAGCAGTCCACCGGCAGAGCAGGAGCTTACCAGCAGAGCAACGGTGCAGCGGTCTACCAGCTATAACAACCGTTGCCTAGCAGCAACGCGCTAACAAAAGCAGGTGGCTTTTTCGGACATCATAACGAGCAGCCAACCATGGAGCCCAACAATTATGTTCAAGCACCAAGCGAAAATCACGACAAATACAGGGTTTAGTTTGAGTTCCGTCATTATACTCAGGTGACCATTCTTTAGTTTTCTGTCGAGAGTGATTCCGAGGACGACTGATTTATTTTGAAAAGGACGGCGATGTTATTGAGACGGACTGATGGGGAGTTAGCTGGATAGTGGGTACCGCAGTAGTGGATGATAGCGCAGTTGTTGGCCGCGATGTTGAAGCCGGTGGCGGGCGCCCATCGGCCGACAGCGTTGATGGCCTCCTAGAGAGATATGCGGGTGTGTGGGATCGTTTTCCCCACCTCCTAATCCTGTTGTTAGACAACTTCGTTAAGTTGCTCAGACTTTCTGTTCGAGCGACGTATTCTGCACCCTTGGTTGCAGCTATGAATTCCGAGGCTCAAACGGGAATTATAGAAGTGATTTGGTAGTTTGCTCCTTTGGGTCAACTTGCATGGACCGCGTAACCTACATAATTATCGTTTGTGGATCCATCTGTTGTAAATAAATCTCTTCTATTAATTCAGACTGCGTTACAGCCCAACCAGTGGTCGCTCTGTACTGGAGTATGTTACGACGCACCCCAATCGTTTAATAGCCTCCAAAGTAGCGCTGACAAACTTGTCTCATGTTGACAGACAACTTTTGTTATTGCCATTTCTCTTCGATGCTCCAACCGCATCAAACCACTCATAATTTCTAAGGAACCTGTGTGTGTAGTTTTCGTTGATCCCAGGGCAATCCCATGCAACTCCAATGTATGCGATCAAGAATGATTGAGTCGATTTCAGGTGTTCTGTCGAAGAAAATTGAAGCGACTTTCAAAATCGGTCCCTCACATGATTTGTAAATCATCAAAATAGCAGAAGGATCGCCATTTCTGACCAGCCGTTGACCGCATAAAATTGATGTAAGGAGCTGATCGATGCTTTGAGTACAGAAAATGTCGTCAGGATAGTGCTGGTATCAATACAAGTTTCAGAAGTCTCATGCAATATTGGAATGGCACAACTAATCCATTCATGGTTATTTCCGGAATAATCCCAACATCTACGAAACGTTTGGAAATTATTGCGTTACATTTAGTAAAAGCTTGAAGAGTAAAACTGCTGATTCCTTTCATGCAGGATGGATATTCCTAAATTTAGTTCTTAGTTAGTTTAGTTCTGTCATTAAGTTAGTGCCGAATTCTTATGAGACGAAGTCGAAGCGCAAGTTTATAAGTAATTTATAATATATACGACTTTTGTTTTGTGTTAGTATGTGAAACATAGTTAGCTCTAAATAAAAATACTATTAAAAGAAAATAAACACTAGCTTATAAAAAACAACACAAAACTAGGTAACATAAAAAAGAAACAGCAAATGCTGGTATTTACCAGATCGCCCGATGGAATCGGCCTGTTTTCCTGCATGGCTGCGATTTCACCACAGGTGACCTACAATAACACACAACGGAGGAGAATAATATGATTCACACGAAAACAAAAACACACGTGCACGCGCACGCCAATCTGCCGACTGGGAGGACGCCTACCTTTGGGGGATTGATCGGCCTTCGGAAGTGATAAATTTCATCTATCGTTACCATCTGCGAATGACTGAACTTCTTCAATCCACCCGCACCCAACTTTCGTATCTGCTTCTTCATCTCGTCGTACATTGATTCGCAGAGAAACACATCCGCCTCTGGGATCTCGGTTGGTCGTCCTTGAAAAGTGAAAATTGTTTGATTTCGGTTTCTAACGTTTAGCGAAAAGTCCCTTACTTGTAATGTATTCATGCTGTTCTTGGACGGCACAGCGCCCAACGATCGCCACTGTAGGGGTGCTTTCCTGAACCGACGAGAGCAGAACTTCCTGACGATAAAACAAACGGCTAATGGTGCCGGGAACCTCCGGGGGTGTTAGCAACCACGGACCACGGAAGAATGATTTTCCACTGAAATAGACGTTTCAATTATCATACTTAACACATATCTGTTAAAAAAAACTTACTCTTTCGTCTCCCACAGCGATTGAATCTGTGCCACCGATTGTTTCCCAGCTTCGGTGGCAACGTAAACAAAGTCGCCAGTCTTCACGACCCCACCGCAGACAGTATTATACTGTTCGTAAAACACGCTACCCTCGTCGCCACCGTTCACGTACACAACCACATTCGGTTTTTCCTTCTCCACAAGCGCTTCCTGCATTTGTAGCTCGGAGAGCTCTTCCTTATGCTTTTCAACGCGCTCCTTGAACACGGACTGTACTCGTTTCACGTCCAGCGGTGTCTCGCGTGGAATCAATTTTACCGGATCGTTCGCACGCACCATGGTCCACGTTTTGATCTTCTTGAAGCATCGTCCCCGTGAACTGTAACGGGATTCGCAAACGAAGACGTCTCTGTCGGCAAAACCTTCCGGGCGCATCTTGAAGTAGTCTTTGACGTGCATCACCAAGCACTTGTTCTGTGCTTGGAACAAGGGAATGGCCTGATGTTGGTCGCTTTTGAACACTTCCTGCTCCATAAATTTACGCGTTTGCAGATGATACGTTTCGTACGGCCGAAGCATCATGTTGCCATACATCATCTTTATGTTGTCGCTGTTTGTCCATAGCCGTTCGATGTACATGATGCCGGGAACTAAAATGGAAAAAACTCTGATGAGTACAAGTATTTGTGCAGTAGTTGGAAAAAAGGTTACTTTTGTTATCTGGAAGATCGACGTAAACGAAATCTCCGGGGGAGAACACCTTTTGATCAATGGTCATACTTTCACCCTGTGATGGTTGCTGTAAAAAAAGATGAGAAAAAAAATCAACGAATGCCGAAACCCGGGATTGAACCGGGGACATTTAGATCTTCAGTCTAACGCTCTCCCAACTGAGCTATTTCGGCTGATGGATAGGCTGCTTCGATAGTGGTACTTCAATCATGCGAGTCGTGGAAAAGCAGGTAATATGAAAGATAAAGCTCGCGGAGCTTTTAGATAAGTCTGTTTTATCGACTCAGTGCTGTCATGTAAGACGAAATTGACACTGTCCAGTTCATATTTTGTACCCTAGGCATAGATATGGAGTTTTCGATTGATTGACACCGGTGTAGTGGAGTGCACTGAAACTGCACCGTTTTTGCACTTTCTAGCAGAAGTGCAGAAAACTGGGTATGTTCCATTGACATTTCTGCTAGAAAGTGCAAAACCAGTGCAATCCACTACACCGGTGTCAATCAATCGAAAACCCCAATAGCTTCGCTATAGGTCGGTAGGTGTAAAAAATTGTACTTGAATTTCAAAGCAGATACGGAAAATTCGCTTTAAATTTTAGTCGAAGCACACCACTACAGGTGAGAGAGCTCAACTTTGAATGTAAATGAATTAGTTCAATTATATATTTTAAAATAAAATTTGTGAAATGAAAATAAAATTCATGTATATGATGAAATGAGGCAAACTTTGTTTCTAATGGAATGATTCAAATGATTAAATATTATTAGGTTTATAATCCTAATTAGAGATTAGATAGATTTTGAAAACTAGATGAGCCTCTCGAAATCACAAGAAATTACTACAACTTATACGCGAGTCATCAAAACAATTATTCACTTACCATCGCATCCGACTCTGTATCGGCCTCTTCCTCCAGTAGCTTGGTCTGTCGAAGTGCCTCCACTGCCGCGCTCAAATGCATTGAAGTGTAACTTAATGCCGGAGATTCAAGCACATTGCCATGGCGGCAGAGTTCGTCGCGTTTCTTGATAAAATATGACTGCATTTCGATAGAATCCTCAAACACCTGCGAATCAGTGCGGCTCAGCTTGCGAGCTCGCTCCAAGCAAGTGAAAATATCCTCTTGAAACAGGTCCAGTCGTTTGTACAGACCCTTATCCAGGCGACGCTTAATCAAGTCAAGTGAAATTCCACGGACCCTAAAAAATTAATGCAATGGGTAAGTAATCTTTTAATTATTAACGTGAAATGCAACAGCAACTAACTTATTTCCATCCGAAGTCTCATCATGCTCGGGCAGTTCCGACAACGAATCCGTGTAGCACCGCCCTTCATCGTCCTGATAATTGTACAGATTGGTGAACAACGAAAGCAGCAGTTCTTGCACAGCCTGTGGAACATCCGGGACGGTTTCGTCGCTTCGCAGTGCTTGCTTCGTTTGGATTACGAGCTGCTGTAGGCACAGAGCATCCTTGTAGATCTGAGAGTCGGGTTCGTTGTATTTGCAGGCATTTTCAAACATCAGCATAAAATCGGTAGCCATTTCTTCAACGCTTTCGTAGCTTTGTTTGCGTAGCTTCAGCTCGATCTTGTCAATATCGATGGGGTTCTTGATGATATCGTAATAGTCAGGATATTCCTAAAAGGAGTGGTTTTATTAAAAAAAAATACATGGTCTTCGACGAAAAAAAATTTCCCATACCGGGAATCGAACCCGGGCCTTCTGGGTGAAAGCCAGATATCCTAGCCACTAGACCATATGGGATGTTGAAGATATTGGACATTAAAAGCTTATTTGAAATAAATATGAAAATGAATGTTTTGTATATGTAGAAACTTTTCAATTCGATAGACGTGTTATAGGTACAGTTGCTATCAAAAAAAAGTGTTCCATTAAAAACTATGAACCTCGAGCTATTTCACCTGTTCAATATCTCTGGATGGTTTTTCTAAAAAACTGTTTCAATTCAGTGGTGCGTGCAATTGTACCTTTTTCATTACTGAAAATGTTTCTACATTGTAATTACACTTTTCATTTATATATAGACCGAAAAATCAATTGTAGAGTTTGGAAAATCCTTCGAATCCTATTTGATATGAAATTCATCATCAGATTTGGTGGTGTTTTTCGTGAATGTGGTAATAAGATGGCAGCATTGGATCAAATCAGAAAATCGAACCATCGCATAGTGCACACAAAGTTGGCAAAATTATAACGTTTGGTTTACATGTTTTAAAATAAGGTTTTAACCAATTTTGGCTCTCTGAATCTATTTTAGATGTCAGTTTTGAAATCCCACAAATCTACATTTCGATCATTTTAAGTAACACCCATTTGAAAATAGTAGCCAATGAAATCGGTTAGCGGAAATGCTTTACAAAACTAGTAAAAGAACACGAAGTGTTCAACAATATGAAGGTTTAGGTAAAAGTTTAAATAACTAATTTGAAGGTCTTTTCAAAAATATGTGTAAAATGTAATTAATAGAATTCAACAGCAGTCAATGGGACTAATTCTTTTCATTTCCAATGAAATGGGGTCAATTCTCTGGGAAATCGGCGAGGCGTGATATTAACTTAGGAACTTGGCAAGTTTTCCCGGGGCATTTAGAGCCGTCGTAGGTGTTCAATTTGAACAGTTCGCCATCATTTGTGAGATACTTCATTTTTCGACAAGTTTGACTTTATGCATTGGCCATGAAGAAAGAACAAATCTCAAATCACGCCCTACTCTGTTCAAACTGCCGTTGCCAGTTACATCATCCATCCAATCAATTTCCATTCATTTCCAATTTCGTTGGCTTTGTGCATGTCTACAGATGCACTGACTAGGTATTCCGAGCAAAACTACCCTGAAGTCTGTTCATGTATGCATGAAAAAGACAAAAATCCAAACATTTCTATACCTTTTATTCAAAACGTTATATCTAACAAATGTAAACAAACTGAGTTTATTATGCCCAGCCCGGGGACAACTTGACAGATAGTGCTTGTTTCATATATGTACCACTAATTTGATGGTGGCGCTAGTATGCCTTCTCCGTACGAGTACCACGAACAACGAAACGAAATAGTTTCAAGAGAAAAGCGTGTTTCGTTACATGTGTTATGAACGCCGTCAATGCAGCAAGAACAACCTTTAGAAAAAGCGTATTCCAAAATGTGGATAAAGAAAACAATTATTAGAGAATAAATTTATCCCTAACTGGAAACTGTCAGCAAGGTACATAAATCTAATTATAAATTTAACTGGAAGTCGTTGTTTTTTTTGTTTTATTGTTGTGTGAAGTGTGTAATCGGTAAATCAATTGTGCTTTTTGCCCGAGAAATATGAATGAAAATCATTTTGGCCAATGAAAGTAACTCACCAAGCCTAACAATTCGAGAACATATGACATCTTGTTTCAAATTAATTAAGAACGTCAAGAATTCTAGAATTTTGTTTGGGACTATAAACGAAATATGTAGGATTTTCTACACAGTTAGCAAAATTGGTTTTGGATAGAATTTGTGCGCTTTTACCAGAATTCTGGTAGCAACCCGGTAGTGCCTGGTTTTAGAATGCTGCCAGGAATAGGGGCCATGCATAAATAACGTAGCATTTGGGGGGGGGGGGGGGGGGTATGGAGGGTATACCAAATTTTTGACGAAGTGCGACGAGGGGTAGGGTAGGGTCAGAAGTTGTGCGATGTAGCATTAAGTTTAAAACCCATTGTTTAGAGAAAACAATTTAATGATCCTCCATTATTCCCAAGAGAAATAAATTTAAATTCAAACAAGTTACTTTTGATGCGGTTTTTCATGAGATAAATTTTACGATTTGCGGAATTACAAGTTCACGTATACGAAATGATTTTGTATGCGGATTTAACTACATTAGTTAGTTAATGTTGCTAACTATTAGATTTAGTTTGGAAGCTGAATTAAATTTTCACTTCGGATTCAACCAAACAAAATTTAGTAATTTAGATGAACGTATGCTTTTTAGAATCATTGGCAGCTGCAGGATTGTGAACTGAGAGAACTCCTCTTTATGCTCACCTTGACATATAAAATTCCAAACAAAACAATCAACACTATATTTGTGATGAAATGGGCTTATTTTGCACACAATTTGCTGTTATAATTAAAATGTTGATAAAAGTCGTCAAACATTTTGAAAGTACATGTATTTAAAATAATTGAAAAACATGTAATTTTTTTCATCACTCTGGCGCTTTGCATGTGACGAGGGGGAGGGGGTAGGTAAATGCTACGTTATTTACGAGGGGGAGGTTAGAATTTTGTGACCAAATGCTACGAGGTCAAAAATCACCGAAAAAAGCTACGTCATTTGTGTACGGACCCATATACAATTATGTTCGACTCTTGCCAGAGTTTTATTCGACTTTTGCAATAATTCTGTCCAAAAGATTTTGCGATGGTTTTGATACGGATTCCTTCATAATTCATTTCGCATATTACTCAGCTCCAGCCCGACAGAAAACTAATTGAACGGCGTCTACCGGAGGATTTCGATCCCGAAGATTTTCGGAAATTTCAATATAAGTGGAAGTGGCTCGATTTTGAAAGCCATCTTCTTGTATTTCTGAAAATCGATTTATTTTTCTTGGATTTTTTAGATCTAAAATGGAATCTATGTTTCTGTTAAGGTATGGACAGTTTTTAATTTGAACAGCGAAATAAATTTGGTGATAGAAATGCTTAAATTGTTCATTTTTTACAGCTATAGAAAATAATAGATGGGATGCGCCTTTTTTAAATTTTGTTCCATTCGAGCCGCCATGACATCACCAAATCACCACAAAATTTGCTTATGAGTTCAATATATGGGAGCTGTCAAGTTGTCCCCGGGCTGATTATGCCAAATACAAGCTAAGCATTGACTCTTTGTCATCTACAAGTAATAGAAAAAGATAATAACTCTTTACATGTTAATTTAATCTTAAGTCAAAATGTCACATATTGTGTACCAAAGTTTCGCACATGTGATGTTTTGCATTGCGATGTTTTGCAAAGTCAACTGTAGTTAGCATCTTTTTCAAATGCCAAACCTCATATCTACACTCTCGATTGCAAACAACACAGGAAATATATAACATCTACAAGCGCGCCTGTCAAAACGTCATAGTAAAATGTGCCGTCTACAAACGGTGTTGCCAAGACCACATATGTACAAGAGCATAATAACAAAAGCGATCGGCAAAATGTAATAAAATAATTGTTATCAATTATCTCTATGTTATGCTCGGTAAAACCATGTAATATGCTTATACGATCCTGCAATGAGTAAATGCAGAGGTGATGGTAGAATTACTAGCATTCTATGTGCTTTAATTGTTAAATAAATTTAAAAGTTACAAGGGAAATTTTTCACGCGATTTCTCCGTTTGACGTTTTTGTTAGATATGATGTAATAAAAAACAGCTCCAGATTTAACATAAACTACACTGAGAAACAAAAATATGCATAGTTAGCATACTTTCTATTCCCGTCTCTTTTCATCTGCTGTGATTTTTATACATTTTCATGCATATACTTCTAGTAAGCATTCAATGAGTGGATAGACCGAATATGTCCAATGCATAACATTTACATCAGAAGAAACAAGAGGCAGATAGAAAAGTATGCTATCGATGCATAAATAAAATTCTGCGTGTAGTCGCTACAGAGCAGACGGTGACTTGGGTTGATGAATGAAAAAGCACCGATTTGAAACGAAAGCGTTCGGTTTTGTCATAACAATCTCTTTGTCATAACAATCTGAATTTGAATCTTGGTTGCGGTAGATTCAACTGAAAATTGGCTTTTGAAAATAAACATTCACATCACTGCTGGTTACATTCTTCGGATGCAGGAGAGAGTATCAAAAGTCAACATTGAAGATAGCTAGGTTATTCAGCTAATTAATGACGGATTTCAGGACCGTTCAGAAAATATAACAGTCCTCTACCCAGTCAGGACTCCAACCAAATTGAAGCAGCTTTCGCGTTGGTATGTGCATGTGCAGCTCCTTGATATGTAGCCTATTCTAAATTTGCAAAGCTCAGAAATGAAGCGCCGGTGGAAGATTAGATCCACTGAGATGCTACAACAATTCGGGTATCGGACACCTATCTGTGGATTGTAAGGAGCCCAAACCAGCGCCCCGCAACCCAATAGTATCCAGGAGGGCTTCCCGAATAGAATTTCACAATAGCATTTACCCTACAAACAATCATAAAACAATAAATATTACAGTTATTACTGTTTCAACATTGTTCGTCGTTATCGCAGTAGATTTACAATAAAATTTCATGCAACAATCAATTTTACTATTGAGCATAAAACTGACACAGTAAATTCACATTAAATTTTACTGTTTTCGAGAAAAAAATGCATACCAACACCCCCCCCCCCACCCTTTTTCACTGTAAAAGTCGTTTTTACATTGAAATTTACTGTAAAAACGTTAAAGTTTATTGGTTTTGTATTGTAGCATAACACTAGAACTTCTTGTAAATTATTGTAAAATTACTGTACTGTCACAGTGAAAATCATGGTTTTGTTACTGTACATTTCTATTCGGGTTTAGTTGAAGAATTTCGCCGAGAAGCCGTCGAAGATGCTGTTGATGAATCAACTCCGGCCCTATCGGAACTCGTAAGTATTGCTTTCTCAATCGGAATTAACAAGCGACAATGTAACACCATGAATTCTTTGTTTGACACTGTCAATTCAATTTACTTCGTACGGCGATCTATAGTACCACCACTGTATCATTCGCGATACAAAACAGATTATGGATACAAGTTATCATCCCTTGCGTACCTAGGGAATAGTAATTGTGTTATGACATTCCGTGATCGGCACTCATTGAATGAAGTACAGGTGGTACCAGACAACTTAATTTATGTCCCCCTGTTATTAGGATGAAGAGTTGGTGTCACATTGTATGACACAAAATGTGTTGAAATTAAAAGAGAAAAACCCAACGTTGAAGTTAGAACAGACAAAAATGAAATTAAAATGGGACATTGCAAGATGACGTCATAAGAGCAAAAATGCTCGAAAAAATGACAGTTCAGCGAACTTGTTTACATGGTGTTAGAATTCGAACCACGTTTCCTGTACTGGGTGGGATCAAAAAATTTCTAAGTGCATGTAAACAAGCTCTCTGAGCTGTCAGAAAAGTGAGGTTATACATTTTCCTGCAATGCTCTATTGATTGAGAAGAGTATACGTATAACGTATAACGCATACGTTGTCAAAATGTATATTTTGCATATTTTGGTATGGTGACCGTTCTTAACAACCCGTTGTTTGTATGGTCGAGCATGGAAAAATGTTAATGATTATATGCTCGATATTATACCAGGCAATGGTTATTCTATTGTTGAACGATTCATATTGACATGGTTTTTAAACGTTTGATACAATGGTTGGCATATGGTACACCTTTATGTGGGAATGACTAAAATATTAGGGTGGAGAAAAAAATCTTAGGAAAAATTTCTTCCCTTTCACAACAATTTCAATTCTATCGATTGATGAAGTTTTATTTTGCTACAGGCCATCTTTTATAGAAAGTTTCGTTGACGCTGAACTGTTGCTGGAGCTATCGCCGTAGTATTGTAAAATGAGGTTTTTTTATCATGTTAATCTATAGGTTTTTGGAGCAGAGTAAATAGATATATGAATGAAAAGGCCACCGAAGCAGTAGTAACTTCTGGTACAAAAGTACAATGCTACCAGTAATACACGACTATGGTCACAAATAGTTAGAGGGGTCCGGGGCTATAAGGACCATGGGGGTAATTCGGACCCCCTAGATTTCTCAGAAAATCGTAAGACTTCCTGACTGTCGTACATATTCGTGAATCCGCTATTCTAATCATTAATTTTGACAGGTAAATCTCATTATTCAGTTTTTTTTAGAAAGGAAACACAACGTGTTTCATTTTTTCGCTATACTCAAAACAAAAGTTCCTTTCATGGTAAAACCGTGATTAAAGCCACAAATGAAAGTGAAAAAAGTAACAGGTAAGTGTTTTGGAAAGCTTGAGGCTCCCATTTTATGGATAGTTTTTATTTGAGTGAAAACACATATGTTTTTAAGACGCTTACCACTTTTGAACGAAATGAGTGTACGGGGTTATTCGGACCCCATATTCCATCAACCACCGTTCATCGGCTACGCGCACGATTACACACACCTCAGCAAAGAAAATACATGATGCGCCAATAGACAACTGTGACTAATCAGATTTAGTTTTTGTAACGCAATTTATTTAAAAAAAACTTGACCCGTAGGGAGGTCCGAATTAGCACTACATTGTAAAAGGGTGGAAATTGTAGTGTATGTAAAAAAAAGTAGAGTATGTATCCACATAAAAGGGCGATTTGCTTAGGTAGGTCCGAATAGCCCCGGGTTCCCCTACTTGGGCTGCAGATATTCTTGCTCCAAGCGATATTACACTCACATGTGGTTTTTCTTACAGGACATTCCATGCGAAGATTTAGGATAGGATGGACGGACGTGCTGGCGCTAGCGTCTACTGTCTTGAAATAATATTAGAACAGTTTCACTCGCTAGGTAGATACTGTACTGTATTTCAAGTAGAAATCTTGGCGATTATGTGCGGAGTACAATAGGCCCTTCAATAGAGCTTGTCCAGCAAAGTTATGGACTTTTGCTGCGATATTCAGGCCGCAATTAAGGCTCTAAGCTCGGGCAAATCACGGTTCAAGTTGGTGATCTCGAGCCAAACGCAAGAAATAAGCATTGTCAATACTATCTACCTTGACTGGGTGCTCGGATATTCCGGTATTAGTGGAAATGAATAAGCTGATGAATTGGCCAGGACAGATGCAGCGATTGATTTCGTTGGTTCTGAGCCCTCCCTTACACTTTCAACAAGTTGGATAAGAGAAAAAAATCCGGTCTTGGGCTTCGTCCGAGCACAGCAATTATTGGAGAAATCTACAAACGTGTCGCCAAACAAAAGCGTGCTTAGTGATTTCGAAAAATCTCCTGCAATTTTCGAAACCCAACTGCAGTAGGCAGCAGTGTTTCCGCGTTTTATCAATTTTGTTTTAAGACGATTCATGATGGAAGGCTCCGTAAGCATATATCTACATACAACAGCAACAAAAGCAACGACAACGTTTGATGAACGTTTTTAAACGAGTTCTCCGCAGGTTGGGAAAATTTAGATTGGAGATTAAAGCAAAGAAATGTAAAATTTTTATGCACAGAAATCGAGCTATTGGGGTTCACGATGAACGAAAAAAGCATACGGCCAAGTAACTCTCATTTAGCTGGGATCGAAACGTTACTTCTTCATGTGATGTGAAGCAAACAACCAAGTGTTCAGGGTCATTCTCCTATTTGCGAAGATTCGTCCCATCGTTCAAAGCATCGTCATTCTGCTGCGTGCTTTGAGAACTTTGGAGTAATATTCAATTTTAATAATAAATGTTCGGAAGCGCTTGAAATATTACACAAAAAGCTAATCTTTTCTCTTTTTCTGATACTGTATAATTCAACGCAAGAGACAAAGTTACATTGTGGTGCAAGCAGTGATGGTTTTGGTGGTATACTGACGCAGAAACAGTACGATTCGAGGTTCCCATCCTATTGGCTACTTCTCGAAACGAACATGTGCTGCCGTTGCTTCGAGCTCGAGACTGACAATCATATACTCAGTAAGAAAATTTCGCATTCGATTTTAAACAAGAAGCGTGCAAATGCTAGAATTGTAAGATGCGCTCATGAGTTGAAGAATTATAATAATACCATTCAGCATCCTAACCGTACACTCATACATCATGTGGATGTCCTTAGTCGGCTTCCCCGCGCTACGCCTACGATGGTAACTTTCGACAATTCTAATCTGTTGCGCCGTCAATTCAGATGACTTAAGATTTTCAACTTCAAATTAAACAAGGTCGTGGTAAGAGCATACTTGAGTCATTTCATTCTGGAAGACGGGATGGTGTATTGCTGTTCCAAAACTGGAAAGCAGTTGTATGCGTCGAAAGAAATGAAAGTAAATGTGAACGTTAACGTAAACGCTTCGTTCACGAAAAAATGTGTCATATGGACAAACAGGAAGACCGAAGTGGACAAATACTTTAAAAATTGGGTACGTTGTATTATTTTTTCCGGCCACACTTCCGAAAGTCGTGCTTTGAATAGATACCCATTTCTTTCGATTCCATCCATATCGTGCATTTTGGAACGCTTCCTTCAATTATTTCAAAGAAAAAGAACATTTTGGACGTATTAGACGCATTCACAAAATTTGTTAAGCTGTACCCGGGTAATTAGACAAATACAAAAAAGTGTGTTCGTGCCTCCATAAATATCCTGAGAATTATAGTTGACCAAGGAGGACTATCAGTGATCGCGAAACATGTTTTACCTTGTTGGATTTCAGTTCGTATCTGTTGAACTATAATCACAGACTAACAGACATAACACTCGAAAATATTGCTTCGCCCACTTTAACGGCCATTTTAAATATATTTGTAGTTGGGACTGTGGCCGCTTTTGAAATTATGGCGCCACTGACATATGAACAAGCATATGGGGGATAGATCAGTAGTAAAAAAATGTTCCCAAGCCTGGGGGGTAACCCACCAGCAAATGAGTGCTTGGGACCGTGAATAAAAGGTGGAGCTAGTGTTCTGGGAAAATTGCTGGATCGATATTTTTTACGGAAATTCCCTCATAGTGTTATGTCTGTTAGTCTGTGCTATATCGTCCACGTGAAGATCACTACTGCTTACGCACAAGTGGTCAGGTTGAACGAGTGAATCGAATTCCGAAATCCATGTCAGCCAAGCTCTCGGAACCTGTTCAGTATTCAGATTAGTTTAAAATACTTACGAAAGTGGAACATGTATTTATTCGAGTATTCGTCAGACGCCTAGTATGCATTTATGCGGAATTCTTCAAAATGAGATGAATCCCGAGTCTCCTGATTCCGCACGAATTTTGGGGTCAAAACGAAGTTCCGCTAAAGAGTGTGTAGAGCGGTCTTAAACTTTCGAAAATCGTAATTCCAAATCCCATGAGAAGAAACATAGGCCTCCTTTTCTGCTTTCCGAAGGTGATTCCGTTCTAATACGGAACATTGATGCTACTATTGGAACCAACAAAAAGATTATCCCTAAGCATAGAGGCTTTTACCGCATTCACGAAATTCTTCCGAAAGCCAGATACGTTGGTAGTGACTTCGAAAATGGATAAATATCCCAATTGCATTAAAACGGTAAAATTGAATCACTGCGTATGAAGCGGATTTGAGCTAAAAGGGTTCCGACGTGTCAACTAGTTTGATTGTAAATGATTGAGGAAGCAAGAATCTGTTTATGTAGTGTGTAACTATCCCAAGTAGCATTTCTAGTTTTATAGCACACTACAAGGGCATGCTAAGTTTTAAGAAGGGCTTCAAGAGTGCCATAAAACCTCAATTGTTATTAGGGATTGTCATATGTATTTAAAATATATATAGGGGGCGCTACATGCTTAAGGTAGAAGTTTATGTAATTTTTGCATTTTTTAAGAAAACTGACCGTATCCGTATAAAAAATGAAAGTAATGTGGAAGAAAATTAATTTCCTTCGAGATGGCAACAGACTTTTTCTGCAAAAGAGGGACACTGTAGCATATTTTTAAATTTTTCTTTCAGAACCGATATAAAACCACCTCGCAGAAAGTTGTATATGCTCGTAATGAGAACTAATTGTTGTCAAAAGTGAACTTATATTTATTACGCTTTGATTGGTTGTTCAAATATTATTAAATCGGACGGTTATGAACCCTAATCTAGACGTAGAGTATTCACTTTTTTGAATATTTCTTATGTTTAACTTGAGTGTATCTACCAAAAACTGTTATCATTGACTTCCAAGTTTTCTTCCCTTCTGAGCCCATTATTCACCATGATTAATGCGTATTTATAGAAAAAACATCATAAAATTGTATCAAATTACTTAGCCTAGATATGAAAAACACACAAACATCAACCTTATCTTGTTTTAACCTATTAATATGTAGATGTCGCAGCAGGAAATTGAGTTTAGCAGCAAAATGCCAATCAAACTTTCTTCTCTTCCTCATCTAACCCCAGCCGACGGATAATATGTTCCCTAATGATTGTTTACTAACACAAGTGTGTTTTCATGATTGAGTCGATAAGTGGTAAATATAAAAGTTTTTCACTCTTAGCAAAAAACAACCAACGCATACTCTTAGTTTGAAAAGAAAACTTTTATTTTGATTACTATTCTTCAATAAATTGAAATGAAAACGTTTATTTGGATTACTATTCTTGAGAATTTATAAGTTTTACTTATAAACCTAAAAGCAGGCTTGGTTTTTTGCTAAAAGTGAAACATGTTTATCCTTGCCAATATTTTTTTCTGTGTGGTTAGGCCTCATTCGTTACGCGGTTTACGATAAGTTGAGACGTACTAAAATTTGCATAAACAAAAACCGCGTGAATGAAGATACTTTCTTCGGTGGAAAGAATGCTAAATTCTATATACTGTTCAGTGTAACATATGTCTGCAATGCGTCTCATATACAAAAAACTAAGCCCGGCCACAACCGGAAACTTTCCCCTACTTTTTTTTAATAAATTACCCAAACACGCAATAACGTTCTTCTCGAAAAATCTGGCACCACTTCCGGGAATTTTGCCCGTAATAGCTATAAATAACTCAGACGAGAAGCTTTCAAGCCACCCGCCCCTACTTTACCGACTATATGAAATAAATTGAAGGTCCGAACAGAATGCACCGTCACCACGCGTCAGACTCTATTGGGATTTTCGATTGATTGACACCGGTGTAGTGGATTGCACTGGTTTTGCATTTTCTAGCAAAAGTGTCAATGGAACATACCCAGTTTTCTGCACTTCTGCTAGAAAGTGCAAAAACGGTGCAGTTTCAGTGCACTCCACTACACCGTCAATCAATCGAAAACCCCATATATGATTTTTTATAGCAATCGGAATATCAATGTAAGGTTAGATTATTCAAACCCGGATCTGACGCTCCGTCTGTGACGGAGTATTACGTTTGGAGTAAATGCATACCCAACAGATCGTGCGATGGTGATGTTTTTATACATTTTGCATTGATGTGTTTTTCTGTTTTTAAGAATAAAGGATAGAAGATAAAACCAAGCCCTGTACAATGTGAAAACAACAGTAATACGTAGACATTGCATTCATACTCGTATGTATACATAATACATAAATCTAAGTTCAGCGAAAAAAAAAGTTAGGTAGGTGGTGTAAATTTGTTTTTTTTTATATATTTCTCTGCATCTCAACCAAAAATCTATGTACATTAGTTGTACGCATACTATCTCTTCGTCATAGTTGTCAGTGATATACTGTAGTATATGCATCTGACGTCACCGGAGCGTCATGTTGCTCAGCCCAATGTTCTACTATGCTGCTCAAAGTCGTACTGCTTAGGCTGGGGAAATTATTTTGGAACATATTGTCAATTCCAAGATAATCTACTGCTATAGTATATTGTCGAGTTATTACCCCTAAAGGTCACACAGAAGCATGTCTGGTCTTGCACGCCGCACAGAATTAGGAAACATCCGCGTGACATACAAAAGTAACCTCAGTTTTTGAGATTATCCATTAGACAGCAAAAGCTAGATGCGTTTCATAAGGGATCATCCATAAATGACGTAGCATTATATGGGGGAGGGGGGAGTTTTGAATTTTGTGATGATGTGTGACGACAGGGGGGGGGGGGGGGTAGGGGGTCATGTCATGATACGTAGCTCTTTTAAAGGGGAATAACTAGGTTCTATCACATTCACCCGAATGACATTCGCCCGAAAGTCATTTACCCGAATGACGTTCGCCCGAAAACCATTTACCAAAATGGACCATTTACCCGAATGTCATTAACCCGAATGGACCATTTACCCGAATGCCATAAACCCGAATGGACCACTCGCTCGAATGTCATTAACCCGAATACCACATTCACTCAAGCATAATATAAAATCGGTAATTGTCTAGTTTGGTGACTTTAGTGATAGAAGTCCGACTTTAATGCGGTTTTTTTTTGCCAAAAGGATGTATTTTAACCTAAATAAACCAAATCCGAACGGGAAATGTGAAATCTTTAACCAAAGTTTGATAAACTGAACAATAACAAGTGAGCTTATACAGCGGAGCTAGTGTGATGCGGCTTGGCCGCATATCCGAGGCCAAGGATCCGAAGCGGCGAAAAGCCGCTGAGGTTCCGTTGGACGAGGCGTTGATCCTCCCGTCGCCGGAGTTATAAGCAAACCTGTGATCCTCTTGTTTGCCCGGTTTACTCAAACATAGGGGCTATAGCTAGTTTAAAGCCGACTGAGCGGCAGCGAAGTCGGACAGTGCACCAGAAAGCGATGTGGCGTAGCCACAATAGTCAACCGTACACTGACCAATGTGGCTATGCGACATCGCTTTTAGGTGTTCTATCTGACGTCACTGAGGTTCTGTTGCCAACGCCACAAATGCTCTTCAGGTGCAAACTGATGCATATAGGACGCAGTTGTCAGCTCGAGCGGTGAAATCTTGTCATAAACCGGGCAAAATAATAAGAAATCTTTCGGAAACACCATCGATCGAGGTAAATATATATTAAGATGTTCCGTTAACGAATTGAATCAATTAAATTAGTAATTATATCTTGCATGGTGGAAGTCCATTTGGCACAACACCGTTAGTAAATAGTAGCTCATAAATGTTATGTGGCAAAGCTAGTGTGATGCGGCTTTGCCACAATTACCGAGATCGAGGAACCGAAGCGAAGGTCCCTACTCGGCAAACCTGTGATCCATTGGTATGCTTGGTTTACTGAGATATAGGGGTTGATTCATTCTTTAAATATGAGCAGTTCTTCGAGTTTGTATACCAAATAGCGCTCGCAATCAAACCGGTGATCCACTCGTTTGCCCGGTTTACTCACACTTAGGGATTGATTCCTTCGTTTAAACATGAGCAGCTCTTTTCCCACAATTAGGGGTTTATTGCTTCTTTCAAACATGACAAATCCTTGGATCTGCATGCCAAATAACCACCAAGAAACTGTTGATCCACTCGTCTGCCCGGTATACTCAAACATAAGGGTTGATTCCTTCTTTCCAAAAAAAAGCGATTTCTTGAATCTATATACCAAATAGCTCTCTACGTAATATTGGATTTCGAGACAGGATGATTCTTTCACCTAATTCACGTATGATTCTTCCATCTAAACCAAAGTTTTTTCAGAAAAATAAAACAACTTGGTCGTCAGACAAAATATTCGGAAGATCACCGAATACAACTAATTTACAAACAAGTTATTGCCTTGGATTTCTTGCCCCATCAAGGTACTCCAATGGCCCTCGAAAAATTGAGGACGATTTTTTGGATTATATTAGTAAAAATTGTATTTTTGGTAGGAAGGAAGCTAATCAAAAAGTTTCTCGATAACCCTTCTTTGCCCCCCGCTTCGTGGTCAGTTTTCGAAAATGTATCGACAAAGATTCCTAGAACCACCAATAATGTGGAAGACTAGCACAATAAATGGAACGGTTTGTTAAGCCGTGGAAATTCTATGGTGTGTTGAAGCAGTTGCAGCTTGAAGAGAAAAACCCTAGTACGTATGTTTTACGTACACTACAAACGGTACACACAGCTAAAAAGTCTAAAAAGAACTCACGAAAGGACCTAAAACTGGAAACCCTAGTTAAATCATACAAACCAGGTGATTGGATTAACTATTTGACTGGTATAGCTTTAGTGTTAATTTCTTTATAGCATCAAATGTAATAAAATTTGTATTTCATCTTAATTTTTTTTTTTTGATTGACATTTCGATGTTTTTCGGGTATATGGAATTCGGGCGAATGGCATTCGGGTTTATGTTGCATTCGGGCGAATGTCTTTCGGGTGTTTGTGGCATTCGGGTGAATGACATTCGGGTTTATGTGACATTTGGGCAAATGTCCTTCGGGTAAATGGCTTTCGGGTGAATGTCATTCGGGCGAACGTGACAGAATCGAATAACTAACATCGTTTTTTTAATTTTTTTTTTATTTTACGTGGACAAGGGGGGGGGGGGGAGAATTACCGTCAAGCTACGTAATTACCAGGAGGTATTTAAAGGTTTGTGACGAAATGTTACGATGGGGGAGGGGGGTGTTAAAAATCACTAAAAAAATGCTACGTCATTTATGGATCGTCCCTAACAAATTGAACTATCAAAGAAGTTGATAAAAGTGATGGACGTATATGTGTTTATCTTTACAAATATTTGGACATTTGAGAAACGTTTAGCGAAATTTGCGCCAGTGTAAAAATTTGGATACCCTTTTCGGATTTTCGATTGATTGACACCGGTGTAGTAGATTGCACTGGTTTTGCACTTTCTAGCAGAAGTGTCAATGAAACATACGCAGTTTTCTGCACTACTGCTAGAAAGTGCAAAAACGGTGCAGTTTCAGTGCACTCCACTACACCGGTGTCAATCAATCGAAAACCCCATTTGTTACAGGCGTTACATAACATGTATTCGAAGCTTTCAAGCCTAGCCATAAACCGCGTGCTGCTTTACCGATCAATATTATGTTCTGCTGATCCAGCCAACTCTTTTGTGATCGCAGCGCTACACTTGCCGCATATAACTGAGCAATGCTCACATTTTCTAGAAATTGGTGAAAATTGAAAACTATAGTTATTTGGATCGTATAAAAAATACGAATGGTTTGCATTTTAAACCGTACCATATTTAGGTAAAAAGATCGATTATGAACCTGTTTGTGCTCTTATTTGTTTAATTTTTATACCTGAACCATTATTTGGTTGGTTCAGAAGCCTTTAGCAATAATGAACCGAGTTGTCAGTACGTTTAAATTAACTTGTCCATATACAATTCAGTCAATATGTTTAAATTAACGTATTGTCCATATAGAATTCAAGAAATGAACTTGAATTCCGTGAAGCAGGGTTAGTCGCTGTTTCTGGATTATGGAACATAATCCCTAAAATGTGGTTTTATATAGAACAAGCGTAAAACACAATCGAACCAGGTATCCGGACGATTATTTCTATTTCTAAATGTATGGTTTGGTCAAAGTATTTTATGTTTTGTATAAAAACGTTATGCATTCGAGTATAAATTCAACACCACTACGTATTATTGATTATTTCTGTTACATACATATAAAATTTTACAATTGTAACAAATTCTCAAAAAAATATAAAGAATTTGGATCAATTTGTCATGAATCATAAAATTTTACCATTTTTTAAACAAAAATAATATCAAAAAATCGCCCCATTTCAAATTAAAAAGCAAAATATGAAAAACACCACCTGCGAAGATTTTACAATATATTAAAATTAATTTCTATGAAAATAATAATATAAAAACGCTCGAAATTAAAAAAATTACCTTTTTCTTTCCATATGCCCATCCAACACAACCAGTAATGGTGGTGGTGTGTGAAACGGAACACCGGAAAGAAAGAGAGAAGAAAACACAAGAATTCGCTATAGGGACAGTCTACTAACCCTGATATGGTAAGGTCAATAGCATCTAGTATTCTATCCCGCGTGTTTGGCAATTGTACTTACATTCTTCGATGGTAACTTCACAAAGATGAAAGATAACTGACGATTTGCTTTCGGTTCTCGGTACTCTCGGACGGTTTCGTACAGATGTTTTAGCTTGGATTCCAATGTGTTGAGCTTCGGTTTGGCCCTGGTAGTGCTGTGTTGAAACAATAGTCAGTGATGAGATAAAAATAAATAATCAGACCACTTACGGTTTAGGTGTACTAAGTCTTTTACTAATCGATGAGAACTCCTTCAACTTTTCATTGAGCGCCTTTTCCAGAATGTTAGCATCCTCGTAGATTTGCGAGCCTTCTTCATTGTACTTCCGGCAGTTGGAGAACATAAGCCGGTAATCGCCAACCACATCGTCCAACGTGTTGTACCGATCGGCCTTCATATTATGCTCGATCGTCATCATATCGATGGGATGCTGAATTACCTGATAGTAATCCGGGTACAACTTTTTCGAAGGTTTCTCCATAAATAATATCATCGGTTGCCGTCCAGCGACGGTGAAATCTACCATATAGTCGTGCAGCGACAAAAGTTTTTTCTTCAGTGTGCCCAGCAGCGATTGTCGATTTGCTCCCTTGGCCACCGGGGTACTGGTAGCCGTTCCGGAAGATGTTTGTGGTGGAGAGTGAATTATAGCGCAAGCAGCACGGCTGCGGGGACGACTTCGCTTGGGGTTGGGGGTTTTAACGGGGGCTACCGTTGCCAAAGATGAATCGGTATCATTTTCGTCGTCGCTATTGTCTAGATCACGAGCATCGATCAATTTTTGATTGAGAAGCTTTTGCATCTTGACAGCATCCTAAAAACAACAGAACTCTATCAATGTCTGTTAAATCATTTTTTACAAATTCTTACCTTATAGATTTTACTACTCGGTGGATTTGTTTTCTTAGCGTTGTCCAGCATAACGTACAAATCCGCACTCATATCCGTCACGTTCGAGTACAGTCCCTTCTTCAGCTTGTTGCGCACCTGACCCATGGAAATTGGTTTCTTAATTTGTGCATAATATTCTGGATGGAACCGACGGTTCGGCAGTTTCCAGAGCGATTCTCCCAGCGGTGCGCCTACAGCATTGGGATCTATTAGAGGAAAGTTGTGGTTTCAAACCGCAAAGGGTAGCGGGATAGTCGTAGGGAAAGGCAATCGATCAAATTACGATAGGAAAAACAAAAATGGTTAGGAACAGGGATGGAAATGAAAAACAGAACCGAAATTAACCGAAATTGGTAACAAAATGCTAATTTAGCAGGACATAACAAATACAAAGCTGGGAAGATTCACATGTTTCCGATCATTACCATTGGTGTTAGCAGTGTTGTACAGTTGATCGAATAGTTGCCAAAGTGGGCCATCCCCTTCGGTTTCCATCGAATCATCAAGCTCGTCGTCAGAGCTCTCGATCTCTTCCTTCAGAGCGGCAACCATTGAGCTCAAACTAGTCCCAGTTCGCGCCTTCCGGTTCGCACTTTTACGGAACCGACCAGCCTCGATGTCCGCTTTTCGGCTTGTGAAAATCCGTTTTAAAGTTTTAGCATCCTTGTAGATCTGCGAGCCCGGTTCGTTAAACGTACAGGCATTTTTGATCATCTGCAGTAAATCCTTTTCCATATCGTTCAGAGTCGCATAAGCGTTTGTCTGAATCTTAACGGCGATACACTTCAGGTCAATCGGATGATCAATGACGTCGTAGTACTCGGGATAGAGCTTCTTCGATGGCAACAGTTGAAACATCCTATGCAGTTCACGATTCTCATCTGTTGCGGTCATGACCGAGTTGAACAATTCTTCATATGGATCAAAATCATCTGTGTCGGGTTCTTCTTCGTGAGTCGACTTTCGTGGACGGACAATTTTACGTGGTCTAGGTTCACTTGAATCCTGTTCCTGCTGACTCTCCATTAGCTTGATTCGATTTGTGTTGAAAACTTCTAACAACTGGCAAGCGTCTTGATACTCGGGCGAATCGGGTTTGTAGAAAGCCTTGGCATTCTTCACGATTAACTCCACATCGGTCTTTAAATCATCAACATCCTCGTAGGCTTCGGTTTTAAGCTTCTGCTGAACTTTCAACAGATCGATTGGATTGACCACCACCTCGTAGTAGGACGGCTCCTGTCTGCGTTTGGGAGCCCGTATGAAAGTATCACACAAGGTAGTTCCATCTTCCTTCTTGAAGGCACGAATCGACTCGTATAGATGCTGGCATAATTCCGCCTGGAAAACAAAATAATTAGATTTAATCAATTTTAGCAACCAAAACAAACAAACCGGATCGAGCTTCTTCTTCTTCCGCGGAACAGACGGTGCCGGAGATTGCCTTGGAGTGGATTCTTCACCACTTTCATCATCATCTAGGGGACTTTGATAAGAGCTGTTTCTCCTTCTCTTATTCATAATGAAATCTAAAAGTGTTAAGCAAAATACTTATATTTTTGTTAAAAAAGAATAAACAATTTAGGCTACCCAAAATCTATGGCCGACGTAAATCCAACAAATTGAAATGCGATTTGTGCGGTCAACTTTTAACTTACGCCAAGTTTAACAATTTGCCTTACAAATCTAAACACTTCACAACACTTTTCTATGCTCAAAACACCAAAATGATCGTTTTTTCCCTATAGATTATAACATATTTCGGGTTCACTTCACCAACAAAGCTGAAAAACAAGATGTCAGACAAAAGAAAGGCGTCGTGCCGTCTAGCCTAACATTTGAAAAAGGTCTAACTGCCCTACGTAAATATTGACAAAATATGGCAAAAGAAGTTTTAATCAAATTCATTATATTCTCGACAAACATATGATTACGGCCTAAAAGCCAACTGTCAAAATCCACTTTGAATGGAAATTCCCGACAAACTGTTACGCGCCAATCACAGATGTTGATAGTAAACGAAAGAGAAAAGTTTTCTTTTTCATAAACTGTTGTGAACTGTGTTCGGCTAGTAACGGTTTGTCCGGAATTTCCATTCAAAGTGGATTTTGACAGTTGGCTTTTAGGCCGTAATCATATGTTTGTCGAGTATTGTTTGAGGCACTAAAAACTGGATTCTAACCGCACTGCGCACTTACCGTTCTTTCATTAAATTCTTCTCATAGACTGGTTAGTTCGACTAGTCTGTCTATGAAAGTACCATCTCTATCACTGGAAATACATGTGTTTTGACAGCTCGCAGTTTTGAGATCACTCGCACTTTGAAAGTGCGGAGTCCAGGTTGGTGGGAAGTGCGCAATAGTACTGTTTAACAAAATTGATACTATTTTATTTCGTTTGATTGCGTACATTATTTCTGCTTGGACACCCTACGCAGACCAATTCTTTTCAGGTCTGATTTTTTACCGAAAGTTTTGTAAATTAAGTTAAATCCAATCCGAGGCCAATGTAAAATTAAATTGGCCCTGTACACCGCTAAAAATCCATACTTATATTTTATGTATTCCAAACACATGACATGCATGTGCACAAAAATGTACTAAAAATATACATCTGATGTGAAATCTGATATGAAACAAATTTCTATGTGGCAAACTACTATAATTTTGTTTGTACTCCACATGAATTTTAATAGTTTTCACGTGATATTTATGAGTAAAAGATAATATTTATATGCCGATACAAATTGCAAAAAATCGTGTGGTAAATCAAAAGATTCAATATAGCGAACTTTATCAGTGTATGCAATTTATGCAAAAGTTCGACTTAGAGCAATTGAAGTTTCTATTTATTCATTTTGTAGGTGTTGCACTGCTTTTATAATCCTTTTATAATCAGTTATAATATAAGAATTACTTACAATTCTGCCGTTTTATAATTTTTGATAAAAGCGTTATCAAAAATTTTCATAATCAATATTGTACATTGCGTTAAGTAACATGTTCAGATAAATAGTTTTCAATGAAAACGTGAGAATTCAATTTGTTTACATTTTGCCGTTAGGCCTTTTTGGAATCTTTGGCTAGTTTTGATTTCTAAATGACAGCTCCCACCGAGCGTCATGGTAACGGCGGCTAAAGTTCAGATATCAGTTGCACCTCCAGCATCTAGATGGCAATGCGATCGGGTTTGGGCGGCTCAGTGGCATGTAAACAAATCGCTTGACCGAGCCGGTTCGAAGGTAAAATTTTCTTGATTACAAAGTATGTGATTTTGAAATTGTACACTCAGAAAAATTGGCATTCATAAAAAAATGTCTAAGGTATAAATCTCGACAAACATATGATTACGGCCTAAAAGCCAACTGTCAAAATCCACTTTGAATGGAAATTCCAGACAAACCGTTACTAGTCGAACACAGTTCAGAGCAGTTTATGAAAGAGAAAACTTTTCTCTTTCATTTACTATCAACATCTGTGATTGGCGTGTAACGGTTTATCCGGAATTTCCACTCAAAGTGGATTTTGACAATTGGCTTTTAGGCCGTAATCATATGTTTGTCGAGAAATGTTTCGTGAATCATTGCGTAGATGTATGACTTTTGCATTCCAATATTTCGTGCGATTTCAATTGAGAGGGTCGTTTCTGCTTAGTTTATAAAAAACGGTCCACTTTTTCCGTCCTGCGGAAATATACGTGAAGCGAAAGCATCTTTTTGATGACTCGTATAGATGTCCGCACTATAAAATAGCTTCATACCAGTTCAACAACCGGAATTTGGCTGATTTATGTTGGTATCCCGGATAAAATTTTACAATAGCATTTACCCTACAAATAATCATAAATAGGGTTGCCACCCCTCCGGGTTTGACCCGGAGACTCCGGTTTTCAGGAGCAATCTCCGGGCCTCCGGGTTTTACATCAATTTCTCCGGGTTTGGTGGGAAGAAGCATAATTTTATTTTTTTTTTGAATTAACGGATTATTTACAAAATATTTAACTAGTTCAAGTTAACTATTACTCTGTTTCAGATTTATTTTGCCCGACTAACCCTTTCAAGGTGGTGAAGATGAGTTCACCAAATATTGCTGATTTCTTTCACAAAGCAGTGAAAATGAAAAACAAAGCAAATTTACTACAACTTTAGAAAAGTAATATTTTGCTATATGTTAGAATTGAAATGTTGCATTCCACCAAGTCGCTCAAAATTGTGTAAAAAAGTTATTTTGCTGCATTTTTATCAAATTACTTCACTGTTAGTGGTGCTTATCACCAGCTGCAGCGAGGTATGGCAGATTTGTTCTAATCCATCTGACTAGGTCAACATCAAACGAATTCTTCCGGTGTTGTTGCTACTCCTGCAGCGACCCTTAACTGTTGGCTAGGGAGGTAAGTCTTGCCCCTTTGTTGCGACCTCTGGTGATGAATAACCTACACCACATAGTGCTTCCTATGTGATGCCGAATCCCTGCTTCCTTTGCTCTCCTTTTCCTGCACACTCAATTCGTCTCGGTAATTACCCAACAGCTGTGTAGTCAGCAAATTTAGAAACTGATATCTCAGTAAAGTGAGATTAGTTTGCTGATTTTCGGTGAAATACACCAGATTAAACCGATAAAACCATTCTCAAACGTTAAAAATTTACAGCTTTACTTTACCGTAGTAATAAAAAGCGATTAAAGTGCTCTAAAATGCAATCGCTTTGATTCCAATTTCTGTCTAATTCCACTAAAAATCCACCCCCCCCCCGGTTCAGTGAAAATCTCCGGGTCAAGGCCTCTCCAGAGGTGGCAACCCTAATCATAAAACTGTTAGATATTATAGTTATTACTGTTTCAACATTGTTGGACGCAGAGTTCTCGCATTAGATTTACAATAAAATTTCGTGTAACTATCAATTGTACTGTTCAGCAAAAAAGTGATACAGTAAATTCATATTCAATTTTACTGTTTTCGATAAAAAAAAGTATGATAAAAATAGATTTTTTTTTATGTTAAGAAACAAAACCACCCCCATTTTTACTGTAAAAGCCGGTTTTACATTGAAATTCACTGTAGAAACGTTGAAGTTTATTGTTTTTCTATTGTAGTATAACACTGGAATTTACTGTAAATTATTATAAACTTACTGTACTGTCACAGTGAAAATCATGGTTTTGTTACTGTACATATCTATTCGGGATTCCAGCCCGAATGCCGCAGTAGCCCTTTCTGACTAAATCGGTTGTTACATTTGCGCTGCAATTCGGAGATAAAATATTCCGACAGCGATGAATGGGATCCAGTAGCGAAATCCGTTGTTAAAACGGCTAAGACAGTCGAAACGGATTTCGTCTTTTAGGTTATAAAGCACAAGATGCTGCTTTTTACTAAAACCTAAATGCACTGTAACGGAGGATAGTTTTTAAACGAGTATTCAGCTGAATGAATCATTTCGCTTAAACGCCAAGCAAGCAAAAGGATTGCTTGCATGCGAAGAGGTAGGATTTACACGCGGCGAAACTTCTCAACACTCAGAAAAAAGTAAACGTTATGCCTATTGATTTTACACATAGATTTTTGCAATTAACGGAGGCATATAGACACTATTTGCTGGCACATAAACCTAATGTGTGTATTTACAAGAAATATTAATCTTATATTCACATTTCATAACTATTAGGCACATAAAACCCCATTCTATAACAATATGCACATATAACCTATGTGTGTGCATACATAGTTTATACAGTTGACACATAGAAGGTATGTGTGCGCGTGATAACAATAGCATTTCTTCTTCATATGAATTTTAAGCGGTTTGAAGCAAATAGAATTAACCTTTGGATTTTTTTCAGTGAAGGTGAGTCCTTTAAAAAACAACTGAAACCAACGAATCGATCCACCGCGCAAGCTCCAAATCTTACAAGCTAGACGGGATAATCAATGGGGAACCCTGAAAGTGAGTGCATGCAATTAAAACACGATCCTTCTTTCTTTTCTCTATCGACAGTCATGATTGAACGAACAGCTATTTATAATTCACTTTTTCTAGTTCTCGGTTCTTCTTTACCGACATCACATTCTAAAAATACCTCAGCTAATTTCGAGTTTGGTAGCTACCGTGAACATCCGTTAACTTGTCCTCCTTATCCACTATTCACATCAATTGATTAGCTTATTTTTGGGTTGTCTTGGCACCCCTGATGCTTCACACATTGTGAATGGTGGTTTCAAAATGTGGCGCAAACACAAGATAAATTATAACGCATGATAAATTATAAGATCTAACCTGTTTTTCCTGTTTGAAGTGCGCTACCGTTAACGTTTCTGCTGCTTTTTTGTGTCACCACTATGGCGTTTATTTTCTGCTCCCACGTGTGCAAACGACTTTTTAACGATGGCGGGCCCACTGAATATACTCGCGAGTGCTGCTTCGAGGCCAACAATAGAACGTACCCGGCAATTGACTATCGACCCAACAAACAACGAAAGCTGAACAAGCCTTTGATCAGAGAGAATAAGCAGAACAAGAACTGTTTAAGCTATTGTTCAGCTAAATTGTTTGTTGGGGACATACACCCCGGAAGTAGTGGCACCTTACGATGGCCCGTAGATGCGCAGGGGTGTGGTCGCTAACCCGCCGCGAGATCAGTTACAAGCGGACGAGTCTTCGGATCTTCCTAGAGACCAGGCGACGTGCGTAATTTCCTACACATATCAGAACGAAACACCTTTGCTTGAAGGATATTCGGTCCTTGACCTCGAGCAGAAAATCGTTACGGATTTGAAAGCGACTTGCAACCAGTCGTCGCTTTTCCTAATTGCTATAGCGTAAATTTGGGCCTTGGGCCTAGATCACGTACTCAACCACGATAGAATAACTCGATTAATATCTTCATTCGACTGGCTAACCACACAGAAAAAAATCCAAACGTTAATTCTATTTGCTTCAAACCGCTTAAAATTCATATGAAGAAGAAATGCTATTGTTATCACGCGCACACATACCTTCTATGTGTCAACTGTATAAACTATGTATGCACACACATCAGTTATATGTGCATATTGTCATAGAATGGGGTTTTATGTGCCTAATAGTTATGAATTATGAAATGGGAATGTAAGATGAATATTATATGAATAATATACACATTAGGTTTATGTGCCAGCAAATAGTGTCTGTATGTCTCCGTTAATTGCACAAATCTATGTGTAAAATCAATAGGCATAACGTTTACTTTTTTTTGAGTGCACCATTTGCTTAACTAACTTCCACTTAATTTTTAGGACTACACATTCAATTCGGCTCGGCAATTTTTCAACAGCCGTGTAATCAACAAATTTAGAAACTGATGCCGACCGAATCGAGAAAGAATGATACGTTTAATCTCATGATGATCTATAAGCCTTGTCCAATTCGTAGCCGCGGGATTCTCAACCCCACTCAATTAATAATACCCCCGACCTGAAATGTTACAATTTCACTTCATTTCAGAAACATTGGCTATACTGCATACTTTCAGATCGGAACGCAGTGCCCTTCTTCGCGGTCCGTGCAAATTTGGTGATTACAATTCTCGCCGCCCACCACGCAGCGGTAGACTTCAGGTACTCGAATTTCCCCAGTAAACTAAAAGGTGGCCAAGCGGGTTAAACTAGATGTTGGCGATCGGTAGGCTATTGAAACTTTCTTCTAGGCTAACCGCCGTAACTTGTGGTTTACTTTAGAAGTGGCACAGAGAACAGACATCCATGATCGAACAAAAATATTTAAAAAACGTGTGTAAACATTTGAATTAACATACGATAAACACTAGCGCCGCCACACCAACCTATCCCAACTATCCGTCAAATCCATTCCGGAACCGGTTCGAAATCCTGAATGGATTCAGTATGGAATCTTGCTCAATGAAAACAACCGATTCCGTCTCTTTCGGTTGATGCATTTGAGCTGCAATTCATGCTGGAAGTCCGAACCGGTTCCGGACTAGTGTGACTGGGTAGAGGAATAACCGCTGTCAATTCTGTCGAACTCAGCCACAAAAAAATATGACGATAGTAGCGCACCTGGTTTGGATATCCCAACTACCTTCGAAACCGTTAGAGATTTTACACAAGTTGAATGCTGAAGATGAACGTCTGTTCTCTGTGGAAGTGGTGTGGGGCGCATCTCGTCTCTTTCATTCGCGATCTAACGGTGGATGCCGGCCGCCAGATGACACGAGAGTGCAATGAGGATGTTTTCATTTTCATCTGTCAAAAAGCACCGGAAAGTAAATTTTGAATTTTATAAACTCAGTCAATATTATAATTACACGTTATTTTTTTAATGAAAAGTAATTTTGTTGAAGAAAATACCTACCTCTGAAAAATATATAGCTAGTAAATTTCTTGTTACATCACTAAGAATTCGTTCTTCCAGTTTCAATTTATAATAAACTGAATGTCAGAGATTGAAATTTAGATAGATAACACGATAGTGGTCGAAAATCACTGGTGTGCAGGTGTAGACAGTTGAGGTTATCTACTGATAAATTCAAATTCTAGGTGAACCTTTTCCGCATCTAAAAGTACCAACCTTACCTCAGAATTACAAAGAGAATTACGGGTCTCGATAATTAGCTATATAATTTCGAGTTCGACGATGTTTTGACATCAAGTGAAAAAACGAGTGTTTTCTTATCACTTGTAATTAATTTTTTGTACAACTATGTAATGTTTATCCTAAAATAATTAAATTAGAGCAACCATCTTATATTAATAATGCAGGAAAATTCTTTCATCATTTGACTGGTACCAATAATGAAATCCAGTTGGCGCGTCGAGCGGATAAGTTTCACGTTTGAGAGCCAAAATTGAAGAATCAAAGCAAAACTGAAACGTGTTGTGAGAGTTTGTGCAATTACAAAAAGGATGATGGGGATGATGCTTTAATTTTTATAAAAGAGATTATAACTACTATAGAGAGCAAAGCGCTACTGCCTAGAGCACTCTAGTTAGAGTGTGGCCAAGAGGCCATGACGTATCCAAACGAACATAAAATTTGATGTATTCACAATAGAAATACGTCAGATTTCTGCTCGTTTGGATACGTCAAACGCGTCTTGGACACACTCTAACTAGAGTGCTCTACTGCTGCCTCCATCCCAGTAAAGTTCAACCGGAAATGAGCCGGAATTCCGGCTGGTTCCAGTTCGTACACCGGCTCCAGTGACACAACCGATTCTAGTTAGAATCGGTTGTGTCACTGGAGCCGGAATACTAACTGAAACCAGCCGGAATTCCGGCTCATTTCCAGCTGAAATTTACTGGGATGTATTCACGGACTGAAACATGGGGTCTCGCTCTAGCATGTTGTATCCCATTACTTTGACATATGCGTACCCGGGGCAATAGGTGTCATACTAAAGGGCCTAGCATATGTGAGAGCGAGATGATAAATTTTCAGTGTTAGCAGCGACATGCGACCTTTAGTAGTTATAATCTCTTTTATTTTTATTGGCATTTTGCTGCAAAGCTCAATTACCTGGTGCGACATCTACAGATCTATAGCATAAACAAGATAAGGTGGATGTTTGTGCATTTTTCATATCTACGATAAGTAATTTGATGTAATTTTTTAATGTTTTTCCGTAAATGCGCATCAATTTTAGTAGATAATGGACTCAGAGGGGAAGAAAAACAATTTGGAAGTTAATTATAATAGTTTTTAGTAGATACACCACAAGTTAAACATAAGAAATCTTCGAAAATGTGTATATTGTGCTTCTAGGTAAGGGTTCACAAACGCCCGATTTAAGAATATTTAAACAACCAATCAAAGCATAACCAGTATAAATTCACTTTTGGCAAGAATCAGCTTTCATTTCGAACATACAGAACTTTGCACGAAGTGGTTTTATACCGGTTCAGAAAAAAATATTTTAAGATATGCTATATCACAGAGAACAGACGTCCATCTTCAGTATTCAACTTGTGTCAAAATCCCTAACGTTTTTAAGGTAGTTGGGATTTCTCCACCAGGTGCGCTACTGTCGTTATGTTTTTTAGTGGCTGAGTTCGACTGAATTGACAGCGGTTATACCTCTACCCAGTCAAATCATTCTGGAACCGGTTCGGAATTCTGAGTGAATTCAGTATGTATTTCAGCTCAAATGCATCAACCGATTGAGTCGGAATCGGTTGTTTCCATTGAGCTGGAATCCATACTGAGTCCATTTAGGATTCCGAACCGGTTCCGGAATATGTTTGACGGTTAGTTGGAATAGCTGGTGTGGCGGCGCTAGTGTTTTAACGTATATTAATTCAAATGTTTACACAAGTTTTTTAAATATATTTGTTCGATCGTGGATGTTTGTGCTCTGTGGCTATATTATCCCTGTTTTGCATAATAAATCTATTACCATCTTGAAGGAAATTAGTTTTCTTCCACTTCACTTTCAATTTTTTTATACAACTTAGGCCAATTTTCTTAAAAATGCAAAAAATACGTCAACTTTTAAAGATTTGCTACTGAGCTGATAGTTTATTTGCAAAACATCCACCCCAAGCATGTAGGGGGTGACATATATTTTCTGTGTAAAAATGCCAATTGGGGCGATCAATACAAACAATAATAAATTAATGTCATTTAAGCACAGACATAACACTCGACAACTATTCTTCACCTGTTGATGATTTTGAATACATTTTTATTTGGGCTTGTAGTCCATTATGAGATGATGGCGCCAGTGACAAATGCGACAATTGTTCCCGAGCTTGAGAGATAACCTGTTTGCAAGCGGGTATTTAGGACTGTGAATAAAAGGTGGAACTAGTGTTCTGGCGGATCAACATTTCTAGGAGCAATTTCCTCATAGAGTTGGGTTCACTTCTCTGTTGTTGAAGTTTCATTCTTTTCTTGTTTAGGATAGTTAATACAAACACACATCGCTTGTTCGACAATGGAAAGCTTTTCTATACATTTTTACGAAACGACTATTTTTTAAACTCAAAGGAAAAAGCAAGTGTTCGTTGGTGGAAATTAGTGGTTTTTGGTTTATGATCAAAAATAAAAGTCAATTGAGAATAGAGAAACTTAAGAACATAATTTCCTAAATATCGATCAGAAAAACATACTAAAGCTGCATATCATTCAGGAGTATAAAATATTCCTAACTTATTTCGACAGCATAAAAAATCAATGACAGCGTGAGAAATTGCTGCTTTGCTACTTCTCTCTCTATCAGCTGCGACACAGGGTGGTACCGATGGGAGCGGATCGTAACAATCCTGGGCGGTTCATCCGCGTTGCAATCGTCCGGGTACACCGCTTTCACCGTCAGGAGATTTATGTATGTGACCGATAAAATTTGCATACAAAACCAATTTGAATGGGGTTCAGAGGTTATGTTATTGTTTAAAGCATGTGTACGGCATATCCCGCGAGCGGAACTACGGCAAGACACTTGGAGAAGAGCTGATAAGACAGAGCTTGGAACAAAAATGAGAATACCAGGGTGGTGATGGTAGCAAAAACCATATTGTACGCATCCCAAATAGCCCAAAACGGTTCCATGCATGGTAGTTGGACAGATTTAGAACCGTTTTTTCTTTATTTTATTTCGGTATTTCCTACCAATATTTTAAGTGAAACCTAGTATAATTTAAAGTAATCATTCACAGTGTGAGATATTCGTACCTAAATTGTCCAAATATAAAGTCACTTACCTTAGAACAAAGAGTAACCGTAACGGTGTATTGCCATTTTAAATGTTCTTTTTACTCATCCTGCGACAATGGACAATTTATAAATATATAACGCAGAACAATATCAAGGCGCGACGTCTTTTTCGGGTAGGGATTTTTTACTTCTTTAGTTTTTTTTCGGGCTGAGCATTGTACAAAAGATTGACTTCTTGATTTGTTCTTTAATCTCTATATACATTGCTTAAAGTTGGATGATTCCCTCAAGTTCTCAGAAACGAAATATAAATATTGAACGATAAATACTAGATCAAAGGTTATGGAAAAACAGAGTTACACTAAGCCAAGGAAGCAACCATTAAACGTTAAAGCATGTCGGATGGCGATATATTGCGATTACAGAGCCATTATGTCTATTATCACCTTCGTCGTTTATGTTGTCGGACGGACTGTTACATGACACAGCCCTCTGCTTGCTGCTCCTAGGAAAAACGTTGACGGACGGGTCCCATAGACTAACAACTTCTAGAGAAAATTTTCAATAGGACGTAAGTAACATTGAGAGCCTCTCTTTGTTTACTTTCTCTTTCGTTTATTACGGCGTCATTACAATACTTTGCACTAAGTTTCCAGTACATATCGAAATCCGACGGTTTTTTTTTAGAATATTATGCAAAGAGTGGAGTAGTAAATGTTGAAATGGCCGAGTAATGAACAGAAGAGAAAGACCCCAAAGAGAATTTCTCATTGTTACTTACGTCCTATTCTAAATTTTCTCTAGACTTCTCCTTTGGTCGCTCAAGACGTTGTCATCCCACAAAAGCCTAATATTATTGCATCTAATTTGAGACCACTCGCCAGTAATAAGCGGTCTAAAGTGTGCGCGGAAATTGTTTTAAATAGCTTCTCGGACGACATTGATTACTTCCTGTGTTTCCAGTGAAAAAACTCGCGCCGGAACGGTTTAGCCCAGCATGTGATGTCGAGGATATGCGTGGTATTGAGTTTGACCGTAGCCAACGTATCGATGAAGTCCGTAAACAATATTCATTTATGGCGCAGCTGAGGAATTCGAAATGCTTCTAATTTATATCGTTAAAAATTCTGTGTCGCTGTTAAGCAATTTGAAGCAGACTTATGCGACAATTCAAATAGCAAATTTCAAATTTGAAATATCAAATTTCGAGATTGAAGTTTTGAATTTCAAATGACATTTGAAATTTATGAAATTTGATTGAAATTTCAATTTTCAAATGAAATTTGAAACATGAAATTCGAAAACTAAAATTTGAAAATACAAATTTGATATTTGAAATTTGAGATTTGTAATTTGAAATGTGAAAGATAAAACTTCAAATTTTAAATTTCGAGATTGGAGTTTCGAATTTCAAAAATTTCAGATTTCAAATTTTGATTTTCAAATTTTAACCTTCAAATTTAACTTTAAAATTTTAGCTTTCAAAGTTCAAATAGCGAATTTTAAATTTCGAATTTCAAATTTTATATTCCATATTTCATATTTCAAATTAATTTCAATGTTTTATTTCAAATTTTAGCTTTCAAACTTTAAACTATCAAATTTAAAATTTCAAATATCAACTTTCAAATTTTAAATTCCAAATTTCAACTTGCAATTTGAGAATTTCAACTTTCAAATTTCGAACTTCAAATTTTAAATTCCCAATTTCAAATCTTAAATTCCAAATCTCAAATTTCAGCTTTCGAATTTCAAATTTTAAATCTCAAATTTAAAATTTCTAATTCCAAATTTCAACTTTCACACTTCAAATCTCAAACTTCAATTTTCAGATTTCAAATTTCAGATTTCAATTCTCAAACTTCAAATCTCAAACTACAAATTTCAATTTTAAAATTCCAAATTTCGAATTTCAAATTTCAGATTTCGAATCTCAAACTTCAAATTTCAATTTGCAAATTTCAGATTTCAAATTTCAATATTTCAAATCTAAAACTTTAATTTCAATTTTCAAATTGCAAATTTCAAACTTCAAATTCCAAATTTCGAATTTCAACTTTCAAATTTCCAATTTCAAATTTGATATTTCATATTTCAAATTCCAAATTTCAAGTTTCAAATTCCAAACTTTCGAAATTTCAAATTTCCAATTTAAAATTTAAAATTTCGAATTTCAAATTTCAAACTTCAAATTTCAAATTTCGAATTTCAAATTTCAAATTTCAAATTTCGAATTTCGAATTTCAAATTTCGAATTTCAAATTTCGAATTTCGAATTTCAAATTTCAAATTTCAAATTTCGAATTTCGAATTTCAAATTTCAAATTTCGAATTTCGAATTTCAAATTTCAAATTTCAAATTTCAAATTTCAAATTTCAAATTTCAAATTTCAAATTTCAAATTTCAAATTTCAAATTTCAAATTTCAAATTTCAAATTTCAAATTTCAAATTTCAAATTTCAAATTTCAAATTTCAAATTTCAAATTTCAAATTTCAAATTTCAAATTTCAAATTTCAAATTTCAAATTTCAAATTTCAAATTTCAAATTTCAAATTTCAAATTTCAAATTTCAAATTTCAAATTTCAAATTTCAAATTTCAAATTTCAAATTTCAAATTTCAAATTTCAAATTTCAAATTTCAAATTTCAAATTTCAAATTTCAAATTTCAAATTTCAAATTTCAAATTTCGAATTTCAAATTTCAAATTGCGAATTTCAAATTGCGAATTTCAAATTTCGAATTTCAAATTTCGAATTTCAAATTTCGAATTTCAAATTTCGAATTGCATATTTCAAATTTCAAATTTCGAATTTCGAAATTCGAATTTCAAATTTCAAATTTCAAATTTCAAATTTCAAATTTCGAATTTGGATTTTCTAATTTCTAATTTCAAATTTCGAATTTCTAATTTCGAATTTCGAATTTCGAATTTCGAATTTCGAATTTCTAATTTCTAATTTCTAATTTCTAATTTCTAATTTCTAATTTCTAATTTCTAATTTCTAATTTCTAATTTCTAATTTCTAATTTCTAATTTCTAATTTCTAATTTCTAATTTCTAATTTCTAATTTCTAATTTCTAATTTCTAATTTCTAATTTCTAATTTCTAATTTCTAATTTCAAATTTCAAATTTCAAATTTCAAATTTCAAATTTCAAATTTCAAATTTCAAATTTCAAATTTCAAATTTCAAATTTCAAATTTCAAATTTCAAATTTCTAATTTCTAATTGCAAATTGCAAATTTCAGATTTCAAATTGCAAATTTCTAATTTCAAATTTCGAATTTGGATTTTCTAATTTCGAATTTCAAATTTCGAATTTCGAATTTCGAATTTCTAATTTCGAATTTCGAATTTCGAATTTCGAATTTCTAATTTCTAATTTCTAATTTCTAATTTCTAATTTCTAATTTCTAATTTCTAATTTCTAATTTCTAATTTCTAATTTCTAATTTCTAATTTCTAATTTCTAATTTCTAATTTCTAATTTCTAATTTCTAATTTCTAATTTCTAATTTCTAATTTCTAATTTCTAATTTCTAATTTCTAATTTCTAATTTCTAATTTCTAATTTCTAATTTCTAATTTCTAATTTCTAATTTCTAATTTCTAATTTCTAATTTCTAATTTCTAATTTCTAATTTCTAATTTCTAATTTCTAATTTCTAATTTCTAATTTCTAATTTCTAATTTCTAATTTCTAATTTCTAATTTCTAATTTCTAATTTCTAATTTCTAATTTCTAATTTCTAATTTCTAATTTCTAATTTCAAATTTCAAATTTCAAATTTCTAATTGCAAATTGCAAATTTCAGATTTCAAATTGCAAATTTCTAATTTCAAATTTCAAATTTCGAATTTCGAAATTCGAATTTCGAATTGCAAATTTCAGATTTCAAATTGCAAATTGCAAATTTCAAATTTCGAATTTCAAATTTCAAATTTCGAATTTCAAATTTCGAATTTCGAATTTCAAATTTCAAATTTCAAATTTCAAATTTCAAATTTCGAATTTCGAATTTCAAATTTCGAAATTCGAATTTCAAATTTCGAATTTCAAATTTCAAATTTCAAATTTCAAATTTCAAATTTCAAATTTCAAATTTCAAATTTCAAATTTCAAATTTCAAATTTCAAATTTCGCATTTCAAATTTCAAATTGCGAATTTCAAATTGCGAATTTCAAATTTCGAATTTCAAATTTCGAATTTCAAATTTCGAATTGCATATTTCAAATTTCAAATTTCAAATTTCGAATTTCGAATTTCGAAATTCGAAATTCGAATTTCAAATTTCAAATTTCAAATTTCAAATTTCAAATTTCAAATTTCAAATTTCTAATTTCTAATTTCTAATTTCTAATTTCTAATTTCTAATTTCTAATTTCTAATTTCTAATTTCAAATTTCAAATTTCAAATTTCAAATTTCGAATTTGGATTTTCTAATTTCGAATTTCAAATTTCGAATTTCTAATTTCTAAATTTTAATTTTTAATTTCTAATTTCTAATTTCGAATTTCGAATTTCGAATTTCGAATTTCGAATTTCTAATTTCTAATTTCTAATTTCTAATTTCTAATTTCTAATTTCTAATTTCTAATTTCTAATTTCTAATTTCTAATTTCTAATTTCTAATTTCTAATTTCTAATTTCTAATTTCTAATTTCAAATTTCAAATTTCAAATTTCAAATTTCAAATTTCAAATTTCAAATTTCAAATTTCAAATTTCAAATTTCAAATTTCAAATTTCAAATTTCAAATTTCAAATTTCAAATTTCAAATTTCAAATTTCAAATTTCAAATTTCAAATTTCAAATTTCAAATTTCAAATTTCAAATTTCAAATTTCAAATTTCAAATTTCAAATTTCAAATTTCAAATTTCAAATTTCAAATTTCAAATTTCAAATTTCAAATTTCAAATTTCAAATTTCAAATTTCAAATTTCAAATTTCAAATTTCAAATTTCAAATTTCAAATTTCAAATTTCAAATTTCAAATTTCAAATTTCAAATTTCAAATTTCAAATTTCAAATTTCAAATTTCAAATTTCAAATTTCAAATTTCAAATTTCAAATTTCAAATTTCAAATTTCAAATTTCAAATTTCAAATTTCAAATTTCAAATTTCAAATTTCAAATTTCAAATTTCAAATTTCAAATTTCTAATTTCTAATTTCTAATTTCTAATTTCTAATTTCTAATTTCTAATTTCTAATTTCTAATTTCTAATTTCTAATTTCTAATTTCTAATTTCTAATTTCTAATTTCTAATTTCTAATTTCTAATTTCTAATTTCTAATTTCTAATTTCTAATTTCTAATTTCTAATTTCTAATTTCTAATTTCTAATTTCTAATTTCTAATTTCTAATTTCTAATTTCTAATTTCTAATTTCTAATTTCTAATTTCTAATTTCTAATTTCTAATTTCTAATTTCTAATTTCTAATTTCTAATTTCTAATTTCTAATTTCTAATTTCTAATTTCTAATTTCTAATTTCTAATTTCTAATTTCTAATTTCTAATTTCTAATTTCTAATTTCTAATTTCTAATTTCTAATTTCTAATTTCTAATTTCTAATTTCTAATTTCTAATTTCTAATTTCTAATTTCTAATTTCTAATTTCTAATTTCTAATTTCTAATTTCTAATTTCTAATTTCTAATTTCTAATTTCAAATTTCAAATTTCAAATTTCAAATTTCAAATTTCAAATTTCAAATTTCAAATTTCAAATTTCAAATTTCAAATTTCAAATTTCAAATTTCAAATTTCAAATTTCAAATTTCAAATTTCAAATTTCAAATTTCAAATTTCAAATTTCAAATTTCAAATTTCAAATTTCAAATTTCAAATTTCAAATTTCAAATTTCAAATTTCAAATTTCAAATTTCAAATTTCAAATTTCTAATTTCTAATTTCTAATTTCTAATTTCTAATTTCTAATTTCTAATTTCTAATTTCTAATTTCTAATTTCTAATTTCTAATTTCTAATTTCTAATTTCTAATTTCTAATTTCTAATTTCTAATTTCTAATTTCTAATTTCTAATTTCTAATTTCTAATTTCTAATTTCTAATTTCTAATTTCTAATTTCTAATTTCTAATTTCTAATTTCTAATTTCTAATTTCTAATTTCTAATTTCTAATTTCTAATTTCTAATTTCTAATTTCTAATTTCTAATTTCTAATTTCTAATTTCTAATTTCTAATTTCTAATTTCTAATTTCTAATTTCTAATTTCTAATTTCTAATTTCTAATTTCTAATTTCTAATTTCTAATTTCTAATTTCTAATTTCTAATTTCTAATTTCTAATTTCTAATTTCTAATTTCTAATTTCTAATTTCTAATTTCTAATTTCTAATTTCTAATTTCTAATTTCTAATTTCTAATTTCTAATTTCTAATTTCTAATTTCTAATTTCTAATTTCTAATTTCTAATTTCTAATTTCTAATTTCTAATTTCTAATTTCTAATTTCTAATTTCTAATTTCTAATTTCTAATTTCTAATTTCTAATTTCTAATTTCTAATTTCTAATTTCTAATTTCTAATTTCTAATTTCTGATTTCTAATTTCTAATTTCTAATTTCTAATTTCTAATTTCTAATTTCTAATTTAATTTCTAATTTCTAATTTCTAATTTCTAATTTCTAATTTCTAATTTCTAATTTCTAATTTATAATTTCTAATTTCTAATTTCTAATTTCTAATTTCTAATTTCTAATTTCTAATTTCTAATTTCTAATTTCTAATTTCTAATTTCTAATTTCTAATTTCTAATTTCTAATTTCTAATTTCTAATTTCTAATTTCTAATTTCTAATTTCTAATTTCTAATTTCTAATTTCTAATTTCTAATTTCTAATTTCTAATTTCTAATTTCTAATTTCTAATTTCTAATTTCTAATTTCTAATTTCTAATTTCTAATTTCTTATTTCTAATTTCTAATTTCTAATTTCTAATTTCTAATTTCTAATTTCTAATTTCTAATTTCTAATTTCTAATTTCTAATTTCTAATTTCTAATTTCTAATTTCTAATTTCTAATTTCTAATTTCTAATTTCTAATTTCTAATTTCTAATTTCTAATTTCTAATTTCTAATTTCTAATTTCTAATTTCTAATTTCTAATTTCTAATTTCTAATTTCTAATTTCTAATTTCTAATTTCTAATTTCTAATTTCTAATTTCTAATTTCTAATTTCTAATTTCTAATTTCTAATTTCTAATTTCTAATTTCTAATTTCTAATTTCTAATTTCTAATTTCTAATTTCTAATTTCTAATTTCTAATTTCTAATTTCTAATTTCTAATTTCTAATTTCTAATTTCTAATTTCTAATTTCTAATTTCTAATTTCTAATTTCTAATTTCTAATTTCTAATTTCTAATTTCTAATTTCTAATTTCTAATTTCTAATTTCTAATTTCTAATTTCTAATTTCTAATTTCTAATTTCTAATTTCTAATTTCTAATTTCTAATTTCTAATTTCTAATTTCTAATTTCTAATTTCTAATTTCTAATTTCTAATTTCTAATTTCTAATTTCTAATTTCTAATTTCTAATTTCTAATTTCTAATTTCTAATTTCTAATTTCTAATTTCTAATTTCTAATTTCTAATTTCTAATTTCAAATTTCAAATTTCAAATTTCAAATTTCTAATTGCAAATTGCAAATTGCAAATTTCAGATTTCAAATTGCTAATTTCAAATTTCAAATTTCAAATTTCAAATTTCAAATTTCAAATTTCAAATTTCAAATTTCGAATTTCGAATTTCGAATTTCGAATTTCGAATTTCGAATTTCGAATTTCGAATTTCGAATTTCGAATTTCGAATTTCGAATTTCGAATTTCGAATTTCGAATTTCGAATTTCGAATTTCGAATTTCGAATTTCGAATTTCGAATTTCGAATTTCGAATTTCGATTTTCGAATTTCGAATTTCGAATTTCGAATTTCGAATTTCGAATTTCGAATTTCGAATTTCGAATTTCGAATTTCGAATTTCGAATTTCGAATTTCGAATTTCGAATTTTGAAATTCGAAATTCGAATTTCGAATTTGCTTAAACTTGTAATTTCGAAATTCGAAATTCGAATTTCGAATTTCGAATTTCGAATTTCGAATTTCAAATTGCAAATTGCAAATTGCAAATTTCAGATTTCAAATTGCAAATTGCAAATTTCGAATTTCGAATTTCAAATTTCAAGTTTCAACTTTCGAATTTCGAATTTCAAATTTCAAGTTTCAAATTTCAAGTTTCAATTTCAATGGATACATGGATAAACGTTTAAACGGACAAATGGTCAAATGGACAAAAGGACAAGTGGTCAAATGGACAAATAGACCAATGGACAAATGGACAAATGGACAAATGGACAAATTGACAAATGGACAAATGGACAAATGGACAAATGGACAAATGGACAAATGGACAAATGGACAAATGGACAAATGGATAAATGGACAAATGGACAAATGGACAAATGGACAAATGGACAAATGGACAAATGGACAAATGGACAAATGGACGAATGGACAAATGGACACATGGACAAATGGACGAAAGGTTCAAATGGACAAATGGTTCAAATGGACAAATGGTTCAAATGGACAAATGGTTCAAATGGACAAATGGTTCAAATGGACAAATGGTTCAAATGGACAAATGGTTCAAATGGACAAATGGTTCAAATGAGCAAATGGTTCAAATGGACAAATGGTTCAAATGGACAAATGGTTCAAACGGACAAATGGTTCAAATGGACAAATGGTTCAAATGGACAAATGGTTCAAATGGATAAATGGTTCAAATGGACAAATGGTTCAAATGGACAAATGTTTCAAATGGACAAATGGTTAAAATGGACAAATGGTTCAAATGGACAAATTCACAAATGGACAAATGGCAAATCGCAAAGAGCAAATATCAAGTTTCGAATTTCAATCCTTCATCATGAAATTTAAATTGTCAATTCTTAATGCTCAATTAACAATTCGCAAACCTCAACACTAAATTCTCAATTCAAATTCTCGATTCTTAATCTTCTGCTCACATTTCTCAATACTCAATTCGCAGTTCACGACATTCTTTTTAAAATTTTCGTTTTCAAGTACAGCGAAGACCCGTTTTTATAAATCCCTTGATGAATTTAAGGCGGATGGAACAGGGACATTGACAAAACAGGGCAATTCTTTTTTTCTATTTAATAAACCGAAGCTTCTTATTTAATCCCTAGACATAAACTCATAACCTTTTCTGATCATTTAGTGAAACGTTCTCTTAAAGATTCAAAAGATTTACACTCAGGTTTTTTTACGCGGGGGATACAGGCCGCGTAAATGAAAACCGGTAGGGGTAGACAAAATCGAGAGTGGTAAAATCAAGTCTTCACTGTATTAGTTTTCTCTTTTACTGCTTACTTCTTGATAGCAAAAGACCTGTTATCATGAGTGTGTTCTGAGTTCGAATTAGCTCTGTCCTCCTGCCGTCAAAAGTTATGCTACGGAATACTTTTCTCTCACATGGTTCCGCTGATTAAAGCAAGTGTGTTAGCAGAAATATTTCAAAAACAACCGCATACGGTAATTATAGAAAAAATTGTCCATTTTGCGTTAAATCTAAAAAAAGCTCAAAAGCTTTATACTATTTTAGTGATGGATATTTTAATACACGATTCGTACGGAAAGATGATTTGTTGAGGCCACCCCTTAAGATGAAGCGTATAACAAAAAACTGAATTTTTTGACAGTTCGCTTGTACTGTTTACATGGACTTAGAAAAATTCTTTACGATTTTCATCCACAAATTTTTCTAAGTCCATGTAAAAAGTACAAGTGAACTGTCAAGAAAAGTGAGGTTAACTGTGCCAATAAAGAACCTAATAGTAATTAAAAGCAATATCTGTAAAAATCATCCGAAAAACTTTGCAATCAGACCATTCCATTAACTTCATAGGTGTCAATTTTACATCTAATGCAGTCACGTGCCACATTTTCAAATTAGTAGCAACGGCAACTGTCGATTCTGGTATGATTTGTGTATGCCCTCCAGGGGGAAACTGTTGAACCTCAATTATCTTTGTACCACGGCTGCTGCATTTTGCATACTTGCTCACATTTTTCACCACTCGGAAGCCTATAGGGACAATATGGCTTAGTTGCTCCGGTTTACGGTGGCTTGGCATAGCGCAATTGATCCGGCTGATTTAGTATTCCATAGTTGCACCCGATCGGGACGGACGGAACGCGCCGGTTGTTCTTCAAACAACAATAGAACCGTAAAAATTAACTGTTTCGGAACAGTACCGTGTCGTTGTTCGGTGGACAATTGAGTTTTCTGAATTGTTATTACTGTTGCTAGTGAAGACTGACTGTTGCACATTGTCTCGCGGGCTGCGGGGAAGGTGCACTGAAACAAAAAAAACATGGAACGAAGGCGTCAGCTCAGTTTGAATTATGGTCGTCAATTAATCCTCGATTTAATTAAAATTCATATCACATAACTCAGCACTCGGGCAATAAACGGTAATTGATGTGGGCAGGCCATGACTTGTCAGGAAGTTGACCGAACGGGGCTAATAAAGAAATTTCAGTACCTAACTGATCGACTTAAACTGGGTTTCGCTTTATGACAAAATGTTGATTGTGGAAAAACTAGTGTGGTGTCGTTCATATATCACGTGAGCAGGAAAACTTTTATTTTTGTCTCCTTCCCCCTCGGCGGTCAAGGGTAAAGCGGGCACAGAGTCCAAAAATCTTTAAAAGTTCACGTACCCACCTCATTTAAAAAAAATGTGAGCTAGGTCATCACAAAGCGTTTATAATTGGGAAATATCCAAGGAATTCACTGAAATCATTTACAATGGCAGCCCGAATTGCGATCCTGCTCGTTTACTCCAAATACACATTCGTTTTAGAGTCTTCAATAATATTAATTCTGTTTCACAGGCTCGTGCGTCATCTATCTTAGTCAGAGCCGTCCCAGACCCGCTCGGGGCTCTTGGATACTAATGAGCTAAGGGGTCCCTATAATTGAACTATAATTAAACTACTGTAGAATATGATGATCAACAATGATCTCAAGCATCACACTATTTCTAATTCATGCCACTCTGATGTTTTTCTCCAAATTTGAGCCAAATCATCCAACTATGGTGAAAATAATAAAAAAGTGATGCAAAATATATGGAGAAAAACACGATTTCAGATTTCCATCACTAGGTGTCGTTGTAAGTTTCCAAAATAGTCTGCAAAAACGATAAAATCAGATTCTATCACAATTGCAGGTCACTAAATATTTTTTCTACATAAAGTTATTTTCTATCATGAACGGTTTTCGCTTTATTGTTATTTTGATACGTCTGTCACATTACACAATTTTTGTAGTGAGTTTGTAGGTTGCCCCCAAATTTGCGTGAACACAATTTTAAGTTGAAGATTATAAAACAAAGAAGAGTTTGAAATATAGTTTTTCTGAAGAAAAAACTTTTTTTCGATTTTATTGAGCATTTTGAATTGAACAAAACCATTTGAAATACATTATTTAACTAAATTATTTGAAGAAAAAAAATCAATTAAAATTAAAAATTAAAAGAATTTTTTTAATATACTTACAATCAGTTTTCTATCTCCTGAAAACAGCGAAGGAACAATGTTATGTTTCACCCGTCTCTGCAGCGAATTGTAGGATCAATATGATAAACAATATTTCTAGAGAAAATTTTCAATAGGACGTAAGTAACAATGAGAGATTCTCTTTGGTCTTTCTCTTCTGTTCTTTACTCAGTCATTTCAACATTTACTACTCTACTCTTTGCGTAATATTGTAGTAAAAACCGTCGGCTTTCGATATGTACTGGAAAATTAGTACAAAGTGTTGTAATGACGTAATCTAGATTTCTATGATCAGCATGAATATAACTAGGGTATATAAATTTTAGGTTACTTAACTAAATTCATTTCAGGCAACTAAAATTTTAAATTTAGGTTTTCAATTTAGGTTTGCAATTTAATTTATACGATAGGCATGAAACACTCACATGTGGCCACCCTAATGTTCGATCCGAGATACTTCGTCACAAACTGCTGGCCTTTTTCGTCACTCTTTGTTGTGAGCGGAAATGCTGTGTAGAACCTATCTGCAGGCTCCGGTGTAGTCCTAGTAACGCAAATGCAGATAGTGTGAGAACCTGACACCACGCCGATTTACCAGCCGGTGGCTATAGATTCTATTGCCACAATTTATTTTGTGCAGCAATCCGCTTACCGTACAGTTGACGACGATCACAAAGATCCTATTCAATCTCCGCCAGGATTGCTAAGTTCATGCACCAATTCACAGAGAACACCAGGGCAGATTTAATGAGGAATTATTATAAATATAAATGATATCGCACTCCGCGTCTATCCAACCAGCTTCTATTCACTTTGTTGAAATATTTCTTTTGTTTTCCTTGATGACACTTGTTGCTATTGGGGAGCCTCCGAAACTACACAACCACTCGCAGTGTAATCAGATTGGCTGTTTTGAACAAAACTTATATTTATGACTTGCAACTTCTTAATAATGCAGTTACAGTTTCTTAATAATGCAGTTACAGTTTCTTCTATTTTTATTTTACTAAAAAATATTCACACAGAAGAATTAATTCCCTAGAACTCGCTATCTTAAGTTTTGCTGCACAAATGGCGATTTTCGAACAATATATTTTGAAAGTAGAGCATTCAAGATCTCATACGCCCTTTTTAAATATTACTCTTGAATAAAAATTGTTTATTTAACTGTGCAAAATACTTAGTCTCCCATATAGATGAAACGTAAAAAGTTTCATTAGAATCGTCCATTTTCATCTCAAATTTTCAAGTAATATCATCAAATTCAAATTAGACAACGACGGAAAAATGTGGTTCCTGGCAAAAAGTTGAAAATATGGATTTTGTGTATCTTCTTATCTTCTTACGGTTTTTAACTTTAATAAATTTAGTAAAAAAAATGACAGGCATGGATTTTTTTTGGGCTCGCCATTCATGTTGTTTAATATTAGGTTATATAAAAACTAAAAAAAACAGTTTGACATAAAATTTGATAAAAACAGGTTGCCTCTGGTTGCCGTTTTCGGAGCCTTGAACATATTCCTAAAGACCTTTTGTGCATTCGTTTATTGTAAGCGGTTCGGGGAGGCCTAGAAAACGAACGCGCATAGTTCAGTAATAATAACGGTTTATTCAATAAATTGATGTTTCGAAGACGAAACCGGTAAAAAAGTGACACCACTCTGCTGTCGTTTCGGAAAGAGCCATTTTACCATTCGAAAGTGTAAATACACAAATATCTTAATTGTTTCATAAAGTTTGTTTAAAAATGCTTTCTCAATGGTACATAGAAATTGCTCGAACCTGTTAATATGAACGGACCAATATATTTCAATGCCAAAAAACATCGAGTGCACGTCACTTTGACGTATAAGATGCCTTTGCGCTTGTTTTTACGGATAACAGATATTTTGAACTTAGCAACTTTTAAAATTTATTTTTTTATTATTTTGGCAGCACAAGAATGTTCTACTGGTGTCACTCATACTTTGTTTAGAAACACAGTACAAGAATGCTCATGAAAATAGTTTTCGTGGCGACAATATTGGGACAAATCGAAAAAATCATACACACCATATACCAAATGTTCGAGGTTCTTCAAATATCCTCAAATTTTTTTTCACATTTTGCTTGATTCCTTTAATCAGATTTAGGATAAAAGGAAATAGGGTAAATTAGTGTAGACACTCAATCTCATTTTTATAAGTGCAATTTTAAACTTTTTTGTGATTTTACGAACGTTTGACTTCATATTGGTCTAAAATTTATCGGGCGGAGCTTAGTACAAAAACAACATTGCTGGTTCAATATCAGTCTAAGACGATATATTGAAAGATGCCAAATCCGGCGGAGAAAGTATCGAGGCTTCGCGAGACTTCAAGAAGTGCAGTCAGCACTTTTGGAGGCTTACAGGTAGATCTGTCCGTTGATGGTCCCAGATGTAATAAAGAATTGAACCATCCGCGGATCGCTTGCCAAACAAGAATTTTGTAGCGAATTTTGAAATGTTCTTTCGTTTTATGTACAGCTGCCTTCTTCAAGTTTTGCCACGGTATTCTGGTGGCCGCTTCTGTTCGGTATCTTTTGAACTTTGTACATGTGTTGTACAGAACGGTTCATTGCTTTTACTCAACATAAATTAAAACGTGAATTGAAATTTTGGATTGATGTTGGTGGATGCCTGGTCACACAATGCCTCATTTCCTACGTTATCATCACTTCGCTAGTGGTCCATCTCCCGCATACTCGTGCATATGTCAGTGGCGCTATCATCGCAAATGCGACCACAGTCCCAACTAAAAATATATTTATATTTAATCCATTCGCGCCCATGTTGTTTGCGGACAATGTTTTTAAACAGCTATAACTTTTGATTGAGGCAAGATTTACTCACAAAAACAAGTAAGGCTAATAAATGTGACTATTGACTTTTATTTGAGTATTAACAGAAAAACTGAAGCTGTTGAAATTAGTCTGATTGGATTCCGATGGAGCAGTGCTGCCAGGGACAGTTTATGGTGACGATAGAAAATGGATTTTTCATATTTTTTCGTTATGTTGCAATATTATTGAAAACTGATAAAACTTATTAATTTAGACTGTCTTTTGCTACGTTTCCCACGCAAGTGGACTATTGTAAATATTCTAGAAGAATTGTATTGAGCATTGAAAGGTAAATTTTGAGCATATTCTACCACTGCGAGGGAAGCACCTATCTATTTGAAAAAAAGGCTTTTTTGTGTTTCTTGACCTCACAGTTTTCAAAAAAAAAATAGTTTTGAAGCCAAGTTGGGCATGAAAGGGTTAACCATGTTATTTTGCAAATAACTTGAAATGTTAACAAAAAGTTAAGAATTTCGCCAAATGATGTACAGCCTTACTACGCATTTTGTTTTTGGTGGATTAATAGTTTTAAAGTTCTACCACAGACTATCAAACATAACACTCGAAAACGATACTTCTCCGGTTTAACAATTATTTTAACCCTTTCATGTGCAACTTTTTTCTAGTATATGTAGGGTTTTAAAACTATTTTTCTTTGAAAACTGTGTGGACAAGAAACACAAAAAGCCTTTTTTCATAAAGATAGATTCCCTCGCAGTGGTAGAAGCTGCTCAATTTTTACCTTTCAATGCTCAATACAATTCTCCTAGAATATTTACAGTGAAACGTAGCAAAAGACAGTCTAAATTGATAAGTTTGATCAGTTTTGAATAATATTGCAACATAACGAAGATATATGAAAAATCCATTTTCCGTCGTCAACGTAAACTGTCCCTGGCAGCACTGCTCCATCGGAATCTAATCAGATTAATTAAAATAACTTCAGTTTTAAAGCTGATCCTTGTAACTGTTAATATTCAAATGGCAATCGTCACATTTATTAGCCTTACTTGTTTTTGTGATCAAATCAAAAGTTACAGATGTTTAAAAACGTTGTTGTCCACAAACAACATAGGATTGAATGGGTTAAATTTGACAGCTAAAACGTTTAAAAGTAAAGAAAGGTGGTAACATTTAGCTGCACTTATTTGAGGTTTCAATATTTTTCAATAGATAATGAACGGAGACGAAGATGGAAACCAAATATGTTGTGCCTAGTTTTGTTTGGGTAAATTTATGTGTTGATATTTATGTTTCGAGTCAAGGACTGCCATACTCAATTTTACAAGCAAAAAATTAATATTGATTTATCGACTTTTCTACTCATTTATGATTTTCACTGATGTCAATAACTATCCATCTGTCAACATTTGAAATGGGTGGCTCTCGTGTATAAATGTAACCTTTCGAGAGAAAATAACTACTAAACTGTTAAATTTGAAATAAAAGTTAAAAAAAACGAGTAACGTCAGAAGAAATCAGGGGGCCATGATAAAATTCCTTAATATCGGTAGACTCACTAAAAGATTATCAATAGTTATCGGCAGGTCGTAGTTTTGTTTCCAAAATGTAGTTGTAGTTTACATAAAATATAAAAATACTTGAACACGAAAACCACACTTGACATTTTAAAGAAATTGAGAAAAGATGTTTTCATTATTAGACCATTCAGAGAGCACCCTACGGACACGACACCTTCCTAGTAACCATTGAGGATTTATGGTAGTTTTAGAGCCACTTATAAAACTTTGATTGCACTTGTTGCATGCTATAAAACTCAATTGTTCCTTGGACTACTACCTGAGATTTCAGACCAAACCCAAATGAAAAATTGAGGTTGTTGGAGGCTGTGCCTAAAATTAATGAAAATAAAAAAATCAGTTAATCAGAAACGTCATTGTTTTCCTCAAAGGTGTTGTTTATGTTAAAGTCTCGCCCAGAGTAAAGCTAAATCTAGAGCGTTTTTTCATTACATCATATCTAATAGAAACGTCAAACGGAGAAAATCGTGTGTAAAAATTTCCTTGCAACTTTCAAATTTCTGTAACAATTAAAACACACAGAAGGCTATTAATTCTACTATCACCTCTGCATTTACTCATTACAGGATCGTATAAGTATATTACATGTTTTTCGGGAAGATAATAGGGAGATAATTGTTAACTATTGTTCTATTACATTTTTCCGATTACTTTTGCTAGTATGCTCTTTTACATATGTGGTCTTGGCAACACCGTTTGTAGATGGCACATTTTACTGAGACGTTTAGAGAGACGGGCTTGTAGTTGTGATATATTTCATGCGCTGTATTGCAACCGAGAGTGTAGGTATGAGGTTTGGCATTGGAAAAACATACTAACTACAGTCGACTTGGAGAAACATCACAACGCAAAACATCACATCTACAAAATATTATCAAAACTTTGGTATACTATATGTGATATTTTGACTTAAGATTAAATTAACATATAAAGAGTTGTCATTTTTCTCTATTATTTGTGGACGATAAAGAGTCAATGCTTAGCTTTTATTTGGCATAATAAACTCAGTTTGTTTACATTTGTTAGATATTACGTTTTGAATAAACGGTTTTAATCTACCTATCGAACAGTCAGATGACTACATATGCCTATCGTGCAAAGTAAATAAATATTCTTGTTTCGGAGACTATGCAAGAAAAGTATTAGTGTTGATAAAAATATCATGGCGAAATAATTCAATCGACTAAACAAGATACTGCATTCAGTTTATTATACTTTTTTGAAACAATGTAAAATAAATTACATGAGTATTATGAATAATATAGCACCTTTAGTCACGAAACAGTACGTTTTCAATTCACTCCACATTAATTTATTGTGTAACTCGGTTAAAGTCACTCAAAGATACATCGAAAACTGTGGGTGCCAGGAACAAAGAAAAGGGCATCATTTTAGGCAGTGTTGCGGATTCCTCTGTACGAGACTCTATAATACCACAGACTCTAGTTTGTCTAATTCAACACTACCGACTAATGATACCAGTGTTGGTTTTAGTTTGGTTTTGTCCTGAACCTAATTAGTTTAGATTAAAATAGTTGTTTTGAATGTCAAAATTTAATTAGATTTCGTTTAAAAATGAGCTCATGGTCTCTACGCGATAAAATTTATTAGATTTTAAACCAGTTTTTAGGGGAAATTTAGGGAGGAACCTAGGGGCAGATCACTTGTGATGTATTTTTAAAAATCAGCGAAATTAAATGCATTTATTTCCATCAAAATAGAAATTCATAATGTATTTTGCGTTGCGTGCAATGTTTTTGCGTTGCGTGCAATGTTGTTTGCGTTGCGTGTAAGACGTCAAAACCCTACAGAAAAACTAGCCCTACATTTAACAAAACGTCGAACAAAGTGGATCAGCGTAGGACGTTTGTTAAACAAACTTTTCTGCGAGGGAGTGCAAAGCTGATGCAAAAATGGAAATTAAATGTATTTTTTCTAATTTGATGCAAATTTGTTATACATTCTTAGAGTGATCTGCTCCTAGGGAGGAACCGTTTCTCGCTTACCACAGTTGCTGTCAGTTCACATAAGAGAAATATTTTTTTCTCATTTGCTGATGTTATCTCTGCTCTACGAGTAACAGGACGTCCGGAAGCTTTGCTCAATGTCAATTTTGACAGCAGGCTTACCGGGTCTTCTCGTAAATCATGCGAGAAATGAATTCAGTATCTCCACCAAGATTGAAGGAAAATTTCGTTTTTTATAAAGCTGTGTTATTTGTGTGTTGATCGTTTTTTATACTTTGGAAAACGTTTTAACTGAAATTGTTGCACCTAACGCATCAAAGTGGTACGAAGACGAAATACATAAAATGGTCGATTTGTTGAGGGCAGAAGCGCCATTCCGAAAGCACTCGTATTGAGTGTATGGAAAACACAAAAGAGGTGCTCTTGAATCGCCTCCAATAAATTTATTCTTTTGCCTCTCTCCGATTTCTTAGTTTTCTTTTTTAAATTTTTATTTTATAGGTTTAAACCTTATGGTTATTCGCTACTTTTAGACTTATAGAAATCTCTATACAAAAATCTCCAAGCTTAAGTACGGGGTTGGGAATCGAGCCCAGGTGGATTGCACATAAGGCAATCGAACCTTATTTCTTTCTTTTTATTTTATAGTGTACAGTCGTACACTAAACAACAAGAGACAATACTTCGCTACGTGTTGTTGCTCTTTAAGGTCACGTTCAAGCGAGTAACTTAAAGATGTCTGCTGCCACACACTGTCGACATTTAAAAGAAACGTTAATCCGAATTTACAATTAGTAGCCATTTGCAAAATTTTAGTCGCTCTCTGTGACTGCCTATTGGTGCATCTCTGTTGTTTCCTCGCGTGGTATGTATAGTACAATTACATGGACATCAATTGGAAATCATAGAGAGCGTCTAAAATGTTGCTGCTGGATGTAGTTTTTAGTTAAAAACGAAAATTATTAGATAGTTATACCATCGTTTGACTAAGGGACCATTCATAAATTACGGAACGCTTTGGGGGGGGAGGAGGTACGACGAATTGTGACTTGTTGTGACATTTGGGGGAGGGGGAGTAAACCACGTAACCTGTTTTTACTGAAGAAAAACGAAATTTTTAAGAATTTGTTACGTAATCGGAGAAGTGAGAGGAGAAATTTGTGACAATTTGTTATGGTGCATGGTACGATGGTACAAGTAGGGTAACGAGGGTATTTTGGACCATTACCATATTTTGGACCACTTGACGATGATTTGTACATTTTTCCATTTGAAGCTCATAACAAATTGATATTATTATTATGCTAGAAAGCAACTTCCGTTTTATTCTGAGTCAGATGGTTTAATAGGAACCATCGAATTGAAATTTTTTAATCGTGTTTTCACATTTCAGCTGAACTGGACCAAAATCAGGAGGAGGTGGCATTGTTGTCACCAACATCGAAGAGTTATTATTTTTAAAGTGTATACATTTCAATCATGCAAATATCATTATTATACTTATAAAATACATAAGAAATCGATTGTAGGTTGAAAAAAGCAATCAGATGTATGAAAATTGTTATTTTGGGTATGTCCAAAATATGTTAGCTATTTTCAAAGGATAACATATTATCGCCATGCTCCAAATTAACTCCGACACCTCTTTGCATATCTACTCTGCTTTTAAAAAAAGTTCACTTTTTGTTCCCAGAAAAGCACTTCTTAGTCAATCATGTACAAATTCATCATAAAAAGTAAGATACATTTAGATGGTCCAAAATCTGTTTCGAGATCGGTCCAAAATATGTTTACAGCAATGGTACAAAGGAAAATCGTTGGTTCAAAATATGTTTTGTTTACGGTCCAAAATAAAGTTGAGGGGTCCAAAATAAGAAAAATGCGCTTTCACGATTTGTCATTATCCCCAATTATTAAGGTTTATTTGACTATTTAGAACACTATATAAAAAAAATGATAATGTCGTACATATTAGCCTATGAAATGATCCAGATTACGTAGCCAAACCGTATTTTTTCAGATTTTTTTCTCATGACTTCCTAAAGCGGTCCAAAATACCCCTGTTACCCTATCTATCAATTTTTGTTTTTACTAAAAACTGCAATGGTCAATTAGCAGTCGGATTAGAATTAGAATTAGAATTAGAAAATGGTATATTGATACACAGGTCCTGTCGAGTTAGATGAACAGGAAGCATGAAGAGGTAACTTTCTACTCGACGCAGTTTTTGTCTAGCCATGGTTCATTCAGACAATACCTACAAGACACACGGTATCACCATTTTGCTGGAGATTCGGAGTAGCGCAATGACAGACGCTTTTGCTTAGCATGGAGAATATTGTTGCTGAGATTGGTCAAGACGAGGGCACATGGAATGCCTTCGGCAGAATAGTTACATTAATACTATCAGAGTCCCAGTAAAAGTGGAGAATCAAAGAAATTATCAACATCAACCTTGCAGGAAAATAAAAAAGAGTAGAAACAAGTCGTTGAAGAAACCCTACGGCGGTAGTAGCTTCACAGTAAATGGATCTAGATCAAGTTGATCGGTATCAGTTTACGTTCCGACAGGTTTCGATATAGCGTTGGCAACGGCAATTATGGAGGAAAAACATGAACGAACAACACAAAGTCTGAGAAATCGGGATAGCGTTATCCGGAGAAAAGGCTCAGCCAGGGACCTCTCCGTCCAAGTGGGATAGATTCGTCACCGGGAACTATCTGAATACATTGCAACCTTAGCTAGAAACTAAATGGTTCACGAAAACAGTCATCGGTATCGGGAGAAATTCCGCCACCGCGGGCCTCTCAGTCGGAGTATGGTAGAATTACCGCTTGAAGTCTATCTGAATAGATCGCGACAAAGCTGAAAATATTCCCAATAGAGCAAATCGATTCGGAAGAAAATCTGACGCAGCTAAATTATAGTAGGGTAATTTGGGGAGAGATGCCGCACATTTCTTAAAATCGATCCTGCATCGAAGCAAACCATTCAATATTTGATGAAATCGTTTTTATCAATTTCGACAAGTTTCGAAAATACTGTAAAATGGTTTTTTTCATGAAAAAAAAAATCATCAAATTTCCATGAACATTTTTTTAAAAAAAAGGTCATTGCGGGAGAGATGCCGCATGTGCAGGTGAGATGCCGCACCATGGTCACAAACTGAAAAATGGTGAACAAAAGTATTTTTAGCTATCATTGATGTTTTTGTGATTGGGGGTCTTCACCTGAGTTTCATGAAGTTTAATTACACCTATAAATCGGCCAGCACCTTCATTATTCTTAAGGTGGTATTACCATTTGTAGAAACATTCTTTTATTCAACATTTTAAAAATATTTTATTTTTGCAACCTTGTGTAACGGTTAAGTTGGAATAACTTAATTAAGGGTACTCTTTATTTATATGTTTGTACGAGCGATATATTGGTAGTGGTTCCTTAAAAGCAGTTTTTGGTTGTTTCTTCCAACAATGTATTTATATAACTTTGGTTTGTTCTTGAAAGATTCATTTTAAAAAGCATCAATTCGTCTAAATTTCCATTTTTATCCCACTACAAATCAATGCGTTTACTAAAATTAGTGCGTGAAACTTTAAAGAATAAACCGAAGTAACTAATACTTAGATACATATCGCCAGTTCAAATATATAGATAAATAGACTCATATTCCTATATGCCACTGTGTTAGGTCCGTTAGTTTGTGAATATACCTTATTAATAATCTAAACCTGACGCAAATGATCATTTAATGACATTTCGAGGTTAAAACAATACATTTTAGCTACGTATCGTCCGCCATCGAGTGCGGCATCTCACCCGCAATTTTGATGCGGCATCTCTCCCAATTGTATGGGAGAGATGCCACACGACGACATTTTCCTCTGAAATAATGGATGACCATGCTCATGAATAGAATACCTTCTAAAAGGTCCCAGCTACTCAACCGATACGTGATTTACCAAAAAAAAAATCGAACAATTTTAAAAAACGAAATTTTAATGCGGTACTGAAAAACTTTCGGCACTCCGTGATGCAACTGGTCGCACATAACCATTAATAAAAATTTTGTAAGTTAATAATAAGGGTTATTTTACATCTCCAGTAATTCTTCAAAAGACAAACTCATAATATCATATTACCGTATGAAAGTGACCCTATATACGAGATATAGAAAGTGCGGCATCTCTCCTGACGCGGCATCTCTCCCGAAATTACCCTATCACAATGAAATAGGACAGCGAGCTAGTAACAGCAGCTAGCATATAAATAGGAACGGACGAAGAAACACTGGGAGGTTGTAAAGGTATGTGAGTCATGATGGTTGGCATGTCCGTATCCGTTCGTGTCCTGACACCTGAGCTCGTCAGTATTACCGCTAATGTTGGGCAGCAAGCCAGAAACAGCTGCAATGGAGAAAAACACGTACGAAAAACACAAAAAAAGATCCCTCCTGACGTAAATAAAAACAGAAGAGATTAAGAAGCTTTGAGTTTAGCTTTAAGAAATTTAAATTGACACCGTCTAGTTGGGCCGAGTCAAATTGAAAAAAAAAACTGTATTTTCCTAACATAGGTTTCTGCATCTGCCCTAGAGACCTGGTAGAGACAACGCGTGAATGCCATTTTACACACATACATACATTTTACATACTTCTACTTTCAGAAAGTCAGCGTGTGGATACAACACGCTTAAATTGTTTTTTTGTCATACGTTATCTATAGAAAAAAAAACAAAACGATCTATTAAAATAAAATTCAGAAGCAATGGAACAATAAATTTTTAGATGATCGGCGTAGAGTATTTTCGGATTCGCTGCAATGTCGCACATCATTAATTAATATAATAAAAATTTATGGTGCTAGATGGCTTCCCTGAGAGTCGCCAGTGGGAATTTCAAACAAGCTACAACGTGAAGAGCCAATCCAAACGGAAGAAGATCGATTAGATCGATATGATTGTAACCATCCGGTCAATTATCCTAGTCGCAACGGTTTTAGGATGTCTATATCGTGGAGTATTTTGTCAAATACTTATGATAAAATCAAAGCATATTGCATCTACTTATTGCCGCTGCTTCATATTTCATTAAGATCAATAAGATTGTACATGGAATCACCTACTATAAACCAACTTCGTATCACAACGATCCATTTCCTCAAAACAAACTACGTGAGGATGAAAAACTTACCACAGATGCATCATACAGTTCCTGGTCGAGCAAGTGAAACCGCCGACAGATTATCTCGAAGGTTGAAACAATCATCGTGCTAAGAACCGACAAGCCACGGTGGGAGTTTCAATAATTGAAAGAAATGTTGAACTTTCATCGCTGTACGAACCCATCAGCAGATAATCAATGCAGCGAAAGCCAAGCGGAAACAGCGACGATTTGACAAAGTCAACCAACTTGTTGATCGCATACTGTACCTTCCTATACACACACCTACTCCTGCCAGCCCATTGCATCGTCGATGTCGACGTCGCCTTTGAGGGAAGGTACGGCGAAGCAGTGCGCATTAGACCCGCGCGCGAGTCTTCATCATCTCAAATCCCACTCACTTTCGCGACAATCACCACAACGACAGCTGCCCGCGACCATACCTATGGGTAGGTATAGCTATAACCTACCGGGTCGGATTGGAAAAATGCTCAGGAGGCCATCTCAGGAGGGCATATGTGATCTCTTCATTTTAATAGGATACCCCACCGTTTCCTGGCGTATAGTCACTCACTCACCTACCTGCTGATGGCTGGGGATAAGGGGCCATTCAATTCAATTGCCGAGACCCGCGTGGAGAATGTCAAACAAGCCTTCGAAAGGAGCACGAGTAGAGGGATCGCATAAGGGCTTAAGTCTTGGAGGAGGTCCCCGCGACTCCGGGTTAGTTCGTATAGTAGGAAGATTGTTGATTGAAGTGGTACAATGAATTATTGGATTCAATTATAGTTTTGCTCCCCCGCATCATTTTTTCACTCCGTTCCAGTGAAGGACGGTGTTTGAATGGAAGCGGTTTGCTCTATTATAGAGCTACAGACAGACAGCAGGAGAAAAGTGATTTGAATACGGTAAGCCTAATGAAGCGCCTCCGCATTTTTTCGCTTTATGGTGTATATTTTACCACGGTTGCCGCACGTTGATTGAAGTTTCCCCCGGACGGCTACTTTGCGATTCTAGGATCACTCACTGCCTGCGGAATATTCTACGACAGTAGTTGCAGCATTTATCATTGCTTATGCGTTGTAACACACTTGTGCTGCGTGAAAAGGGGAATGAATGATCAGGCAAGCGACGAACTCGGTACGTACATAAAAGTAGCGATCATTTATAGTTTTTAATTAATTACTTATTGAAAAGAAGATAAACATTACTCAGCTGTAGAGTGCAGGCACTACTGTCTTGATTTCCATCTTCGGCGTTGAAAAAAAAAACCTTAGGAAAACATTCCCACGCTTATCGGCATCAATAAATTTCACGTTGATAAGCGTCGAAGAGAGTACACACAGTGCAATGGCAGGAAGGGAGAAGGGACAAAAAAGCGTGCGCGCAAAAAATGAACGCAACAACATAAAACTGTCACATTATCGCCATAACCAGCACACAATTAGCATAACTTACCGCAGCTCTGTTATTTACGTTAGCGCGCTGCTGAAAATTGCCGACAGCAACGGAAGGGTTTGTGGCTGATGCAGCGATGAAAGAAGCAAAGGACTGCCAGGTGCATAAAAACTGGATCAATCACCGCGCATGATGACAACTTGCATATCGAGGCACAGCGGGTCTGGGAGGAGTTGCAGTTGGTAAAAATAAAAGTATACTACGTATTTTCTCTTCTTGATTTGAGTGGCTTTTCAATTTTTGACACTTTTTGACAGCGTTATAAAATGGATTTGCCACTTTCAGTGTTCAAAGCTTCCTCGATACTTAATTCGTTACTGAAATATTTTAACTAGTCGAAAGAAAAGTGTTCAACACTCGTCAGCATCACTGATATAAATTTTACTTAGTGAAATTCGGTTTTGCGGAAATTGACGTGTTGCTGAACATTTCCATACGTCTAATTGACAAAATATATCTTATTCATGATTTAGAAATTTAGAAAATTTACTATGTTCGAATTTTGGAAACTCGTTTAGAAACAAGTATTTAAAGACAAAGCCAATCTCGCGGAAAGAGCCGGAAAATATCAGGAAATTCAATTCAATTTTCAATACGTTGAAGGCCATCACGACGGCAAAAAGCCGGAAAATAAATAAAAATGCGGTCGCTCTCAAAATTAAGTGTCAAAAACTGTTCTGCCAAGTGCCGAAAACAGAGTTGAACAACCGAAACGCAAATTGGTATTTCAAGCTCCACTATGTGTTTTGAACAAAAATAACGCAATTTATCGTAAAAGTAAGCTACTACTAAAATATCCAGCGGAACAAATCGAAAAATACCAATTTGCTGCAGTACGCTTCACCGTAAACACTTTAGAATGAAAAATTCATCAATTTGGACGATGAATTATACTTTACATTTTCGCACCATAAACTAAATCGAAGCGATGGCTATTAAACTGACAACATTGAAGCAACACCAGAGCCAAAGATGTTGGCCGCTAGTTCTGAGAAGGGTTTTTTTTTCGTGGCTCTGATCCTTTCAAACGAAGGTTATATATCGGTAAAAACTTACCTAAATTGAAGTAATTTATCGAAAAATATCACGCTCGGGAAGTAATCACATTTGGATCGGATTTTTAAAGCTGTCATTATGCATAAAATGACGGATTGGGCGCCTAGACAAATATCAGCATAAATTGCAAAAAGGACAATCTTTCAAGTACGTCAAATCGAAATTTTTTGTACTGTTGTTAAACGTGTAATGTGCAATAAGTGCTGGGAGATGTTCGTCATACACTGCACAAAATCGAAGACAAGTTAACTGTATTTTTTCCTTCTTATTTATTTGACACGGATCAATGCGTTAGCATAACTGAGCTGTGGTCTTTTATGATTTTTACAATATGTAAAAACTAAAATTAACATTCAACTGTCCATCGGATCTTATTGATGCTGCTTGCTGCTGCGTGTTGAGATCCTCTTTCTTGCTGGTGGAACATAAGGTGCGTTGTCTGTCGCACCTTAGAGGTCATTCGGTCCGTCTTCTCTTGCGTTTTCGTTTACGTCACCATCATCATCGGTGCTGCCTTTATGATGTTCACGGTCAGATGTTCTTGTTTGTTTCTTGTACTTACGGGTCGCTGTTGTAAATCTTTCTTTATCGGTATTTGATTCTTTTTTGGTGGTGTTGGTTGTTGGTTTGGAGGTATTAGGCGTAATCGTTGTTTTTTCGCTGCTAATTGCAGTTGGTTTAGTGGTACTGGGCCCGACCGTTGTTGAGTTGGTGTATGATCCTGTCCGGTTCGCAGTCATTGGTTTAACAACCGGTTGTGGTTTAACATACGACGACTGTAGGCCGGATTTGGTCGAAACAGGTGTAATTTCCTTAGCAGTTTCCGCGCAAGATTTTCCGTGATGTAACAGCTGATCGCAGTATTGACAAGTAGGCATCTGCCTTGATCTGATCTACATGGAAAGGTCAAGTTGGAGGGAATAGGTTTTGTTGGATGCATTCTCAGCACATGAGCTTCATGTTCACCTTCAACATTTGCTCCACTTCTCGAATCGATGGTCTTACCGGACATTTCGAGAAGTCAATCGGCAACACAGTTGTCCGCAACAGGGTATAAACTTGTTTTTCATTGTCACTCATTGTTTGTTCACGTTTCACACATTACATAGTAGGAATCAATTTTTGCTTTTGCAAATAGACACAGGGCGCAGCACAAGAAAATTCGATTAAGTACCGTGCTATAGCATCAGTGGAAAGATTTCTAGCTTCTGAACTGAGCAAGATGAGAAACCGGACTGACTGTAAAAGTGTTTTTCGACAGTTTATTAATCAAATAAATTAAGAGGAATTTTCCATTCGATGTTTTGTTTTCAAATGTCGTACACTGGAATTTTGTCTAAAACCTAAATACATTTCCGCTATTTTATTTTTGTAGCGAATCAAAAAAGTTTTACACTTTTAGAAAAAATATCGGAGTATTCGGTAATTTTTTAACCGAACTTCCAACAGCTGAACGTTCGGTACTTATTTCGGTAAATGAGTTATTTACAGAACGTTCGGTAACGCATTTTGCTACTCATCTGGCAAAAGCTACCAACTAGTTCGGTAAATTCAGTCAAATAAGCTACCGAATTTTTTCGGTAATTCCAGAAAATAGCTACCGGATCTTCGATGTGCTGGTGTGATTCAGATACATATTCGGAGCTCACGGCAGTCATAACATATTATCACGGCCTGGAAGAAAATAAGAAAGATAGAACCAATAAATGAGTACTTACGGAAACATTGGATGTGCTGCTTATTTTGCTCCATCTGTTCTGTTTCCGGTATTCTCCCAATATCAAGGCGCGGTTACTAGCACTGAATAACAAAAACAAACGAGATCTACAAAACAATTTTCAACTTTGCAAATGGCCGCGGTTTGACAGTTCATTTTCATGAATTCACCAAATTTCGGCAATTGAGCGTTAGTTTTCAAATCCGTTCGGTAACTTTTTTACCGTATTCGGGAATAATCCGGTAGAATTTGTAATGTCTATTTTATACTATTTAACTATTACATTGATACGATCTCACATACCATTCGATCCTGTTCGACGAGATCGGAAAGAATCTGTGTGTGTATGTATCGGTCAAATAATGTCACTCACTTTTCTCAGAGATGGCAGGGCCGATTTTTAAAAAGCTATACTCAAATAAAAGGTTCAACATCACCATAGACTGCCATTGAATTTTACTTGAATCGGAGTTCTGGTTCCGGAGTAACAGGTTGAAGAGTACGGTCACACATTAAATTCCCATATAATCCGGTAAAACCTTGGGTTCTGAATAAAACAAGCATCTATTTCTCCGAAATGGCTGACTCAATTTTCACAAACATAGTCTGAAATAAAAGGTGTAGTATCCTTACTACAAGTAAAATTGAAATGTGAAAACTACAGAGCGATCACAGTGACAAATGCCGCTTACAAAGTGCTACCCCAGATTCTGTTCCGGCGCCTATCACCGCTGGTGAATGGATTTGTCGGGAGTTATCGAGCCGGTTTCATCAACGGCAGATCAACAAACGACCAAATCTTTACTATACGGCAAATCCTCCAAAAAGGCCGTGAATACCGGGTCCCGACACATTACTTGTTCATCGACTTTAAAGCCGCATATGACACGGTGGACCGTGTGGAGCTATGGAAAATGATGGCTTCCCTGGGAAGCTGACAAGACTGATTAAGGCTACGATGGATGGTGTGAGGTGTTGTGTCAAAATTTCAGGCGGCCTCTCTGGTCCGTTTGAAACACGCGGGGGACTAAGACAAGGCGATGAGTTGTCCTGCCTGCTGTTCAATATGGCGCTGGAAGGTGTAATTCGAAGAGCGGGGTTCAACATGTGGGGCACGATTTTCACGAGGCCCGGACAGTTCGTGTGTTTCGCTGACGACGTGGACATAAGGGATGATCCATAAATGACGTAGCATTTTTTGAGTGATTTTTAACACTCCCCTCCCCCATCGTAGCATTTCGTCACAAAATTCTATATACCCCCCCTGATAATTACGTAGCTTGACGGTAACCCTCACCCCTCCGTTGTCCCCGTAAAAAATCTAAAAAAAAATCAAAAAACGATGTTAGTTAGATGAAACGGGTAAGATTGTCGGACATCAGGTCAACCCCTATTCCCCTTTAAAAAGCTACGTAGCATGACATGACCCCCTACCCCCCTGTCGTCACACATCATTACAAAATACAAAACTCTCCCCTCCCCCATATAATGCTATGTCATTTATGGATGGTCCCTAATCGGTAGAAACAAGGAGACGGTAGGAGATCTGTATACCCGCCTGAAGCGCGAAGCAGCACGAGTAGGACTGAAGATAAATATGTCTAAGACGCAGTACATGCTGGCTGGCGGAACCGATCGCGATAGGGAACGCTTGGGCAGTAGTATTACGATCGATGTCGACGAGTTCGAGGTGGTTGACGAGTTCATCTATCTAGGCTCATTGGTGGCTGCGGACAATAACACCAGCCGGGGGATCAGGAGGCGTATTATCTCTGGAAGTCGTGCTTACTATGGGCTCCGCAAAACTTTGAGATCCAGGAAGCTGCACCACCGCACGAAATGCGCCATGTACAACACACTGATTAGACCGGTGGTTCTCTACGGGCACGAAACGTGGACAATGCTCGAGGAGTATCTGCAAGCACTCGAAGTCTTCGAAAGAAGGGTGCTGCGAACGATCTTCGGTGGTGTGCAGGAGGATGGCGTGTGGAGGAGAAGGATGAACCACGAACTTGCTCGACTGTATGGTGAGCCAAGTATCCGGAAAGTATCTCAAGCTGGAAGGGTACGGTGGGCGGGGCATGTTGTGAGGATGCCGGACAACAACCCCACCAAGTTAGTTTTCACCTCCAACCCGGCAGGTACAAGACGGAGAGGAGCGCAGCGTTCCCGGTGGCTGGACCAAGTGGAGCAGAACCTTGGAGACAAGTAGAAACTGACCGAGTGACGTGACGGAATATTGTGGAACAGATTAAATCATGATAATATAATGTAGAATCAGGAAATAATAATAATAATAATAATGGTATCCTTACTAACTGCTTTCTAATTTCATTCGGACCTTTAAACGGTTTCAGAGTTATGAGTTAAAAAGTGCGATCACTTGATCCAGATCCAACGTCACCATTAAACCAGTCGCTGATCCGTCGTTTTGAGAATCTCGAACAATCGTTCACTTTACATATGGGTAGCGATAAAATTTTTTCGTTAATAGCGAGATCAATAGAAATCAAATTCAAAATTAAAATTTTCTCTTCTTTGAGTAATTTTAATTTTTTAAATGATCGTTAAGCGAACTGTCAAGCTGCTTTGAGAATATATTCTCGAGAAACATTACAGATCACATCAGTAGTAGTAAAATTAGAAAAAATAATTTTTCCGTTGAAAAATTTGTGCAATGAATGAAATGTTCCTCCAAAGTATTCTATCACTTTATTGGCCTTTGAATGAAGCAAGACCATTTTTATTCATCGAATAAGATAATAAGAAAAGCCACCAATACCACTAAAGGATCCGTAGGAGCAAAGATAAAAATAATCGAAGCTCTTTTTGACGACTGAAAATGAATCTGATGTGACTCGTAGAAGATAGAAAAAATATTCGTTCAAAAATTCATGTTATTAATTCAGTTGAACATCATTTGATACCTATCTAGGTAAATGTTTTCAAATGTTGGTGAAGGTTGAATGAATAGTTTGTTTATTTGACGGTTGTAGTTGTGTCACTGAATATTGGAAATGAATGCGGTTGAATATGATCAATTTTCATTCAATTAATTTGAGTATTTGAAACTCTACGTAGGAGACATAGTTTTACCTGATAACTCGTTTCTCACCAATCCGAATAGAAATATACACAAACCATAATTTTTATAGGAATAGATCAGTAATTTTACAATATGTTACAGTAAGTCTAACGTTTCGGTACAACACAAAACCAATAAACTTAAACATTTTAACTGAACTGCGGTTGGCCAAAAGCGTTTCTTTGGAATTTCCTCTTGAGGTGGAATAGCTGTCAAGCTACCTTTTATGCCTAATTGTCGAGAGTTTTTCATTAACTTATCATGACGCAGGTATACTCCAATGTAAGCCAAATGAAGTTACTCGAAAGCTGAATTTTAGCGGCAATTTCTGCAGGGTCTGAAAGCAGGCGTTTGAATACAGGGGATATGCGAATGGTGTATGCGATTTCGCACTGTATGGGGTATCGAATCGTTCCAATTCGCATATATGTCTGTCGAACAAGCACTACTTTCAAAATTTTAACAACGATGAAAACAGAAAATAGAAAATAATTCTTTTATCATTCATCCTTATTCTAATTATGAGTATTGTGACCCTCCGTGCGATAGAAGTCAAACCAAGACAATCATTATGCATTCGCTTTCTCTTGCTATTTCATTCATTTGTAGGTTTCTTCAAAGATTGACGGTGCAGTACACACCAACACGGTTAACTACGAAATAACAGCAACTACTCCACCGAATGAATTCTTTAAGCAAACGTCCATCTAATGATGGTTTTTATTTTCTCGATTAACGCAAATAATCTCAAAAATATCACCCCTCTTCAGTTAGGGTTTCATTTCGAAACACTCTTATTTTTCTTCTTCTCATTTTCATTGCAATTTTTCAAATACACTCTCATTTGTGCGTTCGAATTTTCATTTCGAATTCCATTTTTTCTCAATGTGAACAAGCGGTCGGTGCCGTGCAACAAGCGTTCGTTCCTGGCTTCCACATATCATCATCTTAAAAAAACATTTTTATTTTGAAAATCATCTCTAACTATGCAAATAAAAGAGATAGAAACTTTATAGGTTCGGCAAAAATATGTATATTCAAAAGTTCTAAGAACCTCTAGAACAAGTATTTGCGAGAAATTAACACAAAAAAAATTAATAGCAAATCAATTTTTCAAGAGCCACCCTACCTGGAATATTTAAATATTATGACACTTGAACCATTAAAGATAGCATAAGATTATATGTAGTTTCTTCAGAAAAGTTACTTTAATTTGATTGATTTATAACTTTGTAGAACATTATTTAGTTGAATTTTTTACATGTAAACTTTTACATGTATCAACTTACTTTGAACACCCTAACCACAGGGACCATCCTAATTCAACTAATATAAAAAATCAGCAATTATGTGATAAGAAAGTTTACCGAAGATATTATGTATCTAAAACTAACGGTTTGCGTGCAAACAGTTTTGTCTTTCTAAGTACAGCGAAGATTAGCAAAGCAAAGTATCTTGATTTTATCTACGCCTTGTTAGTTGATGATGTAAATTAGTTTGGATGTTCACTGCATAGTTGGCGCTACGATGTTAACTTTTTTATTTCGCATCCTAGAGCTTTGGTGTTTTTGATAAAGTTTTTGAACATTCAAAACTACGAAGACAGTTAAGTCACTGAAACGTTTTTTGTGATATTTGCTTTAATTTAATTATTGCATCATTCATTTTGTTCTTTTCATTATTTTGATTATTATATCATGTTTATTTTTTTTATTAATTTTATGATTTATGCATTTTATTCATTTCATTGATTTTATTTATTTCATTAATTTTAAATATTATAAGCAATTTTCTTCAGTTTCATCGTTAATCTTTTTCTTGTCATTAATCACCTTCATTCCATTCGTTTAGTTTACCCCGTTTATTTTGTTAATAATATTATTACATTATTTCTGCTCCTTTTCATTTTGTTCATTTATTTTTACTACTTATTATTTTTATTTATTTAATGAATTTAAATTATTTCAATCGGTTGTTTCATATATATTTTAAATTAATTTGCGTTTAAACATTTAATTTATTAACCCATTTTATTATTTTATTCAAATGATCACTGTAATATTTTATTAGCTTTAGGTATTGTTTCTATTTATTTTATTCGTCTAACTTATTCATTTACCGAATTTATTTATTTTTATTTCTTGTATTCATTTTATTCATGCTTGCTATTTTATTCTTTCTAATCATTTCATTTTTTCCTTTTATATCATATAGATTATTTTGTTAATTTTGAGCATTATTTACATTCTTCATAATTTTCATTTAATTTGTTTCGATCATACATCACTTTCATAACTGGGATGAGTCCATTTTGTTCATTTATGCGTTTCTAAAAATTTGAGCTATTATTCATTTGATATTCTATTTATTTTATATAATGAACTCATTAAGTCAATTCTTTGCATTTTCTTCAATTTATTCAGTTTGTTTGTTTTATTAACATTAGAGGAGACTGAGGCCAGTTGGCGGTGATTTAAGTTTTCATATTTTACCGCTTTGATTTAGGTAGATCTTACAAAATAGAACACGTTGCATGAAAGGGCTGACTGTTGGCAACATATCTAAATTTTATCAAAATGTTTGCCGCGTTGTCTTAACCGACATCTCATTCGAAATACCCCGGCAGTTTGACGTCGACACGTACTCTACATTCAAAATAAAATTTTCGAATTTCTTCAGGCGATTGGCCGAAGTAAATATCCCCTGCATTGCCGAGATACACAAGATAAAGATTTTCTTACTTTGGAGTAAATTTTTAAAAATAAAAGTATTTGATGACTATTATTGCACTGTAAATAGTGTCGCCAATTTGCCCCGAGTGCGTCACCGCTTACTTATCTCAACTGCATATTTTATAAAATAATATTTAAAAATAACCTTCGTTTGTGGATAGGTGCAATATCTATATGGAGAGTGAAAGCTCTTTTTACGCATTATATAGAAAAATATAATCATTTTGGCAATATATTGAAAATTACCTTAAATAACACAGTGTTTAAAGAAGATTTACTTGGTATGTTCGAAAATACAATACTTCCTACTCCTTCTACAAAACAAAATGTTTTGCAGTAAAAACACATTGGATAATGGGTTTGACATAACTTGAGGTACACAGTGAGAGGCAGCGCTATGTGTCTAATAGAAACGGAGAAAAGGGGATTCCGCCAACTTACCCTAACCGCCAACTAGCCCCGAGCTCTCCTACTTAAATCAATAATTTTATTGGATTGATTCCTTCACTTTATTCCCTTCATTCATTTGATTTGTTCACATAATTGATACGATTATTTTAGAATTATTTTCATTCAATTATTTCAATCATTTTATCAAATACAAATAAAATATTTCAATATTTTAGTTTTATTTATTTCGTTCACATTAATCATTCATTCATTTTATTTATTAATATAATTTTATTCGATGAATTCTTTTAATTAATTATATTCATCTTGATAGCTTTATTAATTTTTTATTTTAATCATTTTATTTATTTTACTCGTTTCGTTCATTTTATTAATTTTATACATTTATTCAATTCTTTTGTTCCTTTCATTTTATTCATTTTACTCATTTTATTTATTTTAATATTTTTCAAAAACCTTTTCTCAGTGTGTTTATTTTATTCCTTTGATTTTCACTCAGTTTATTTATTTTATTAATTTGATTTATATTACTCCTAATTCTCATTTTATGAATTTGATTATTTCTTCAGTTACTTGCTTTTTTGTTCGTGTTTTTTATTTTATTCTATTTGATAATTTTATCAATTTATTTTATTAGTGCCATCTGCTTTCTTGATTTTTAAAATATTTTTTTCATTCTTTTATTCGTGTAGGACTCAAACTTGTGTTCATCACCTCTCTAGTTGAGCGTAATTTGCCTGACTTTTGCATATTAATGAATGTGCAAACAGTAATTGGTTAAGGAAATGTCTCGTCTCACTGTTTTACTAAGGCTGTAACATTATCGGGAAATGAACAAGTAGGATAATAATCTAGTGGGTATTTAAATTCATTAAAAACTCTTCATTGCCAGTTTTTTCGAGGGTGTTCTTTAGGGTATTGCAAATTTTTTTTTGCCATGCCCTATCGAGCATATATCTCTATTATTCTTCAATCAATTTTCATAAAATGTAACTTGTTAAACATGGAAAATTCTTAGAAATAAAACAAAAGTAGAATCGTTATCCCTTAATCCCTTTAAACTAAATTCAATTTACCAACAAATTTTCATCCTAGTGAGAAATTTTGGTTTTTGCCAAATTTTCCTCCTTAGTGTGAAATATAGCACAAGAATTTATTGTTAAATGGAGTTAATATGTGCGGTTTAATGATAAAAATGTGAAATCGAGACTGTATGCCAGATAATTTGATTATCTGAATTTTACCGGTAACGAATCTGTTTTTTTTGTTCCTAGGAATTTTCCACGTTCAACAAGGTACAGTTTATTAAAATTGAGTAAAGAATAATAGAGATATATGCACGAGAAAATGATAAAATTTAAAATGAATGACAAAAGGCCCTATAACCCCAACTTCTCGTATTCAGACAAAGGTCAAAAGGGTTCCGTTCGATTTCTGAGATTTTTTTTCATATTAGATAAACTACAAAGTATGTATGATTCACATCACAGAGCAGAAAAAATATTAAAAATAGGGTATTTTGGGGACAAAATGACCCAGTACTCCATTTTCCCGTATTTTCATAGAAGCAAATACCTCCGTTCAAATACTAAGGTTATTTCCTTTAAAAAAAGTATAAATTGTAATTTTCTAATTGCTACTTCAAAAGTTATAGCATTTAATATATTTTTCTCCATATTTTTCCATAGTACCAATTTCAAAAATTTCAAGCGAAGTGGGCGGAAGGCTAGAATTGTCCAAATGATATGAAATTTGGCTTCTGAGCTTACTTTAACATTTGAAACAATATGAGAGGGGGGCCTAGTGTGTATAATAGTATTCAGGATAATCGTTTTATTTTTTCTCACTACATGGTAGTTCAAATATTTTGGAATACAATAATGTAAATATCGAATGATAACAACCTTATCAACTTTCAGAACTTTGCAAAGAATTGAATTTGAGTGGTTTTTTTCTTCTTAAGTTAAAGGGACCATTTTTGCCGCAAAATTAGCCCAATAAGAATCGTTGCTCTCAATTCTGGGAGTTTTTCAACTTGAAAGTTTGTGGCGTAGAAAATTAGTTTGACAATGAGGCCTCAAATGGTGAAAATATATTATTTTGACATTTTCTTAGCTTAGTATAGCTCCGCTGCTTCTTTTAAATCTTATGTTGTGATCGAAACCTCTATACTACTTCCTATTTTTTGTTTACATTCAAAATGAATGAAGCTTACTCCAAACACATGTAGGCAATATTTCAAGGCCACATCAGTCCTCCAGTTCCACTGTTCACAATCAACCCATTTACGGCACACTCCCGCAAAAAACGCCAATCACTAAGCATTAAAATTGTACAATTCACCTCCCATCAAGATCAAAGGAATAATATGCTCTAATTTCCATTCAGTTTAGTCCGACCGGTCAGTCAGTTTTGCAAAGTGGACCGAGCTCGGTTGCTTCTCCGAGCAGAACACCTGCTGAGATCCTGTTTATGTTCCTGAAAGGGGGCACAGCACGGTGTTGTAGGGGCTCCCTTTTGAAATCATGGCCAAACAACCACTGACAGATGATTTACATCAACTTCACACTGTAAATATCCGCCTATAGATACATATGTGTAGTCTCTGATGCGCTGTATCGTACTTCGCCATAGGAACGATTATTTTGCCTTACGCTACCCCAAGGTGTGGAGCGAAACATGTTAAATCACACGCGTCGTCGCCGTCGCTCCTTTGCCGTTTTTAGCTATGGATTCTTAGTCTTTTTTTGTCCGGTTACTTAGCACCGTCAGGAACCAAGCCGGAGATACGATCTCTAGGTGGCACAAGAGCAAGATCTCTGAACGCGATAAGCGATAATGAGATTGCGCGGTTCTGATGATGCCCCGATGAATAATTCATTGCAATTCGCGATGCGCACACGTACATATATGTGTGCAAACACATGTTGGGTTCGTTTGTTACTGATGTGGTTCTGAGTCAGCGGATATCTCAAAGACAGCAGGCTCGTCGATTCCAATTCTGGCAGGGTGACGAGAACGAGCTTTCATTGCGTGGAACAGCTGTTACGGAAAGTGACTGGCATGTGTGCCTTCAATTCGGTGCATTGTTCGGTGGGTTAATCAAAACTGTGTTCGTTTCAATTCATAACACTATCAGTCGAAGTCCATCTCGAGTCCGAGAGGTAGGCGGAAAGATTTGTTACATTTAGAAGCAGAACATATAGTGCCGCCTGGTGGCAAATTTCAATTACTACGCTGTTTCCTGCCAGGTTACGTCGCGTCGGTGGCAATTTATGGGATCGATAAATCATCACAGTACCTGATTGGATTTGTCGCTTTCTCTGGACATTCGGCGTGGAGAATAGGGTTTACTCACTGCATCTGAAATTATTAACTTCGATTAACGTATATCTAACTATTCACCAACAAAACCAAAATTAATTGGATTGAAAAAAATTGATGCTGACTAATTTAATTGAATGTACATGTACAATGAATGAATGTACAATTATGATTTTGGAATTATTAACTACATTGAGAACCTGAGAAAATTGTGGGAATGGAATCTTGTAACTGATCTCTTAGCCGAGATCCCATAGTTATTAAATCATATCAATGTCAAATAAAATACCCGCAAGAAGTGCATTGTGAGCTCTTTCTGGGCGAAATGTTTCGAAATACAGATTTGGGACAATTTTGAATTTGTCTCTGGCCGGTCAGGATCGGTTTTTATGATCATTTGATTTCTGTTTTTTTCTCAATTATATGAATGTCCTCTAAGTAGAATTGGAAAGAAAAAAAAAAATCAATACATTTCAAGTTACTGGCTATTTACTGGAGTATATTTGAGTACTAAATTGAATGGCGAAATAAACTTTAATAAAAATGCTTAAACACTTTTTTCGGTTTATTTCAAAACTGTCAACTTTAGAGGATTAACACCTTGAAGAATTTTACAACGGAAGCAGTACATAGTCTGATAAAATAATTTTGGCGGTTAATCCTTCTAGAAGCTTTCACGGAGAATTTATTTTTCAAACCAATTTAGTTCGAGGCTAAATGTTTTCAGCAAAGCTAATGCAAATAACTTTTTTGAAGACATGGATACTCCTTGTATTCAGAGTATCGAAATATATGAGAGTAGAAGTGAAAGAATACCATTAAAACTAGTTATTCTGTTATTCTTATTTCTGCATTACGACGGATCGTTTTTTAACGAATGTGATATACATTCCAAACAAAGATTGCAAAATCAATCGGGAGTTTTTCTCGTACGAACTACATTCGTTCGACAATACGATCCATCGTAATGCAGAATAAGCTGATATACGATAAATCTCCCTTGCTGATTAGGAACAATAACATTCACAATCTATCTAAGTCATGAGTCTCTGAAACTTATATATAAAATGTTATATCGAAAGGAATTGGCTTTAAGACAATTTCCTGAATTTTCTTTTATATCTCGATATGCGGCTTGCATTTGCATCATATTTTCAACCAAGTTCTTTTAAATGGCATTATCGACAACTTTGCTGAAGACACCAAGACTTTTACTATTTTTCGTAGAGTTAAGATGTTATATACAAAGTTGAGGTTAAAAAAATCGAAATAAAATTCATTGCACATTCTGAAAGTAAAATAGTCGCTACAATATTCAATATTTTTTGAATGCAACTTGTTTTCATTTTCTTCGATGGTACTATTAACAAATTGTCTTTCGCTTTTCAAACAACATTTGCATAAAACCCTTTAAAAAATCACTAGCTTAGCTCACCTTTCCCCCTCAACTTTGTATTTATATAACCTCCTAATACTCCATAATTAATTTTAGGAGAAGTGGTCACTAAAATTAAAATTATTATATCAATAGATCGCAATTTTATGTTGGAAAATTTCTTAGAAGTTGTTGATTTCGAAATTATGTAAACTTGCTCGTAAAAAAGTTTTCGAACATTTCTTCCATTTTGAATGTTGAATTTGACTTCATTGAAAGAGGTCTACAGCTATTTTTATTGGTTCTTCTTGTTTGTGGACTGGACTGGCATCTGTTAGACAACTTTCTTTTCTAAACTTTCATAATTTAGCAAACTTACATAAATTTTTAACATTCTCGAAAATTCAACGATTTTCTTCAAACCACCGACCCCAAACCGATTTTCTGGCTACGCCACTGCCTGGGACCTAACGTATGCGGAATGAAATTTGGACAACACTTCCAGCATTAAAACAAAAATGCAACACTGCGCAAGGCACTATACTAAACGTCATGCTCTAGGCCAGGGCCGCCGAGAGGGGTGTTTCCCCCCGGGCCCGGAGTTTTGAAGGGGGCCCGGATTTTTAACGGAAACTAAAATTTTGGTCAATATCTTCAAAAAAAAAATCAATATCTTGTGTATGATTTTAAAAACTACTGCATATTGGATATCAAATATATGTATTTGTACCCAATTAGAAGATCACCCCAGGGCGGGCATAGCGTAGTTGGTACATCGACTGCCATGTACGCAGCTCATCTGGGTTCGATTCCTAACCTCGCACATAGGAATGGAGAATTTTTTAAAGAAAATTTTCTAACTTGAATGAAGAAGTGAATGGCCCAAAGATTAAAATTTATATAATCGATAAAAAAAATTTAGATCAGACATGCTAGGGGTAAAAAATTAATGATTTGATTAGAAGTCATGAGGTTGTCTTCAAATTTCGTCAATATGAAAACGATTTTTTTGATTTATTGTCATGTCTTCGCAACTACTGGGTAATTATCAAAAGTAATTAGAAGGAAAAACGAAAACTTCTCAACCTTCTATTTAGGGTTACCACACCGGTTTTTTTTAGGCAAATTCCGGGTCTTTGTTCATGTAATTCGGATTTCGTCCGGAATCCAGTGGATTATTTTGCAATTTTGCAATTTTTTCTTCATCAGGAACTCTCAGCATCATTTTGTAAATTGTCTAGCACACAGTCATCATAAACATCATTCTCGGGTTGCAGACCCTAATCGATAAGTAGGGCCCTTCTCGGTGTTGCCCAATATATTTAAAAAGTCCTCACCACCATTTGGATTCAGATTCACTTTACCCCACAGGACCTTCACTTCAACGGATCAATGGATTATATGCTCCTCACAAAGATTCTTGGAAGACACTGAAGTGTGATTTTACGCCCCGCGTTTGTTTACTGTAGAGCAGAGCACAGTTCGCTTGGGTTATCCTTCACAGCGAGAGTGGCTGCCCCCACTAAATCAACAAAACTCTTCACAAATGCGAAAAAATACACCTAAATGTTCTACCACAACATTACACTTTGCGGTGAAAGTGAAGAATATATGATATATTTTGTGCTACAAACTACATACGATATAAAGCAGAGCCTATTTAGCTTTTATGAATGTTTTCGAAAACAGCATAGCGTAAAATCCAACCACAACCCTTCCCTTTGTAATTTGATCCATGTTTCGCTATTTTCCCCATTTTTACATGATTTTTTTAAAATTTTGTTAAAATTTCGTTGATCAATTTTTTTAGCACATTAAAAAGCACTGTTTTTGAGCGACTTAGTGGAATGTTATATTAAACACTTATCCTTTTTGATGTCTTTCGCATATTGATACAAACACTGATGACGGCTGCAAGTCTGCATATCTGCAATTTCAACATTCTGCTTTTTTTATCAATTTCCATTGTTACCATATTTATATTTTGTTCTGCTTTTCACGCTGTTTATTTTTGCATGTTTATCCATACCACTTACCTTAATTTATAATCATTGCTGAGTTTTTCCATTTTATTTGCAATTTTTCCATCCTATTTTTTATTTTCTGTTGTTTCATATTTTAATACCCTGCTTTTTCATTTTTTTCTTTTGCCATTCCATCAAACTTTTAAAATTAATTTATTAGTTTCATTCATTTTTATCATTTCCTTTTTCTATTTTCTTTTTTCTCTATATATTTTTGCATTTTTCCTTTTTAAATTCATTCCAAAATGTCTCATTGTCCCTTTATCTACATTTCTCGAATTTTGATACATGTTTTCTAGTTTTTAGCTTTCCGTTTTCTGTAGTTTTATTTTTTCTCATTGCTAATTTATTATAATTTTTTTTCATTTTTTACACATGTTCCTTAATCTTTCATTTTGTTCATTTTTGTTATTCTTCATTTTTACATAAAGGACGAACACGAAATTATTGCGACACATTCAACAGGGCATAACTTTTTTACCATTGGGTAAAAATCAACCAACTTTCTCATTGATGTATATTGTTTACATGCTGTCAAACTCGAAGTCGTGTTTTTCGATTCAACGAAAATGGAGGTGAACTAACGCGAGTCGAGAGAACAAATTCTTTCCAAACACCTGGAATTTCCTGACCTGTCGCACCGGCAGTTGGGAAAAATGTTGAACATTCACCATTCAACCGTCTCCAGAGTGTTAAAGCGGTTCCAGGAGCAGTTGACGTTGGACCACGGCAAAGGAGCTGGAAGAAAACCAGGACCGAAGAAAAAAAGACGGAGGGAAAGGTGAAGCGGATGATTAAAGCAAATCCCAACGTCTCAAGCCGTGATTTGGATAAAAAGATCGGCATGTCGCAGAGCTACGTCCAGAATGCAAAGAAGAGAGCTGGACTACATACATACAAGGTACAGAACTTCCCAAACCGCGATGAGCGGCAACAATCGACGGCTAAAACTCGAGCACGGAAGCTCTACGAGAAGATGCTGACAAAATATGGCTGCTGTGTGATGGACGACGAAACGTGTATAAAAGCCGATTTTAAGCAAATTCCGGGGTTGGAGTTTTTCACCGACAAGAGCAAGTTCTATGTGGACGACAAATTTAAGAAGAAGAAAATATCGAAGTTCGCCTCCAAATATCTCATTTGGCAGGCCATCTGCTCTTGCGGACTGAGGAGTGAGCCTTTCGTGACAAAGGACACAGTAAATGGCGAGATCTACAAATCTGAGTGTCTCGAGAAGCGCCTTTTGCCGTTCTTTGCAGCAGCACGACGAAGCCCCGCCATTTTGGCCAGATTTGGCATCATGCCACTATTCTAAAAGTGTCCTGGAGTGGTATGAGGTCAATTCTGTCCATTTTGTTCCAAAGGACATGAATCCGCCAAACTGTCCGGAGCTGCGCCCGGTGGAGCAGTACTGGGCAATGATGAAGCGGGAACTTCGGAAGAGCAAGAAGACAGTCAAAGACGAGAAGGACATGTTAAGAAAATGGAAAAAAAACTGAGAAAATGGTACCGGATGACACTGTAAAGACTTTGATGGAGGGCATCAAGCGAAAATGCGTTCAATTTTACACTCAAGGGTCCATCGATTAACTTTTCTTTAGATTTTTGAAGTAAATATATGTATAAAATTACCCTAAAATTTTGGTTTGATTTTAATCATTATAAGAAAATTGGCATGATATTTTCGGTGTCGCAATAATTTCGTGTTCGCCCTTTATAATCTATTTTGAAAGTGCTTTTTTCTGTTGGCCATTTTCCAACAGGTTTGTTTTTTCATTTTTTTATTTTTCTAGAAAACATTGGATTTATGTTTTTGCCATTATGCGCATTTTTTCTTCGTTTTACATTTAGGCTGTTGTTTGAATTTCTGTCAAGTTTCATTTCTAATGTTGTTTTCCATTCTTTAAATAATCTAATCTATTTTTTCAATTTCTTCTTGATATTTTTTCAATTTTGTGTGTTTCTATGATATACCATTTTAGTTTTATACTATTTTGTGTTTTCCATTTTGTCCGTTTTTGTTCAATTCATTTTTTTTATTTCTTCATGTTTATTTTATTTTTGTCTTTTATATCTATTCCCCTACTTTTATGCATTCTTAACGCTTTATTCACTTTTTCTATTGCTTTAAATATTTCTTGTTTTTAATGTTGAATATATTTTATTATTTTCGAGCTTTTCAGTTTTATTCATTTTTATTTTATATCAATGTTCGTATTTTTTTTAGTTGTTTTTTTTTTTCATTTTCATTGATTCTCAAAATGTTTCAACATCTGCCGATTTTTTCATAATTTTCACCATTTGTTCAACAATGTTCGACTTCTTTAATCTTTGCAATTTGATTGTTCAGTTTCCTGTTTTCTTCTATCGATTCGTACAGGTTTTGTTTTGGTTTTTGTTTTCGATTATACATTTTTTGACAATTGACTTTAATTTGTTTATGGTGTTGATTTTGCGATTTTTAGTTTTTCTGTACACACTTTCAATATAAAGTTTTCCCTTTATTTTGTTTTTTACAATTGAACAAAGGGAATTTTTGAATTTTTTTGTTTGGATAATGTTTATAATTTTTGCAATTATGTACTACATTTTTAATCTTTCCATTTCTTTTCTTTTACTAATACTATTGACGAAAAATTCCTCTTCAAAGTCACCAAAACGTATTCAAAATACTACAGAGTATTAACAGCCCTCCGTTTTTACCGTCATTGGCACTACAAACAACTAGAGCAAAAAACTGGTACATAACAATATAATTTCAGTGTAATATAGGTACATAATATCAGTACATACAATGGATTTCAAACTTTAACTTTGAGATGCACGGGCAATATACAGTGGTAGGGGCCCGTACGTTGGACCCCCCGGGCCCGTATTGGCTATCTATGGCCCTGCTCTAGGCACACTTATTTTAAACATCCAGTGTTAATTTCGACCCGCTAGGAGATACCATGTGAACAAAATGGCAGCGAACGCCCAACCTGACACCTAGCTATTATGCCAAAAAAAAGTTTTGGTGCATTGGAGGTTTATGGCATACCTTTTGTACAAAAGGCTGATAACGCTCAAAATGTACCACAACTGGGTCCAAATGAGGATTTCTGGCATAATTTGGAGCAGAGAGTATATTATATTATATTTCATTATATTATATTATATTATATTATATTATATTATATTATATTATATTATATTATATTATATTATATTATATTATATTATATTATATTATATTATATTATATTATATTATATTATATTATATTATATTATATTATATTATATTATATTATATTATATTATATTATATTATATTATATTATATTATATTATATTATATTATATTATATTATCTGATTGTACATCATATTATCATGATTTAATCTGTTCCACAATATTCCGCCACGTCACTCGGTCAGTTGCTGCTTGTCTCCAACTTCTCACGTGCCCGATACTCGCCTGGTTCTGCTCCACTTGGTCCAGCCACCGGGAACGCTGCGCTCCTCTCCGTCTTGTACCTGCCGGGTTGGAGGTGAAAACCAACTTGGTGGGGTTGTTGTCCGGCATCCTCACAACATGCCCCGCCCACCGTACCCTTTCAGCTTGAGCTACTTTCCGGATACTTGGCTCACCATAGAGTCGCGCAAGTTCGTGGTTTATCCTTCTCCTCCACACGCCATCCTCCTGCACACCACCGAAGATCGTTCTCAGCACCCTTCTTTCGAAGACTTCGACTGCTTGCAGATCCTCCTCGAGCATTGTCCATGTTTTGTGCCCGTAGAGAACCACCGGTCTAATCAGTGTGTTGTACATGGCGCATTTCGTGCGGTGGTGAAGCTTCCTGGATCTCAAAGTTTTGTGGAGCCAATCGTAAGCACGACTTCCAGAGATAATACGCCTTCTGATCTCCCGGCTGGTGTTATTGTCCACAGTCACCAATGAGCCAATGATAGATAAACTCGTCAACCACTTCGAACTCGTCGCCGTCGATCGTAATACTACTGCCCAAGCACTCCCTATCGCGATCGGTTCCGTCAGCCAGCATGTACTATGTCTTAGACACAATTATCTTCAGTCCTACTCGTACTGCTTCGCGCTTCAGTCGGGTATACAGATCTGCTATCGTCTCCTTGTTTCTACCGATTATGTCCACGTCATCAGCGAAGCACACGAACTGTCCGGACCTCGTGAAAATCGTGCTCCGCATGTTGAACCCCGCTCTTCGAATTACACCTTCCAGCGCTATATTGAACAGCAGGCAGGACAACCCATCGCCTTGTCTTAGTCCCCTGCGTGTTTCAAACGGACCCGAGAGGCCGCCCGAAATTTTGACACAACACCTTACACCATCTATCGTAGCCTTAATCAGTCTTATCAGCTTCCCAGGGAAGCCGTTCTCGTCCATCATTTTCCATAGCCCCACACGGTCCACCGTGTCATATGCGGCTTTAAAGTCAATGAACATTTTTGGAGGATTTGCTGTATAGTAAAGATTTGGTCGTTTGTTGATCTGCCGTTGATGAAACCGGCCTGATAACTCCCGACAAATCCATTCACCAGCGGTGATAGGCGCCGGAACAGAATCTGGGATAGCACTTTGTAAGCGGCATTTGTCACCGTGATCGCTCTGTAGTTTTCACAGTCCAATTTATCGCCTTTCTTGTATATCGGGGTGATGACCCCTTCCTTCCACTCCTCCGGTAGCTGTCCCAGATTCTTTTGATTATTCGGTGCATGCATTCCGTCAGTTTCTGCGGACCCACCTTGAAGAGTTCCGCTCCTACCAGCTACCTTGTTGTTCTTGAGCTATTGAATAGCCTCGTTAACCTCATTTATAGTGGGCGCCGGTACATCCCCGTCGGCTGCGACACTGACATAATCGTCCTCCTCGAACGCCCGATTGTCCGCCTGCACACCATTCAGATGTTCATTGTAGTACTGCCTCCACCTTTCGACCACCTCACGTTCGGCCATCAAGATGCCACCTTCCTTGTCCCTACACATTTCGGCCCGCGGCACAAAACCGTTGCGAGAGTCATTCAGCTTCTTTAAGAACACCCGCGTTTTCTGAGAGCGATACAGAAGCAGAGAGTATATGCCAATAATTTTCGACCTAAAACTAACAAACATGATCATCAAAATTAAGAAAGAAATCAAGAATTTGCCAACATCAATTTTTTCGACTCCTTTTCAAAAAGTTCCTGCAAATTGTTATAAACCTTCTCGAATGGGCTCAAATTTTTTTCTACATTAAGTTAATAAGCTGACAAATGTTTTCATATAGAGAATTATTTAATAAAAGTTGTCTACAAAAAATTGCCTTTTGAATTTTGTCTAAATTTTATTCCGCATACGTTATACGGTGAAGACTTGATTTGATCAGCCTCTGAACTTGTATACGTATTTTATCAGCTTTTTGACCCGATTTTGCGAGAAAATTTATGAGAAAATGTAATGAAAAATTTCTGAGAAAATTTAATTAAAAACGTAAAAAATGTGGTATGAAGTTCATCAATATTTCCGTACTAAGTCAATTTCAATCCACAAATGAATTTTCGTTAAATACTAAAAAGTTTTCAATATTTTATATTGAAAGATTTATAATAAAATATTGAAAAGATTTATAATAAAATTCTTCAAATATGGAGATTTGCTTCAACGACAATTCATCACTAATCAAATGAATTGCAAAACCGAAAAGTTTTTTGACTTTTAATTTATTTACTGTTAAAGAATTTCGCATAACTGACATGGCTGTATTCATTAGATATAGTGAATCATGGCTGTATATTTACAACTTAAAAAAATAAACTAGAATTAGATTTTGTCCGTTGGATCTGGTGTACGTTCCCACTGTGTTTGGTGGACAATTTTTCCAGACGACAATCTTTTGCTGGTGGGGCAATTTAATACTTGTAGGAGGGAGAGGGGGTTATTTAATCTTCCATATCCTTGTTTATCGTATTTAAAGTACATGTCATCATCGTTATAGCATAGCCGGATGTTCTTTTTAGTTACTCGTGTGGTTTTTCGCTGGTGATACTGGCTTCTGGTTTGGAGGTACTAAATGCGTTGCACAGCGAGAAAAAACGGAAAATCGTATGAATATCAAATAACTCTATTACTTGATAAGAAAATTGAATGAAATATGATTGTTTGCATAGGAAAGTTATCAAGAATTCTATGAGTTCGTTATTCTCTTTAAAAACAATCGCTAATTTGTAAGACATAATCATTATAATTGTACATTCAGTAGAATAATTTCAGCTTGCCATTTTTTTCCCGTTTTGCACTGATTCCCATTTCGATATTTTTCAATTATTCGCCTTCAAACAGTGGAAGAACTATTCAAATCATTGTTGTCTATTAGGGCGGTTCTAATTAATAAATTCATCGAAACTGTCCAAATTAGATGCTCGATTCAAAAAATTCAAAAAATTTTTTGGTGCTGCTGTCCTAACCCAAATTTGCTTTAGGTCAACATATAATGTAAACTTTAAGGGCTGCTAAGCATAGTATGTTGGTTTAATGCTGATATAATACCCAAAAGGCAAAGTATATTGCTATTACAGTGAAGGGATTGACGACTTTTTCTGCATTACTTACGCACCAATTCTGAACTGTCGAAATTAAAAGCCTGTAATAAGCACTACCTTTGCTATTAGCTTTATTTGGATGTAAATTTCCGCAATGATTTTGCGACGCTTTCTCAGACTTCCTTTTAAATATGATAAACAAAAAGGTAGGGGGACCCGGGACTATGAAAATCGTGGGGGTGATTCGGACTCTCTCGATTTCTCAGAAAATCGTAAGACTTTCTGACTGTCGTACATATTCGTGGTACCGCTGTTCTAAAACATTAATTTGTATAGTTAAATCTAATTCTTTGTTTTTTTTTAGAAAAGTGTTTCATTTTTTTGCCATCCTCAAAACAAAAATCACTTACATGGTGAAAGCGCAATTAAAAGAACAAATAAAAGCGATAAAAATAACAGGTAAGTGTTTTGGAGGCTTCTATTTTATGGAATGATCTTTGTTTGGGTGAAAACACACATATTTTCAAGTCGCTCACCACTTTTGTGCGAATTGAGCGTACGGGGCAATTCGGACCCCCTATTCCATCAACCACCGTTCAGTGGCTTGCGGCTACGCACACGCCACAGCAAAGAAAATACATGATGTACCAATCGACAGCTGTGACTAACCAGATTAAGTTTTTGTAATGCAATTTATTTTTTTACTTCTTAAGGAGTTTCTCCAAAAAAAATATTTCATAGGGAAACTTAATTGTAACTATTAAAAAAAATTACGGTCTGAATTACCACTACACTGTAAAAGTTTTGTAAAACGTAGAGTTGTGCAAAGTGTTGCCTGGCGCTGCCATGGAGTGTTGCAAATGAACTTTTATGGCACAGAAATGACCTTTGACCGATAATTTCTTTCAGATCTATCCGTCTAAAAGGGCGATTTCCTTAGGTAGGTCCGAATAGCTCCGGGTTCCCTTATTAAAATTAAAATAACGCTAGAAACTAATTCTCTCCTAATGAAAACATATACTTTTTAATCTGAATCTTTAGAATATTTTAATATTAATGGAATTTGGTTTGCACTCGGTACCAATAATGATTTACGAAAATTTCTTTTGTTCCCTAGGCTAAATTGGATGTGTTCGAATGCAATGAAATACGTCGAATATAATTTTCAAGAGGAGATGCATAACGAATAAAATCACATCAGTGCACTAGCATTATATGGCTGTAGGGGAACTGTGGGTAAGACGGACAGGTCGGGTAAGATGGACACACGGTTATTTTAGAGATATAACATTAAAACTTCAATTGTATTGTATGTGTACCCTATCTTTATGGGTAACCTTGAATTATGAAACACTTAGTAGGCCTTGAATATTGCCAAACGTGTACAATTTAAGCAAATATTTTTTTTTTTTTTTTTTTTTATTCAATTCGTTTATTTGATAGGCACAAATGCGTTAGCTTGGCGGTGCCAAATTCTTTTGTTTTTACATTTTGGATATCTTAAAACTAGGAGGTTACAATGTTGAAATATTTTTTTTATACAAGAAAAAAAAAGTTTACAGCTATCTTAAGACTAGAAATAAGATTCAATATACAAGAGAGGGCCAAAAGATTTTTTTATGAAAAATTTTAAAACAAGGGATTCAGTTTGATATACAAGAGGGGGAGTAATAGTATTTTACGAAATATTTTACAGTTATCTTAAAACTAACAAAAGGTGGAACAAATATTTATGAGAAATTTCACAGATATCTTAAAACTAGGGATTCAATTCTATTTACAAGATGGAGGACAAGAGTTTCAATAAAGAGTAAAAATTACAGCTATCTTAAAACTAGGAATACAGAAATCAAATTTGATTTTTTAACGAAGACTTATGCTTGGTCAAGATATTTCAGAGGGGGGCCTATTTCCACATCAGTGTAACAGCAGGTGTATCGAGGACAGGGGAGAGAAGACGTATATGGTGACAGGGAAAGAAGAGCAAAACTTGCAACTATCGCGCAAACGGGAGATCAGCGAAACAAATTTGCGCCTCAGTCTAGTAAGTCGTCGAGTACCGGGTTGGCGGATGGTATTATTCGGACCCGCGGGGAATCCTTAAAAAGTCATCGGACATCAAGTCGCTCTCGCTTCAGTTTCCTTCTATGCAGGCGTAGTGGTAAAGGCGACGGCGGTTACATAGTGGCACTCTGCAGCTGATCGGTTCCACAAGCAAGAGGAAATTTCTAAAAACAAGAAATAAAAGAGAGGGGCTAAATTGGGATATTTATCGTTTTAATGAAATTGTAAATAAGGGACATATAGAGGAGATCGCGATTTGCTAGCATATCCCGGACTGGGACATTGGGTGGTCTACCTCGGGCCCGAAGGGAATCCTTTAACAGAGACCTGGCATCACAATACTCGGCACAAACCCAGACAACGTGGTCGATGTCGTGATAACCCTCGTCACAAGCGCACAGACTACTCTCCGCAAGCCCAATACGCCGCAAATGTGCATGCAACGTGTAGTGGTTAGACATGAGCCGGGACATTACACGAATAAAATCCCGACCCACATCCATCCCCCTGAACCAAGGCTTCGTTGATACCTTCGGGATAATGGAATGTAGCCATCGTCCAAGTTCACCATTGCTCCATGAGGTTTGCCAACTGTTGAGTGTCCTCTGACGACAAATACTAAAAAATTCGTTGAAGCAGATTGGTCTTTCGTATATGTCACCATTTAATGCGCCCACCTTTGCTAATGAGTCGGCCTTTTCATTGCCCGGGATAGAGCAATGAGAGGGGACCCAAACAAAGGTAATCTGGTAAGATTTTTCAGATAACGTATACAAGGACTCCCGTATCTTCCCCAGAAAATACGGGAATTGTTTTTTGGGCTTCATCGCACGAAGAGCCTCGATAGAGCTGAGGCTGTCCGAGATGATGAAGTAGTGATCTGTGGGCAGAGTGTCGATGATCCCAAGGGTGTACTGAATAGCAGCTAATTCTGCGACGTAAACTGAAGCGGGATCATTGAGCTTGAATGAAGCGGTGATAGTATTATTGAAGATACCGAAGCCAGTGGACCCATCGAGATTCGATCCGTCAGTGTAGAACATTTTGTCACAGTCGACTTCACGGAATTTATTATAAAATATATTGGGGATCACTTGTGGGAGTATATGGTCCGGGATTCCACTAATCTCTTCCTTCATGGATGTGTCGAAGAATACAGTAGAATCAGAAGTATCTAGAAAACGGGCATGGTTGGGATTATACGAAGAAGGATTGATGCTCTGTGCCATGTAGTCGAAGTACAAGGACATAAAACGGGTTTGAGAATTAAGCTCGACGAGTCTTTCGAAGTTTTCAATCACCAACGGGTTCAAGATATCGCATCGAATGAGCAATCGATATGAGAGTTCCCAAAATCGATTTTTCAACGGGAGAACGCCCGACAGCACTTCGAGACTCATCGTATGGGTCGACTGCATGCACCCTAAGGCGATACGCAAACAACGATACTGAATTCTTTCGAGTTTGATGAAATGTATGTTCGCCGCGGAGCGAAAGCAGAAGCATCCGTATTCCATTACCGACAGTATCGTTGTTTGATACAACCTAATTAGGTCTCCTGGGTGGGCACCCCACCATGTTCCAGTTATTGTCCGGAGAAAATTGATCCTTTGTTGGCATTTTTGTTTCAGATACCTAATGTGACATCCCCAGGTACCTTTCGAGTCGAACCAGACCCCGAGATATTTAAATGTGAAGACCTGATTGATCGTTACACCCATGAGTAGAAGCTGGAGTTGCGCCGGCTCACGCTTCCTAGAAAAGACGACCAGCTCAGTTTTCTCCGTGGAGAACTCGATACCCAGCTGAAGAGCCCAAGCAGACAAATTGTCCAAAGTATCTTGTAATGGTTCTTGCAAATCGGCAGCTTTGGGCCCTGTAACAGAGACCACCCCGTCGTCTGCAAGTTGCCTTAGCGTGCATGAATTGGCAAGACAATCGTCAATGTCATTCACGTAAAAATTGTAGAGTAGGGGACTTAGACATGAGCCCTGGGGAAGACCCATGTAGCTAAATCGCGATGTTGTTAAGTCGCCATGCGAAAAATGCATATGCTTCTCAGACAACAGGTTTAGCAAAAAGTTATTTAAAATCGGCGAAAGACCATGCTGATGCAGCTTCTCTGAAAGAACATTGATAGAAACTGAGTCAAAAGCCCCCTTAATATCCAAGAAGACTGATGCCATCTGCTCTTTGTTAGCATAGGCCATTTGGATTTCTGTAGAAAGCAACGCAAGGCAATCGTTCGTCCCTTTGTCTTTGCGAAAGCCAAATTGTGTATCTGACAGTAAGCCATTTGCTTCGACCCAATTGTCGAGGCGAAACAAGATCATTTTCTCGAACAACTTCCGGATACAGGAAAGCATTGCAATCGGTCGGTACGAGTTGTGGTCGGAGGCTGGTTTTCCCGGTTTTGCGATGGCGATGACCTTCACTTGCCTCCAGTCGTGAGGAACAATGTTACCCTCAAGGAACTTGTTAAATAAATTCAGCAAACGCCTTTTAGCAGAATCAGGCAGATTCTTCAACAAGTTGAATTTGATTCTGTCTAACCCCGGGGCGTTATTGTTGCACGATAAGAGGGCAAGTGAGAACTCCACCATCGAAAACGGTGTTTCGTTCGCGGTATCGTGAGGAGACGCGGCGTGGTATGTTTTCTGTACCGGGACAGAGTCCGGACAGATCTTCTTGGCGAAAGCGAATATCCAACGGTTTGAATATTCCACGTTCTCGTTGGTACTATTACGGTTACGCATACGTCGAGCCGTACCCCAAAGAGTGCTCATCGCTGTTTCTCTCGTTAACCCGTCGACGAACCGGCGCCAATAACTACGTTTTTTGGCTTTCATTAGACTCTTCATTCGCTTTTCTAGCGACGCGTACTGTCGATAGTTATCGGGTAACCCGTCGTCCCGAAAGGTTTTATACGCAGTGGACTTTTCCGCGTACAGTTCTGAGCACTCTTTGTCCCACCACAGGGTGGGAGATCGTCCGTGGGTGTTCGCGCCCGGTACTGGTTTAGTCTGAGCTTGATTCGCACTGTCGAGAATCAAGCCAGCCAAAAACCTGTACTCTTCCTCCGGAGGAAGTTCTTGAATGGATTCGATTTTAGCGGATATCGCGGTCGCGTAACTCTTCCAATCAATGTTCCGTGTGAGGTCATATGAGACATTGATTGTTTCTGATGGTCTTGAACCGTTGGCAATTGAAATTACGATAGGCAAATGGTCGCTACCGTGGGGATCAGGGATCACCTTCCACGTGCAATCTAACTGTAGCGAAGTCGAGCATAGAGATAAATCCAACGCGCTTGCGCGTGTTGGTGGTGTAGGAATCCGTGTCATTTCTCCCGTGTTTAAGATGGTCATGTTGAAATTGTCGCAAAGATCTTGGATTAATGTTGATCTGTTATCATCGTGAAGACCACCCCATACCGTACCGTGCGAGTTAAAGTCTCCTAGAACTAGCCGCGGTGCCGGTAGGAATTCCGTGATATTACAAAGCGTTCGGTTCCCTACCGACGCTCTAGGGGGAATGTAGATGGAAGCAATGCTAAGGTATTTGCTTTTGATCCTTATTTCACAAGCGACAACTTCAATGCCTGGTGTCGAAGGGAGGTTAATTCGGTTGAAAGAATAGCACTTTTTAATCCCCAAAAGTACTCCTCCATAGGGGTTTTCTCGATCCAGACGAATTATATTAAAGTCGTGGAAGTTGAGATTTATATCGGAAGTTAACCAAGTTTCACATAATGCGAAAACATCACATTTTAAACTATTTAGTAAAAATTTAAAGGAATCAATTTTCGGGAGGATACTTCTGCTGTTCCACTGTAGAACAGTGATCGAATCAGTGACCTCGTTCGATGACTTAGCCATCGAAGGATACGATCGCTGCAAGGAGGGGCCATTTAGTAGTCAACTGCTTCAAAAATGTTTGCACTATAGGGAGAAAACGTATCAGAAGGCTTTTAAGAGGATCGGTAACATTGAAAGCTGTGAAAATTAAGTCCACGATGTCAGAAAATTTCATTAGTCCATTACTGGACTGAGTGTCTGTTTGAAAAAGAGGGACACTTGGGGTTTCTGGTGTCCCTGGAAGTGGTGGGTACTCCTTGTTTGAATTAAAATTTCCAAATCCAGGAGCAGATTGCTTCGGCATTAGTGCAGCACTTCCGTTGGATTTATTAGATGTGGTTGGCGCACTCTCAAAGGAGGACACCTTGGGACCCTTACGGGGCAGTCTAGGGGAGGCAGGATTTCTCCGCTTCCTGGACTCCCCCGGGTTAACAAAAGATGTTCCCTCTTGTGGATTATCAGATTCTTGCTCAACAGGAGCCAAAAGAGCAAAGGAGTTTTCGGAAAGGACAGATGGCGAAGCATTCTTTAACATTTCTGCATAAGAGCGCTTCGAGCGTTCCTTGAGGGAGCGCTTAATTTTATCCCCGCGCTGTTTGTACGCAGGGCATGATTTAAGAGCATGCGGAGGGCCCCCGCAGTAAACACACTTTTCAGTGTCTTTGTCACAAGAGTCATCCTCATGCTCTCCACCGCACTTGCCACATCGTTTTTTATTGCCACAAAAGGTGGCTGTGTGGCCCAACTGTTTGCAGTTGCTGCAGTTCATTACCCGCGGTACAAACAGGCGTACAGGCAGGCGAACCCTATCCAGAAGGACATAATTTGGAAGAGACGATCCGGCGAAAGTCACCCGAAGCGAGGCTGATGGTATATAGGATTCTTTATCTCCAGCGAGCGTGTGCAATTTCTTGCAGTCTAATATTTTCACTGGCTTTAGTAGGGGGTTTTTAAAACAGCCAGCCCCATACTTCAGCACGTCCTCGCATGTCAAACTCGCCTCGGTTATGACCCCGTCGACCTCTACATCTACACACGGTACATACACCCTATAATGCTGCGTAAAGCGGGTACAGGAAGCAATCGCGTTTGCCTGTGCGAGGTCGCTAACAACAATTTTTAACTTATTCGCGCGAACCTTTGTAATCTGGGTCACGGCCGAGTAATGCTCTGTCAGATCACGTGATATTTTCAAAATATCAAATGATTTATTGGTGGTCCGGAAGTAAACCACAAATGGCCCAGTCGAGTTCTCTGGGTATGCTTTTAGGCGAGGGGGTTTGGTAGGAGGCTTATCAGGGGATGTTTCATCATCCATATTATCATCGGTGGGCTGACCATCGAGGGACATTTTAGCGCGAGATCAGCACTTCGCGCAAAGAACGATAAAAAGAGCAGTAACGGAATGTATCAAGGGCAAAACAGAAAATAATAGTAGAAGGGAAACAGGTACTTATCTTTTCGATGCCGATGACCTTTGCTGGGACTGGCTGACAATACCAGCACGACACACTTTGTTTTCGAAACAAAGGCCTAGCAATCACAACTGGCTTTGACACTGCACTGAGCACTGGACACAATAAAAACTGAGCCGGGGAAGGCAACTGCAAAAGCACTAGCACACGTCTTATCCGAGCGCAAGTCGAACAACGAATGAAAGCAAATATTGATAATCAGTAGTGCAGATTCGTGCGGATGTAATTTTAAAGTTTCCGATTTTAAGGTTTACCAAGGAAAAAATGATTTTTTTCGCGGATTTTTTCCTTTATTTCAATAAAGTAACTCTTAAGTGACATCTGCGTGGAAAATAACAGGTAAGTTGATTTATGCGTGAATGAGTTCAAACGTTTAAAAAATATATGTTCTGGTGGGGATAGACGGACAGTCTTGATTAAATCTATTGCTTCATCCCTATTTGAAAGTCTCGCGTGTAGAAACGAAATTCTAGCATTCAAAAGTGAAGAACCATCCAGTTAGCTGAAGTCTCGCATGCAGTAGACTGAAGAATGTACGTTAATGTGACCGAGGCTAAATACGGAGTTCCTAGAACCTGGAAAAAGTAGGCAACTTAGTGCAGGTCTTATACTCTGGCTATGTGTAATCGAGGAACTGATATTACCAATTAGGCATTTAATATATAACTTTTCAATTTTGTGTAAGTGACAGTCACAGTCATTGGAATTGATTGTATAGCTCTCTTTATGGAACGGCAGATATGATATTAGAAAATACATCATTTACTTTATTTTTCGCCTCGAATTATAAAACATATATATTAAGAAGAACCGTAATCTATTCAAAACATCTGTTAGAAACAGTAAATTTAAATATTTTGTGATGTGATCATCATTTCGGTAACACGTCCGTCTTACCCCCACCATATGTCTGTTTCACCCGCAGTCTAAAAAAAGTGCAGGTATTACTTCGTTTTCTAGTTCTTTAAAAAATGATACTTATTGATTTTTGTAACATAATCCCTCTAGGCATTCGAAAGCCAACATATGGAGCTACAAAATAGAGTATTACATGTTGACAAAAACATGCTCTTACTATGTTATATTTCAGTATATCCTTAATATGTCCGTCTTACCCCCGGTTCCCCTATATTTGTTCTGCAATGGTACTAAATTCACATGATCACTAGATGAAAAATACAATCATACTGCGGACAATATTCGTTGAGTAGAGATTAAAAAAAAATGTTTCACAGAGTTTTCAGATTCGTCAGGTGGAAATCATCGCATATCATATTACTGGGAAAATGAATTAAATGAAGCTCCTTGGTAAATTCAGAGTGTGGTGCTGATATAAGCATTCAATTGGTCACGAGAAAACCAAGTGCGCACAAACTCGCGAAAGTAGTGGCTAAACACTGTAAAACTCGTCAAAAGAAAACCCCTATTCCACACATCTTTGGATGCAGTACAGTCAACTGCGGTGAAAATGCAATTTATCTCTCGCCCCTTATGAGTCAGAAAAACACACCGATAATAGCTTGAGCGGACATGTGTGTGCCCGGCGGGCGATTTGCGTTGCGTCTGTGTTAATCGACGTGAGCAAGTGTGACCCATGTAATGTTAAATTAATTGTCGGTAAAGAGAGACTACCTCGCTCGCGGGTGGAAAATTGTTTTACACGAGTCCATCGCAACTACCGTAATACGATCCGTCAGAGGAAAGTGCGCGCTTGGGTTGGTTGCTCTGCGTGCGCCCTCGCAGCGTGTGACAATTTCATTTATGCTCAGATTTACATCCGTTTCTTCGACACTGCTGAAATTGGCAGATATCCGACATAGTACGAAGATTTAGTGCTTGTTTCTAGGGATCGTTGTAATATTTATATGGCATTCTGAACAAATATGTTATGTTAAATATCTATCCCTGTTTCGAACATGATCAACTCAATATTCTTGATCTCAGCCTTTAGAAGAAACCAGAATAACTCGTTCGTCCCATTCATTGTCATATAATTAATACAATCGACTTGAATGTTCAACATACCATCCGATCCGACCACCGTTCTCGTACTCTGTTGGTACAGTCCAGCGCAGCGGTTGACCTGCATTCCAATCTTCCCAGCATTGATTGCCATCTCCCAGCGTTATCACCACAACAATGTCTCCAGCATTTCGGTATTGTTCAGTTTAGATGGCGCATATCTGCCCACTTTTCGCAAGTACCATACTCCCGTCCCGCGGAGGTACAGGCAGAGATAAGAAACAACATAAATTTGAACCCTGCTGAGATCTCAACTTGCAACAAAAAATCGACCTTTTGCGACGGGTTGTGGCCAGCTTTGTACTTGTACCTTCAGCTGTGTGTACCTACTCGTAGGTTGCCTCCCGCGACTCTGGAGCCTCAATTCACCGTGGATGGCGTCGACAACAATAACAACAGTGAGACAGAAGCAAATGCAGCAGCTGAAAATAATAAATGCTTAACTTTACGGGCGACCATTGGTGATCTGATAAATCTGAACTGTGTAGGGTAGGGGTTGCGATTCTCGATCTCGCAGCCCAACACGAGCAAAAGTAGTATGGCTTCGAAAATGTCCACTAAAAACATAAGGTGGTTTGATAGGATTGGTGCATTCACCCTAGCACAGTTCCGCGTCATGTACTCTATCTGAGAGCCCGGTCCGGTGTGGATATCAAATGAAGATTTCATACCAAACTATGCAGCGCGGGTGAGGGTTCCCAGCAGCCAGAAGTGAAACCGGCTGTTTAAAGGCTATTGTTGTCTGGTCGAATCGGTCCAGTCGGTATTCCTCCCCAAAACACTCTTCGCTCGAATGGGGCCGCAGTGACTGGACGGGGAGCGAATATGATCCGTGGAAATATATCGCGATATCGTTTATTACAAGATTTTAGCAAATCGGTTTTCTTTGGCAATGTTGTACTTTTAGCAGAACAATATCTTGTTGATTTTTTAACGGTTTACGGTTGAGGCGAGGAAAGAGAAGTTACGGACACTACCGGTTTGTAGTGGTGGGGAGTTTAGCGCACGGCTACACTTGAAGGAGGAATCACTGGCAAGTTGCAAATTTCTGTAGTTTAGGACTTTGCGTGTATGATAATCGAAGGTCTGCATTTCGTTTTTATAAAATATCGTAGTCCTGAATCAATATCGGTAATTAATACGGCGATGTATTAATAAAATTTCAATGGTAATTATGGTATTAAACCATTTAACGTGAGAGACAAAAGAAAAACCCATGAATTTATCTCAGCATTTTCATGATTACAATATGCCATGTGAGTCGAATTTTGATGTTTTATACATCAAAACAAAGCATAATTATGCTTAGTTTATTATGTGCAAGAACCAGTTAGAATATATTCAAGCAAGCTGCTACGATACAAATACATACGTCACTATTGGTGATGCAATGTGCCATCACACGCGAGGAATGGGTTAATTCGACAATCTGTTTGTGGGTTTCAAAGCAGTGCACGATTCAGTGAATCGAAATGAATGGTGCAAGCTAACGCTCGAGAATGATCTTCCGATGAAATTGATTAGACTCAATGACGTTAGATGGAATGAAGCAGGGCGATGAACTCTCTTCTTCAAACATAGCGCTCGAATGTGCGATACTGATCTTGGCTTCGCGAACGAGCATTGTTTAGCACTAAAATGCATTTCATGGGTGTCAATGTTCTTGTTTTTAAACCTAGTTAGGATTTCTTCGTTATTTTTTTAAACACTTAGGAAGTGATAAAGGACCATCCATGTACAGCGTGGACAATTTAGAGGTTTTTAAAAGTACACATATATCCATGCAGAGAGAGTTGGGTATGGGAATTGTCCACCCGAACAAATTACCTTGAGTTCAAGCACCATACAATCCCTTAAAAAGATCATATGATATGGTCATGACTAAAGTACACTAAAAAGCTCTTCTCTGTCTGAACGCCGCTGTCGTTAATTTTAAATTTTGTTAAATACGACTCGAATTTTCGCAAAAAGGAACACCTTGTGAAGGTGAGAATGGCGGTTAGACTTGGAAGCCTCCTATCTTCAGTATCATCATCTCCGCAATGCAATATTGATATCTCTGAACACGTGTGTCCAACTCGAACGTTTCGTTTTGCGGCACGTAGTTGAAAGGGATAAGGTTCGAATCATTATTCCCTGGTATATAGAGAATGACTATATAGAGGCTAGGCTACATGAATTATCACCGCGTACCCCTCCTGAGCTAATTGATCAATGCATGTCGCAATACGGCTAAGCGTATACCTGATACATGGAAAAATTTGTTCCCGGGTATTCCCAACGATGTTCTAAAACTGAGTATACGAAAGACATATTCCCTCCTACTTGACCAAAAAACTCAGATCTCACGAAGCTACTATTAACCTTCCGGCAGTCGCGCTAGTGCACTGAGTGCACGATGCTCTGAAAATCTAGCGAAACCGTCTTAGAGCAGCTGCGGCTGCTCGTTCAGTGAACCATTTGCGCGACTTCCGGAGGGTTAAACAAACTACGTTGTGCACCCATGAGAAGCAAATTCATACGTGCAAGTACTGTAATAAGACAGCAAACCGTGGACAACCTTACGCGGAAGATGCAGAGGAGCATGCATCTAAAACCGCTTGCCAACGCATCTACGGTAAATCAGCCCAAAACAGCGTTTCAATACCAATATCTGAACCAGAAACGGTTGCCAAGTTTGAATCAGCTGTTCAGGTAATATTGACAACCACAAAAGCACCCTCCAACGCGTTACTCCAATTGTAAGTAACGCCGGTGGTCACCCGTAAGTGCCAGAAGCAGGGAAGAACATCTGATCTCGAGCACCAAGACAGTTTTAACGATGATCACCTTGACCTTAAAGACAGGAGAGAATTAAATTACCACATGACACAGTAGGCCAGCATTTTTTTCTCGGGTTGCGTACCCGAGATCCTTATTGTAAACATATCAAAGATCTACGGCCTCGTTAAGCTACCGTTACGAGCTGTGTTAAATAAACGATTAAAAAAAAAGATTGATGACGAAACTGCTTCTGTCTGGACTGAAATATTCCACCACAAATGTCTAGTTGTTCATTACAAAGCATGTCAAAATGAAGAAGAGCTAGTTACTATAAACTTTCTGATCTGACCGGTGATTTGTGGATGTGGTAAAACTAGCTTTCTCAACTATCTTCTGAAACAATAAACGGTGAAATGAACTTCGCTTGAAACGTATTTGCATAGTACAAAGCCAACAACGTGAATTTATTCCCGAAGCCAAACAAATTATCAGGAGTTTCGCTTAGGCGAATTTTTTAGACATTTTCAAAAAGCAGATAGCACTTCATAAGCATCCCAAATTATTCGTACTTGTCCATAACTTTTTGAAAGTGAGTTGAACATAATGAATTCGACTGAATACGATAACAAATGAGAAAATCGATTATAAATCGATGAGAAAATGAAGCGTATGAAATAAATTTTGAAAATAATAATAATTAAAGTAAAAATTGATTTAATCTCGCGGTGCTTGGGTGTTGAGTGGTAAACAATACCGTTTCTCACTCCAGTGGGTCCGGGTTCTATCCCAGCCGAGGTCGATGAGATTTTTTAAGGCGAAAAATTTGCAACCGCGACTTCCACCGTAAGGGAAGCAGAGCCGTTTGTTCCAGTCCAAGTGCTGATCCAGATGGCAGAGTCACCGCCCTGGTGTCGGTGATGGGCACTAGGTGTGGACAGAAACCGACGGAACATAAACATCAATAAACAAATTATTTATTTTTTGTTAATGTTTCGCATACTAAGAGTGCTAATCGATGTTTCTCTCGTTAACCTGTCGACGAATCGGCGCCAGAAACCGCGATTATCAGTTTTTCTCAAATTTTGCATTTGTGTTTCTAATGTCGCGTATTTTCGAACACTTTCGTGCGATCGAATGTCCAAAATGTTCTTGTGCGCAGAGGTGTGCATTTTGGAGCACTCTTTGTCCCACCACGGGGTGGGAGAGAGTTCGAGGATATTTGTGCCAGCTTGTGAACTTCCTAAGGAGGATGTTCTAGGTATGATTCGATGGTTTCGTGGAGGCATTGCTCTTCCAATCAATATTTCGTGCGAGGTCATATGAACCGTTAATTAGTTCCGACGTTCCCGGCAAAACAATCCAGGTATCTTACTCTTGAACACAGCCATGGAGTGCAGGATCTACCCCGAAGCCGATGACCTTTTCCAGATTCTAATGACCTGGTCTGGCCAGGGAGATTTTATTCTCAGGTGATACGATCTTCGAAATCTCCGATCAGCCATGTTGGTTCTAGAAACGACAGGCTAACAACATTGTTTACTACATTCCCATGCATGTTTGCTTGGATTTCAGTATGTAAACAAAGTTGTTCGCCGTCATTTTTCTACTCCGCAGCTTGCTGCACGCTTACCTCATTCCTCACCTAGTTAATGCCAAAGACGATTCACCTTATAACTCGAAGCACCTTGGGTCTGGCATTATATGTCCAGCTCACTGTAGTCTGCAGTGTTTTATCAGCCTTCTAATGTCAGCATGTTTGTACACTTTGTACAGCTCGTGGTTCATACGTCTGAGTCATTCTCTATTTTCAACCGTACTGTTGAGAATTGACCGCAGAATTCTCTCAAATACACCGAGCACTCAATAGACTGCTTCCTTCAACGCCTTTGCCTCATTGCTGTACAGAGCCAGAGGGTGTATCAGCTATTTGTATAGAGCATGTTTTGTGTGCGACTGTAGGCTACGGGACTTTAGATGACTACGTAAACCAGATAAAGTTCTATTCGGAGCCGCAACATGCCTTTTTACCGCGCGGATAACATTGTTATCACAGTAGTGCTTCAATATATATAAATTCGTCGACAACCTAGTACTGTACCCCATCGCTTTTCACCTCGGAACCAACACAATTCGGACTGCCTCGTTCTTTAACAGCTATCATTTAATTTGTCTTGTCAGAGTTTATAGTTAGTCCGATTCTCGCAGCACCCCCCCCCCCCCCTTTTAAAAAGCAAAATTGTCTCTTCTACAGCTCTACGACCAACGCTAATGATGTCGATGTCGTCCGCGAAACCAATAAGCATGTGAGACTTTTTGATGATGGTTCCGTTCCTTTGTTCATCAGATCTACGTATTGCACCTTCAAACACTACGTTGAACCATAGTTTAGGGAATACATCGTCCTGTTTCAATCCATTCAACAGTCGGATATATCTCCGGCTATTTTGATGCTTGGTTTTGACCCATCCAGTGTCATACGAATCAGTTTGATCAGTTTTGTCGGGAAGCCATTCTCTTTAGTTCGTTTCGTTTCACTGAATCGTACGCCACCTTGAAATCCACAAACAGGTGGTGAGTCCACAAGTTGCATTCCTGGAATTTATCCAGTTTTTTTTGCAGGAAAATTTGGTCCGTCGTCGGCGATATCGAGGATTTTTGTGCCTCGATAGTTATTAGACTCGAGTTTGTGGAGATTCTTGAAGATAGGGCATATGAAGCCATCCAACCAATCTGAAAGCACTTCTACTTCCACTCTGATTATCCCAATCATGTAGTGGATTGGGTTTCCATTCTTCCCAACGGCTTTACCGTTTTCAGCTCTCGAATAGCGTATCTCACTTCGTCTAGTGTGGGTGGATCAACGGCTTATCCACAATCCCCAATTCTCATTCTGTTTGTGCCTTCTCTACATAGCAACTCAAACTGTTTCTTGCATCTGGCAGACACTTCCTCCTCACGTTGTTCATCGTTTTGTAAAACTTCCTCGCAATGCTTTCCTCAGCATCAGCGAGAACCGTTTAGTCGTACCTAACTTTCTTACGTAGATGAAGTATTTTCTTAACTACTCTCAGCTCACCAAACCGTTTCCTGTTCTGACGTGTAGCCGCTGCAAGCATTCGGCCTCTGGCCTTGTTCGTCGCTGGTTGTTGAGTGGAAGTTCCCTCTCGACCTGTGCATTTATGTCCCCTACGATGAGTCATGTTTCGGTCTTGTCTAGATGATCATAGAATTCATCTTTCACATCGGTTTGTAGTTGGTAAGGGCTAAGGTGTTGTTTAAGCTGCAGTTAAAGCTGTTTAAGCTGCGGTCTCCACCTAATGACCCGTCGCTGCTGCTTACTAAACACTTCAATACCCACTCCATGTTCCGCCTTCTCGCTGGCTCTGTAGTAGAACGAGGTACGCATCTAACTTCCTGATCTCCATCTTCACTTTTTGCGGCTCTCGAGCAAGTAGGACGGCTTTCGCAAGTTCCAACAGGGTTCTAATGTTCCAAGTAGCGAGCTTCCAATTGGATACCGTTAAACATTGGCTTGTCCTTTATCAATTGTTCTATACTGTATCTATTGTTGTTTTTCGTTGTTTGGTTTTTTATTCGGCATACCGCCTTACCGGTGCTGCCGCACCTATCCTGGGACTGCCATCTTGGATAGATGGATATAGTTGACGACAGGTTTGTTATTTGCTCACACAATGTGCCACAAAGAGCAATACACAATGTGCCACAAAGAGCAATACACCGATGAAAAATAGAGCAGCACAAAAACACTTCGATGTGCAGAACGACCGCACAAAGAGAAACTTGAAAACGAAAAAAGGGAAAGATATGTGCACCAAGAGCTGCACGATTTCGTTCAAAGAGTCACCTTGAAGAGCCACTTTTTTGTGCCTCCTCTCACTGGCAAGTAGGTAGGAAGGCGAATCAAACTACAATTCAGATAAAGTTTGATCGGAAGAACGTTTTCAAAATGTTTTTTGGTTGTCTTCTCTGCTTCCGTGCGCGTGGGACCAACACTCACTCTAAGAGCCTCATTATTTCTACTCTTTGAGGTGTGCAGCCATGGAGTAGAATGCACGTATGGGAGCAACACACATCGGAGTGAAGAGGTTTATCGTGAAAGAGAAGAGCAGTGGTTCGCATGAAAAGTGCAAAGAGCGTTTTTCATTCTTCTCTTTATTTGCTCTGATGCACTATATCTCTCAGGCCCGCACGTAGAAAATTTTCAAGGGAAGGGTTTTGATCGTTTGCATTTCTTATAAAAGGAAGATAAAGAAACACTCAAACTTTAAAGATTTTTTTCCGAGGCCAGGAGAGTATGTACCAATCGCTCAGCTCAATAAATTGAGCCAATGGCTGTTAACGAAAAGGAGTCTTTAACAAACACCACTGCCTGCTGGCTCGTGGTAGTGATGGATTTTTATTGCAGTGGGTTCTTCAGGAGGGATTATGCTCTTGCTCTTTCTTTGTGTTTATAGTTCATGTTTTTCCATTACTACGTTTCATTGATACTGGTCAACTTTTGCGTATACCTGACCTGTGCAGGTCTGCTGCAAATATCGTCGTTTTATTGATATGCAAAACGATTCGGAAGTTCCGACCATAATGACTTACATGTCAAGACGTGAACCGATCCAGAGATGCCGACCAACTTGACTAACATCCTCTTCCAGCGACCCTCGCAAGGTTTCTTTTTTTGTTCAACGACTTGTTTCTAGAGTTACTGTGTTCAAACGGCTCGCAGCATAAGCCTTAAAATCATCCCCTTGCGCACGGACCTAGATCTCTTTTTCAGCCACCCGTTCTGAGACCGACGCTGTTTAAAGCCGCTTTTAATATGGAGAATAGACGCTCTTCCATTTTCCCCTTCATTGTCACCATACGACCAAAGATCCCACTAGGGTTTTTTATCCCATCGCCTGATCAACGTCACCTAACCGGATACGACCGAGTATCGTATTGCCAAATCATGCGATATCGTAGCCACGCAAGGACCAGTCAGATTGTGTGGAATTTACTTGTACCAGATGGGGTTTGTTGACCTTTGTTCGATACGATTTCCATTGAATCTGTTGGTGTTCGTTCTCCCCACCCCTTTCCATCTGATGATAATGTATCAGAGCCGTAGCGTGCGGTTGGCCAGGTTAGCCCCCGCCAAGGGCGCCAGCCTCAGAAAGGTGCTGAAATCATAACCGACGTTTTAATTTTTGTGAGGATAAATCATGAAATTAGTCAAGCCATTTCAAAGTGAACTGAACAATGAAAAAGAAGAGAATGTAAACACCAAGGGGTTGCAAAACTAATACAATTTTGGCTAGAGGAAAAACTGAGTTAGGGACACACAATTTTGTCCATTCAGTGCGATTTCCGTTCACAAATCTTTGTTCAATGAATCAAAGGGATCATGAAACAGCCAACCCCGTGCTTCAGTAGATCCACGCACAATTTCGAATCGGTGACCCCACCGTCGATCTCAACTTTGTAAGGGGATGTTTACACGCGATAGTCCTTCATACAAGCCTTGTCGCCGCTAACGTCATTTGCTTGCTTTAGACAGAATATCTCAATTCTGAACTTATCTGGACGACCTTTCGGGATATCTGTCACTGTTGAATATGACACATTCTTTCGTGACGTTAAACGATTCTACGAATTTTCATTCGACAAATTTGTTATAACTTTATCAAATGAACACCTACGTCAAAACTTATTACAGATTCAGAAAGTAAACAAAATTTCATGAAAGATTCAATCAACATTAACTGAATATGCTGGAAGACTGCTGTTTTATGACCTATAATGTAACGTGACGTTACAACGCGTGACAAATTACAACTTTCAACGAATTTCAATAATAGTCAAATCATCAAATTCTAATATATTCAGTTTATTCTGATTGAATCTTTCGTGAAATTTTGTCTAATTTCCGAATCAGTAATAAGTTTTGATGTAGGCGTTCATTTGATAAAGTTATAACATATTTGTCGAATGAAGATTCGTCAAATCGTTGTAAACGTCACGAAAGAATGTGTCATATGTCTGCGTTAGTACTTCCAAAATCTTTACAATACTTTGCGGGTTATCTTTGGTCCGAAAGAAGCTCAAATATGGTCCAACCGAGTTCAATCAACGTTTTTAAACGGGTGGTCGGAATCTGGGTCTTTTCAGGAGAGTTTATTTATGCTCGGGTTTAGTGCGCGCGCCCCGCGCATAGTGAAAACTTAAAGAATACGAAGGCAGACAGAAATTACGGAAGATATAATAAATTGAAAGACAAGCCAAAGGACAAATCTGCAAACATGTGGTAAGTCTGGAAGGATGACGTTCCGAACGTTTTTTAACCGAAACAGTTTTGTCAAGTAAACCAAATTTTTATGTGATTACCTATAAATGAGGAAACATCCGACTGCATTGTAACATTACTTTGACTCTCCCAATTCACGAAAGAATTTGGTGTTATTGAACTGAAACACCTGCTCCTCGATTTTGTGTCAGTGGAATGTTATACAACGTATTTTGTATTCACATGTCCATGTGAAATGATTTAAACCATTACATCTGAAGCTTTCTTCAGAAGGATTCATGTTTACCGCGGTATATTCGCTGACAATATGCAATAGCCTTTGCCACTGCCTTAGGAGGGCCGGTTTACTTCCATGTACGAAAAAAAATGTTCCCAAAATCTTGAATAAAGTGCCATGAATTCTGGAAGAACCAAGTTTTTACGTTATGAAAACAGGACCATGAACAAAAATCATGGCTATTATAATTATGTTCAATTTTCCTTCAGTAACGCCCGCGAAACGCTTTCATTAGTTTTTGTTTTTGTTTTGTGGACTTAAGTTATGTTTTCCGCCATGTTGACGGCGCCGGTGGTTGAGTGGTAAGCGTGACCACCACTCATTCCAGTTGGTCTGGGTTCAATTCCAGCCGAGGTCGTTGAGATTAAAAAATCTGTGGTCACGTCTTCCTTCGGAAGGGAAGTAAACCCGTTGGTCCCCGGTCCATGAGTTTGATGGATCGATATCTAGTCCAGATGATGGAGTCACTTCTCTGGCGTCGGTAAAGAAGAAGTAGAATCAAACTTCTATACTTACTAACAAATTCCTCCTCCCGTGATACTTGTGGAGTGCGCAGTAGTATATACGGCCTCTAGCAAAAGCAAGTATCGAACTAACATCCCTTCCCTTTCCTTCCGCGATCTACGTTCGGGCCTGGCCGGCGTCGGTATTGATCAATAAACACTTTAGGATTACCAGGAGTTGCACATTGAAAGATGTTTCGCTACTCCCAAGCATAATTATCTATTGATTCCCTGTGCAACTTCAGCTAGTCCAGATCGATAACGGAGTAGCAGCCAGGGGTGGTCGCCCAAGCTCAAGCTCAAGCTTAAATCATGTTTTCCGCCATGTAATTACCAAATCGATTTTCTGTACGTAAACTAGTACACAACTTTAAGAACATTATTCATTAAACCAAAGGTTGACTTATGATGTAATTCATAGATTTAAGAACATTTGTTCACAAAATTAAAAGTCTAGATACTTTCTTGTGAACTATTTCACGAAACTCGGAATTTTATTCATGAGTCCATACAAACCTCGTTAACTAATTAATGGTTCTTAATATATTTGTCACAATCCAATATCCGTACTCGAGAAACAGTGCACAAAATCATCAAATACTATTCATGTATCCGCGAACTGGTTCATGATCTCTAGTATACTAGCCACTATTCACCATTCGCGTTCGTGAAATATTTCACGAAATCATACAATATTATTCATGTATTCGTGGACTAGCTCATGCTTTCTAGAATAATAGCCACGATTTTCCATTCGTGGTCGTGAAATAGTTCATGAAATCATTGAATATTATTCATTTATTCATGAACTAAAAGTCACGATTTACCATTCGTGCTCGTGGAATAGTTCGAGAAATCATAAAATATTTTTCATGTATTCCTGAACTAGTTCAGGATTCCTAGTATAATAATCACGACATACCATTGGTGCTCGTGTAATAGTTCACGAAATCATCAAATAGTATTCGTGAACTGGTTCATGATTCCTAGTACAATAGTCACGACTGACCAGTCGTGCACGTCAAATATTTCACAAAATCATGAAACATTATTTATGGGTTCGTGAACTAGTTTATGATTCCTAGTATTTAACCTAGGATCTATCGTGCGTCCTTGTGATATTTAGCAGATATCCCTAATCAAATTCAATTTCATGCAACATGGTCATGAATTTTTTATGGGAACTATTTTACGAAATCTGTCCCATGAAAGGTCCTATGTGTCCAGCTGCTAGCGAATAGCAAGAGGTACGAGCGGATGTTTGGACAGAAAAAGAAAACTGTGCTGAGCATCAAAAATATATTATAGAGTCACAAATTGTGTTCGCGATATAGTTCATGGAACAAGATCCGGCTTATTAGTCACATATTTATTTTCCTGTTAATATTGTCGCGATACTCCGAGTACAAAAACCGATAACCAAAAATAAAAAATCGCGATAAGGCGAATCGAAATTACGAATATCATAATAAGACTGATAATGTTATGAATTTCACTCACATCACTCCTCGTGTCAAAATCAAAAGTAAGCTCTAGAATAAAATATCATGATTACATGCAAATAAATCACGAAAATCGTGACTAAGAGCAAGAACATAAAGCATACTATTCGCGACAAAAATATCAAACATCGTGACTAAGATCCTGAAATCATGAACATATATAACTCTACTCGTGGCTAAAATATCAAGATAATGGAATAAAAATTGCGCAAATCATGATTTAAATCCTGAAATCATGAATATAAAACACATTACTCTTGATTAATATATAAAAAATTGTGACTAAGATCCTGAATTTATGAACATAAATCAATCTACCCGTGACTGAAATATCACGATAACGTGAATAGAAATTATGAAAATCGTGACTAGTATCCTGAAATCATGAGCATGAAGCACTCTACTTATAACTAAAATACCACAAAATAGAAATTACGAAAATCGTGACTAAGATCATGCAATCATGAATATAAATCACGCAATTTTAACAGAAAAATGCGATAGCAAACTTATGAATAAAATATCACGGTAACTTGATGAGAAATCACAAAAATCGCAAATAAGCTGCTGCAATCATGAACATCGTTTAACCCTCCGGAAGTCGCGCTTATGACCCACTGAACGAGCACCCGCTGGTGTCCTAAGACGATTTCGCTAAATTTTCAAAGCAGCGTGCACTCAGTGCACTAGCGCGACTGCCGGAAGGTTAACTGTCGCCTGTGTATTTCCAACTTGTTGGATCACAACAAAACTAAACATGTCTAGGGAACAACCACAGTAACCCTACCAAACATTCGAATGTAACGTCATGTATATATTGGACGCGAACTAGTTTTTTGGAAACACAAATAGTATCATGAATACGAGATTTATTATTCATAATTTCAGGAACTTGGTCAGGGTTTTCGTAAATCCCTCAGTTCACGAGATCGTGATCTTGTTTTCATGAATTTATGAACGGATTTTTTTCCGTGTGTGCATAGTCGAACTAAAAAATGACAAAGTTAACACCCAAGGGGCACAAAAGTGAGACTTCGCCAAGGGTGCCAGAACGCCACGCTACGGCTCTGATTATTATGATGGTCAGGCAAAGCACGAAAAAAGAGCAAATCATAGACGTCGGATAATGCAACAAAGCAGTGAAACTTCAAGTACTATCAGGAATCAGAATGTATTGACTCGATTGCCACATTCCTAATGATATTCGGATATTTGTGCCTAGCGATGGCTTCTCATCATTTACCTGATGGGAAGAGAAAGGGAGGAGAATACAATACAAAGCAATAAACAGTCTGGATTCTTTATTTACGAAGAAATAGTAAAGCCTACTAATAAAACTTACAACGATTTACCACACTGGGTTGGGAACAATGACATATCCTTAAGCTGTAGTTGCATGTACATCGGTTCCTCTATGTATGAAATCAGATGATATGAAGTTCCATAATAGGATTCACAAAGATCACATGAATAATACTCAGCACGCTATGATAATTGAGTTCTGAAATGTCCAATCAATGCGCTGACTAGCATACTATAGTTGCACTTGAGTAAATGTAACAAATACTTCGATATTAGCGGACTCACACCCGGCAGAAAAGATTTTTGTTTGAACACAAGTGTTGGCTTATTCGGATACAACCCAACGGAGAAACATGTGCTTTATTCATATAATGAACAGTGGTATAACTGGTTCTGGACCAACGAAGTCAGTCGCAGCGCCTGTTCTAGCCAATTCATCCACCAATTCATTTCCAGTAATACCGGAATGACCATAAGAGGTAGATAATATTTGAAATGGTGGGTTCTTCTATTTGAGTTCTACGTATAAATACTAATGTCGATCTCGACTCTAAACTTGATCGAAAATAAGCTCTTTTATCGGAAATTTCCTGTTGAAGTGCCGATTGGACGCTACTTAGCATCACGAAGATTTCCGCTTGGAATATGGACGGGAATCTACCAAGCGAATGAGATCGGTCTAACTTCAGTCCTCATGATTTGCCGAAAGGTTGTCTGCATTGACCGAAGACCATGCAAGCTGCCTTGATTCTGAAATCGATATAATCAGACCAGTTAAGGTTAGAATCAAGAATTACTCCGACGAACTTATCTTGATCAGCGACAATAATTTCGTGGTCAAATAACTGCAACGAACAAGCTAGAGTTGTGAACCTTCTTTTCGTGAAAAGCCTCTTAAATGTTTTATTTGGATTATTAGTTAAGTCCAGCATAAAGCCATGTGGCACCACCAACGTGAGGACATCCGAAGACACGCAATTTCTTAATCTCCATTTGTTTTAACGATGAGTACAGATTTCGGTTGCTAAGCATTGCGTGTATCCGGTTCGTGATATATAAAGATGGACCTCGTGCTAATTCTAAAATGGATTCGAAAGAGCCGTTGTCAAAAGCGCCTTCATAGTCAAGAAGACCTCCTGAACATGACTGCTTTTAAAAAAAGCATTTTTCATAAACAACATTGTTTAACAGGGTAGTACTAGACTTCCTCAGTTGATGTGCATGTTGCATTGCAGGAAGCGGGTGCTTGCCCTAGCAAACATCTCAAATGTAGTGGTCGATTCAAAGTACCACTGATTTGAGAAGGAAGGAGGGCAGACTGATCGACCTAAAGTAGCATAGTTAGTTGACTTACGCCGGCAATCCTATCACTATATAATTTACATAAACAAATTATCTGCGTAATTTTCAACGAGTAACTGTAACATGATGATTGAGCTTGATGTTACAAAGTTAGAAAATGCGAAAATCAAAATAAATCCCTTGAATTCGCTTCGCTACAGTTTCCGGGTCAAAACATCTAAGCGTCTTTGAGTTGTTGTACGATCATAAAAAATAACTGAACCGCTTCCTAAATGGAACCAAAAGTATGGCACTTAAAATCACCCCTGAACGAACCGATAGTAGCACCACTCACCGTATGAAAAGTAGATGACTTTGCCTCTCTACGTAGGACCGTGACGCGGGATTCAGTTTGTTGAAATAGGAGAACGAATAAGACATCTTTTGTTCTGGACAAATGGCATGATATTTTATTCAGGCGAAAGGGAAAGGTTAAACACGTCGGTACCTACCACGAAGCTCCTTCTCACCGTGCGAACAGTAAAATTGTGATCGATTTTAGCAGCTTCGCCCCGAACTGGTCTGCCATGTTGTCCCGTTAGCTCACAAGCACACTGCCGTAGGCTTGTTGTCCACTAACATCAATTAGTTTAATCCCTGTCGATAATAAAGTCGATTAAAAGCAATTAATTTTTGACAACTTGCCTGACTGTTTCGAGCCCCCTTTTCCGCCCAGTCCGACGACGGTACTTGCTTGGTGTGTGGTCCCTGCATAAGTGAAATAGTGAAGAAAAGAACAACGGGCAAAAATCTACAAGCGCTAATGTTGTGTTTTCGCGCGCGCTTGCTCATAAACATCTCACTTTTGATTGATGTTTATCGCCGAGTGCTGATCAAAAAGCTTCCACCGCCATACCGCGCCACGCCATGCCATTCCACACAACCCAACCATGGCTGGTCGGTCGGCCGGCTGGCTGAGATGTAAAGACGGAACTCATAGTTTCGACGCACAAGGGTCGACATCAGCCGGTGGAGTTGGGCTCTTCAGGACCAAAGCAGTAGTGCTCTTCTGTCCGTGAAGGGGACGGTAAGTGCGGCTTCTGTTTTGCAGTGGAAATTGTCTTCTGCTAAGAATGTTTTTGATGAACTCTTCGTGCCCGGGGGAGTAGGGAGCGTTAGGAGCAAGTTGCTCAAGGTTAATAAATACCAAAATTGATATGATCTATGTTAAAAATAAAAATTTCTGTAGATTTTCTAGCAAAAAATAAGCCACGTCATTATGGAATTGTTTATATAAGTAAGCTGATGCTCTCTTATAAGACGCATGTTATTGAATGGTATGGGTGGACAGGCTAATTGTGGTGATCAATGGAAGATTTTAATCGTTACTTTCATATAGGAACTAGAGATGGTCGGGTTTCAATGTTTTCGAACCCGAACCCGACCCGAACCCGAGCGCATGAAAATTTAAAAACTCGAACCCGACCCGAGCCCGAAATTATAAAATTTGAAAAACCCGAACCCGACCCGAGCCCGAACATTTTAAAACTTAAAAACCCGAACCCGACCCGTACCCGAGAATGAAAATTTTTTTATACCCGAACCCGACCCGACCCGAGAATTTTAAAATTTGAAAACCCGAACCCGACCCGAACCCGAAAGTTTAAAATTGGAGAAGCCCGATCCGAATCCAACTTGCAAATTCGGAGAATCAACCAAAGATCTCGAAGATTTTTAATTCTCATTGACTCATCTAAGAATAGTAGAATCATTCGAATCTGAAGTAGCACCATACGCATTGAGTTATGTCTGCATTTGGAAAAACAAGTCACTACCGAGTAGAATCCGCATTTATATTTACTATTATTGAACGTCAAATTTGTAACGTGCTGAGAAACTTGATAAATCATTCATATCTTAACCGGAAATTAAGTTAAATCGGCGGCAAACTCATGGGGAAACAGAAAGCTTAATGGTCACAGTTTCCAACAACCTTGCCCGTCGTAATCGACCAAAATTTCTGATTTTTTATCAGAAACCATTCCTGCAAGGCAGTTTCGTATAGTTTATTACATGTATTAAATTAAGCTATGGCAATTGGCAATTCGTATTCGACAGTTTACATGACGTCACCCACGTTACTGGTTGGAACGGTCAAACCTGTATCGAAGGGTATCAATCATTTTCTGACGTTATTTTATGCTTCAGATTATACGGTATGCGCGCCAATAGAGATGCTTCGACATCTCCAATGGAGCTCTCGGAACGACTCCAAACTTAAAAATCTGTTAATGGCTTCAACAGAACACACAAAATTTTTGCGATCATTTCGTTAAGTTCGTAGAAATTCATGTATTTTCATGAAGGAATCCGGATCATGCAACAGCTAGGCCGGGAACAATCTGACAGAAAGTGCTTGTATCATATATGTACCACTGATTTGATAATGGTGCTATTATCCCATCACCATATGAGTGTCATGAACAACGAAACCTGGCGGAAGTGAAGCTAGGTTTAGGTCTGATGGAACAAAGATAGTTTCTAGAAAATAAATTTGGCATAAACTATCTGCTTTTAAAAAAATAATGTGCCCTTTTTAAATTTGAGCCGCCACAATGACACCAAAGTACCACCAAATTTATGAGTCCAAATACTTATTTTTCCGTTACAGTTTATTGCAAGAATTGCAAGAAATCTTTATCATAAACCAATTTGATTATTAAACTTCCGTGAAGGCAGGTACAACCTATTTGTTTCATTTGACCAATTTAACAGTGCTTGCTTAAAGTTTGTTTGGGGTACAAATGTACCCCACAAAACCTTTAGCGTTAGTGTTTTGTCATGTGTACATAATTCAAAAAAAAAATACATCTTTTTTTAAAAGCGAAATATCGATACATAGTAAGCGAGAAACTTGTGTAAAATTGTATAAGTTTCAACTTTGCTGAATAATAGTATCTGTTATTTGGTATAACAAAGCACTATAGCAAAGCAACTAGAAAATGCGCTTGGATCGGTATCGTAATTTTTGCTTTTGCGGATGAAAGAGTCAAAACACATTCGTGAATATGATTTGTATATACTATGCAAGACGCATCATTCGATTCGTTATCTTCTGCAGCCCAGGCTCTGGAACATACTTACTTTATATACACGTACCATGCACCGGCTCTACCTATTCCTTCGACGCCTTCCTGTTTCATCTCTGTTACTGCATATTGCTGTATATTTAACGTTTGTATTGGCGTTTGGTTTTAAAAAAGTATCGGAATAAATATACTTTTTGACCGGTTTTTGAAAAAAAAATTAATAAGCTTTACAACGTCGTATAAATGGTCAAAATCGATTTGAAACTACCGGAGTTATAGCAATATGAAGAAAAAAGAGCATTTTGACGACTTGTCTATACACAATGAAATATTACCTAATTAAATAGCCAAAACACGAATATTTATAAACAGGTTACTTTACGAATGATTTTAGAATAAAATTATCCAATTTAATTATAAATTTAATAAAAGTTAGACATACTAGAGCGATTTTAGTTCTGGGGTACGAATGTATCTCACAAAACCGTTTACGTAGAGAAAAAAGTCGCCGCGGCCTAAGTATCGGTTTTAAAGTACTTGTCGAAATTTATATTCCATTATAGAAAGTTGAACCGATATTTTCCGATAAATTCCTGTTGACTTGGTTTATTATTAATTATCATGAAAAATAATAAGCAAAGAGATTTTAGATGTGAAATACGTATTGTTGAATGATCTTTCATGAATGTTCGTTTAAAAAACTAAACAATTCAGGCAGTTTGCGAATCTGAAGAGACGGAATTTTATGCAAGAATGAAAAAATACAATATTTGAGCACCAGAAAATACGACGAATTCTAGCGATTCAGAGGTGCTAACATTTGGTACGGTTATATGTGTCATCCATTCGTAGTGAATTAACTACTACAAAAAAGACTGCGTTTTGTGTATAGACGCAAACAGTGTCATGAAATGGATGGGTTTTTTTGTTCAAAACCCGAACCCCGACCCGACCCCGATAATTTCTAATTTGAAAAACCCGAACCCGACCCGAGCCCGAAAGTCCAAAATTTCATAAACCCGGACCCGACCCGAACCCGAGAATTGCAAATTTGAAAACCCGGAACCCTACCCGAACCCGAGAAGCTTAAATTTACAGAACCCGAACCCGACCCGAAACCCGTCGGGTTCGGGTCGGGTCCGGGTTTCGGGTCCAAAAACCCGAACCCGACCATCTCTAATAGGAACGTCATTTTTAAATTCTTTCTACGCAAAACTTTATTCGAAGTTTACAAAAAAATATTGTGTTTGGCAAGTAATTCTAAACTGCAGATTAAGAATTGAAGTTTTCATTACTCGTGGAACTGCAAACGCTGATAAAAAATTAAATGGAAGTGTGTAAGACAATAAAACACGGTGATATAAAAAGCACTCTATGTTGGAACTAACTGCAATTCGCAAACATCGAAACAGAATGGTTTAAACTAATCTGCACAAAATTCTCGTGAAAGTTCAACCCTTTGCTCCAAAAGATATATTATTTAAAAATTATTTACCACGCCAATTTCTCCACAATGTATTGTTCGAAAACATGCGATCCCACAGATGTGCTCTAGCTTAGCTCTAAGACGTTAATAATTAGTTTCTTCCTAACGTCCCTGGGTGCAACCCATCTTAACTTTTGCAGAAGTACCCTTTGCTTTTAACTGTGTATTGATTCATAATAATTTTCCTGTGTGGGTGCTTGTGTCTATCATTACCATCCTCGATGGGTGGAATTGGTACCTGGTAACCTCCTACAAACGAACCAAAGATCGTTACACCCATCCACGGGAGTTCCAGAACTGGACGGAGCAATGGTTTTGATTACATGGATTCAGGGCAGATAATGAAGATATCATCCACTGTTTTGTATATTTATTCATATGGGTAGGTTGCTGTTGGCTTTGTTTATGTATTGGCGGTGAGGCACAGGAATTTCTTGCCTCGCGCTTTGCAATTAATTTCACGTACATTTTCCCATGCCATGCCGTGCGGAACCAATAATGCGCCGGTAGTTGGTTGAAATAAATAAAATAAATCGATACTTTAATTCTACGCGGATCATTTTTACGAACGAGCTGCTTTCTACTTTTCTTTTGTCGGGGGGGAATGGTCGATCGTTCCGTCAGAATTCTATATGATTGTCGACTCTGCTTTTATTGACAAAAATACGGTGGTATTCAGCTATTTTCGTCGTCGTCCTTTTCAACCTATTTTCATCAACAGTGCTATCTATGAAAATGAGTCACCTTGGTTATGCAACTAATTTTAGCTCCCGATCGTTTTTTGCTGCAAATAAGTAATAATCGTCATTTTATTATTTTCAAAATTACTTATATTTTGTCGCACCAAATTTTGGATGTTTGTGTTTTGTGCCCATCAATGCATTGTAGGGCATTGTATTACTTTATTGCACAGCGCGTTGAATGTGCGTGGGGAAACGCATGGTCTTGTCTGAGTGCAATGATAACTGTTAAATCAGTAGCGACTGGCTCGGAAACGAAAGACGACGAGAAAGATTCCACTATCGCTAGACTAAATGCGGGAGAGAAGGACAATCCGCCAAAAGATGACCGGAACGGTGAGATATTACACTTAAAAACCACCTGTCGGAGGCCGTTCGCCAGCTCAGAATTGCCAAGCAACAACTTAACAAGGTAACTAAGGAAACTAGCAGAGCTAACAGTACAGCATAAGCAGAGGAGGGATGCGCCAACAAACTCAACCCGACTACTACGATATCGACCGAATGTAACCTAGTAGCCGCGAAACAACAGTGAGACCCCAGCATCGAGACTAACAAAAGCAGCAAGGAAATCGTGGCCGAGCAGGTGACGGGGATTAATCCCGAAGCCCTATCAAAAACAAAACAGAGCCAGCGCCACCGAAAACGCAACGGACGACCCGAGCAACTCCATGCCCCAAGTGTCCTACGTAATTTCCGACTAGTTCTACAACGACTATAGCAACTGGAGGTGCCAATGAAATCAGCGAATTCAACAGCAACATTAAACAAAGCCCGTCTGTGTCGACCCTGACCGGAGGAGTTCCGGATACGTCCCCTGGGCGGCTGGAGACATCCAGAAAATCCACCAACACAGCAATCTCAAACGACGTGAACCATGACCTCCAGTGCTTCGCATCTTGCTGGGCCCCAGAGTAGTCGATCTACCCGCCTGACCTTAAAAACGACACCAGAATCAGGAAAACAAGCAATTAACTTCACTGCAACAAGAACCGCTGTAGGTCTCCCGATACCAGAGCACCCGGTTGACCAACGGGAAGAAATCTCAACCGGGAAACTTCTACTCACCAACAGCAACGAGTACGGTGAGACCTTAGCCCGGTTCCCGGTTGCACTTGGTGTCCGGTATGTTTTAGAGCATCCAGGAATCCAATCGTGACAACCACTTCCCCATATCGGCCCTGGTCGGGGACGTTCCGCCTTGCAGTGATGTCCACAGAAGCACTTAGCAAGCAGTCTACCACATTTAAGTTCGGTAAGCTCGTACGATACACTTAGTCTGGAAGTGTCTGTTGTTTGTATATCCTTCGCAGGTACTCCCAACAATGCCGTTGACGGTTACGGAAAACCTCCCCGATCCACCAAGAAATCTTTCACGGAATCGAACTCATAAGAGAAAGTGGTGCAGTGGACATGGACCAGCCCTCATCTAGCCTGCCTTCTACATCAAATGCCTCTAACATCAAATCAATGACACTGGCCATCCAGTGGTACACAAATGGCCTGCGAGGGTGCCTTGACGACCTGCAAAGAACCATTGCAAAGACTCAACCCATCTGTCTGGCATTGCAGGATACACACTTCCGGGATCAGACGGCCACCCGGCATCGTGGTTTGGAGATTTGTATTCGTGGGACGCCACCAGCGAGTTTAACATCTACCGGACGGTGGGGCTGGCTATTCGGGTCGGTATTCCGTCCCGACCGATATCTTTGGATAACGAACCAATGGCCGCCGCACGAAGAATCGAATATCCAGTCCAGTGCACCGTTATATTCCTGTATATACCCGGCGAAACTCAGAATGTGGGTTGCAAATTTCAGCGGCTCTTCGACCAAGTTGAGACCCCATTAATCATCATGGGAGCTGTAAATGGGCACCATACGAAGTGGGGCTCACGTCTGTGCAATAGGACAGGAAACGACATCGCCGGAGTAGTTGAAAACAACGATGTCGTCGTTCTCAACGACGGTAGTCAGACATTTATCCGCGGACAGACGGAATCCGCCATCGACGTCACCATCTGCTCGGAAGTGGACTGTTCTTGTCGACCCTGCAACACTTCCCTATCCAAGTTACGTACGTCCGTACGATCGGGTAGACTGGTTCCGCTACGAACATACCATTGACGACCTTATAAATCGGGACGAGTCATACACTCCAGACGAACTTACCAAAATATTCAATCGCGCTGCTGTGTCCTGCATTCCGCGTACAAGTGGTAATCCTCCCCGACAGGCTGTGCTCTGGTGGTTCCCAGAAGTCAAGAGAATCATCAGAGCACGCCGAACTACGCTACGCGCACTGAAAAAGACTTCTATGGACGACCCACATCAAAACCAGCCAACTGATGACTTCAGAAAGGTTGGAAACCAGGCTAAGAAACCGATAGGGGAGGCAAAAAATACCAGCTGAATCAGATTTTTGGAAGGTATATCTCTAGACTCCTCGACGTCAAAACTTTGGCGGAGAGTTAACGCTGTCAACAGTTGTTACGGCATTTAATTAGCAAGGGACAGGAAGGTGAAGTATATTTTTCAATATTAAGAGTTGTAGTACTCAAGGGAGAGCAAGGAGTTGAAGGGAGAAAGTTTATAAAAGCGTGGATCATATATGCAAGCTTAGAGCTTACCGGCGACTTAACTTTTTGTCTGCTACCGTAGGAGTCAAGATCTTTTGGCATTAGAAAGGCGAATCACCTGAGTCTACGGCATGTCCGAACAAGCGTAAAGTAACTTGTTACTTCATGCTGTCGGAACCGAACGAGTTAACGCTCAAAGCGAAAAGCGGCGGCACAGTGATTAGTGACTACACCATCGGCCTTAGCGGGTGCATGACGATCGATCCCACGACCATCGGTAACAAACTAGGCAGGCACTTCGCCTCCCTGTCCGTAGACTCCGTCCTTCCAGCTGCGTTCCTGCGAATCAAGCAAAGCGCTGAGAGTCAGCCAGTTCATTTCGAACCTAATTCAGGTCAAGTATACTTCACCGGACACATGGGCCACTTCCTAAGCAACTACCTGTCCGACCGTACATTTCGCGTGGGAATCGGGGGTGCCCAATCCGACGCCTTTCCGGAGGACAAAGGCATCCCCAAGGGAACCGTTCTCGCTGTAACACTGTTCATGATGGCCATGACCTCATTGTTCGCCAGCCTGCCTACAGGGATATATGTTTTCGTGTACGCCGACGACATCGTGTTGGGCACTAAAGAAAGGACCATCGGACGAACCCGTCGTAAACTTCAAGCCGCCGTGAGCGCCGTGAGCGAATGGGCGGTATAAGTCGGTTTTAAGATAGCACCCGATAAAACCGTGATTACACACTGCTGTAATAGAAACCACATTGCAACAGGGAGGCCTATCCTGCTGGACGGGGCGGTCGTTCCATACCTTAAAGAACCGAAGGTCTTGGGAATAACCGTGGAACGTCGGCACACTTTCGTCCCACACTTCCAACGTATCAAAGCCGACTGCCGGAGCCAATCAGCTCCCGGCACAAGCGCTGTAATCGCCACACTGCATTGAACATTAGCCAGGCCCTAATCCACAGCAAGATATTCTACGGGGCTGAGCTGGCATCCTGCAATATGAAAAGGCTCATCAACATTTTAAGCACGATATACCACGGAACAATTCGAGCTGGCTCTGGTCTGCTACTCAGTACGCCTGCTGAGACGGCCTGCGTGGAAGCCGGGATTCTCCCCCTTCGTTGGGCGGCTGCACTCACCATCGCTAGAAGACCATTAGGATTTTTAGACAGCCGTACAGCCGGAGGTCTTCTCCGCTACACACAGCTAACGAGATCCATCGGGAAAACACAGACATGGATCTGCCACCGATCCCCCACTTACACCGAGTTTATGACCGAACCTGGCACGCCCGCGGACCCAACCTGAACACCAGTCTGTCTGCAGAACTGAGAGCTGGCGCTGCTGGTAGTGAAGCCAGACCCAAATACAACCGTCTGATGACCACCAAGTACAGCAATCATGCGCGCGGAGTTTCACCGAGCTATCGCACTCGTCATGGTCCAGATACACGTCATCTTGCTATCGGATTCTCTGTCAGTCATCTCCACCCTTGAGTCGGGAAAATCCCTCCACCCTTTCATCCAGGCTATCGAGGCCGAGTATGACCCACTCACAACAATATGCTGGGTTCCCAGTCATTGCAGCATCGACGGCAACAAAAGGGCTGACCGCTTGGCGGCCAGAGGGAGACGCTCCCGCCGACATCTCATCAGACTTGTCCCAGCCGCAAATATATGTATTAGGCAAGTTGAAGTTAAGGATAGCCGAAAGTTTCGTGTGTCATTGGCGCAACGACACCGGATACCTCCAGCGCATAAAAGGCTCGCTCGACCGCTGGACAGACCCGACCGCCAGAAGAGAAGAACGATTGCTATCGCGGCTCAGATTTGGGCATACAAAAGTCTCCCATGCCCACACCGTATCGCGTGTTCCTTCGTCAATATCTGTTACATGCAGAGCCCGAACCACTTTGGAATATATTTTTGTGAACTGTCCGGAATACGGCGACCTCCGGCAGCAATACAATCTACCGAACTTCATCAGAAAGATCATCTCCAACGACCAATCCTAAGAGGAAGTGCTACTGTCCTTTCTTAAGAATGCGGAACCTTTCGACCTTCTCTGATAAACCAATCAAACCGTTTCTCCACGAAAAATACAACAGCAAGAGCAATCCCACCTATAAAACAAAAATATTTTGTAAATGTAAATGGGCGATGTTAATTACTTTATTTCTTTCTTTCTCGCAAGGCGAATTACCAATGAGCTTAAAGCCTTTAAATAAATAAATAAATAAATTAATAAATAACTAGCAACTCTACATTAGGGTGTCCAGGATTTTGCATTTTTGGAAATCCTGCGCATGATAGAGTCACTTGCCGTTAAATTTTCAGATCAACTCAGATCATTTTGCGTGTATAATGTCACCTGGTGGTGGACTCTATAATTATGTATTTTCTTCGTATATTTTGATGGTTTTTCTCATAGAAAATTTTTGGCCTACTTGGCTCAAATTTGGAAGAGCCTTATGCTGATTTCGTTTTTAGATCAGAGTTGCTCTAGGTTCGCTCGGAACTGTCATTTTTGTGTGGATATTGTAAATATTAGTGCGAACCTAGGGCGACTCGATTCTTAATCCGCAAAACAGTATTAGAGGGGCGTGAAAAACTAGTTACTATACAGCTATGTAAGGCTTGTTCGCGACGAAATCTGGACACCAAAAACACAAAAATTATAGAGGTTTTAATCTTAAGGTCATTCGTCTCTTCGGGTTAGAAAAATCTCTTTCGAAAAATTTCTAACCTTATTTGCGGGTCGATATTCTAACCCAGGTGCTCTGCGTACAAGGCAATCGATTTACCAACTACGCTACGCCCACCCCTGGTACACATGTTGATTCATGGCTAGACTGTTCGGATTAAGCCACAGCTCTCCCTATGTCCCTCCCTAAATCCCTATGTCCGAAATGGCGATGCACAGCATTTTTTTAAAATTTATACTTAAACTTAAATTTTACTTCGGGGATTTGGTCGACTTGTCGCTGGAATAGTAGCTGTCATTTCCTGGAATGTGTGTCTTCGAGAGCGAAAAGTAACTTTCGTCGTCCAGCACGAACGACATCCTGTGGTAATTCTTCGTCATCCATCGGCACTGCCATTTCACGATCGCTATCTATCTCGTTCGTGTACTCGTGGGACCGAGTCTTCTTCCGACAGATGATGTCCTCTATCTTGAGGGTTCGGTGAATCAAGGTATGGGAGCAGTGATATTTCCGGCTGGCAGTCACGCAAACTCGTTCCGTCCTTGTTGTCGAAAAGCTTTTTTAGCGCTTTCTTCTTTTTCGTCGTCATGAACTTCGCCGGACGGCCTTTCGCTCCACGCCCAGGGATTCCAAAATCCGGTAAACTGTACTCACGGGCACATTTTCGTCTCGATAGTGGTCTACCGGAAAGTTTTTTCCACGATGACCATGCGTTTCGTAAAACCGTACAACACGATCGTGGAGTGCGTGCTGTTTCGACGCCAACGACGATTGAACTGACAGCACCCGAGCGAAAAGAAACATGCCACATGACAGCAATTCTCTTGGAGAAAAAAAAATTACGTTCTTTACTTTAAGGAGAGCGTCTGGTGTAAAGTGCTCAAAACGAAAGTTATTTTGTTTAACCATTTTGGAGGCAAGGCAACAATAGATCTTTTGTGTAATGTTAGGATCGCTTTATACATTCATTGCATGCGAAAAAAAGTTTTCTGTCACACGATCGTTCCAAGAGTAGACGTCCAACCATTTCCAAATCGAGGTGCGCCCCGGCGAACACGATAACTCTCGATAAAATTGTCTGATACGGGAAATTCAATAAGTTTTGTAAAGCCTAGATATGTAGCTAGTCGATGAACTACAAAAAATAGAAAAAAATCGAGTTTCGGAAAATGGCTTCATGAAAACCAAAAAAAAATCATATTTTGCTGTAAAATTCGATGATTTTTTTTTTTTAAATAATAGGGAGAATTTTTTTTTATTCAGTTTTCTGTGGTTCATCGACAGGCTACACATATTAGGCATCCTCATAAAAAATCAACTTAATTCGTTGATTTGTTTTTGAGTTATGGTGTTCACCAATTAGAACGCCAATTTGAACTGGATTTCTAGAAAAACGTTAAAGGGTGAAATTAATAACTAGCGCCAATTTGGTGCTGGTTTGGACTTATTATCTAATTAGCATTAAGTTGGTGTTAGTTACTGACAAGGACAACCGAAACACTAAAAAAACATGTTTTATGTTAGGTTATGTGTCCTGGTGAAGAACAAATTTGGCCTTGGCCTTGTCCAAAAATTTGTCCCATTTGTGAAATTTGAATTTATTTGTACGTTAATCAAAATCTACTACTTTTTTAATTAAATTATTTTAAATCAGCTTCCCGTGCATGATTATTGACCGAAGGTAACCAAAAGATCTATTCAATGTTGAACCTGTTCGTATCATTCGTTGGGAGAAACCAAAACAGGTTCCGGTTCACTGCTAGCTGGATTCGATTAGTTATCCCAGTCAAGTTTCGCAGTTTGTGAGAACATAACAATCGTAGGACCGGCTTCACCATAGGCACAATTTATTAATTTATTGGTTAAACTTCTCGTTGGTGGAAAATATTGGTTTTATGGCGGTAATAATATTTACTTTATGAACCATCTTGGAATGAAGTTATAAATTTGTTTTAATGCTCACGAAAGCGCTCGCTGCTGAACGGGAGAAGCTTTTGGGGAGGCGCCTGGTATTGATTATTTTCTCCAAGTCGACTCCGAATAAGAGTTTATTTCCCATCCAGGTCCTGAATTGGCGGCCGGTTCTGTTGAAGTCCCGACCTATGGCACCAATTAATTGCATTGATTTTTCGTAATTATTTCCTTTGCGGGAAGTTATTTCCTAATCGAGAAAGTAAATTTACCGGTCGGGTCTGGCTTTTTCATGTCATTCATCGTCGCCACTTTTTAGCTATGTAACTGTAGCCCAATAGTCCCGAGGTGCAAGGCGTGATAGAGCACATCAGAGAGAATCTTCTTTTTGAAGCTACCGATACATTCCTGCTAATGATACCGCCCAAGTTTTGCACTACAGGATCGGTGGCGACGGTGGCGGCTATTGGCCAATTTTGCTGGTTGTTTCCTAAGCTGGGTAGCGATTGAATTTCGCATCTGGGAAACCGCCGCCGGTGGCCAACAGACGATCCAAACTGATGTCGTGGTTCTCTTGTCCAAGACGTGTCAACGCGAGAACTTGGTACGTGCGAAAATAGGCATGATAATATTTATGTATATTGTCAACAAGCAGAGTTTCTTCTTTAGGCTTGCCGCCGGCAGCAGCCAACCTATGGGTACTACTAGGCACCTACTTCAAGCAGTTGTACATATTTTATTCAGTTTGTCAAACAGAGCGATTGCAGAAATAGAGGTCCATTCAGATGTATTTATTGAATTAGCCTGAGCAGACGCCTCGGCAGCCAGCTAGCCAGCGGGTCCACGTGATTGCCACCAGTGCCACTCCGGGACAGTCCGGCGAGGAATCACGTTTGTCCATTATGTGCTACTTCTGAAACTGCTACTATGGCAGCCGCAGACAACAGCAACAACAACAACAACAAGGCCTATTGAATTTAAGAGAGAAATTTAATTAATTTTATTTCGCATCGGTGTACTATTTCTTCCTCCCCCGGGCCACTCGTCAGCGGTGTAGTCTGACGGTGGCCAAGCGTGTCTGTCGACGAGGACTTGAAGTACCTATGACAAGCTGCCGGGAAGTATACGAGATCTGCCACCCTTGCGCCGGAGTGTCCTCTTTCATCCCGGACCGATCGCCGAAACTGTGCAGTGGCTGCTGACAGGCTGGCTGGTTGGCTGGTTGGCCGGCTGGCGGAGGGAACTCGGCTCACTTATCCCTTTGGCGGCATTTCTTTATACACATATATGAAAGCACCCTGTACCACTAGTCGCCTTCTGATTTATCGTGTTTTAAACACTTGGTTGAGTGTTCTGCGGCTTGTTCTTTGAGATGTATCTGCTGACTGGTTGGCTGGCAGGCAGGCTGCTGGCTGGCGCTGTCAGGTCGCTTGCCAAACAGTTTGTATTTATTCCCTTCCTTTTTTTGCCTTTTTGTGGGTATCCCACTCCAGCGTGCGCACACTTTGCCGCATTCCGTTCGGATCTGGTGCTGATTGCTTGTAAAATAACATATTATTTATTACTTGATTATTAAAAGTGTTTAAGATAAAGATGAGCGTAGGTTAGCGAAACATAAATAATGTGGATAGAGATTCTCTCTAGGGGCAAAACACTATCAGGGCTTGAGGGACGGCGTATTACATAACGTTAGAATAGCAATAATGTAATCACGATGTCTCTTGTAGAACAATATTTATACCAAAAAAAAAACCGTAACGCTGAAGTACGCACAATCGAATGCATAAATGTTCCTCTTTCATCTGAGATTAAATTGAGATGTTCTATCGGGGGTCCAGAACATTTCTTTTTTAACATTTTGATGATTATTTTTGAAGACACATGGTACATACAGACATACAGTATCAAAAAAAGCACTTGTTACATTAATAAATACCTCCGAAGTCACTAATGACCGACAATCAAATAAATAAATAAATAAATAAATCAGTCAACTTTGCGTTAATCCATATTTTAAATTTAAATTATATTTTTACTCGGGGTTTCTTGTCTGGTAGAACAATATTACTACGAACACATCAATATCGCTGATGTAGGGGAGACCGAGGAGGGTTGAAACATTGTTTTGTTTTTGTTAGATAAATCGACAAAAACTGTTTATGTCATTCGACAATAGCTTATTTTTAAATTTCTTACTTCTGTTTATGCTTTATCGAATTACATCAGAATAACTGGTACAAATCAATAACAAAGCATCAATATATTGATTTTTGTAACAGTGTTCTCCTTGTTTCAACTCTCCTCATACCGAGGTAAGTTGAAACAGCAATGAATGTGAGTTGAAACAAGTAACCAATTACTTTAAATATTATCAAAACTTTTTCTAAAGCATCGAATGTTACAACTGTGCCATTTTTATTCGTTCACACTAGGATAATTCCTTAAAATGGCATGCATTCTTATCATTATTTTTCACAGTGTATATTTCCGTATGAAATGACAATTGTTTTGAAAATTAATGCTAGATTTTGGTTATAAATGCAGGAGTTTTTACACTTATCCCAACAGGGATAACAGTAATATAATTCACCTAACCACTAATTAACTATAACTGTAAAATCAAGAAATTTGATACCCATTTTTCATATATTTAGTTATGTATTATTTTCCAACCACTTCCCCTAGAACATTCTGCTTTCATTGAAATGGTTGATACTATGTATGACTACAAGTGGTACGTGGTTATGAAAACAGGTAATTTGGTATCGATGTCGGTAGTTTTGGTTAATTTTTAATTATGGTTACTTCGCTCCAAGCTTCAGAAGCTGATAGGAGTAAACAATTAGAACAAATGCATATTCCATGGTTATAAATGACCTAGATCTAATAAATTGAGAACGTTGATCACTGTTGTCAATTCAGGAAAGAAGAATCTTGATTATTATCATTTGTTCTGGAACGTTAATGTGATTATAATATTGCCATAAGATTAGAAGTTCAATATCGAGGAGAGTGGAAACAAGGAATTCAATAGTAATAGTTTTTTAGGAAATATTTACAGTTATCTTAAAACTAACAATATAGTTTGGTACACAAAAGGGGGAACAAATATTTATGACAAATTTCACCGGTGTTTTAAAACTAGGGATACAATTCTATTTACAAGATGGGGGACAATAGTTTTAACAAAGAGGTAAAATTACAACTATCTTAAAACTAGGAATACGGAATACAAATTTGATTTTTTATCGGAGACTTATGCTTGGTCAAGATATTCAGAGGGGGGCTTATTTCCAAAATCGGTGTAGAAGCAGTTGTATCAAGGACAGGGGAGAGAAGGCGTAGATGGTGACGGGGAGAGAAGAGCAAAACTTGCAACTTTCGGACAAACGGGAGATCAGCGAAACAAATTAGCGCCTCAGTCTAGTAACTCGGATTGGCGGATGGTATTCTTCGGACCCGCGGGGAATCCTTCAAAAGTCATCGGACCTCGAGTCGCTCTCGCTTCAGTTTCCGTAGTGGTAAGGGCGACGGCGGTTACATAGTGGCAGTCTGGAGCTAATCGGTTCCACAAGGCAGGAGAAAACTTCTAAAAACAAGAAATAAAAGAGAGGGGCTAAATTGGGATATTTAACGTTTTAATGAAATTGTAAATAAGGGACATATTGGGGAGATCGCGATTTGCTAGCATATCCCGGACTGGGACATTGGGTGGTCTACCTCGGGCCCGAAGGGAATCCTTTAACTGAGACCTGGCGTCCAAATATCCGGCGCATATCCAGACAACGTGCTCGATGTCGTGATAGCCCTCGTCACAAGCGCACAGACTACTCTCCGCAAGCCCAATACGCCGCAAATGCGCATCTAAGGTGTAGTGATTGGACATAAGTCGGGACATTACACGAATAAAATCCCGACCCACATCCATCCCCCTGAACCATGGCTTCGTTTATACCTTTGGGATAATCGAATGTAGCCATCGTCCAAGCTCCCCATTGCTCCACGAGGTTTGCCAACTGTTGAGTGTCCTCTGACGACAAATACTAAAAAATTCGTTGAAGCAAATTGATCTTTCGTATATGTCACCATTTAATGCGCCCACCTTTGCTAATGAGTCGGCCTTTTCATTGCCCGGGATAGAGCAATGAGAGGGGACCCAAACAATGGTAATCTGATAAGATTTTTCAGATAACGTACACAAGGACTCCCGTATCTTCCCCAGGAAATATGGGAATTGCTTTTTGGAGTTCATCGAACGAAGAGCCTCGATAGAGCTGAGGCTGTCCGAAATGTTGGAGTAGTGATCTGTGGGCAGAGTGTCGATGATCCCAAGGATGTACTGAATTGCAGCTAACTCTGCGATGTAAACTAAAGCGGGATCATTGAGCTTGAATGAAGCGGTGATAGTATTGTTGAAGATACCGAAGCCAGTGGACCCATCGATATTTGATCCGTCAGTGTAGAACATTTTGTCACAGTCGACTTCTCGGAATTTATTATAAAATATATTGGGGATCACTTGCAGGCGTATATGGTCCGGGATTACACGAATCTCTTCCTTCATGGATGTGTCGAAGAATACAGTAGAATCAGAAGTATCTAGGAAACGAACACGGTTGGGAGTATATGAAGAAGAATTAATGCTCTGTGCCATGTAGTCGAGGTACAAGGACATAAATCGGGTTTGAGAATTAAGCTCGACGAGCCTCTCGAAGTTTTCAATCACCAACGGTTTCAGAATGTCGCATCGGATGAGAAATCGATATGAGAGTTCCCAAAATCGGAAAAACGCCCGCCAGCACTTCGAGACTCATCGTATGGGTCGAGTGCATGCAACCCAAGGCAATGCGCAAGCAACGATACTGGACTCTCTCCAGTTTGATGAAGTGTATGTTCGCAGCGGAGCGGAAACAGAAACACCCGTACTCCATCACCGACAATATCGTTGTTTGGTATAACCTGATCAGGTCTCCTGGGTGGGCACCCCACCATGTTCCAGTTATTGTTCGGAGAAAATTGATCCTTTGTTGGCATTTCTGTTTCTGATACCTAATGTGACATCCCCAGGTACCTTTAGAGTCGAACCAGACCCCGAGATATTTAAATGTGAAAACCTGATTGATCGTTGCACCCATTAATAGAAGCTGGAGTTGCGCCGGCTAACACTTCCTAGAAAATACAACCAACTCAGTTTTCTCCGTGGAGAACTCGATACCCAGCTGAAGAGCCCAAGCAGACAAATTGTCCAAGGTATTTTGTAATGGTCCTTGCAAGTCGGCAGCTTTGGGCCCTGTAACAGAGACCACCCCGTCGTCTGCAAGTTGCCTTAGCGTGCATGAATTGGTAAGACAATCGTCAATGTCATTCACGTAAAAATTGTAGAGCAGGGGACTTAGACATGAGCCCTGGGGAAGACCCATGTAGCTAAATGGCGATGTTGTTAAATCGCCATGCGAAAAGTGCATGTGCTTTTCAGACAACAGGTTTAGCAAAAATTATTTAAAATTGGTGAAAGACCATGCTGGTGCAGCTTCTCTGACAGAATGTTGATAGAAACTGAGTCAAAAGCCCCCTTAATATCCAAGAAGACTGATGCCATCTGCTCTTTGTTAGCATAGGCCATTTGGATTTCTGTAGAAAGCAACGCAAGGCAATCGTTCGTCCCTTTGCCTTTGCGGAAGCCAAATTGTGTATCTGACAGTAAGCCATTTGCTTCAACCCAATTGTCGAGGCGAAACAAGATCATTTTCTCGAACAACTTCCGAATACAGGACAGCATTGCAATTGGCCGATACGAGTTGTGGTCGGAGGCTGGTTTTCCTGGTTTTTGGATGGCGATGACCTTTACTTGCCTCCAGTCATGAGGCACAATGTTACCCTCAAGAAACTTGTTAAATAAATTCAACAAACGCCTTTTTGCAGTGTCAGGCAGATTCTTCAGCATGTTGAATTTGATTCTGTCTAACTCTGGGGCGTTATTGTTGCATGACAAGAGAGAAAGTAAGAATTCCACCATCGAAAAAGGTGTTTCGTTCGCGGTATCGTGAGGAGACGCGGCGCGGCACGTTTTTTGTGCCGGGACAGAGTCCGGACAGATCTTCTTGGCGAAAGCGAATATCCAACGGTTTGAATATTCCGCGTTCTCGTTGGTACTGTTTCGGTTACGCATACGTCGAGCCGTGCCCCAAAGAGTGCTCATCGCTGTTTCTCTCGTTAACCCGTCGACGAACCGGCGCCAATAACTGCATTTTTTGGCTTTCATTAGACTCTTCATTCGCCTTTCTAACGACGCGTACTGTTGATAGCTAGCGGGTAACCCGTCTTCCCGGAAGGCTTTATATGCAGTGGACTTTTCCGCGTACAGCTCTGAGCACTCTTTATCCCACCACAGGGTGGGAGACCGTCCATGGGTATTCGCGCTGGGTACTGGTTTAGTCTGAGCTTGATTCGCACTGTCGAGAATCAAGCCAGCCAAAAACCTGTACTCTTCCTCCGGAGCAAGCTCTTGAATGGATTCGATTTTAACGGATATCGCGGTCGCGTAACTCTTCCAATCAATGTTCCGTGTGAGGTCATACGAGACATTGATTGTTTCCGATGGTCTGGAACCGTTAGCAATTGAAATCACGATAGGCAAATGATCGCTACCGTGGGGATCAGGGATCACCGTCCACCTGCAATCTAACGGTAGCGATGTCGAGCAAAGCGATAAATCCAACGCGCCTGGTGGTGTAGGAATCCGCGTCATTTCTCCCGTGTTTAAGATGGTCATGTTGAAATTGTCGCAATGATCTTGGATTAATGTAGATCTATTATCATCATGAAGACAACCCCATACCGTACCGTGCGAGTTAAAGTCGCCCAGAACTAGCCGCGGTGCCGGTAAGGATTCCGTGATATTACAAAGCGTTCGGTGCCCTACCGAGGCTCTAGGAGGAATGTAGATGGAAGCAATGCAAAGGTCTTTACCTTTGATTAGAACTTGACAAGCGACAATTTCAATGCCTGGTGTCGAAGGGAGGTTAATTCGGTTGAAAGAATAGCACTTTTTGATCCCCAAAAGTACTCCTCCATAAGGGTTTTCTCGATCCAGACGGATGATATTAAAGTCGTGGAAGTTGATATTTATATCGGAAGTTAACCAGGTTTCACATAATGCGAAAGCATCACATTTTAAACTATTTAGTAAAAATTTAAAGGAATCGATTTTCGGGAGGATACTTCTGCTGTTCCACTGTAGAACAGTGATCGAATCGGTGACCTCGTTCGATGACTTAGCCATCGAAGGATATGATCGCTGCAAGGAGGGGCCATTTAGTAGTCAACTGCTTCAAAAATGTTTGCGAAGCATTCTTTAGCATTGCTGCATAAGAGTGCCTCGAGCGATCCTTAAGGGAGCGCCTAATTTTATCCCCGCGCTGCTTGTACGCCGGGCATTACTTAAGAGCATGCGGAGGGCCCCCGCAGTAAATACACTTTTCAGTTTCTCCACCGCAAGCGTCATCCTCATGCTCTCCCTCGCATTTGCTGCACCGTTTTTTATTGCCACAATAAGTGGCTGTGTGGCCCGGTTGCTTGCAATTGCTGCAGTTCATTACCCGCGGTACAAACAGGCGAACAGGTAGGCGAACCTTATCCAGGAGGACATAGTTGGGAAGAGCAGACCCGGAGAAAGTTACCCGAATCGAGTCTGACGGAGAATAAATTGTCTTATCATCTTCAGTTTTTGCGGAATACAATTGCTTGCATTCCAGAATCTTCACCTGTTGAAGTGAAGGGTCCTTAAAGCAGCCAAACCCGTACTTCAACAGGTCTTTGCACTTCAGACCCGGTTCGGCGACGACCCCATCGATCTCCACTGCCCTACAAGGCACATACACCCTGAATTGCTTCGTAAAACGCTCGCTGCGAGCAATCTGGTTTGCCTGGTCGAGGTCATTTACTATAACGCGTATATTATTAGCTCGAACACGTGTTATCTGAGCTACGTACGGGTAGGTAGCAGTCAGCTCCCGTGAGATTTCTAGAATATTGGGCGATTTCGTGTTGGGCCGGAAATACACCACCCAGGGTCCATTTGAACTGGCTGGGTATGTTTTAATACGGGGAGGACTGGGGGAATCAGGGGAGGGAGTAATTTCGGGTTTATCCGGTACATTCATGGGAATATCATTCCCATCCAATGTTACTTCGTCCTCGGCCATTTAGGCACGAGGATAACACGTGGTGTAAACGAGAGATGAAACTTATATTCAGGGGAAAGGGAAGAAGTAGAGACCGATCGGGGAAAGGGAAATGAAAGAAAAAAAAATACTTAGCTTATATAGCGGCAATTCCGGCTATTCTGGTACTCACTTCACTAGCCTGGGCACCGGCGAACAAAGACTGCCTCAAACAATGGTTGACCTTCACTGACAATATTTATTCTTATTCACTTTATGCACGGCACCAGAAAACGAACTGCTTCGATCGAGAGCTCGGAGAGTTATGAATGACAAGTATAGTGTTATCAAGCAATCAAACTGGACCCTAAAGATAAACATTACGTCTAAAATCGCGGGTCTGAAAGATGTATGATCTGAATCTGAACAAATTCAATAATTGCATCTAAAAGAATGACGAAAAATGTGTCAAATTTGAATTTAAGCAGCTTCCGGGATAGAAGCATTACCTTACCAAAGATCACAGAAATGTTCCCAAGAAGTACAAAATTATTGTTGCATACAAGTTTGCCGGAAGAAGTGTATGATCTGGCAGTAAATTTGCGGTTATGGCCGCAAGACTCCGATTTTCGTCACAACCAACAATATGAACCGAGTTATACATCAACAATTGCTTGAAAAGCGTCCAGTGGTTAATTAGTTCTCATTGGGACTCTCTCAAGCTTTTGCCAGATTTGGCGAATAACCACTATAGTAAAAATGCGACGGTAGGTTGATAAAATCGGGGGTAAACAACATCGGGAGTTTATAAAAAAGGGGTTGAAACTGTATTCGTAAACAAAATTACAAGTTTACGAATTATCTGGGATTGAAATATGATCAATTTTATAAATTTCATAAAAATCATATTGAAAAAAACGTCAGGATTATTTCGCGTTCAGAACCACGAGGCTGGAAAAGGCTGTGCACGCCTATGAAGAGGAGAGTGAGACGCTTCTCGATCAATACATTTTGTTTTCTGTCGGTACATTACAATCTAGCGATTATAAAAAAATAGCCCAAGGGTATGCAATTTGATGGCCTTCTGGTTTGTATTCGCGTAATATATCTGTCCATCTTTTCCCACCATACTGTGTCTGTCGTATCCAACATGATACCAAATTTTAAAGATGTTCCTAAATCATGAACGCCTCATTGAAATTTCTGCTTTTTTCCACAGTCAAGTGCTAAATAGCCAGTCATGTCAACCTAAAAATATTTTCCGAGATCAACAGCTTTCAGGTTTAAATCGTTATTTTCTGGAGTCAAAAAATTATATCCGTTAGCGTGCTCTCGAGAAAAAAAATGTGTTTTGCTTGAATATCTGATAATTCGCGTATTAGATAATAGCAGTATCTTTCGGAATCATTTGAAATCATCTAAAAATCATATGGTATCAGCACCATTCAACTGAATTTTTCATTTTGTTACAAACACAGTTTGTTCATCTTACCCACAGTGTCCGTCTTCGACGCAGTTCCCCTATCTCAATTGGCCATTCGGAGGATTAAGATTCTTTGGCACGAAAGTGACCTCCTTAGCCTTGTACCACACAAATATCTTTCGAGGCACGATGCTGATTCCGGGGGCATTGTTTCAAATACACCTGCCCATTGAACGTTCCGGTTGTCACAAACGGGTTGCTCCGCTTTCTACATGAACAAATTCCCTGCCAACTCATGTATTTTTGGCAAACTTAGACATCTTCTGCTTTTTACAGTTTGGTACGGGATAGGCCAATAATACAAAAAAAAATCAAATAGAGCAGCGTCTGCCATGATTGTTCATCGCATAAGAGTCAGATTGTATGGCAGTAATATGGGGCACATGATTCAAGTTTTCGTTGCGCTTAAACACGAGAATTTCATCGTTTTCAGTATATTTCTGTTATTATCTCGGTTCTTAATAACGAAGCAAAGCTGTTGATGCCAATTTGTACGAATGTCATCGATTGTAGGCCGAGTAATCAATGAATTAGTGAGGCATCCTCCATAATAGGGTGAAAATATGCACATCACCCTATGCGGTTAAGGATGTATATTTTATTGTTTCAAACTTGATTTCGCTAATAATGAACTGATTTTTTTTTAGTTTTTAGAAGAATGCATAAGGTCGTTCGTTATTTAGTGGTATCAGAAATTTTTTTGTCGAACTGTAATTATCAACATTACATTTAGTTGTATATTGAACGATAATTATCAGGTGTTGGTAAATATGAAGTGCAGAAAAATAACAAATTGAACTTGGCTTTAACTAACTTTTCTCTCAACATCCCTGGCGAATTTTTCTTTAAATGGTTTTTTTTTGGTTATAGAGGTTTTAACCTTAGGAACATTCGCCTCTTTTCGGGTTAGAGAAATCTCGTTTGGAAAAATCTCTAACCCTATGTGCGGGGTTGGGAATCGAGGTGAGCTTCGTACAAGGCAATCGATTTACCAACTACGTTATGTCCGTCCCCCCGCAAATGGTTTTTAGATTATTCACTTTTGCTTAAACAAGACTTGAAAAGTGCACCTCGACGTCCAGAATGCCTAGAGAATCTAGGATGTTCTATATAATTGACGAGATAATACAAGACGGAAAAGTTTAGTTTGCATTTTAAAATTATATTATTTTATTACTACTTCAGATCCTGAAATTATATAGCTTTATTATAATTTTTCCAATTTTTTTTTCGATCGGGTCATTACAGCTTGAGTTGAATTATATTGGACGCTACTTTTTGGAACATCGCAATGTGCTCAGGAATGTTTCTCTTGTAAACGCGTCAACGAACCGGCGCCAATAATAGTGGCCACCTACGACGGTTCTTGATTCCATATAAGCAGGAACTGAAAAATACTTAAAGGGGAGAGTAAAGGAAAATTTCAATATCGAATTTGTATTTTGGATGCCAAATGTCTTTTGCATGAAATGTGGAGATTTAAAATAATTCCGAAAAAAAAGTTTTGCCGAAAATAGATTTTTTTGACTTTACCACATTTTTGCCTTTCTCATATAGAAAGGTTAGCCAATCACTCTGAACATGGCCAACCTTATCCCGGCCTAAGATAGGCTTTCTGTATTTTAACAGGGGCATAGTTAGGGATATGCGGTGAGGGGTTGACTTCCTCATATTACACCTCATCCTTTCCTATCCCGCCAAGTTTTCCCCATCATGCCCCCCGCACCATCATGTACCGCCCAATCAAGGTTTCCTCCTCCAACAGATCTCCCTCAAACGACCACCTCATCTACCCTTTTCAGACTCACCCCTCGCTCAACCCAGTCACCTTCTCCCAGTAGGCATACCAAGACAGGTAGGGGGTGGTTCGGTTGTGGGTTATTTATTCCCTTCACACACATACCCCGCATGATAAATTAAGTTAGCCTAAAGACTACATTGAGCTAATGCTAATTAAGCTAACTAAATATTAAATATTTTTGTTTCAAGTAGGGGCGGATCCAGAATAAAATTTACTAGTGGGTCTGAAATTTTGATTTTGAAATGAAAAACACATCACGGAGAAAAAGGCTGTAGAAAGTTACCTAGAGGAACGGTCTTTTTAAAACTTTCAAACAATAAAATATAACCCATTAGTCATTAGGCATATTTATTTCATTCTACTTCAGTACCATAACCGTTTGCTTGCACCTTATGCTTAACTCTACTAGTTAGGTTCTGTACAACTTCTGGCTGCAGCTTCTTCTGTATGGATACCCACTTTTTATTCATTATTTTTTATGACCCCGTTGGCTTCGTACCACTCCAGGATAACATTTGAATAGTGGTACGAAGCTAGATTCAGCCAGAAGATTAAACGGCCCTCGTGTTGCTTCAACAGAGTAAGCAGACGCTTCTGTAGACACTCTTTGAGGTAGATCTCCCCGTTTACAGACTTGAGCAGAACCAACTTTTTGGCCACATCTCTGACCAAAACCCTTTCACTATACACTTGTGATCCTGATCACTAATAGAAGATCCATTCTGACCGCATTTCTCCTTCCGTTCGATGCTTAGAATTTGGTAGTAACGTTTAATCACATGAAAGATTTCGAATCGTTTGCCGATGTCACGATAAGAGAGTTAATGATTTTCGAGGTGCTTACGCAAAATCAATTCGTGACGTTGCTTTTCAGGTGACGCTATTTTTTCCAATTCCAAATAAAAACTGACAGCTATAAAAATACAGTGTAAATAATATACTCTAAACTACTTGTACTCAAATTTTCAAGAGAAAATACTCAATGGGTTATTTTCTACAAGGTTTTTCCGTGATGCTATTTGATGTGGGACACTAGAGTGGCTCGCGGTTGTATGGGAAAACTTCAAAATGATTCAAACTAGCGGGCACAGCACTTTCGGAGTTTCTTTTGTGGTCCCAAATGCCTATGCAAAATTTGGTAGCGGTTGGTTGCTTCCCGCGTTTGCGCGTTGCGTTCAAAGTTTGTATGGGATTTTATATGGAGAAATCAATTATTTTGTATTTACGTTAATAAAGATCGCTATTTCACTCAATATGAAAAACCTTTATAAAACTATAAATCAAGCCTTGGTTAACAACATTGTCGAAGATGGTAACAAGCTACGAGTTTTCAAAAAATATTTATAAAGATTTTAAAACTTATGGTGCAATCCAAATGCGGAAATTTATTACTTTTTCCAACACTGCCAGTGCATTAACGACATCGACATTAAATACTTAAATAAATGAGAATATTTCATCGCAGAGACTTTGTACCTTAGAATGAAATCTTCAAAATGAATTGATGAATAACATAAACGTAGTCAGAAATTGAAAAGGAGGGGAAGGGGGGTTTGTGTACTCCCCAGTCCCTTATTAGAATATTTTTTATAAAACAAAGAATCATTACGTCCTTGTAAATGTAAACGACTGAACATTCTTAATATTTTGATAGACCCAAATATGAATCATTCTACAATCTTTGTTGTGGGAAATAACATTTACAATATTTATTTACAAGATTCAAAATTTACACCTACAAATTTATGTGTTGTTTTTGCTTGAGGCTAAAACTAACTCAGGTCTGGAAATCGCTTTGGGTTCTAACCTGCAGTATATTTCTGGTTCGTTAACATCAGCGCTATTTTGCGTGAACCTAATTCAGTTTGATCAAAAAACGTTTGTTTGAAGTAACTATCCTGGTTTGTTCCTAGATTCTCAAACGAAAACGTTAATAGAAACAATTCCGAGACGTCAAGGAATCTAAGGATATGCATTCTGACTCTGAACAGCCAAGAAATAGGATTTTTAAAATATGTAAAACGTATAAACCCTTGTACCATTTTAAAAGGGATAACCGTAGAGCCCTTAAATAGTAGCACTCAAACACGTAAGAATAATTTTTAATTCGACGGTATGAAACTACGTTGAAGTGTGCTCCTTATGTTATAATAAACTATCCAAAAAGGGAACTGGGGAGTACACAAGCCACACCCCCTCTTCTTTTCATTTTCTGACTACGTCTATGTTATTCAGCAATTCATTCTGAACATTTTATTCAAAGGTATCAAGTCTCTGCGATGACTATATTCTTATTTATTTAAGTTTTGGTGTCGGTGGTGTACTAACAGTGTTGGAAGAAACAATGAATTTCTGCATTTGGATTGAACCATAGGTTTTAAAATAATTATTTTTTAAAACTCGTAGCTAGTTACCGTTTTCGACAAAGTTATTAACCAAGGTTTGAACTATAGTTTTATAAAGCTGGTTTTTCATATTGAGTGAAATAGTGATCTTTATGAACGTAAATGCAAAATAATTAATTTCCCCTTATAAAATCCCATACACACTTTGAACGCAATGCGCAAACCCGGGAAGCAACCGGCCGCTCCCAAACTTTGCACAGGCATTTGGGACCATAAAAGGAACTCAAAAAGTGCTGTGCTGAAAAATGTCATATTCGATCCACTCTAGCGGGACACCCTTTAATACACAATAACCGCATTTAATAAACACCAGTAAAAATCTGGTTTGAAATGATCTTGAGTTTCAAACTATTTTAAAATTGAAGCGAATTTAAAATTTCTTTTTAAGTTTTTAAAGTTTTTGGAAATACAGTCTAATCGAGGCTTCCAAATATACTGATCAAGGCTTCCAAATACTGATGAGACGAAATCGAGATGTAAATTGACTTACAAAAGTTTCAAGTTTTGTGTGCTTCATGCGCATAATATTGCTTTAGTTTAATTTTTGCCTTTAGTAGGTAATATAGCAAAATCATAAATTCCAATGTTGACGCGTTAGATATTTTTTTTTGTTCATGCTCAGAACACTGAATGTTTTTGAATAAATGAGACACGTTATTCAACCTCTAAATGTAATATATAATCATGAATCTTTTGGATTTACAGCATAATTCTCTACTGAATACTTTTATTTCGTATTCCCCAAGATAGTATCATCGCGACAATCGACATCCTTCGCCAGATCGTAATTTAACATATCATCATCATCGTTGTCATCATATACTAAAATAACTCACTATCGATAACCGCAATCCGCGCTTCACAGCTGTTGGTCTAACGCCTTGCCATGTCTCCGCTTCCCGCAAGCGAACGGAACTCCGTGAAGACCAATGTCTCAAACTGCTAATTTATGCATCGGCCGGATTCACATAAAGCCTGGCTGTGCGCGCGCGGGGACACAATGGATCGGAAAAATGCGCCAATATTTGCATAATTCATTGAATAATAATATGGTAATAAATTCCGCTTCTGCGAGTTGTAATTCCTGCCCTGAGTTCTCGGTACGACTCCCGATTCGCGGCGGTTCTCGCGACGCCATCCAGCCAACACGGGTGTACTGGGAACTGAGCGCGAACATGATCTTGAAAATAAAGGGTCTGTCCTCGCTTGCGATTTGCTTTATTTCCTATTACACGTGAATGATGCAAGGAAAAACACTCGAAGTTTAAATTGCTAATGCTGCCAAACAAGCCGGGCTCGATTCTCTCCACCAACACCCAGTGAAAAATATATTCAGCAACTCAAGCCGCATCCAGAGCCTTTCTCGTCACGTCTCCTTCGGGCCCCTAGCCGATATCAGCAGGCGCCTTGTCACATTTAATCAACTGTTGCCTGTACGGTAATTTATTAAACACCGATATTGGTGACATTTATGAATGCTAATGTAATTGAATTGTTTATTTGTTTTCGCTTCACTCCGATGCTGAGGCTGAGTGGTTTCCGAAGCAACATGTTCCGAGCAATGTAGCACAAACTAATCTTTCTTTGGTTAAATGTGTCACGATGACTTGAAAACAATGTGAACAATTTATTTTTTTCCGCAAACAACTACTTGTGTCACTTATTTTTTGTAATATTAGTTCTCACGATGGAACGGAATCGACCATCACGGAGATCCTGGCATATGTTTTGTTTTTACGTCCATCCGATCCCTTTTTCTTATGAGCATATTTTGCTTGATTGAGCACAATAGCATAATTCTAGTGGATTAATTGCACTTCCGTAAAAGGTTTGCGTCCAATAACATACATTTTTGGATAAAATTTTGCCGAATGATTTTACCGACTGTGACCTCCAAACGACAAGGTGATTCCAGATATTTCAATTAAATCAGCGCAGCTCCGATTCCGTTCTCCACAATATTTCGGAACACACTTGAGCTGTCAGTTTCAAGTGATTTACACGTGCTCTTGAAAGTATCCGAGGAATTTGTGTCCGCTTGCAAAAAGCAGAACCGTTCCAACGCGTTCAAGCCAGCACCATAAGAGAGCCATTCGCGAACCACCCGCGAATCAACCACCAGCAATCAAACCGAGCTGAACTGAGCCATTAGAGTGCTACGTCAAACAGCTAGTGCCATTTACGTCGATGCTCCTAATCGTCAGCTGAGATAAATGGAAGTGTTTTTTTTTCGACTGACTCACAGCTCAGCCATTCGGGGCGGTCGGCGAGCCTCTATCGGTGCAATAAATCTTGCCCCGGGCCGCGCGAGGTGCGGAACTCAGTCCAGCCAGATGTCCAGATTTGACCGAAATCGCGTGCTGCCTATCGTTGTCGGTAGTTTTAGTTCTACTGCCCTTCGCTGTGGTCGCCGAAACTGGGACGCGACCTATTGACTCGAAGGTTGGTTAGAAATTCGGAGGACAAACTGCCAAATATTTGAATTAAATTAATTCAATTCGCCATCCCTCCTTTGCCTCGAACAGGGGACTAGTGCTAGAGAAATATTTGTTTCGAATATTTATTTACCGCATTTAATGCTTGTGTTTTGTTTGAATTAGAAAAGAAATTCGCAAATTGATTGATTGCAGTTTTCTAACGGAGTTTATGAACAATCGTTTGTTTCATTCTTCTAGACTAATTTCGTTTTCAATTAGTGCCGAAGATTTCTAGTCGCTTTCCGTTCGATCACGACGTTTTGAAATCACTTTCTCATATTATAGCTAAACCTTCACCATCATCATTAATGTGGCACCGACCGATCCACTCCAGTCTGCCAGCGCGCATCAGTCCAGAGAGACACATTCACAACAGGTACAAATTAGATCGATTCCCTCTGGTGCCGCGGCTGTCGGTTGGTACAAACATTAGCCGCTTGCGACCAGGCGTGACGGTGCTCCCCTGGGAGGAAGTCCCTTGCTCTTCCAACTTTGGGCCCTCTGGTTTCGCCCCATCGCATCGAGCGGATGTCGGTTGAACATCACGAAATCACTACTTCGAGTATTGTTGTTGAGCGATGACCGTGTGCTTTCATTTTTAATTAATTAACTGCTAATTGCCGCTTCGGCGTTTGTATGGGTAGGGGTCGGGTTGGTAGTGGTGATGCCTTAGTTGCTCTTTTTCCCTGAACAACTTTTCACTCTTCGAAGCTCGATGCACGCTGTTGGTGCTTTGTTGAAAGCGCTTAGTTACAAACACATCCCCTGGGATGGTGAAGCAGTGGAACAAATAAAGTTTTAATTGAAGAAAGTCCCCGGATTCTAGCAGATTGTGTTATTTTTCTTTCTGGCTGTGGTCGCTTTATGACGTATTTCAAATTATTTTATGGGGTTATATATAAAGTCGAAGCCAAAAAAAAAAATGCATATTCTGAAAGTACATATTTTTGAATTATTTGTGCGAAAATATCCTTCAGATCGGAGCAGTGGATTCCAAACTACAGCCGTTCGCCAGTACCGTCTTTACGCATGGGCACTGGGCCCAGGCCAGGAGCCCCGGGATTTTAGGGGTCTCGCGATGAGGATAGGCACAGAAAATCATACTGAATGTCTGCACTACTGGTGCCATGAAAACTTTAAAGGAACAGAGCGACCCAATCTTTATTTGTTTCAAAAACTATTTCAATGAGCATTCTTGGATTAATATACCGATCACAAGTAGAATATTCTTCAGCTGCTGATTTCAGTTTCTGTTAAACCAGATTGATGTGAAACACAAAGATAAACTATGAGCCACGGCGACATATACTCTACCAACCAAAGATTTGTTATTCCTTATCCTACAGTAAGAAGCGCGAGGCTTGAAAAAGAATCATCCTGATTCTAAATCATCTGAAGGGATTCGCCAGCATTGATTGATTGATTTCAAAGCCCTCTGTTCGCGAAGTGGAATGTTCATTGAAATATGACTTTTCTGAAGCCATATTAAATCCAGTTTCAACACATCAGGAACGAGTACTGCTCACGTTTAATATGTTAAAAATAACATCTTTGTAAGCACCGTAGTTTAAAAATAGAGATCAATAAAAATTGATTGATTCGTTTAGAGACATCTTCGTGTTGAAATCATAACCAGTGCATGATTTTAATAACTGGCATATTATTACTTGGTTTTCGTAGATTATCATAGTTTTATATCAGCCCTATTATAAAACATCAAACGAAACAGACAAACGAATGCTCGGCACATGCAATTCTGAATTCAGTTACTTCAGTTCGAAGAAAAACGTATCAAACTGAGTTAAATTTATGTAGCTTATATCATGTGTACTTATGTATTTATGTATTTAACAATTTACGTCCATCTGACAATGAGTCTTAATGAACTAAAATTCCAACTGTGAGCGCACCAGTGAACAATACAACGCTTTGAAGCACAAAGGGTCCCGGAATTCGATGGATATTTTGGATATAAAACCTAGTAGACGATTAGCTTTGTCAATGATCGCTTAGAAGTGATGGGTGTACGTTAGCCTTTCATCAAGGATGATGCCCAAATCTTTTACATGATCAACGCGTTTCAGCTGAGTTCCAGCAATGTTGTAGTTGAAAGTAAACATGTTCCTCGTTCGATGAAAGCTGATAACAAAGCATTTAGCAACACTAAGAACCATCATGTTTCTTTTACACCAACTATAAAAGGTATCAACGAGATACTGTAGCTCACAGCAATCGGCTTCTTTCCTTATAATTAGAAATATTTTCAAGTCGTCGGCGAAGAAAAGTTTCCCTCCACGCATTAAGACGAAAACAACATCATTCACGAACAGTGAAAACAGTAGCGGACCAAGCGTACTACCTTGAGGAACTCTAGAATGGTTGGAAAAGGACTCAGATTCATTGTCACCAATTTGAACAACGACTTTACGGCGAACAAGTTTATCAAGTTTATGCATCCAAGTTTATCAAGCTTCGTTAGCAGTATCTCATGGTTAACAGTGTCAAAAGCAGCCTTAAGATCTGTGTAGATCGTGTCCACCTGCAGTTGTTTGGACATTTGTTCCGTACAAAAGGATTTGAAGGAGACCAGGTTCGTCTCCACCGATCGACCGGGAAAGAATCCGTGCTGACAAGTGCTTATGTAATGTTTACTCGCAGAGAACAGCACCTCATTTATAAGCGATTCGAAAACTTTTGACTTGACTCTCAGCGAAGTGATTCCCCGGTAGTTCTCGATGTTGCTTTTGTCACCTTTCTTGTGTACCGGAAACATGACTGAACACTTCCAATCGTCGGGAAATTTTTGCTGCTGAAGTGACACATTGAAAAGGTGCGTCAGTGGAATCGCTAAAATATCCGAACATTTTTTCAGAACAGCTGAAGGTATAGCACTTAGTCCTGGAGCATACGACGATTTCGTTTTTTGTATTGAAGAGTGAACCGAGTGTTCTGAAATGGTGAATACATCCATATCCACCGCACCAACCGGAACATCACGGGACGCGTTGTCGAGCTCGATGGCAGTTGGCGCATCAGTCGTGAAGACACTTGAGAAGTAACTGGCAAATAGGGAGCACCTTGTCACCGTCGTAGTCGCTACTTCGCCATTGTAGACCATACTAGACGGATGACCCGTTTCCTTCATCTTCGTATTAACAAAAGTCCAGAAGCCCTTCGGATTTCGTCGTAAGTTTTGTTGGATGCGGTTCACATATCCTTTGTACAGAAATTTATTATATCAGTGGTACTCATTACTGGCCATTGCGAAAAAGCGCTTGAGAATAGGGCATCGTCGATTTGTGTACGCACGTAGAGCTTTGACACGGATGCGTTTCAGATTCCGAAGCATTGCATTCGACCAGGGAGGCTTTCTGGGAGGTTGATAATTTGGAACAGATTTTTCAACACAGTCAAGGAGTAACCGATTATAGAGATCAACTGCAACATCTACATCCACTTGATCAAGTAGTACACTCCAGTCAATCAGCAACAGTAGGCGGCGTAGAGCTTCTAGATCAGTTTTGCGAAAATTACGACGATTCACAGCTAAAGCTTCTTCATATAGTGGTGAACTAATGGTGGAAATGAATATTTCTAAAGCGGGATGATAATTATCCAAAGGAACGATCACACTGGAAGCTTCACTCACAGAACACTCAGGCAAAGCATTCTCATTGACCAAGACAAGGACAAGAAAACGAGCTTGATGGTTGAAAATCGTGCTTGCTTGACTTAGTCCGTGAAAAGCCATCCCTTCCAGAAGTAAGCGGCTGGTAGGATTTGTTGTCGAGGATAACGGGTTATGGTAAGCGTACCCACGTTCAGAAGAAACCCACATGAGTCCTGGTTGGTTGAAATCGCCAAGGACTATCATCATCTCGTTTGTATCTGCCTGAGATGAAGCGCGCTCTATGGAGTCTAGGCGGAACTGCGTAATAGAACAATCAAGTCGTTTTTCTGGAGGAATATAAACAGCTCCAATAAAGTAGTTCTTCGTTTGCGTAGTAATCTTCGTCTAAACTGCTTCAATGCTTGATGAACTATCCACACCAAACTCACAGGAGGCAAGTGCGGAAGAAACAGCAATTATAACTCCCCCGCCGCGACCATGGATACTGTTACGAGCACCTCGATCCGCACGATAAACCGCGTAAGAATCCCCGAAGAGCTGCATCGATGTAATATGATCATCAAGCCAAGTTTCCGTTAGAACGAAGATATCGTAGTCGCCGTCAAGAGCAGCCAAGTACAAGTCCTCGATTTTCGTCCTTAGCCCTCTGACGTTTTGGTAATACAATCGCAAACCATCGACGCCACGTGCCAAGCGTCCCGACAAATTGCAAGGACGTGATGTACCCGATGGCAAGTTGGAAACCAGAAGGTTTTCAGGAAGCGGATTGTCATTTAAAGCAAAATACTCGCCTGAGAAGGGAGTTGGGAAGACCCCCTCACGACCTCCGAACGCAGGGCCGGGACGACTAAGCTGGTCGCTGGCTGGTAGCACGACTGCGTCGGAGCGCTCGCGGGCTTCCGTAATGCGGCATAACAGGCGTCCCTTGTCTCTTCGTAACGGTGGCAATTTGTGCAAGAAAGGAATTCGGAAGTCGGCGATGTAACATGTACTATTTCCCATCAGCTACTTAGTCAGAACGGACTTTGTATAAAGGCACGACGTCAAATCAGGCCATAACACTGAAGAACCACAGTCTTGTCTGAAGTAGGTAGTCGACGTTTGTGAAGGCACTCTTCGTGGTATGTGCTTTGGTTCATAATCCCGGTTGTGACATAAATCCGACCTCGCTTGCCGCAACTGCAGATTACTTGCCAGACTAAAAATCTTGACCATCGAATTATTGTTTGTATTTTTCAACGATATTAAATCTCTGGGGGTAAATATCAGTCACACTCGAAACTGTGACGTTCACTGTAGGGTAAGATGAGGCAAATCTGACCTAGCAAATGGTTTTTGCTGTAAAATGCATTGCAATGCATTTTACATCGGATCAAGCCGTTTTATATTCCAAATTAAAGATTAGACTTCTGCGTAACTTTCTATGCCTAGTATACACACATTATTTGAATATTCGTAGCTTTCTGTCAAAGGAAATTGAAGCTCAAAGTTGAAAATTCGAGGAAAACGTGGAAATAACTATTTGGAAATGGAAATAACTAATTCTCGCTTGGACTGCATCAATTGTTTTTCCCAAACAATGCTCCTCAAGTAGTCTGGCTGGAAATGAGAGTCATCAGTCTGCAATCTACGAAGTATACCGTGCTTACGCAACGCAACGCAACGCATTACATTCTGTTTCGAACACGTTGTAAGCGATATTGAGTTTTCGAGCGTATTAGAGTGAAGACCCTATTTTAGTCGTGTTAGGGAAGGTGTCTCACCATTTCATTAATTACTCGGAATACAATTCATGCAATGCGTATGAATTGGCACCAATATCTTTGTTTTCTTCTTATGAACCGTTCCCAAACAACCAAAAGTTCGTATAAGGGAGCTGCATAAGCTTCTCGTTTTAAGTAATTTTTCAGTATGTTTTATGTTCTAATAGCGGCTTAGACAGCTTTCAAGTTCCATTAAAGTTTAAGCAGCTTGAAAGTTCGCTAAGAACTTTATGTGAACTTTAAAATGTGCTTTTTAAGTATTATCCGAACTTCTGGTTGCTTGGGTTATGATAACAAAAATCGCCTTTCCATTTGAACCAATGCACAGTGGCGGATTTCCCTAAAAACCTGGCCAAAAGTCGAAAATGGTTTTGATTGACCTGCAAATGTGTATACCATGGTTTTTTGGGACGCAGATTACGATTTTGATGTCAGATTTTCAAAATTCAAAATGGCGCATGCAAAATGGCCGACATTTTAATCTAAAAATAAGTAAATTTTCACGAATGAAGATTATATGGCTCCAGTGTATGCAAATAACGTTTATAATGTATCGAATTTTAAATAGTGTGTAGCTAAATGATAGAATTTGTTGATTTGCATGCATTAAGAGAATTGGGTGTCTAGATAATGTAGCTATTATGAAATTGATGTTATTAGTCATTTCAAACTATGTATTTTGAAATATTATGCAACATAGGTACAAAACTTTTAAACTCTCTGTACGATCATTGTTCAATTGCTGATGCATATATTTCTCAAAGAACGAAAAATAGTATTTTTTCTAATATACAGAAAATAAGCCGATTCTGCGACGAAATGCATGGAGTGAAAATTGACAACAAGTTTGCATGTAAATTGCAGTAACTAAAAATAAATATGAGAAAAATACGAAAATAAGTGAAATTCACTAAGATTGATAGTTTTATTTAAATTAAATTTGACCGAGGATTTGTCCAAAGTACATTATTATACGATGAAACATTTTCTTGCGTTATACTTGGTCAGAACATGCTAGTACTGCTTCCTGTTATAGTTTTGAGCAACCACGATTTATTGTCATGCTTGCTGACATGCTACGACTGTTAACCTTCTCACAAACAAATTCGACAAACTGGAGTGTACGCCAAAGTGAGCTTTTTGGCCAAATCACGGCCGGAGATTCCAGTATTCTTTTGCACTACTCTACTCTTTTCGTTTGTAGTATCCAATCATTTATTCCACCTCTAGAGTTGTTTTGCTTTGCATGATCAAATCATTGATAGTATCGTTTAATCATGGTATTCATAATCGATTTTTGATATTTGGAACCTTTGGCGATTACTTCTGTTGAGTTCGTTGGATTTCAATGTGAACGACCAAAATTATTTACGTCTTTTGCGTTCCACTTTTGATAACTTTTGAACATGTTTATGAATCTCGATGAAATTCAAATACCAGTAAATACACAATTGTTTCTGATCAAAATGCAGTATTGTGCGACTCGCTGTGACAACCGGCAGTGCAGTAGTAATTAAAAGTACGAGTCCAAATTTTAATCTAAAAATCTTATAATCCATCTCCGTCTCCACTTAATCAAAGATTACTCATAAACGGGCAAATTCGGGCAAGAATTCTATTATGTTCCAAATAGAGAATCGTTCAAGGAACACAAATTGTCTTAAAACATAGTGGACATACGTGGACAAAAAAAGTATTTCAATAATTTAGCAAAAATGTCTGTTGAAACCGTCTGCTACAAAAGCGTGAAAGTTATTGACATTTTCTATAGACAAACAAAATAATATGTTTTGACATCAGTACATATAATTAAAATACATACCGTCAGCATAACTTTCCATTATTACACATTTGAAACCGACACTTTTATCAAAATCTAGCTACGCTTGAATAATACTGATATTTCGGGCGCTCGATGAAAAATATGAGCAAAGTGCGATGGTTTAAACTGTTTGGATGTGTCAACACCTCAAATATGAAAATTTTGGAGTGTTTCACTTAAAATAGCATGCGGCAGCACCATCTGAAGGACAATATATGTACTAGACCCCAAAGTACTACTATGCAATTTTCGACTTTTGGCCAGGTTTTTAGCCAAATCCGCCACTGTGCAATGCGTTAAACAAAGATGACTAACGCCGCTCTAACCAACGGCTTTACATGGTTAGGGCGAAAATAGGGTCATTACCCTAGGTGAAGTTTTTAAATTTCAGCATTTTTGTTATTTAGGGTGAGTTCAAAAGACATCTCACACGATCCATACTTCATCATCAAAAGTGGCCAGGTGGCATCATTGTGCTTATAGTTATAGTTATAGTTATAGTTGGCGAGATTTCCGCGTCCCATATTTAAAATTTTGTGATGCAGCCAACAGTCTGCTCTTTTCAGCAACGCATTCTCTTTTACACGATCTTCTTAAATTAAAATGATACTACAAGACAAGTGAAACCATCGCCAGCAGACCCTGGACTCCTCTACTATAAATTAGAAGTCAATAATTAAACAACCGAAGCACTAGAGAAATACTTCTTAATAATTTCCGTTCAGATGGAGTCCAAAATATAAGCAACCATCTGTATTCGAATACTGATTTGTCGAGTCTTATATACCAATCGACTCAGCTCGACGATTTGGGACAATGTCTGTGTGTGTATATGTAACGGACAAACTTTCATTTGTGTTTCTCAGCAATTGCTGAACCGATCTTATCTAAAGCAATTTTATCACCAGTCAGAACGCCATTAATTTTTTTTTGAATATGATGTTTAGTTTCCAAGATATGAATGTTTGAAAGTGTAAAAATGGTGTTTGTTGCAGTTTTTTTTAAATTATATGCCAAAATTGACATTACAAACAGACATAGACCAACACTTTATATATCTTTGGATAGCCTATAGGCATACCTTTCGAGCGAGCTATACATTGTTTAAATCGGACTATTATCAAAAGAGATATTTATCATTAAATATGGACGAAAGATTTTTATCATTTCCCATAGTCACAAATAAGACCAAAAAAAGGCAATCTATTTTTAACGTCAAAACGGCTAATTTTAGGTCAATAGTATCTTCGGAAAATTTGAAGTATGTAATATGGCCTTTCTTTTGGTATTATTTTTTTGTTGATTAATCCACCTACGAGTGAGATACTTTCATAAATTTTCTTAGAAGTGACTGTATTGAAATGAGATCTTCAGCAAATTTGTAGCTCTTACTTTTGCGAATAACTTTACTGAAGACAAATATCTATTTTGAATACTTTAAAAGTTATAGCTTGTTGTTTGTGGATTACCTTTGTCGCCAATTTATTGTTCAATATAGTAGTAAAGCATTTAAATTAGCCAAATATTATTTAAAAAAAACGAATTTCGTATTTCCTTTTTCTATCTGCAATCGCTAGAAATAACCGCCGAACAATTCCAAGTTGTCTACATGGAACTTGATCACTTATCGATGCAAAAAATTTCATTTGCGCGAACTTGATGATTACAAAGTTTCTAAGTTACAAACATCGGATAGATCTGAAGTATATCTTAGAAAATGAAAAGCTATATAAATAACTCCAAGCAACGGCATAGCCAAGAGAAGGCTTCAGGATTCAACCACACCCCTTGTCACCAACTCAAAAAAATAATTGGATTGAAGAGAATAATTCATTGCCACTGACTGACTACATTCAATATTACAATAATAATTATCAAATCAGTACATTGATAACCTGTCGTTTTAAACATCATGAGGACTTTTGAAAAGTTGTGGGATTGGGATCCTGACCTGTAACTGATCTAACAGTTGTCTAATCACATCAATATCAAATACCTGCCTGAAAATATTCCAGTAGACACTCATTCCAGAGATCTGAAATCAATCATAATCCTCAGGTTTCCTATCATATTGAGCTCACTTTTGCACGGATGAACTGTAATATGGATTAGGGTCTTTTTAATAGTAAGTGAAGTTGGAAACACAGAAACATAGACCTGCTCACCGAAAAATTGCATAGCTTTCAACATTTGCTGAACATGTCTTTATTTTGGGAATGCGTAGAGTTGAGATAAAACGTAATATGATAAATAACGAGGATAACGCTTTCCGAAAGTAGAGTAAAACTTATGAAAACTGGCGTTTTCCGTTTGACTCTAACAGGTCCTGATCAATTTTGATGAGCTTTTTATTTTTTTTTTTATTCAAATCGTTTATTTGATAAGGCACGTTGCGTTAGCTTAAAGGTGCCAATTTTGTTTTGTTTTACATTTTAAATTGCTTAAAACTAGGGGATTACATATTGATTTTTTTTAAAATGAAACTAATGCGATTTTATAGCTATCTTATATATCTACACAAGGGGATAATATTGTTTTCGTAAGATTAGGGGGGTCATTTAGTTTTTGTGGCAATATGGTTTGACATTTTTATCAGTGAGATTATTGGAGCAAATAATGTTTAATTAAGGGGGACAATTTTTTACGACTAACTTAAAACTAGGCATAACTAGAGGGCATGATTGAATTTTGTAAAGATTCGTAATTATAGTTATTTTTGTGGGTAGTAGAGTTGGGCAATTTCAACGAGATTATATAATATAATAGTTAAAACTAGAAGAGACAAGAAGAGCTAAATGCTTCGTGATGATATTGGGGGGGGGGGGGGTAGGGGTGTTACTTCTGGGTATAAAAGTCAGGGGAGGGAGGGTAGACAAAGATGGCAGGGAGAGAAAATTATTTCAGTTTCAGGCATCGTGAGATCAACGGATGGATTACAAACTCGGGTGGCCTTCATCAGGGGAATCATGTACTGGGACGCCGGGTGGTCCTCCTCAAGATGGCAGGGGTTTTTCCAGACGATTTCGTAGTACGGCTCAGATGTGGATCGGCTACATTTCGAGTTAAGCGTGTTATGTTCGTGCCGTAGGTCCCGTGTTTGTTGGCTCATTCGATACAGATGGTTTGATACAGGTGGAAGAGCGTTCTGAGAATGATAAGGAGATAACAAGGGGCAGTTAGACTTGTATATTGATGGTTTTCACAAAGGTGTATATAAGGGACATATAGAGAACGTCGCGGCTTGCCAGCACATCTCGAACCGGTACGTTGGTTGGTCTTCCTCGGGCCCGCAGGGTATCCATTAGCCGAGACCTAGCGGAACTGTACTCGGTGCACGCCCAGACAATGTGCTCGATGTCGTGATAGCCGTCGCCACAAGCGCAGATACCACTATCCACGAGCCCAATACGCCGGAGATGTGCATCCAGCGTGTAATGGTTTGCCATGAGTCGGGACATCACACGAATGAAGTCACGACCCACATCCATCCCCTTGAACCAAGGTTTCGTCGATACCTTAGGGATTATCGAATGTAGCCACCTTCCCAGCTCTCCACTGCTCCACGAAGTTTGCCAACTTTCGAGGGTTCTCTGATGAGTAATACTGAAAAATTCGCTGAAGCAAATTGGTCTTTCGTAAACGTCTCCTTCTAAGGCACCCACCTTAGCTAAGGAGTCTGCCTTCTCATTGCCCGGAATGGAGCAATGAGAAGGGACCCATACCAAGGTAATCTGGAAAGAGTTGTCAGATAAAGCACTTAGTAGCTCCCGTATTTTCCCCAAAAAATACGAGGAGTGCTTGCCTTGTTTCATCGAGCGAATAGCGTCAATGGAACTGAGGCTATCCGAAACGATGAAGTAATGGTCTGCGGGTAATGTTTCAATGACTCCAAGGGTATACTGAATGGCAGCTAGTTCTGCGGCGTAAACTGAAGCAGGGTCACTGAGTTTGTAGGAGGCGGTGAACTTTTGATTGAAAATACCGAAGCCAGTGGATCCTTCGAGGTTTGATCCGTCAGTATAAAACATCTTAGAACAGTCGACTTCTCGGAATTTATTATAAAAAATGTTTGGAACCACTTGTGGGCGTATGTGGTCCGGAATTCCACTAATCTCGTCTTTCATGGATGTGTCGAAGAAAACAGTAGATTCAGAAGTATTTATGAAATGCACACGGTTGGGATTGTAAGAAGAAGGGTTAATATTCTGCGCCATGTAGTCAAAGTACAGGGACATGAAACGGGTCTGAGAATTGAGCTCAACAAGCCTTTCGAAATTTTCAATCACGACCGGGTTCAAGATATCGCATCGAATGAGCAATCGATATGAGAGTTCCCAAAATCGATTTTTCAACGGGAGAACGCCCGACAGCACTTCGAGACTCATCGTATGGGTCGACTGCATGCACCCTAAGGCGATACGCAAACAACGATACTGAATTCTTTCGAGTTTGATGAAATGTATGTTCGCGGCGGAGCGAAAGCAGAAGCATCCGTATTCCATTACCGACAGTATCGTTGTTTGATACAACCTAATTAGGTCTCCTGGGTGGGCACCCCACCATGTTCCGGTTATTGTACGAAGAAAGTTGATCCTTTGTTGGCATTTCTGTTTCAGATACCGAATATGGCATCCCCAAGTACCTTTCGAGTCGAACCAGACCCCTAGATATTTTACTGTGAAGACCTGAGCGATAGTTTGACCCATTAATAGAAGCTGTAGTTGTGCTGGTTCACGCTTCCTTGAAAATACAACTAGCTCAGTTTTCTCCGTGGAGAATTCGATACCCAGCTTAATAGCCCAAGCAGACAAATTGTCCAGGGTATTCTGTAATGGTCCTTGTAGATCGACAGCTTTGGGTCCCGTAACAGACACCACGCCATCGTCTGCAAGTTGCCTTAACGTGCAGGAATTGTCAAGACATTCATCAATGTCGTTGACATAGAAATTGTATAAAAGGGGGCTTAGACATGAGCCCTGGGGAAGGCCCATGTAGCTAAATCGTGATGTCGATAAGTCACCATGCGAAAAATGCATGTGCTTTTCCGACAACAAGTTTAGTAAAAAGTTGTTTAAAGTCGCTGAAAGACCATGCTGGTGCAGCTTCTCTGAAAGAATGTTGATCGAAACTGAATCAAAAGCCCCCTTAATATCTAGGAACACTGATGCCATCTGCTCTTTGCTAGCATAGGCCATTTGAATTTCAGTTGAGAGCAACGCAAGACAATCGTTCGTCCCTTTGCCTTTGCGAAAGCCAAATTGTGTATCTGACAGTAAGCCATTTGCTTCGACCCAATTGTCGAGGCGGGATAGGATCATTTTCTCGAACAACTTCCGGATACAGGATAGCATTGCGATCGGACGGTACGAATTGTGGTCGGAGGCTGGTTTTCCTGGTTTTTGGATGGCGATGACCTTCACTTGTCTCCAATCGAGTTAGACAATGTTAGCCTCGAGAAACTTATTAAATAAGTTCAACAAGCGTCTCTTGGCAGAGTCTGGCAGATTCTTCAACAAGTTGAATTTGATTCTGTCTGGCCCTGGAGCTTTATTGTTACACGACAAGAGAGCAAGTGAGAACTCCACCATCGAAAAAGGTGTTTCGTTCGCGCTATCGTGAGGAGACGCGGCGCGGTAAATCTTCTGTGCCGGGGCGGAATCCGGACAAACCTTCTTGGCGAAATCGAATATCCAACGGTTTGAATATTCCACGCTCTCATTAGTACTGTTCAGTGTTGGGAAATTATCAAAAAATCAAAAATCGGTAATGCAAAAAATTACTACTGATTCTCTTACTCGATATTTATTATCAGCAAAATCACGGATGAGTTTAGCAATACAATGAAAATGTGAAATCCGTTACGCCTTCTTCGATCTCATCATCGTGGTAAGTTTTTCTTTTACACGTACTCGTATTAGAGAAAATCAATCTCACCAATTATCAATGATGTGTGATATTGATTATTTTATTATGCGCATAAACTACTATATTCGTTTCGTCTGCCATTTTGCAGTAGCTGCGATTGAACAACTAGAGCTGAATATAACGGGAGATGCGGGAAATTAATTAGGGCCCAATACATTTGTTTAGGGGGAAAATGTTCTCGTATGCAGCGAACCAAAATATTAATTTAACGTTATAGTACAAATTAAACATGTTTGAGTATTAGGATTTTAGTTGACAAACAGCCCAACAGGGCTTACATCGTGATCACCGAAGCCGCCAAAACACTAGAAACTCGGAAACTTCACACGGTTTCTCTGCTCTTAGGGAGTTTGAGTGAGTGTAACACCGACTTCACCAGTGTAGTGCATTGTCAAAAACGAAAATGCCATTAGCTGTGTGTTCTACTAATATAGCCTACAAAATATGATGAGAGCGTTTAGCCAGAAACAGACCATCCAACGCTGAGAAATATTGTTCACGATTTTTTAATAAAAAATTTTCTACTCAAATGTGTAGCAATCACGTGATGATTTTATTTTGGTTACCGTTGCGTGAACAGTAATGGGTGACAACGGGCACATAAAATTGAAAACGAGAATACTAGATCAACATCACTCTCTGTATATCAAGTTATAAGGTTTGTGATGTTAGGTGGTAATAATGAAAACGATTATCGTCGATGATTTTTTTCGACGGTGATCTTTGATTTTTAATTTTTTGATTATGATTATGACAACACTGGTACTGTTTCGATTTCGCATACGTCGGGCTGTTCCCCAAAGAGTGCTCATCGATGTTTCTCTCGTTACTCCGTCGACGAACCGGCGCCAATAATCGCGTTTTTTGGCTTTCATCAAACTCTTCATTCGCTTGTCTAACGTCGCGTACTGTCGAAAACTGGCGGGTAACCCGTCGTTCCGGAAGGTCTTAAACGCGGCAGCCTTCTCTGCGTACACGTCTGAGCACTCTTTATCCCACCAGGGATTGGGAGAACGTTTTTGTATGTTCGCGCCGGGTACTGGCCTAGTCTGAGCTTGATTCGCGCTGTCGAGAATCAAGCCAGCCAAAAAGCTGTACTCTTCCTCCGGAGGAAGTTCTTGGGTAGATTCGATGTTGTCGGATATCGCGGCAGCATAGCTCTTCCAATCGATATTTCGTGTGAGGTCATACGAAATATTGATTGATTTCAATGGCCTTGAACCGTTATTGATTGAGACTACAATCGGCAGATGGTCGCTGCCGTGGGGATCAGGAATTACCTTCCACGTGCAATTTAACCGCAGCGATGTTGAGCAAAGGGACAAGTCTAAGGCGCTCGGGCGCGCTGGAGGAGCAGGAATCCGTGTCATTTCACCCGTGTTTAAAATTGTCAAATTGAAGTTATCGCAAAGATCCTGAATTAAGGAAGACCGGTTATCATCATAGAGGCAACCCCATGCTGTACCGTGAGAGTTAAAGTCTCCTAAAACTAGTCGCGGTGCTGGCAGGGATTCTAAGATGTCTTGTAGCCGTCGGTGCCCAACCGCGGTGTTGGGGGGAATATATATGGAAGCTATGCAAAGGCTTTTGCCTTTGGTTGTTACTTGACAAGCGACAACTTCAATACCTGTTATCGAGGGAAGGTTAATTCTGTAGAAGGAATAGCACTTTTTGATCCCCAAAAGCACTCCTCCATAGGGGGTGTCTCGATCCAGGCGAATAATATTAAAGTCGTGGAAGTTGAGTTCTATGTCGGAAGCTAACCAAGTTTCACATAATGCAAATGCATCGCAACTCAAATTATTTATTAAAATTTTGAAGGAATCGATTTTCGGGATGATACTTCTGCAATTCCACTGTAGAACAGTGATCAAATCCGTGACCTCGTTCGATGAGTTAGCCATCGAAGGATACAATCGCTGAGAGGAGGGGCCATTTAGCAGTCAACTGCTTCAAAAATGTTCTCACTGTAGGGAGAAAAGCTAACATAAGACTTTTAATAGGATCAGTAATATTGAAAGTTTTTATTATCCAGTCCACTATGTCCGAGAGTTTTATAATTCCAGTGCTGTGATTACTCTCGAACTGAAACAAAGGAACACTTGGGATTTTTGATGTTCCTGGAAGTGCTGGGAACTCCTTCTCTGAGCTTAATCCTCCGAGACCAGGAGCTAATTGCTTCGGTTTGGTTGCAACACTTCCAATAGATGTGACTTTCGGAGCCCCCTCAAGGGACACCTTCTGGCCTTTACAAGGAACTTTACGAGAGGAAGTGTTCCTCCTCTTCCTATAAATTCTAGGCACCCTAGTAGATGTTCCCTCTTGTGGGTTACCAGCCTCGCCCTCGTCAGGAGGCAAGTGAGTATAGATGTTTGCTGAGGATGGTGGCGTAGCATTCTTTAACATTTCTGCGAAAGAATGTTTGTATCGTCCCGCAAGGGAACGTTTCAGTTTATCCCCGCGTAGTTTGTACGCGGGACATGCCGAGATATCATGCAGACTCTCCGCACAGTAAGGACACTTTTCGGCTTGCCTACTGCACGAATCATCTAGATGATTCTCCCCGCATTTTCCACAGCGGGCCTTATTGCTACAATGGGTGGCTGTGTGACCCAGTTGTTTACACTTTGTGCAATTCATGACCCGCGGCACAAACAGACGCACAGGCAGACGAACCTTGTGCAAGAGGACGAAATTTGGCAAAGCGGTACCAGCGAAGGTCACCCGATAAGAGTTTGATTGGGGGTACGTTTTTGAACCATCCCCCGCAACTACTACTGAGTGCAAACGTTTGCACTCAAGTATTTTAACTGGCTGAAGTAAGCGGTCTCTGAATCGGCCAACCCCGTACTTCAGCAGATCCTCGCACGTCAAACTCTCATCGGTTACGACGCCTTCGGATTGTACTCTTACAGCCGGAATATACACGTTATAATCCCGCGTAAAGTGCTCACAGCAAGCAATATCGTTTGCCTGCTTTGAGTTGGCTAGCAACACCCTTATCTTGTCCGAGCGGACCTTTGAAATTTCGGTCACAGCCGAGAACCGTTCCGTCAGGGCTCTAGAAATCTGAAGAAGATTCAGTGATTTAGTCTTGGGCCGAAAGAAGACCACAAATGGACCAGTTGAGAGTTCTGGATAGCATTTGGGCCGGGGGGGGGGGAGCCTTAGAAGTTGAACCCGATTCAACTTCCATTTGACCATCCGGAGAGGGAACCATAGAAAACGTCAACGCACGGGGTCAGCGCCCGCGCAGACGGAAGAAAGCAATAAATGTGTTACAAAAGACAAAAACCACTTAGCTTTAAACTGGTGTCCAACGACGAACCGATCCAGCTTATACAGCTGGCTATTGTTTAATCCTCACACGCGAACAAAAGACTGAGGACCGAACCGAACTGGCAAAATAACCTTGAATGCGGATTAAAACTATTCTTTATCGCCTCACACAGCACTACGGACTAGAAAAAACAACCTCTGTCTCGATGGAGAGCTCGAAAACGAATGAAAGCTTTTTATTTTTGTTGTGTTACCAATTATATGATTAGGTAAAATAAATGTTCGCAAACAGCAATTTAAGGTCAAGATTACATCAATTTGCAACCGCCAATTCCGGAGGTGTAGTATCTTCTATTTTACAAACGTTAAACAGCACATCATCTGATAAAATAACTTTGGCGTTTCCTCTAAGAAGTATTTATGGAGAATTTACTCTTCAAACAAATCTAGTTCGAGACTTAATGTCTTCTGCAAAATTTTGGGGAGTGCTAATACAAACCATTTTGTTGAAGACATAAAGGCTCCGTGTATTCAGGGTATCAACATATTTTAGGCTATTTGTACCTTTAAAATTAATTATTAAGATTTTACTGTTTATGATCTTCTACTATTTAAAAACAATAAGTTTTACATTTTATCAACAGCTTGAGTTTGTGAAGCTCGCAATAAAAAGTTGTTCAAGATAAAAAAATAGATTAAGGAACATTTCGTAAATATCATATTAAAACTTGATATACTCCCTACACGTAGTATTTATTCCTGCACATAAAGTTGTTTTAAATGATAATCTCAACAAATTCGTTAAGGAAACAAACTGTTGGAGATTAAGCTCGATTTTCACTAAACCCCCACCAAACCGAATTTCAAGCTACGCCGTTGACCCTAAGTAAGTATAAACAAAATCGTTCTACACTCGTCCACAAGAAACTTCTTCGAATACTGCCTATTTATTACAATACAGTGAAGACCCCATTTGATTAGCCCCCGATTTTGTCAGTCTCATATGAAAATATGTTTGATGGGCTCTAGCAGACGAACAAGGCTGAATTTGAGTAAACCCTTTCTTGAGCATATTTTCCTTACCTTAAAGATGCAAATATGCAAAAATAAAAAAAATCATTTTTTTTAATTTGCGCTAAAAGACCACTTTAAGAGAAATTTATATTATATAAACAAAAATAGCTATCAGACTAGATCAATGGAAGGGAATAATATTTTAACAGCTTCAGTTTATTAAAAAGAAGGAAATAAACATGTCCCGATTTAGTCAATGTCAGCTTCAAACACACCATGAGGCTGATAAAAACGGGTCTTTATTGTATTTATTATTCACTGTGCTCACATTAATAGGTACATCCCATTTTCTGAGGATATTTTCTTTCAATTGCATCGAACTACACCAATTTTTTGGTAGTTTTCAAGGGGTTATTTTATGGACTTCTTCCAACATTTTGGTGAACCTATTCCTATTCGTGCGATAGTTTATGTTAAAAGGGCTTCCTAAATTAATTTGTATACTTAAGGGCTTATATGTTGCGAATTGAGAAAATACAGAAATTTTCAGCTTTTTTTCCTACACAATATTACAAAAGCTTATTAAACAACTTTCCCTAATATGATTGTAAAAATTAAAAAGTATTTGAGAGAAATCGCGCAAATGGCTCGGAAAGAGACCCGCTGGTGCCCTAAGACGATTTCGTTAGATTTTCAGAGCAGCGTGCACCCAGTGCACTAACGCAAGTGACGGAAGGTTATCGAAAAGTTTCGTGGAAACGAAAATTCCAGTGATGATGATTTTCTTGAACGGGTTTTGAGAGTTTTTATTGTTCTTTGGCATTAGGATGAGCGATAATAATTCAAATTAAAGATACTACTGGAAAGTCACTTTTAGAAAAAGTCGATATCGAAGTAAACTTTGAACTATGCACGCATGCACTTCAGAGGTAGCGTGATATCAAGAGCTACAATTTCAGTTTTTAGTTCTCTGCGTGTGCTATCAAAAACATCACGAAACATAAAGTTCTAAATGTTCTCAGTCGATATAATATCGGAAGAGAGTGATAAGAGTTATGGTAAATGTCTCATCACACTGTTAGGTGGATTAAAAACGTTTTTGAGTGTATTGTTCGGTTTTTGGGTACAAAAACTACAAAAAACCAAAATTTGACTTTACCTTATTTTTACGAAGCTTCGTAAAGTGTCTATTTTTTATAAAACAAATAAATTTCAGATTTGAGCAAGAGTAATAAATCACAAGTTTTTATTTTCCTTTAGGGTGGGATGTGCCAAATTTACTTTTAAGAGTTTGTTTATTTTAAATACAAATTTTTTTTGTGAAACTAGTTGGCAATTATTTCAAATTATTTTAAGCTAAAATTCCAACATTTTTTAATTGTTCAATATTCCAACATGTTAAAATGGATAAAACTTTTTGTACTTTGATAAAGCACTGAAATAAAACAATTTCAGCAGTTTTAAAGGTTTTCAGAATCTTTTATTCTAATTGGACACAAATTATACTAATTTTGGTTACTCGAATTTGACAGTTCATTGAAATACTTTGTATAATACCAATTAACATCTATTTAACATTGAGTATCATTCCAGAATTAGTTTAAACAAACATTTGAATGAAAAACATTGACATCAATAACTTAATGTGGGTGAACATGCAGGTTATGGTTTAAAAATATTAAACTTGAAAAAAATTTGTTGCGTCTAAAAATATGTAATGATTACTTCAAAAAGTGATCAATGTCATTTTTATTTTAAGGTTTTAATAAAAAATCCATTACTTACAAGAATCATCAACATAATTTTTTTTCTCATCACACAGCCCACCTCCAAAAGTTTTTTCAAGCCAGAAAAAAATTGGGCACCAGATATTATGATTTCACGAGATGAAAGTTTTTCCTTTGTACCAATCGCTGCATAATACACATGTTTGATGTTATCATAAATGCTAGGGACTGTTCCGCGAGTTTGGCGGAAGAGTATACACAGAATTGAGCATAATTCGTTAAGGGTCTAAAATCCTGAGGTATATGATAAAAATTGATGAAGTTTCTCCAATATAGGTGTATGTAGAAACTATTCAATAGTGTAAAAAATATACTTCCATTATTTAGATACATTTTATCCGATAAGTTTCATAAAACATTCAGCTTATTTATTTAATTGATGATACAGAATACGATTGCTTTTTTTTTATCAATACCAGCAAATAAAAGTATCAGCATACAAAAAATGTAGGAGAACAATAATAAATTCAAGCTCTATATCCTACCTAGTAGAACTCTGAAATATTGACATCCCCAAGTGAGCTTGACAGAGGAACGAAAGAAAAATCACGCTCGGCGCGCTGAAGGGTATGCTTCGGTTTTTTGCCTTGTCATTCAACCGTGCGTCGTAGCGCATTCATTCAGTTATTTTCGGTTCTAATTCGATTTCAGACTACGAGTTATCGAGCAAAAATATATCAGGCATAGATTACACACTTCGCTTATGCTCGAAAATATAAAAGATGTCATTTTCTTCCCACATATAACTAATGAATGCGTTGGTTGGTGAATGAATACATATTTTCAACAAGGGGATTTTATTATTAATCATAGCAACCCTGTTTGAATAGCTGCATCTGCAATACGGGAGCGGTTGGTATTAAGCCTAGTTTACACTTATATAACGCTGGAGCTTTTCAAACAAGGTTGCTATGATTAATAATAAAATCCACTTGTTTTGAAGTCATGCTGCTTCTTTAGTTATTAACTTTTCTCAGCCAATTTTCACAAACTTAAAATGTTCCACGAATGTCTTCAGTTGAAGAATACCTTTAGAAATATATAGTGTTCTCATGAATTCATTGATAAGGTGATTTTTTTTTTTTTTTTTTTTTTTACATACGTCTCCCAACCTTTGAACGGTACCGGATCGTTATATTTCACAGTGGTGTTCGGTGTGTAAATTTTAGTGAGTCAAGGTCATCCTTTGTTCGTTCGTTAGCTGTCGTTCTGCTGGTGCCGAAAGTAAATCCAGCACATTGTTTTCGCTGGTGCGGAACAATCGACGTTGTTTGCAGATAAGTTTTGCTTTATTTTTTTCCCTCGTTTGCTTTCTTTCCTTTTCCCTACTTTTACTCTACCTTGTAATCAAATAATAAGACACATTCCCATTTATATAACGCTCTGTCCTCGTGCTTAAATGGCCGAGGGCGAAATACCATCTGATGTAATCATGGAAGTCCCTGATCCCCCTAATACTCGCATTGCTCCCCGTATAAAGCAGTACCCAGAAGGTTCCTCTGGGCCATGGGTGGTATATTTTCGGACCGGAGAGAAACCGGTTAATATATTAAAACTTTCTCGAGATCTGACTGCTAATTACCCGGCAGTAGCTCAGATAACACGTGTTCGGGCAAACAAGATACGTGTTCTAGTGAATGATCTCGGCCAGGCAAACGCGATTGCTTGCTGTGAGCGCTTTACACGGGAATTTAAAGCGTACGTGCCTTGTGTGGCCTGTGAAATCGATGGGGTAGTGTCCGAACCGGGCCTGAAATGCGAAGAACTGTTGGAGCACGGGGTTGGCTGCTTTAAGGACCCCTCTCTTGAACAGATTAAGATCTTAGAATGCAAACAATTGTATACCGCAAACACCGAGGGAGGTAAGACTACCTACTCTCTATCAGGCTCGCTTCGGGTGACATTCGCCGGGTCCTCTCTTCCCAACTACATCCTCCTTGACAGGGTTCGCCTACCAGTTCGCCTGTTTGTACCGCGGGTCATGAGCTGCAGCAATTGCAAGCAGTTGGGCCACACAGCCACATATTGTGGAAATAAGAAACGATGCGGCAAATGCGAAGGAGAGCATGAGGATGACTCTTGCGACAAAGAAACTGAAAAGTGTATTTGCTGCGGGGGCCCTTCACATGCTCTTAAATCATGCCCTGCGTACAAGCAGCGCGGGGATAAAATTAAGCGCTCCCTTAAGGAACGCTCAAGGCGTTCTTATGCAGAAATGCTAAAGAATGCTTCGCCATCTGTCCCTTCCGAAAATTCCTTTGCTCTTTTGGCTGGCGTTGAGCAAGAATCTGACGACCCACGAGAGGGAACATCTTTGGTTAACCCAGGGGAATCCAGGAAGAGGAGAAATCCAGCCTCCCCTACATTGCCCCGTAAGGGTGCCAAGGTGTCGTCCACTCAGAGTGCGCCATCTACAACCAATAAATCCAACGGAAGTGATGCACAAAAGCCGAAGCAATTTGCTCCAGGACTTGGAAATATTAATTCTAACAAGGAGTACCCACCACTTCCAGGGACATCCAAAACCCCAAGTGTCCCCTTTTTTCAAACAGATACTCAGTCCAGTAGCGGACTAATGAAATTTTCTGACATAGTGGACTTAATTTTCACAGCTTTCAATGTTACTGATCCTCTTAAAAGCCTTCTGATACGTTTTCTCCCTATAGTGCAAACATTTTTGAAGCAATTGACTACTAAATGGCCCCTCCTTGCAGCGATCGTATCCTTCGATGGCTAAGTCATCGAACGAGGTCACCGATTCGATCACTGTTCTACAGTGGAACAGCAGAAGTATCCTCCCGAAAATCGATTCCTTTAAATTTTTACTAAATAGTTTAAAATGTGATGCTTTCGCATTATGTGAAACTTGGTTAACTTCCGATATAAATCTCAACTTCCACGACTTTAATATAATTCGTCTGGATCGAGAAAACCCCTATGGAGGAGTACTTTTGGGGATCAAAAAGTGCTATTCTTTCAACCGAATTAACCTCCCTTCGACACCAGGCATTGAAATTGTCGCTTGTCAAGTTTTAATCAAAGGTAAAGACCTTTGCATTGCTTCCATCTACATTCCTCCTAGAGCCTCGGTAGGGCACCGAACGCTTTGTAATATCACGGAATCCTTACCGGCACCGCGGCTAGTTCTGGGAGACTTTAACTCGCACGGTACGGTATGGGGCTGTCTTCATGATGATAATAGATCAACATTAATCCAAGATCTTTGCGATAATTTCAACATGACCATCTTAAACACGGGAGAAATGACGCGGATTCCTACACCACCAGCACGCGCAAGCGCGTTGGATTTATCGCTTTGCTCGACATCGCTCCAGTTAGATTGCATGTGGAAGGTGATCCCTGATCCCCACGGTAGCGATCATTTGCCTATCGTGATTTCAATTGCTAACGGTTCAAGACCATCGAAAACAATCAATGTCTCGTATGACCTCACACGGAACATTGATTGGAAGAGTTACGCGACCGCGATATCCGTTAAAATCGAATCCACTCAAGAACTTCCTCCGGAGGAAGAGTACAGGTTTTTGGCTGGCTTGATTCTCGACAGTGCGAATCAAGCTCAGACTAAACCAGTACCCAGCGCGAATACCCATGGACGGTCTCTCACCCTGTGGTGGGATAAAGAGTGCTCAGAGCTGTACGCGGAAAAGTCCACTGCATATAAGGCCTTCCGGGAAGACGGGTTACTCGCTAGCTATCAACAGTACGCGTCGTTAGAAAGGCGAATGAAGAGTCTAATGAAAGCCAAAAAACGCAGTTATTGGCGCCGGTTCGTCGACGGGTTAACGAGAGAAACAGCGATGAGCACTCTTTGGGGTACGGCTCGACGTATGCGTAATCATAATAGTACCAACGAGAACGTGGAATATTCAAACCGTTGGATATTCGCTTTCGCCAAGAAGATCTGTCCGGACTCTGTCCCGGTACAGAAAACGTACCGCGCCGCGTCTTCTCACGATACCGCGAACGAAACACCGTTTTCGATGGTGGAGTTCTCACTTGCTCTCTTATCGTGCAACAATAACGCCCCAGGGTTAGACAGAACCAAATTCAACTTGCTGAAGAATCTGCCTGACACTGCAAAAAGGCGCCTGTTGAATTTATTTAACAAGTTTCTTGAGGGTAACATTGTCCCTTATGAATGGAGGCAAGTGAAGGTCATCGCCATCCAAAAACCAGGAAAACCAGCCTCCGACCACAACTCGTATCGGCCGATTGCAATGCTGTCCTGTATTCGGAAGTTGTTCGAGAAAATGATCATGTTTCGCCTCGACAATTGGGTTGAAGCAAATGGCTTACTGTCAGATACACAATTTGGCTTCCGCAAAGGCAAAGGGACGAACGATTGCCTTGCGTTGCTTTCTACAGAAATCCAAATGGCATATGCTAACAGAGAGCAGATGGCATCAGTCTTCTTGGATATTAAGGGGGCTTTTGACTCAGTTTCTATCAACATTCTGTCAGAGAAGCTGCACCAGCATGGTCTTTCACCAATTTTAAATAACTTTTTGCTAAATCTGTTGTCTGAAAAGCACATGCGTTTTTCGCATGGCGATTTAACAACATCGCGATTTAGCTACATGGGTCTTCCCCAGGGCTCATGTCTAAGTCCCCTGCTCTACAATTTTTACGTGAATGACATTGACGATTGTCTTGCCAATTCATGCACGCTAAGGCAACTTGCAGACGACGGGGTGGTCTCTGTTACAGGGCCCAAAGCTGCCGACTTGCAAGGACCATTACAAAATACCTTGGACAATTTGTCTGCTTGGGCTCTTCAGCTGGGTATTGAGTTCTCCACGGAGAAAACTGAGTTGGTTGTTTTTTCTAGGAAGCGTGAGCCGGCGCAACTCCAGCTCCTATTAATGGGTGCAACGATCAATCAGGTTTTCACATTTAAATATCTCGGGGTCTGGTTCGACTCTAAAGGTACTTGGGGATGTCACATTAGGTATCTGAAACAGAAATGCCAACAAAGGATCAATTTTCTCCGAACAATAACTGGAACATGGTGGGGTGCTCACCCAGGAGACCTGATCAGGTTGTACCAAACAACGATATTGTCGGTGATGGAGTACGGGTGTTTCTGTTTCCGCTCCGCTGCGAACATACACTTCATCAAACTGGAGAGAATCCAGTATCGTTGCTTGCGCATTGCCTTGGGTTGCATGCACTCGACCCATACGATGAGTCTCGAAGTGCTGGCGGGCGTTCTTCCGCTAAAAAATCGATTTTGGGAACTCTCATATCGATTGCTCATCCGATGTGACATTCTGAACCCGTTGGTAATTGAAAACTTCGAGAGACTCGTCGAGCTTAATTCTCAAACCCGTTTTATGTCCTTGTACTTCGACTACATGGCACAGAGCATCAATCCTTCTTCGTACAATCCCAACCGTGTCCGTTTCCTAGATACTTCTGATTCTACTGTATTCTTCGACACATCCATGAAGGAAGAGATTCGTGGAATTCCGGACCATATACGCCCGCAGGTGATCCCCAATATATTTTATAATAAATTCCGAGAAGTCGACTGCGACAAAATGTTTTACACTGACGGATCAAATCTCGATGGGTCCACTGGCTTCGGTATCTTCAACAATACTATCACCGCTTCATTCAAGCTCAATGATCCCGCTTCAGTTTACGTCGCAGAGTTAGCTGCAATTCAGTACACCCTTGGGATCATCGACACTCTGCCCACAGATCACTACTTCATCGTTTCGGACAGCCTCAGCTCTATCGAGGCTCTTCGTGCGGTGAAGCCTAAAAAGCAATTACCGTATTTTCTGGGGAAGATACAGGAGTCCTTGTGTACGTTATCTGAAAAATCTTATCAGATTACCTTTGTTTGGGTCCCCTCTCATTGTTCTATCCCGGGCAATGAAAAGGCCGACTCATTAGCAAAGGCGGGCGCATTAAATGGTGACATATACGAAAGACCAGTCTGCTTCAACGAATTTTTTAGTATTTGTCGTCAGAGGACGCTCAACAGTTGGCAAACCTCGTGGAGCAATGGGGAACTTGGACGATGGCTACATTCGATTATCCCAAAGGTATCAACGAAGCCTTGGTTCGGGGGGATGGATGTGGGTCGGGATTTTATTCGTGTAATGTCCCGACTTATGTCCAATCACTACACCATGGATGCGCATTTGCGGCGTATTGGGCTTGCGGAGAGTAGTCTGTGCGCTTGTGACGAGGGCTATCACGACATCGAACACGTTGTCTGGGTGTGCGCCGGGTATTGTGACGCCAGGTCTCAGTTAAAGGAATCCCTTCGGGCCCGAGGTAGACCACCCAATGTACCAGTCCGAGATATGCTGGCAACTCGTGATTTCCCCTATATGTCCCTTATTTATACCTTCATAAAAACGATAAATATCCCAATTTAGCCCCTCTCTTTTATTTCTCGTTTTTAGAGTTTCCTCCTGCCTTGTGGAACCGATCAGCTCCAGAGTGCCACTATGTAACCGCCATCGCCCTTACCACTACGCCTGCATAGAAGAAAACTGAAGCGAGAGCGTCTCGAGGTCCGATGACTTTTGAAGGATTCCCCGCGGGTCCGAAGAATACCATCCGCCAATCCGGTACTCGACGACTTACTATACTGAGGCGCAAATTTGATTCGCTGATCCCCCTCCCCCCCCCCCCGCCGTTCGAGCGAAAGTTGCAAGTTTTGCTCTTCTTTCCCTGTCTCTCCCCTGTCCTTGATACAACTGCTGCTACACTGATGCGGAAATAAGCCACCCTTTGAATATCTTGACCAAGCATAAGTTTTAGTTAAAAAATTCAAATTAGTATTCTGTATTCCTAGTTTTAAGATAGCTATAATTTTTACTCTTTATTGAAACTCTTGTCCTCCATCTTGTAAATAGAATTGAATCCCTAGTTTTAGGATTTCTGTGAAATTTCTCATAAATATTTGTTCCCCCCTTTTGTGTACTAAACTATATTGTTAGCTTTAAGATAACCGTAAAATATTTCGTAAAATACTATTACTCCCCCTCTTGTATATCAAAGTGAATCCCTTGTTTTAAATTTTTTCATAAAAAAATCTTTTGGCCCTCTTTTGTATATTGAATCTTATTTCTAGTCTTAAGATAGCTGTAAACTTTCTTTTCCTTTGTAAAAAAAAAATATTTCAACATTGTAACCTCCTAGTTTTAAGATATCCAAATGTAAAAACAAAAGCATTTGGCACCGCCAAGCTAACGCATTTGTGCCTATCAAATAAACGAAATGAATAAAAAAAAAGGTGATTTTTTAAGAATTTATTTTCAATTTTAACCGATTTTCCATACTAATTTCCGCACAAACTTTGAAATTTTTGGAGGGTCCGTAGACACAACCGATCGGTACCAAAATTTGTACAATTACTAAGGGCCATAAAAGGAATCAATAAATCCTGGTGGAGCTAAAAGTTAAAAATTGAACCAGTCTTATATGGATACTTTAAGCTCTTTTGAATTCCTCATAAGCATGTTCTGAACCCACTGTGTGGTAATCGCCATCGTCAGAAATCGGCTTCTGACATATTAATTAAGCCCTTTCTTCAAATACCTAATTTAGAATGGTGTCAACATCTATTTCTTGAAGACAAATTCAATAAACCAGAAATTTCCGGCTTGGGTTTCACCAGCCGAATTTCTCCATACGATCACACTTAGTGTACATGAATGTATATGGATGGGCAGAGCATTTTTTGTCAAACACTGCCTGAGAATTTCAATTATTTTTCCAGAACTCGGAAAAAATGACAAAAAGAACGTAGCTTTCATCAGTAGATACCGTCTTTAGAATGGATGAATCGCTAAACTATTGTTATTATTCGTTATCGACTGGTCTGAATTTGTCACCGGTATAATTTCTCATGAATGAAATCACCAGTTTCGTTACCGCGAACTAGCCCTAATTGTACTAATTATGTAGCATACAAAAGTGACTGTTTCGCAAATTATTTCGATCCATCATAGCTAAAGAACCATTCAAAATCGCTTGGTAACAAAAATAGTCTGTGTTGGACACGTCCTAGTTGTTGGTAAAGAACCCAATCGCACCGAAAACCGGATCGAATCGACAACAGACCCAATTTCAATTAACTGTTCATGACATTGCAGAAGTCCAATGCTTGTCGCTATGAGACAGTGACTAAATATAGATTCAAAATCTTCCTCAGTATATTGCAGTTCGATCTTGTCGGCGACGATATTTACATTAATTTAATCTCAGGCATATTTCATAAATGATATCGTTTTTAAGAGGTAAATTGTCCGACTGTGAGGATGCCGATTACCAATATACGCGAAAATGTAAATATCTAGTGCTAAGCGCTATTACACACTACAGCTTTTAATTCGACCGAACCTGATCTTCTCCCCACCCAAGAAGCGCTACACGAAAGATCGAAAACCATTATACGCTTGTTAGTCCCACATAGAAGTAATATCTTGCTGTGTAATAGATCGAAAAATATTCAATTAACGAGTTCAGTCTCACCTACCCACAAATTTGATGATTGCATGTTTTCATTCATCTCCTGGTCTCTCGTCAGCATCATCAGCACCCGAACTTTCCAGATCTGTTGTGGTTGTTGTTGAACGGTTACGCCGAAGAGGCAAATTAGATGCCACACCATCCGAAAAGGAGTGGTTTAGACATGGAATGTGCTATAAACGATATCATTTTAATTTGGAACCGCTCCCTTCGTATCAAGGTGATGGGTGAGGACGTGCAGTCTTTAACTTTAGCAACGAGTTCGTCACTTGTAAACCGAAACGAAGCATTGAGGTCACCGACCTCAATGCTAGAGTTTCAAGATCAAAGAACAAAACAATTGAAGAACCTATCAACCGGAAATCTTCCTACAGAGATATCAATCTGAAAAAAATCGTGATTAGTATGCTTCGATAGTTCCTATTCGGCTCTGATCGGCAGAACCATAAGCGCCACCGAAAGGTTCTTTGAATCGTAATGATTCAAAACCTACCAGCGCCGTTGATTGGAAAATTATGCTAATGTTCTGCCGCTCTCCCTCCGTGGCTCTTATAATCTAGAAAGCGATGTTTAGCTGCAACGCGTGGCACTACATTGTCTCGCAGGAACACAATAGACCGCCTACATTTTTCTAGGAAAATAATTACTTTGCTTTGTCCTACCTGCGCCCAAATGCGTCTTCGGAAGATCAGACACAATGTTTCGATGAACCGGAACTATCGAAAGTGAATTGTTTAATGACGATGAGCCAAGCAAGTGGGCACGTGCTGCGGTTCATACTGTCAACATGTCGTGACGTTTGTTTCAGATAACTCTTCCCGGCTGCCTCTAGATTGTTGAACCGTGACAGGTGTGATGTGCACTGGTACGGTGTATGCTTTGGGAATATCGCAATATAGGTCGGACTCGATTATCCGGGGAAAATGATTCGATTATCAGGGTGTTTAAAAAATCAAATTCAACTAGACGGTCCGCTTCGATCATTGCAGTTACTAGAACGTTTTTCCGGGGGCTCTAGGGTTAACCTTCTCTCAAATTATGGCCTGCCTCAAAATAGTGCTTATAAGGCTTATTTCGCACAAAGTGGACAAAAAATAAAAATTTGGAATCGATCTTCACGGATTGGAACCAGTTTCGAAGAAATTGTATGTCTAGAGCCAATAATCTAAAGTATTATGTCATTTGAACCACCCCTCTATGGAAACACTCTTCATTTTAACAAATTGTTTAAAAAAAGTAGGTTTTCTTCTGATTATATTTCTGACACTGTTTGCACTAGAATCAATCAGCGAGATAATTTTTGAAGGATTTGTGCAATGAATTTAGTCAAAATACTAGTTTTTAACGGCAATGTTGCCATATATGCAACTTTTTAGTTTAAAACTAAAAGTTCATTCGTCTCATAATACACATATCGGTCACTGTATGCCTTTTTGACATATAAAATGTCATTATACCTACTTTGCTCGGTCGGTTTCTGGCACTCTCTTGGGATAGTGATGACATGCTTCTCAGGATTCTGTTTGGATACTTTCCAGGATTCTGATCGCAGTTTTCTTGGCATTCTAATGGAATCTATTTCAGAATTTCGATTGAATACGTATCCGTATTTCTACGATTTTTTACCTTTCTCAATAGAAAGGTATTGCAATTGCTCTGAAAACCGACTTTTTTCTCTGAATTTTGATGCAGAATTCTAGAGAAAAGCTTGTCATAGGTTTGGTGGAAATTCTTCTCAAGATAGAATTATGCTGAAGATTATGGTTTATTCAAGATGCTGCACAGTGGCGGATTTCCCTAAAATCTTGGCCAAAGTCGAAAATAGTTTTGATTGACCTGGAAAGGCACATATCACAGTTTATTTGGACGGAGATTACGATTTTGATGTAAGATTTTCAAAATTCAATATGGCAGATACAAAATGGCCGACATTTTAGAAACACAAATAGTTTCATGAATACAAGGTTTATTATTCATAATTTCAGCAACTTGGTCAGGATTTTTTTCGTGAATTTATGAACGGTTTCCGTGTATGTATGAATGTGTGCCTATTCATGAAGGGAACTAAACCTAACTATAACTCGTCAAGATGTTTACGTTTTGACTGCGTCTTTTCGGAACCACGGCATTTGACCAATGCACCGGCTTTCAGTATGTCTCATCAGCAAAAAGAACCTCCCCACTTACGCGACATCGTAAGCTAGAAGTCGTTTAGTGTGTTCACAAGTAGTGTTTCCAATTTTGGACTAGCGTCAGCTTGGTGCATTGGACAAGTGCCGTGGTTCTGAAGAGACGAAACAAACATCTTAACTGATTACTCATATACTATTTTCCTACATATCAATTGCTTTCGAAATATTGAAGAGATAGCACAAACAAGATTTAAGAAAAAAAAATTCTTGGATTAAAATCGCTGTGCACCGCGTATTCTTATGCGTTTTCCAATAGGAAGTTTTCCGATCATGCTGAACCCCAGATTTTTCCACAAAATAAATGACTATAATACATCAAACTAATGTAGAATACTCCGAGAAATCTGAAAATGATAGAGCTTTGAATGAAAAATTGGTTGGAAAGGAACACCGAGTAAAAATATAATTTTGAAAACATGAAGTTTTAGAAATATGTAATATTTAGCGAACTTGAAGACCACAAAAGGTTATTTCGCATTATTATTTTTCAAGATAAAATATGACTGCTTTTCAATGCATTGATTACAAATCGTTAAAGTATAATCTATTTTCAACCCCGCTCAAAGCCCTTTCCGAAAAATTAAACAGAATTATATTTTATAAAGTTAAACCAGAGTTATTGAGTTTTTAAGATTTTGACCTATTTCTTCAATGCCCGTTTTACCCCGCTTTCCGTCAAAGTAGAACTCTAACATTTGATCTTAGTTCACTCTATACAGGGCCGTCGACAGCCGCGCCGGGCCCCAGGGTTTGAAGTACTGACGGGCCCTACCATATATGACTTCTTATTTCAATATCGATTAAAGAAATTATACGGATGCAACCGTTTCAATTAAACATTTTTATTATGAAAATTGTTTATTTGACACGATTCAATACGTTGGCTTAATAGAGTCGTCAGCATTATAAACATGTAATAGATGGAAAAAATAAAAATTAATAAAGTAATATTTGTGGCTGGCCTTCAGAATGGCTTACCTCCAACTTGCCATTGCAATTGGAATCCTTTTTTGCGGCGTTGCCATACAGTCCATATCGCCATCGTTCATGCTCCCTTGACGCACGTTAATGCCAGCATCGTTAATGCTGCCCAGAATCAGAGCTTAGAAAAATTGACATCGCTACGTGAGCTTGAAAGAGAAACAAAATTCAATTCATGCCCGCCGCAATGAATCGAATGTTTGGTTTTTTTCCTTGTCCTTCGATTTTTCGGTACAACGCATTCATGTTCGCATATGTTCGGTTTCAGGAGCAAACTGAATCTTGTTTCTATGCTAGCTCGCAGTTCAGTTATGCTCGAAAGTGTAAAAAACTTTTGCCTTCAAACTGTCCACATAACAAAAAAATAAATGCTTTGGTTGGTGAATGAATTTATATTTACTCTGCACTCAACCATTCGATTCTTCATAAAATTTCAGTTGGTTTGGAAGTGAATGAATGAGGGAAGCGTTAAAACTGAATATTGTTTCAGCAAATTTATCAGAAATAAGCAACTAAATGTGAAATTTCGCACCACTGATGCTGCCTTGTTTCTTGTTGTTTGTACATACTGTTGATTTTGAGGTACTGGATTCAGCTATTGCAGTTGTCACTATGACCTGAACGAATTTTCTTTATCGGTTTCTGAACATGGTAAAATCGGTTTTGGAATCAGTTGTTACACTTGCGCTAGCATTCAGAGAAAAGAACATTACGATGGCGATGACTGGGATCCAAAAGCGAAGTCTGCTATTAAAAAGACTGAGACAGAGAGTTGTGAGAGAAAGAGTTTCAACTTTTGGTGAATACTAATGGGTAGAATAAGTATCTAGTTAAATTCCCATATTTTTCTTCATCAAATGTGTATACTGGAACCTCCATTTACGAACCAAGCCAAGGGTTCGTAAATTGAATTAGTTCGTAAAAAAGTGTTCGTTTTTTGGGATTTAGATCGCAAAAAAAAGTTCGATTTACATTCTTACTAAAATTCATTGGTTGAGCGACATTATCGATAGCCCCAACAATATTGGTATTTCCGAAACGGGCTTGACAAGTATATGATGATAATGGATATTTGGTACCTTTTTGAAATCCAGGATGGAGACTTCCGATTGAACAATAATCTCGATAACCCTAAAAATTTGGGAATTTTTGAAACGAGCTTGACGAGTAGATGATAGAAATAGTAGCTTGGAGCTATTTCGAACAATTTCTGTATAAACTATGAGGTATTTTTAAGCGGGTTTGACGAATAAATGAGCGATGCCCTTTTGGAGGCCAAGATAGTTCCTTCTGGTTGAGAAAAGTTTTCTATAATCATATCATCCGCATCCCAAATCACTATATCTATTTCTATGCTATGATTATTTTATTTCGAAATGTCAATATTTTAGGTTATACAGATAGGGTAACAACCTAATTTGTACCCCTACATATTTTGGACCCTGTTAATGTAGTTGCCTCCTACACTGCCAAGTTTCTCTGCATTTGTTTGGTTTGATGCAGCAATTACATTCCTTGGGTTGTCTATTAAGTTTCAATATCATTAGTTCATCTCTAATTGTTTAAAATTAAACAGAATCCACAGTTTTCAAACGTATCACCGAAACGTTTCATGTTTCAACGATAACCAAGAGGAACCGGTGGAAATGATTCATTTTCAAATTGGATTTAAATGTGCAATTATAATATTTTTTATCGATTTAATCAGTTTGTCTGATTTGGTATTATTCATGTTACGTGTTTGAAAAGGTTTTTTCGTAATGTTTTATCTAAAACATCTTAAATAAATGGTGTCTACAGTATGTCTTTAAAAAAAATTATATCAACTTATTTTGGACGCTCCTCGATTTTCTTTCTTGATAGCTATTTGTTTATCGAGTTAGAATAGTGAAAAATTTCGTAACGGTAGGTCACCTGCTCTTTTTGATCAAATTATTTAGAAATGTTCAAACCAAAGGATGTCGAAAATCAAACGATTGAGAAACATTTCATTGAAGACCATAATATAACCAAAGAGGGGACTTCTGAAATCCATGTTGAAGAAAATTTGTAGTTCGAATTTGTTGAATTCGACGAGCTATAGGTTGACAAATCTAAGAGACATATCACAGCTAAATAATGATAATAAGAGTGTGCTTGCTGAATTCCTAGAATCGCCTGAAACACTCACACGAACAGGAACATCACGATTCAAGCGACGTAGTCCTGCTGTTTTAACATTGCGCCGAACAGTTGAATACCACAAAGCGAAAACTGAAGAAAAAGGGAAAGTAAAAGAAGAGAAACAAAGAAAAACTGAGCTTAGAAAGAATAGCAAGAAACCACCTCGTAAACAAACGAATTAAAAATAATAATATATTGTACAAGAAGATTCCTGACGAACTTTGAACCTTGATTTATCATCCACTTGAGGATGTTACTCCATAATACTGCTACAGATGAATTGTTACACGAAATATATTATTGTTAACTCTATTGTATAACATTTATTGCTGCTTTGTTAAGTTTGCAGTAACCTAATTGTACCGAAAGTTTTTCTATTTCTCAAAATGATAGAACTAAAAAAATACTTCATGCAATCAGCCTTCCATATAAAGATTAATGTACCATTTTTGATTGGCAGTCACAGATTTGCTTATGTTCTTCTTTCATGCATTAAATATACTGCAAAGAAAACGAGTCAGTAGGTCAGTTTAGTAGAAAAAACTTCACTGTTTCCAAAATATATTCAGTCACATTCAGTGTGTCCAAAATATGCTTGAAACACTGTCCAAATTAGTGTGGAAGGGTCCGAAATGTGAAAAATTCATGCTGTGAAGAAATGTCATTTTCGAGTTTATGTCAATGTATAAAACATCCATTGACAGTTTTCTTTCAAGAAGTAATTTTGGAGCAGACTCGTGCATGTATTGCATTAAAAAACATAGGCAAGCAAATATTTTTTGACGTTCACGTGATTTCACTTTCTCTAGGGGTCCAAAATTGGTTGGTTACCCTATCTTAACTGGAATTCGCCATCTTAGTTTTCAAAATGGCTTCATACATTCATTTTCGTCATCTACTCGTCAGTCCCATTCCGAAAATACCCAACTTTTATTAGTAACAGTTAGCTACGAATATGTTAAATTGTATACAACTTCATACTGTACTGTGCGTATTCAACCTTTTTTTACGAACACTTTTAAAAACACTTGCGTAAATGAAACAAGAATGGTTCAATTGCACTGTTAAATGAATCTAATAGGGTTACGTTCACGTACTTCAGAAAACCATTGGAACGACTGGAACGTAGTTGATTGCGGTATATTTGCAGTGCCAACAGAAACAATAAACTTCAACAATTAAATTAAAATAAATTAAATTCAGTTAAAAATGCGGGCCCCCAAACCAGACCCGGGCCCCAGGGTAGTTGCCCCCCCTGACCCCCCCTCTCGTCGGGCCTGACTCTATATATGTATAAACAAACGCCTAAATTTTCATCAAAATCGGAGAACATACATACGAACAGTGACAAAATTTAGGGGACTTTCTCCTGGATTCGGCGGAAAATCAAAGCAATAGTTGAGAATTTTTGGTGTAAAAGTGAAAAGACATGCGCACTTCTGTTTTTGATCGTTTATTCTTTATTTATCGATGATTAGAAAATGATTTTTTTTTCAAAAATTCAAAATGGCGGCGTTTTTCTTCTTCTAACGTCAAGAATAGGTTTTGATCTATTGATTATTTATTTATAATTTTAAAATTATATTACAGTAAAAAAGAGACAATTGAAATTTATAATTTGTTTGTTTGCGGGTTTTAACCTAATGGTCATTCACCCGTAAAAAGAGACAAAATTCACTTTTTTCTTTAATGTTTATAAAATTAAATATCTATTTTAAATAATTATAATCATTTCCCATTTCAGTTAACTACGAGAGCGCCTGTATTGACAAAGTAGGACGATGTATTGCGCAGAGACGCCGACGAGATCCGCCATTTTGAATTTTCGAAAAAAAATCATTTTCTAATTATCGATAAATAACGAATAAAAAATCAAAAGCAGAAGTTCGTATGTCTTTTCATTTTTTCACATAAAATTCTCAAATATTGGTTTGATTTTCCACCGAATCCAGGAGAAGATTCGTAATTTGAATTGTTTCGTAAAAACGCTTTTAATCCACCTAACAGTGTGATGAAACATTTCTTATAACTCTTATCACTCTCTTCGGATATTATATCGTTTGAGAACATTTAGAACTTGATGCTTCGCGATGTTTTTGATAACACATACTACATGGGATAGTGGCAGGACTCAGAGAATCGCTCAAATCAGCATAGGACAACATCAGTGCTAGAAATCTCAAACCAAATCAATGGGAAAGCGAAAAAATGGCCAATAAAATAGACATACAAACGAATTATTGCTAATGCTCTGTTAATAAAATATCTAAATTCCTCAATAAATGCATTGTGGTGGGAAAACTGAATTTTCCTAAAGGGGTTATGTATATTGTACTGAGCCAAAAAAATCGATTTTTTTAATCGATTTGAAGTTTATACTTTACTCAAATTTACAACGCGACTGAGAACTAAGAAATCAACGCTTTTTCTTGAAAAAAGCGATAGTAGCAGTGATACCATTCAAAGAAAATCAACAGTGAATATTTCCAGACTTGGTTTTATTTCCTATTTAAGAACTATTGTGTTTTATATTCTAGATTGCATGATTCAGTGATCGAAACCCAAAACTTCATAAAGTATTTGAAATTATTAAATTAAAATTTGTTTTTGCTATTGAAATTGACAAAATTATAGTATCGCCCCTTTGGCGATTGTTTACCTTTTCGGTCCCACCTATCAGCATTGAAGTATCGCCCTTACGTTTTTTACAATAACTACAGTTTTACGCCACCGATTTCGTCCGGGTTTTTTCAATGGCAATCATTGTTACTATTTACAGCTGGTATCAGCTTGATAATCCTAAAAAATACGAAAAAATAGTTTCGCCTCTAAACTGCTAGCAAAAAAAGTATCGCCCTGATTGTTTGCATGGAGCGTGGAGCGCGAAACTTTAAATAAACAAACAAAAATACAGTTTCGCCCGTTGTATTTTTTGCTGTAGTTTAAGAAAGCAAAATCGTAGAATCCAAATTTTTAGGTTAATTTGTTGCGTTTCAAAGCCCTCATTCGCATGTATGAAAAAAGCCCTATGTTTATATTTGTAAGTGTCGCCCTTTTCACAAAAAAGCGTTGAAATGGAATCGCAGATCCTGATATCACGCTATCTCTGAAGTGCATGCGTGCATAGTTTCAAATTTTACTTCGACATCGACTTTTTCTAAAGGTGACTTCCCAGTAGTATCCTTGATTTGAATTATTATCGCTAATCCTAATGCCAAAGAACAAATAAAAACCTCACGAAAACGCACCGTTTGGGAAAATCATCATCATTACTGGAATTTTCATTTCCACGAAACTTTTCGATAACCTTCCGTCACTTGCGTTAATGCACTGGGTGCACAGTGCTCTGAAAACCTAGCGAAATCGTCTTAGGGCACCAGTGGGTCTAAATCAGAGCTATCTGTGCGGCGAGTTAAATCTGTAAAGAATACTAAAAATTAATTTCTCTTCCATAATTTTCAGTTCAGCAATTCGAGAGATCGTGCTCACCGCAAGCCATGAAAAATAGACTACGTTGTGAAGCGATGGTCATTATTTATTAAAAAATCACGGTTAAATAAAAAATTAAACAATTAAAAAATTTCAAATAGTTTTTAATTTTCACAAACTTACTAGGAAAAATTGTTTAATAAGCTTACGTAATATTGTGTAGGAAAAAAGCTGAAAGTTTCAGTATTTTCTCTATCTGCAACATATAAACCCTTAAGTATACCAATTAAATGGTATACGAATTGGAATAAGTTCGCCAAATTTTGGAAGAAGTCTATAAAATAACCCCTTGAAAGCTACCTAAAAATTGTTGTAGTTCGATGCAATAAAAAAATCCCCAAAAATGAAATGTACCTATTAATGTGAAATAATACATACAGTAAAGAATAATACATACAATAAAGACCCATTTTTATCTATCTCATGGTGTATTTTAGGCGGACAAAATGGGGACATTGACTAAATCGGGCAATTTTTTTTCTTTTTAATAAACTGAAGCTGTTAAAATATTCTTCCCGTCCCTTGATGTAGTCTGATAACTATTTCTGATTATGATGAACTTTTTATTTTTACATATTTCCATCTTCATGATAAGGAAAACATGTGCAAGAAAGGATTTACTCGAATTCAGTCTTGTTCGTCTGCTAGAGCCCATCAAACATATGTTCATATTTGGCTGATAAAATCGGGGTTTCAATGTATTATAATAGATATTCAGCATTCGAAGAAGCTTCTTGTGAACGAGTGTAGAACGACTTTGTTTCTACTTGCTTGCCAGAAATTCGGTTTGGTGAAAATCGATCATACTGTCCAAACGGCATAATTCCGAAACCGTAATTTTTGAAGTTTTAAAATTATGCAGAAATAATTTTTCAGAAAATAGTAACAGAGTTCGTGTTGTCTTTAGCGAATTTGTTGAGACTTTATTGTAGTCATTAATATTAACCTGAGAAAATTCACCATAAATACTTCTTGGACGATATACCGTCAAAATGATTTTATCAAATGATGCGCTGTTTAACGTTTGTAAAACTCATCGAAGATACTAAACCTCCGAAATTGGCGGTTTCAAAATGATGCTATCTTGACCTTAAATTACTGTATTTAAACATTTGACCTATACATATAATTGGTCATACAACAAAAATCAAATGCTCATCAAAATCGATCAGAACCTGCTAGACTCGAATAGAAATCGTCATTTTTCATAAATTTCTCTCTACATTCGGAAAGTGTTATTCTCGTTATTAATCATATTACGTTTTCGTCTCGACGCATTCCCAAAATAAAAACCTGTTTTAATCCACCTAGTGGTGCAATTGTGCTTGTCTCATTTGTCCAGACTACGATTCCATGGCTGGTTGTGTTCAATACAATGGTTGAAATGAATATTACCTGTTCAGTACGATTTGCACATACATACAATGGATCGACAGCCACGATCTTGAGATACTATGTGATACTATGTGATACTGAAACATCGCTTGAAACCAGCGGCGGATCATGGAGAAAGATCCGGGAGGTCCAGGCCCTGCCGAACATTTTCAACTTGTTAAGAAATTTTAAACTAGTTTTAATTTTAAAGTAGCAACCCCTCACTGCATACTCCCTCCGGGCCGGTATGATTGACGATTTTTAGAGTGATTGCATAACCTTTCTATATTAGAAAGGCAAAAATGTACCAAAGTCCAAAAAAGTCAATTTTTGTCAAACATCTCAATGTTTCATGCATTTTAAAGTCATTTGGCATCAAAAATACAAATTTGATTTTGGAATTTTTCATTTCATTTGTGCAAATCGATCCAGCCATCTCTGATTAACAAAGATTACATTTTTTTTCCACATATACACATACACACATACATACACACACAGATATTTTCCGATCTCGACGAACTCAGTCGATTGGCGTATGACACTCGGCCCTCCGGATCGGGATTAGACTGACGAATTTTAGAGTGAATGAGAAAAGCAAAAACATTTTTAGCAAATGTTGAAAGTTATGCATTTTTTTGGTGAGCAGTTCTATGTTTCATAGACATTAAATTAATTTTAACTTCGCTTCCTATTAACTAAAGACCCTTATTACAGTACATTTCTACAAAAACGAGCTCAATTTGAAAATAAATCTGAGGATTATGATTGATTACAGAACTCTGGAATTTTCTATTGGAATGTTTCCAGGCAGGAATTTGATATTGATGCAATTAGACAACTGTGAAATCAAGACCAATAGATCAGTTACATATCAGGACCCCATTCCGACAATTTATCAAAAGTCCTCATGATGTTTACAACAACAGGTTATCAATGTACGGATCAAATAATTGTTATTGTAATATTGAATTAAATCAGTCTGCATCAATAAATTTTCAACTTCAATCCAATATTTTTTTTGGGTCTGATGGGGGGGTGGTGGTTGTATGGTGTTAAACCCCAAAATCTTCTCTTGGCTACGCCGTTGCTTGGAGTTATTTATTTCGCTTTTCATTTTCCGATATGTTTCAGAACGATCCGATGGTTATAAGTTAGAAAAAATGCAGTCAGAAGGTTCGCACAAATGAACATTTTTGTACTGATAAGTTATCAAGTTCCTTCCAGACAACTTGGAAGTGTTCGGTGATTATTTCTAGCGGTTGTAGATAGAAAAATGAAATACAAAATTCGATTTATCGAAATAATGTTTGGCTTATTTCAATGGATTATTACTATATTGAACAATAAATAGGCGACAAAGAGTAATCCACAAACAACAAGCCATAACTTTTAAAGTATTCAAAATAGATATTTGAAGCCTTCAGTAAAGTTATTCGCAAAAGTAAGAGCTACAAATTTGCTGAAGGCATCATTTCGATATAATCACTTCCAAGAAAATTTGTGAAAATATCTCACTCATAGGGGTATTAATCAGCAAAAGCACAATACCAAAAGAAAGGTCATATTGCCTCCATTAAATTCTCCGAAGATACTATTGACCTAAAATAAGCCGTTTTGGCGTTAATAATAGATTACATGTTTTTGGTCATATTTCTGGCAATGGAAAATGATAAAAATCTTTCGTCCGCATTTAATGTTAAATATCTCTTTTGATAATAGTCCGATTTCAACAATCTATAGCTTGTTCGAAAGGTATTCGTTAAAGCTGTCTAAAAACATATGAATTGTTAATCTATATTGTCAATTTCGGGAGAAAATTCAAAAAAACTGCAAAAACGCCATTTTTACGCATTCAAACATTCATATCTTGGAAACTAAACATCAGAATCAAAAACAAATTGATAGCGTTCATACTGATTTTTAGTTCTTTCATTTAAAATTGGTTTGGTTAAGATCGGTTCAGCCATTGCTGAGAAACACGAATGAGAATTTGTCCGTTACATACACACACACACACAGACACACACACACAGACATTGTCCCAAATCGTCGAGCTGAGTCGATTGGTATATATAACTCGGCCCTCCGGGCCTCGGAAAAAATCTTGAAAGTTTGAGCGAATTCTATACATTTATTTTATAAGAAATGTAAAAAGCGTTCCTTCCTTCCTGGGGTTTAGTTCGTAAAAAAGAGTTCGTTATTTGCGATTTAGTTCCCCTAAAAAATCGCTTCACGTTCCTATTAATATTCGTTTCGTTTGATTTATTAGTATTTTTAGGACGGGCTTGACAAGTAGATGATGAAAATGGATGTTTGGAATCTTTATGAAATCCAAGATGGCGACTTCCGGTTGAGTAATAGTCTGATAACAACTACATCAGAAACAACAACAACAACATAAATAATACATCAACAACAGCAGCAACATTCCCACATGCAGCTATTATAACTGCAATGAACTCAACAACAAGCAACATCATTGTTCATCTTGCTCCTATGAACGTTCGTGTTTTCGTCAATTTTAACGCACTTTTCGAAGCCAGACCAAGACAAACATGACGCAGCTGGTAGTAGTACAAAAATATTGCTATGCATAACGAATCACAACCAATTTGTTCGAAAGCTATTGAAATTTTGATTTACTGTCGAAATTTTAATACAATAAAGAGCACAGCAAATGTCCATCAGAATATACTAGGCTCCTCATTTTCGATAATTCTAGGTACCGAAATAAGTTGGAGCGGAGGACATAAAAGGTGATGAGGTTTTTGGAAGTGATCATAATGTTTTTAGAAATGATGGTGATTTACGACTAACTCAAAGAATGTCAGGTGGAGGAGTTCTCATCGCAGTTTCATCTATATTTAAGTCAGAATACATTGTTTAATCAACATTCGAAGAATTTTAACATGAATAGGTTGAAGCATATATCGCTAGACGGCGCCGGTGGTTGAGTGGTAAGCGTGACCGCCATTCATTCCAATTTGCCTGGGTTCAATTCCAGCCGAGGTCGTCGAGATTTTTCTGAGGTGAAAAAATCTGTGGTCACGTCTTACTTCGGAAGGGAAGTAAAGTCGTTGGTCCCCGGTCTATGAGTTTGGTGGATCGATATCTAGTTCAGATAGTGATGTCACCTCTCTGGCGTCGGTAAAGAAGAAGTGATCCAACTTCTATACTCTTACTAACAAAAATATCCTCCTCCGGTGATACTTGTGGAGTGCGCAGTAGTATATACGGCCTGAACCAAATCAAGTATCGGACTAACCATTCCTTCACTTTCCTTCCGCGATCTACGTTCGGGTCTGGCCGGCGCCGGTATTGATAAATACTTTAGGATTACCAGGAGTTGCACATTGCACGATGTTTCGTTACTCCCAAGCATAATTATCTACTGCTTCTCTGTGCAACTTCAGCTAGTCCAGATCGATAACGGAGTAGCAGCCAGGGGTGGTCGCACAAGCTCAAGCTCAACCTGAATAGGTTGAAGCATATATCGCTAATGAAATCCACATTTTTGTATCAGTATATTTTCCACTTGAAATATTCTTTCAAGCAGCTGAAGTAGTAATTTCTAATTTACCTCCAAAATTTAAAGTTCAAATAGATGGGGATTTTAATCAGCGCAACTTGGATTTTATTCCTGGCTCTGAAAATGAGAGTATTCTACTTCCTATCGTTGATGGAAACGAAACATTACAATATATTTTTGAGAAAATTGTATTGCTCGAAACCAATAAACCAAAAAATCAACAAAACTATTACTTAGGTCTGTTATTAACAAATATGAATGAAGATCTCTGTGTTGATGAATCTCATTCTGCCTTATGGAAAAATGAAACCTTTAACACAGCGATAGAGCTCTCTGTTTCTATGCACTTGAATCATAATTCCATTGACTGTGATTTCGAGGATATCTTCGATCATAGAAAAACTAATTATGAAAATATTATATATAAATTAAACAGCACAAATTAGCAGTCGCTTTTAAAGAATCAAGAGAACATGGAATGTGCACTGGAGATCTTTTATAATATTTTGTGGCAAATAATACAGGAGGAAGTTCCACGAAAAAAACGACGAAATAGTGCATCCAAACATCCAGTTTCAACAATGACATTATTAAATTAAGTTTGATTTTTGTGTTTCAACTTCATCTCGTCAGTAACCAACACCAACCTTCTTACTGATGTATCTAAACTAGTACCATAATTAGCATTAGTTAGACACAAAAAAAAAATTAAAATGCCAAGATAGCGACTTGCAGCTGAGCAAATTTTTTTATAACCAAATAGTCTCTATATCTATTCGTTTTTATCAGCCACTTGGTGAATTTTAGTCTTCCAAAACAGGGATATTGACAAAATGGGGACATTATTTTTCTTTCTTTTTAATAAAACGAAGTTGTTAAAATATTTCTCTTTGGTCCCCTGACTTAGTCCCAAAACCCTTTCTGATTATATAGTATAATTTCCTTAAGGGGGCCTTCCACTGCGAAATTTACGAAAATAGATATTTTTAATTTTAAATATTGTCTATCTTTGAAATAGGAAGGTATATGTTCAAGAAAGAATTTTCAAGAATTTGACTTCGTTTGTCTGCTAGAGTCCATCAAACGGAATTTCATATAAGGCTGACAAAATCGAAGGCAGATCAAATCGGAGGGTAATAAAATCTGGTCTTCACTGCTATATAATTAGCCCATTCCGATAATACCAATATTATTGAATTTAATACCAATATTATTGAAAATTTACCTACTCGTCAATTTCTTTTTGAAAATCGGCCCGCATTGTTGAGGTTATAAAAAAAATTAAACCAGAAATCGCCATCTTGGTTTGAAAAATGAAATTTGACATGGTTTCCTTCATCTATTCGTCAATCCTATTCTGAAATTGAATTGTTGAAGATATAGTGAAATTTATCTAAACTGGAAGTTGCCATCTTGAATTTTAAAATGGTTTCAAGCACCGATTTCTGTCATCATGTGGATATTTTCAAAACGAGCTTGACGGAAGCTCGTTTTGAAAATATCCACATTGCTGAGGTTATCGAGAATTTATCTAAATCTTGGATTTCAAAACGGCATCAGGTATCGATTTCCGGCATGAACTCGTTAACCCCATTCCGGAAACACCTAACTATGATTAGTAATAATTAGCTATAACCTATAACTAAAATTAGTTATGGAATTTTCATTTAAACTTCGTCTCATCGTGTTATCGATTTTAGAGCTAGAGTCAATCCGGCACTAGCTTAGTTCTGTCACTAAGTTAGTGTCGGATTCTGATGGGACACAAAACCAATAATTAATTTTATGGTTTTTAAACTTAATTTTCTCTCTTAGGGAGCAATTTAGCCTATTCCTATGCATTGTTTTGTCTAGAGCTGGGCAAGGTTCGATTACAGCATGTCTCATCAGCAAACATAACTTCTTCACTTACGAGACGTCGTAAACTGAAAGTCGTTCAGTGTGTTCATAAGTAGTGTTTCCATTTTTGGACTAACGTCAGCCTGGCACCTTAGTCAAGTGCTATAGTTCTGATGAGACGATGTACAGTGTTTCCAAATAGGCAAAAATTCATTTACGAAAATAATAAAAAAACTGTATTCAGCGAAGTTGTAGGGGAAGTAATAAGAAAGAACTTTGCTGAAGAAACTGTGTATCTATCTTTTGATTTTAATACACATTTGTGGAGTTTTCAATGATACACCCCTGAAAATCACTTTTTTCAACATAACTTTTCTGGGTGATTTTTTAGAATTTCAAATTGCTCTAAGATTATGTTTGGCATAAGAAAATACAAAATTTTTGTCATACAAGTTTATTTCTATCTTCTTCTTTATCTGTTGAATCATCGAAATTTTTAGTGCCAAAAAAGCAACATTTAAGTATGAAATAACACTCCAATCCGCATATTTGCGCAGACAAAACCTTGTTCATTCGAATCTATAAAGCAAACGCTATCGAATCCAGGCATAACCATTTGTCGCATACTGTCTCTTGCATGCAAAAACATATATTCAAAAAACGACTATAAAACCCTTTTATAAGTTCGTTAAAAAATTACATCACACATTTAAAGGTAAATGTAGAGGTAGGAGGTGGGGAAGGGTTAATATAGCTTACCGAGTTTTTTTGCTGTTATAAAAGGAATGAAACAACACTAAGCCTTGGTGGCAACCACGAGCTTTTTCATGGTACCTTAAGTAAATCGTAAAAATTTCGATGAATATACGTTTAAAACCTCATAAATTGTCATTGACCTTCCCTACAACTTTGCTGAATACAGGTTTTATTATTTTCATATATGATCAAACAAAAGTTTGCTTCTCAGTTTTAGGGGGATTAATCACCAAACTAATACTTTAATAAGATGGGGAATCTTTTAAAAACAAACTTTGCTGAAGACACTATAGCTCGAAAATCGTTTTTTCATGGTCAAAACAATTTCGATCACGTTTTTGCCTATTTGGAAACACTGTGCGACGTCAAAACACAAAATTCATGACTAAATGCTGTACGGTCAAGTTATTGAATTACCAGAAAATAAATGATTCAGAACGATATTCTGAAAATTATTTCGAAACGTTGTTCCTAGTCTACCACAGATTAGTTGCACAGACTCAGTAACATTGCAATATTTGAAACTATAACTGTTTTCCAACAAAATTGCAACGAATAACAAACTTAATAGTTCAAAGTCTAGTTGCCTCACTGGATAAATAAAGTTTGAAAAATAATCCTACAACAATAACTTCCGAAGGAAAATTATAAATGAACTTAAAATTACAATGAAAAATGATTATAAAATATCTGAAGTACTTATTTCTTTCAACAGTTCCAAAGTGAGCCTCTGGTGATATTTCGGGAACCATATTCAGAGCAGCGAACGAAGAAACGAAGAAATTTTCAGTCCATGTTTCGCACAGCAGGACATGTTCTCAAATATTGATTTTTTATGTGCTGTTTCTTTCTACCGCAGCTAGCACTTGCTAAATAAAATAAACATTTCCCTTTGGATCCAATCCTCCACCGGTATTTTCCTGCACGCGCTGTGACATTATAGTTCTCAAGACTGCAGAACCAGGCCCTGACGCGAACAAGGTCCCACGGCTCCGCGCTGTGGTTCAATGTAAAATATGGCAACTGGAATGCTAATACAGCAGGGGACAATGCTACCGAAGCCAAGCCGTATGGATTTGTTTGGAATCATGGAAGCCGTGGGATGGTACACACAAAATTCGTCCGGCGAATAGTGCTTAAATTGTGCCTCCAAAGACAAAATTGAACGATTTTCCAGAACAATCAACAATTACAACGCAACCGGCATACGAAAATGTGGATGTTAAGTTTTAACCATTTCATTTTGAAGTGTCTCATCCGATCCGAGAATTCTTCTACCTTCAATTCACACCATTCTTGTCGTAATACCGCCACGCCGCCGCCGCCAGTATGTCGCGAGCCAAAAAGGTACATATTTACCGATGAAGCATAGCCAATACCGATTTCTGGAACGTGTTATTGCTACCGTCTGTCTGCTGGTTAAGTACAACGAATTGACCTCGCGTTTGGTCCGTTGTGGATTGACGTGATGGGGGTGGTGGTTGGGAAAGGGAAGTTAAATACGACTAAACATCTCTCTTTATCGTACCGATCCGCACCTCTTGGTCCTTCCATCCGCCCATTGAATAATAAATCATGCTCCCTGAATAGATCCACCAGTTTTGAGGTGAAAATTCCATATAATTAATTCGTACGATATACAAGGTAGAAATCAGTGGGTGCGGTGTTCCCTTGGAATGGTCGGTCTACCGCTGAAAGGGGGCTCGGGGCGCCCACTAATGGCTTGTCTCAGCCATTTTTCGAGGCGCTTAGCCGGATTTATTTCGTTGATATTGAGTGAGCTTACGGGTTTTTGAGAACACTGTTTCCAATGAGATTTTTATTCATCGGCGTTTCATAATCACTTTCCATTTATTGTCGCACAATTGATGATCTGTGTCTTGGTTAGAAGAATCCTCAGCATTCCACTGGCTAACAACATATTTTTCACTTGGCAAAATGTTTCAGAAAAAGCTTGAACAAACTCAACAATCGATCAGAATCAACCAGATTATTCCGATTCCCACCACAATATTCAATATTTTATCATAGGTCCACAGGATAGTTTCATATATGCATAATAGACTAGCCAGAAAAAAAAACTATTTTTTGAAAACTCAATAAGCCCACCCCTGAGTCGATTCCTTATCCCACCAGGAGTCTCTGCTCCAAATTTGAACCAAATCGAACAAGTCTAGTTCTAGTGGGCCAACGTATTCGAAGTTCGTATGGGATTTTTCGACAATTTACATAGAGCGCCTTAAGTTGTATTTTCAACGCTAGGTGGCACTGTATGCCACCGTTTACCACTAACAGTGAAAATAAGAAAGATAATTTTATTGCCTACAACTTTGTTGAAGACTGAAAATCAATCTAACTTCCTTAGTAGAAGTTATTGAACTTTTAACAGAGTGAGTTTTGCAAGGGGTCTAACAGCACATGGTAATGAATAGATAGTTGATTGCCACGCACTTTTTTGTGAAAGATTGGTTAAGTTTAACTGAATTGTATGTTTGGAACTATTTCAGTATATGATTTGAGTCATATTTTGATTACAACATTTAAGCTCCATATTTCACCGCATAGAGAACGCGAACCCTAACTTTTAAGAGAAGAGAAAGAGAATATGGTCATGTTTGCAAGATTTACTGGAAAAGGCTTGTTCTGCATCTGTATAGAAGACACCTAATTGCTATCACTTTTCGTTGAAAAGTGAAATAGTGAGATGTAGAACAAAAATTTTCGAACTAAAAGATGACGCATATCATATACTGAAATTCTTTCAAACGTTCAGTTAAATCGTAGGAATCGACTACTGATTCACCGCCATCTGCTGTTAGGCCCCATGCAAAACTGACTCAGACATAACTTCCTTTAAAGTAATGAATTCTCTTACGAAAGTTCATGTCCTTTGGAACAAAATGGACTTCGTCTCTTCAGAAACCGACACTAACTTTTTGTCGGAATGGATTAACGCCGGCTTTACACCAAATCCCTAAAACTAAAACACACTCTGTGTTTCAATCGAACGACTGGTCAAACGTGATGTAGGGGTGAAATATAGCATAGTGCTCTCGCATAGGCCTGCTAAGTCAAGACAAGTTTAGGCTTCACTGTGTCTAAACGGCATAAACAGAACTTCTGCTCGGACGGGATATCACGTTTGACCTGTCGTTCGATTGAAACACAAAGTGTGTTTTAGTTTTACGAATTTAGCGTCAAGCCGGCGCTAATCTATTCCGACAAAAAGTTAGTGTCGGTTTCTGAAGAGACGAAGTCGAAACGCACCTTTGACTAACACCTGTATGTTGCCTCTCGTAACGTTTGCTGAAGTCGCTGAATTTGTTTCTTCCTCATGAAATTGTCACTCTGTAACTTCTTTATCATCAGTTGTTGTTCACATTAACTCTCTGGAATTATATCTGGTTCATTGCGCAATATACATACCATTAATTGTCACAGTTTGTGTATCAGGGTTTTCTTCAGAATCATCCTGAGGTAGAATCTCGTCTAATACTTTCATTCTCATCATATTTTCCTTTCCAATACGCTTTGCCAGATATGTTCGCTTAACTTTGTCACTGGTGTTAGGATCAGCAACAATATCTTCTGGATCAGTGTTTTCAATCTGCTCGGAGCTCAAAATTCGTTCAGAATTATTCGATGGTCCTGCAGTCGATCCAATCAGGTTCTTACCAGTTCTGGAAAAACTCCATCTGTATGTCCAATACGTGATTGTGCTTCACTGAACTGGCCTTGTACAGACCCAAAGACTGCATATCAAGAAGACTGGCAACTATGTCCAGAATCCGGAGACAGTAACAGCAACGCCACTTGCAGGTAAAGGTGGTACTTTCCATAGTGATGCACACACACATATACATTTTTACATTAAGCTTCCTACCTTCTTCCAATAGAGGCGCTGTAACCTCTGTCGCTTCTCGTTTGTATGGGGGAAGGAAAGAGATATCAGTCTTCTTAATATGTAGTCTTCGCTAGCATGGATGATTGAGTCTGAAAACCAAACTATTAAAAAAAACCTTGGTTGTACCAATAAAATAATTACTTGCCTCGAAATTCACGGGACGAAATGCAGCTGACTTTCGTTCCGACAAACGGGTGATTACCGACCGGCTCTTGCTACTTCGCTGGATTTTCATCGGGACTTTTAAATCGTCATCAGTGGAAACTTCGATCTGTAATAAAAGTTGAGTGAAAAGTGAGGTTATGTTATCTCATCGGTTAAAAACGTACATCTTTGGTGCCGATTGATTTATTCTGCTCCTTTACCGCTCCCTTGAGCTGACGGCTGCTCTTATTTCGTATCTTCTTGTTATAATTTGTTCCAGCTTTAATTGGTAGGATGCTATTCTTTTTCACCTGCAAATGAAAATTATACAAACAAGTAGGGTTAGACTCGCTATATTTTAGTTTTTAGTTCACTTACCTGGTCCGCATTTGCCAAGAATTCCTAATTCTTTCTGTTTGCGGTTGCACGAAACCTTTTCGTAACGAAGGGGACATATTTTCCACCCATTTTTTTCAATAAAAATAACCGACTAACTTTACGAGCTTTCTCTGCGTAACTTAAACTTCAAGAAAATGCAACCAGCGTTGTCAGATGGTTTTACCTGCAACTTGTTGGTGATAAACTATTGTCACTTTTTTATTACGCAATGGAAACTTATTGAGCTGAATCGGTCTCGAAATCGGCCATTGCATTTGATCCAGTACTTTTATAACAACCAGAAAGGATTCTGAATCAAATTTCGAATGATTTGGTTGAGGTAGACTATACCACTTTTCAAAACGATAACCTATAACAACTTTCGTTAGCAATATTAAGAAAACTTATATAAAAATCGGTGTTTATCGGCACATAAAATATATAACGGCATTGTTAGAAGTTTTATCAGTGTTATCGGTTATCGGTTCCCGCTCGGACGTGCCTGGCAGGATTCCCCCCAGATAGCCGGCAGCGAAATAAAAACTCTGGTAGAATTTCTGGGGGTCTGGCTGGCAGAGCGCTGCCCAGCCGGCCGGCTCAAATGCAACAACCGTTTCTGGCAGAATTTTTCGCCTTACGGTTATTAACGGTTTTTTCTGCCGGATTTCTGCCAGGCACGCACCGGCAGGACCGGTTTTGTACCGCTTCAGGTTTTGCTAGTATTTTTGCTTAATTTTTTTTTAATTTTATGTAAATTTATAATAAACACATGTGTGGAGACATGAAATCCATATTACTTACCTTGTTTGAAACCAAAATCTTTGTTTCTTCCTATTTTTTCATCTGCCAAAACTATCCTTCTTGGAAAAATATTAATATGGCGAAAATGAAACAACGATAAACAAAACAGAACCGGTGAGGCGAATCTGCCTGCCATAATTGGAAGGAGTATAGCTGAATTCTGGCAGCGCCATTTTGATGATTTTGACAGCTGCCGGAATCCTGACGGATTTTTGCTGGCTGCCCGTTTTTCTTCCAAGCGGGTTAACCGTCAAAGATGTGGCCTAATAAAAAAAAATACACACGAACTTTAACCCATATAGTGCAACGATTCCACATATTGTTTGGATGTTACCCTGAACAGGTCGTTTAGTTCATAAATCATACGATGTTTATTAGGGACTTCTAACCGTTGTCAAGTAAGACCGTTCACATTTTCTTAGACAATCAATTGCAAATCGAGTCAAACATATATCTCGGGTTGGTTTTCGAAAGGACCTAAGTACAATTGAGAGCCTCTCTTTGTTTAATTTCTATCGATCATTACGGCGTTACTATAGTTTTGTTTAATATTTTTTAGTAGGGGAAGTAGCCAATTCGGACCCCCAGCTGTTTCTCAGCTATGGTAATATTATGAAAAGCGTATATATCAGTTTCATGGCTGTCATGTAGCTCTGTTCTATCTCACAAAATTTTGCGGTTCTCAGTTTTCGTGTGCTTGTGCTAGGAACGAAGGTTGTTTCAGAGCGCTTTTTTTGAAAAATGTGTAAGCCGAAAAACAAAAATTTTGCTGGCAACAACATTATCGAGATTTTGGATCTACAGGACAGTATCTTTTATTTAATATTTTGTTTAGGGCGATACTATCAACTGTTTTCATTTAATCATTGTGTGAATAATAGAATATGGGTTGGTCCAATTCAGACCTTTTGCCGTATATACGATCTGATACACGATCACTAAAAATCGTTTCAAAGAAAAGTATTCGCAGTCGCACGAGCTTTCAGGAAAACATAAGCTTTCGCAAATCGGTTGACAGATTCTGACGTTATAGCTCATAACCTATTTTTAGGTAATTTGGCCCAGCTCTTACTTTTTATTGTATATTTAGTACAAAGTTTTATATACCAAAGAGAACTTTTCATTTCACAATTGAAAATCAAATAGGAATAACTGAGGTCAACATAAGAATTCATTTCTATTGCAAAAATTGATAAAAAATGGGTGGTTCGAATTGGAACAGGGTTGGGGTAATTCGAACCTTTCATGTACTTTTGCGCAGATCCCTTTATACACAATACAGTAAAAGATCGGAAAAAGTCGCCTTAGAAAAAAGGCTCAGGCTTCCAGGAAAAAATATTTATTCGTGAATCGGTTAACACGTTTCAGTTCTATAGCTCATAAACCCTTTTTTACAATGGAGAAGACGTTTACGTACTAGCCCAGTACACGTGCTATTAGTAGGTGTCCAAGCTACCACACGGGGTGTACTGGGGGCGAGTCGGGCTCGAATGGTGACGCTGCCATTAATACCGACTAAACTCCATTGGACTCCGCCATCGTTCCCCCCCAGGGACTACTTCTCGGTATTACTTCTGGGGGGATGGCTGTACTAAATGTACTCATTCACTCTCACTCACGCGTTCATACGTCCTGTATGAGGCTTACTTGGGTGCTCTCTCAATCGCACTTTGATTCACTCTCAAACACTCCCACATGAGGCTGACTTTTGTGCTCACCTTTTTCGTTCCTTGCGAGGCTGACTTGTGTGCTCACCTTTTTCATTCCTTGCTAGGCTTACTTTTGTGCTCGCCTCTAACATACCATGTGAGGCTGACTTGGATGCTCACCCTTTCACTCCTCTGCCACACCACGAGGCATCGATAGCTAAGTCCCAACATACTACGCTACGACCCTCCCATCTTGGCATGAGGCAGTCCACATCGGGGTCCCCTTACGCGGTTGCCAGTCGCTGCGTCAAACCTGCCTCAGCATGGACAGACCATTCACTCACTTTTTTGCGCTCGGCCTTTTTCGCTCCAATTAACCAATCACTAGTTAGTCGTGCCCGTCGTCTATTGCTCGGTTCGCCAAATTACCTGTAGCCTACAGGCAATCTGGGTGGTAGCAGCGGAGACTGCGTTCCACTTCTCCACCGATTGACACATCCGCTGAATAAGGGTATCAGGGGTTTGTCCCAGCCACAGACGTCAAGCATTGCTCTTCTTTCGACGTCGAACCGAGGACATACGAACAGTATGTGTTCGGCAGTTTCGTCTACACCTGGGCAGTCCGGGACCTCCGCGTGCCCGAACCTGTGGAGGTACTGTCGGAAACAGCCATGGCCTGACAGGAATTGTGTCAGATGGAAGTGAACTTCCCCATGGGGTCTTTCCACCCAGCTCGATATGTTAGGTATCAGCCGGTGGGTCCACCTACCTTTCGAGGAGTTATCCCACTCACGCTGCCATCTGGCGACCGAGGTCACCCTGGTGCGCTCGCGGGTTCCTCTATTTCCACGTACCTCGAAACACTTCTCATCTTCCAGAATGACCAGCCCGACTGGTATCATGCTCGCTATCACGCAGGATGCATCGTGTGATACCGTGCGGTAGGCAGATATCACTCTGAGGTACATCACGCGGTAGGTGCTCTCCAGTTTCTGTAGGTAACTAGTTACCCTCAGTGCTCTTGACCATGACGGGCCGCCGTACCTGAGGATAGATACGGCAACGCCTGCCAGTAACCTACGTCTACTGGCGCACACCTTTGAGCTGTTGGACATCATCCTCGATAGAGCCGCAACAGCAGTCGACGCTCTCTTGCATGTATAGTCGACGTGGCTGCCGAAGGTCAGCTTGTCGTCTATAATGACTCCGAGAGACTTCAGACTGCGCTGTGAGGTGATCACGACTTCTCCCACATGGATAACTGCATGTTGTGCCGACTTGCGGTTGTTGACGATAACTACCTCCGTCTTATGCTGAGCGAGCTCCAGACCTCTCGCGCTCATCCATTCCTCCACCGGATCGAGCCCTGCGGGACTCCGGCGGTGATCGGAACCCTTTTCTGACCGGCATCGGTCTCGTATAGCAGTACGCGGTTCTGGAAGTAGCTTTCCAGGATCCGGTACAGACCCAGCGGTAGGCTAAGCCGGTATAACGAGAGCGCGATGGCATCCCAGCTTGCGCTGTTGAATGCATTCTTCACGTCAAGTGTCACTAACGCACAGTATCGAATGCCTCGCCTTTTTCGTTGGATCGCTATCTCGGCAGTCTTTATCATTGAGTTGATAGCGTCCACTGTGGACTTACCCTTCCTAAAAGCCAAACTGGTTGCTTGACAGGTCATCCGTACCTTCTGTGTACAGGGTTAGCCTGTTGAGGATGATCCTCTCAAGTAATTTGCCAGTCGTGTCGATCACACAGATCGGTCTGTACGCCGATGGGTCGCCTGGCGGCTTCCCAGACTTCGGCACAACACCAATTTCTGCATTTTCCATCTATCGGGGAAGCGGCACTCGTCAAGGCATCTCTGCATAGCTAGCCTGAACATGTTCGGGTTCGCTATGATCGCTGCCTTGAGAGCGCTGTTTGGAACTCCATCCGGCCCTGGAGCTTTGTTTATTGCTAGGGATTTAGCCACTGCGAGTAGTTCTTCATTCGTCACCGGAGCCACGATTTCGGCCGTGCCCGCACTGTCTTGTAGTGCAGGTGGCCAGGGGCTTGTGGCTCGAGACGGGAAGAGTACTTCGATAATCGTCGCCAACCGGTCCGGAGACCGTTCTGGGGGTGAAGAGCCCCATTTGGTCTTGGCCATCACGATTCTGTAGGCGTCACCCCACGGATTCGCGTTGGCACTCTTGCACAGGTTGTCGAAACACGCTCTCTTGCTGCTTTTAATGGCCTTGTTAAGGGGCAATTTCGCAGCTCGAAACACTTCACGGCGGTTCTCTCTTGCATCCTCGGTGCGGGCTCTTTGCATCCTACGTCTAGCTCTGAGGCAGGCTGCAATCTCGGCACTCCACCAGTATACCGGGCATCTGCCGTTTCTTGGCTGGGTTTTCCTCGGCATAGTGGCGTCGCACGCGCGTGATAGAACAGCTACCAGCGCATCCCCGCTTAGACTGTCGGTGCTGGCCTCCAGTCCCAGGGCCGCGGTGAAAGCTTCGCTGTCGAATTGATTGGACTTCCATCCGCGTACCTGACAGCGATCTCCCGCCCTCGGATGCTGCACACCATAGTTGATTCTAAAGCGGATTGCTAAATGATCGCTATGGGTGTAGCCTTCGTCTACCCTCCATTCCATGCCTGGAACCAGACTCGGGCTGGCAAATGTTACGTCAATCCACGCCTCCACCCCGTTTCTACGGAATGTACTAGCGGAGCCATTGTTAGCTAGCACAGTATCGAGTTTCGCAAGCGCCTCCATTAGCCCTTGGCCCCTGCTATTTGTACAGCGGCTGCCCCACTCCACTGCCCAAGCGATAAAGTCTCCCGCTATGACTACCGGTTTCCGGCCCACTAGGTCCGACGAGAGCCTGTCGATCATCTGGTTGAACTGTTCTGGGATCATCCATAAATGACGTAGCATGATATGGGGGAGGGGGGAGTTTTGTATTTTGTGATTATGTGTGACGACAGGGGGGGTAGGGGGTCATGTCATGCTACGTAGCTTTTTTAAAGAGGAATAGAATAGAATTTTTAAAAAAATTAAGGGGAAAAGGGGGGGCAGAGTTACCGTCAAGCTACGTAATTACCAGGGGGGGGGGGGGGGGTATTTAGAGGTTTGTGACGAAATGCTACGATGAACACACCCTCGGCGGAGGAGTGTATTACCTCTTGAATCGGGAACCGTCCCGTTGTACAGATTGCCACCATTCCAGGCCCGTCCGACACCCAATTGCTGTTGCCGGCAGGGATGTTGTACGGGTCCGATAGGAGGGCGACATCTGTCCTCGACTCCGAGACCGACTGCCACAGCAGCTGTTGGGCTGCTTCACAATGGTTAAGATTTAGCTGTGTGACGTTCATGGCTTCTTCTTATTTGCCTCACCGAAGGGACACGAAGGTCCGCCCATAGCATGATTACGGGCTTGCTTCTTAGCGGTGCAGATAAGGCATTTGTGCGCCTCAGTGCAGCCCCGCTCCTTATGCCCCTCCTCGCCGTAGCGACGACATAGTTTGCTCCTGTCTGTGCCCTTACATTCGTAAGATTTATGGCCGGACTCAAGGCACCGACAGCACATATCCATTGAAGGCGGCTGGGGTATGCTAATTGGGCATACCGACCAGCCGATCTTCAGTTTACCTTTCACGGTAACCTTTTTGGCATCTGCCTTCAGTAGCCTGAGGTAGGCTTGGGTGCCGGAGGGTCCCCCTCTCAAGCGCACAGAGGCCCGCTCGATTGTTACGTCGCATTGCTCCTTGACGGCTGCGACGACATCGTCTGCGGTCGTGAACTCGTCCAGATGCTTGCACTGGAGAGTCATTTCCGCCCCTAACGACCTGACCTGGGCGCCTTCACCCAGGACCTCTTGGGCCAAGGCCTTATACACTGCACTAGATTGCACCAGAAGCATTTCGCCTGTGTTGGTGCGTATCACGCTGCGCACGTCTTGCCCGAGGGCCGAGAGGCTTTCGGCCGCCCTCATCGACTTTAGGACGTCGGCATATTTGTCCTTGTCGGTTTTAACCACAAGGCCTCGCCTCTGTCCTTGGCCTTCTTCGCGGGCCGCGGTGCATCCGGTGTCGGTTCCGGCTTCTTCTTGGCCTTGACGGTTGCACCCCGTGTGGTGTTGGTTTTTGCACCCTCGCCTGGTGACTTCCTAGGGCGCTTTGCGTTCGACGCCGTCTTGCGCTTGCCCTTGCCGTTCGAGGGGAACTCAGCCGCCGCTTCGAGCGACATGGCTGCTCCATAGAAGGGGAAGGGGAAGGCCCCTGTCTGTGTACCTATGTCGGCCTTCTCTCTTCCCTCCCTCTTGGAGGCCGCTGTCTGGGTTCCTCTGTCAGACTTCTCCCGACATTCCACCCTCTTGGCGTAAGCCTGCTGTTCCTGTCTTGCGACACGAACAGCCTTCCGGAGCATCAGCAGGCTCTGTTTCAGCTCCTTGCTGATATTTTGTTTCGCGCTAGTGAATTCGATTATTGCATCGAGCTGCTCGCGGATAGTGGCCCGTCCAGCGCGTTGGTAGGGCTATTTTCTACCACTGCTGGGGGGTCACTGGTGCTGTCGGATACAGCACTCGTCGCTCCACTACTCTCCCCACTGGGGGGAGACCTCGTCAAACCACCTCTAGCAAAGGGGTTCGGCACCACCGTTTTTTGGTTTTTGTTTTTGTACACTTCACTCATATTGATTCCGAGTTGCGCGAGAAAGAAAGGTTACTTTGGGGGTTGCCCAGGTACCCCACAGGCTCCGTTAACGATCTTCGAGCGTAGAAAATTTGACAGTTCATAAATTCGGGTTCGGGTGCTTCGAGGTCGACAAATTAATTAACCGACTAAGTTGGGATTCGTCGGTGAACAATTTTCGTCACCATATTAATCGCCAGATTTAAACTGTGTGAATCTGGTTCCAGTTTTAAACTACCAACTAATCGATCGATTTAATTGGTTGAGATAGACCGATTTCAATTGATTTCGTCGGTCATATTGAATCGGTTGTCGCGTCGGCAGACGTCCTTGTTAAACCCCCATAAGAGTTGGTGCAACAATCGATCGATTAATTGGTAGCATAGTTGGCCGATTGTGCCGACGCAAGCCGATTTAGTCGGTGGGAAAATCGGGAGGATTTTCTATGGGGTATATTCAGGAATTTGATATCCCAATTACCGCATGTCAGATGTCTATGTATTTTCACTGCTACATGTGAAATGTTAGTAAGGTAGAAGGGTATAATACGCCCCACCCTGGCAAAGCGCCCCACTTCTATTCCCAGGATTCCTTAATTATCTGAAACGTAAAAATGGCTGATAACAGTATCATTTCATGAAATCAACATTCTAAGTAAGTTTGGCATTTTTAATCTGCTGAAAAACAACAATATATATATATATATATATATATATATATATATATATATATATATATATATATATATATATATATATATATATATATATATATATATATATATATATATATATATATATATATATATATATATATATATATATATATATATATATATATATATATATATATATATATATATATATATATATATATATATATATATATATATATATATATATATATATATACAAAAGTTTCAAAACAGCCATTTATATGTAGGTTCCCACTATTTTTCTTAAAACATTTCAACCTTTTAGAAAGAGTCGGATTAAGTAGAACTACTTCGAGTTCCAATCTTAGTTTTTGGAATGGCTTGAAATTATGTGTGCGTGTGGAATTATTCATGTCTTCACAACAGCTCATCACCGGACAATACGCCCCATTAAGTTCTGGATGGTATGCCCTATTATTAGCACAACCGCAAAGTAACTATTGACCCAATTATGAGCGTTAAATGACAATAATACTGATTTTCTTTAGGTAAATCAAGTTTTCATACAATGTGTGACCTTTTTTTAACAAGATAAAAATTTCAATAATTCGATTAGAGCATATCACCTCATTGTTGTAGGGGCATTTTGCCCTGGGTAAGCGAAGAAACTAGAATTTGAGTATCTTTGAAAAATGTGTAATAACAATTTTATTTCCATTCATTCAACAAAAACTTAAGTGGGAACTATTTTCAAATTAATCATCGAAATGTTGAAAATATCGGTTCACTTTACCCTTTCAATGACTGTTGGGCATTGCCACAGGATGTCTTATCCCAGGTCATTAGTATTTTTTTCTGTGCATAAATCTTATCAAGTAAGTTTTTCTCTATTTTAAACACTGATGATACTCATTTACTACGTTCCCTTTTAAACAACATTGTACGCAGCGTACTCGTACCCAACCAATTGTAAAAGAAAATCCACAATTCATTGTCACCTTCTGCGGCATAATTTGCATTTCCCATAACACTGCTCTCCTGTTGTCACCTGGTTTGTTTCGCAAACAGCCTGTCAGCTTCGGCCGTAACAAACTAGCGCGACTCGAGAGCACACAACAAAAAAAAACCAGCATCATTGATTTGCGCGTGGTTTTTGCTGTTCGAAAGAACCGTGGAAACTGGGTCAACTTAAGCTCAAAACTCCTCCGGATGGAACCCCCTGCCTTTATGGACTAGCGCATGGAGCTAGCAGTGTTTTGTTGTTGTTCAATAAACTCTGATTCACCCACAAAGCAGCATTGTTATGGCTAAGGTATCGCTTCTTCGCTTATACTCTGCTCCGGGTCGACTAATATCCTTAGGTCGGACGGCGGCAGTAAGCGAGACCGTGAACCACAACTCTCAGCTCTACGTATGCTGATGCCGATGTTAATGTTCCGCCGGGCCCCCCCCCCCCCTCCCCCTCTCGGGATAGGCACAGGCATGTTGGCTATTAGGCTGGTGGCTGCCTTCCGCTGTTCGGTGCATTATGCCAAACGACGGTGGTTTCACTTTTCACGTCCATTTCGCCACACAGACACCGGGGATAGGCATTCTTTGGAACAGATTTTACTCGCTGAGCCAGGCCCTAATATGATGCTGAAACAAAAGCCCATTCCGCAGAACTATTCAATCGTTGAAGTCGCTCTCTCGCTCTATCTGTTCCTTGCTTATATCACATAAACGGTTGATTCTGTGTGGCGCACATCAGGCAAGGCTCCATTCCAACGATGATGAATGCTGCCTTTCAATGGAGTTGTATAAATCTTGGTTGGTCGCTCGGTTTTCTAGAATACATACATATACATATTCGAATGATGAATATTAGAAGTCCATTCATTCACGTCGTAATGACTGCGATATGCATATCGCGAGGGTCCAAGCGCCACAGCGAAATTTATGAGTTCCATTGACACAGATAACCTACCCTTCGTCCCTTTACTGCTTCTGCTTGCTAAACAACACGGACCACAGACGGTCAGAACCTCTATAGCGATGATCGTCGCAATATACATATAGCAAAATGATACAATTCTATACCCATAAATGGTCACCTCTAGTTCGGGCCGTTAAACATATGCCAGCATATCGGTTATAGTGCATTTTGCCACAAACGTCGACCGAAATAGTTATTCATGTTCGCTACTCTCTAGCTGGGGCAGATAACTTCATATTGTGTGAGCTTTTCGGTATATATTGTATACATATATGGTGAACGCTGATGTACGGGTGGCGTAGAACCTACCAGACTAGAACTGCTGAACTCAGTCGGTTCACACTGGCTGAAGGGTGACCAATGTTGTTTAGAATAATTTCTCAGAATATGAATAATCGATCCATTAGACACTTTAGGATGTGAAGGCGGTTCATCTATTAGAAATCAGAATAAATCAAGCTGCAAATGGTTTTGGATCATAACATAGTTGAAGTTTTGTTTCAGGCAATATTTATTGTTTGGAGGCTGAAAGACACAGCATTGCACAGAATAAGTAAAGTTCATTGTTCGCAAATGGTTAGAGCTACACAAATTTATTTTCTGTCAAACTGTATGTATACGCATATAAAACGCATTCTGCAGAGCGCTTCAATTTCCCGATGTTTTTCGGCTTCCCGGGATTCGGGAAATAAAATAAGATTTTCCCGGGAAATCCCGGGATACCGTGAATGGAAGAATTATTCAAAATATGTAGTGAAATTCAAAAGAAATAATATGCGTATTTTTGAAAACCGATTGATTTAATGATTTCGAACGCAAAATGAATATCGCCCATAGCTATCAACACTGATACACTGCAAATGACAATGCGGTGTGTTAATAATTTGTCACTCAGTTCTTAAAATGACATCTTTTGGACTATTTTGGTATTACCAAAATGGAGCTTCGATCCCATTCTACTTCAGCTTCTTTAATGTCGAATTACAATGCTGTATACTTCAGCTGTATACAGCATTGTAATTCGACATTAAAATTTTCGTATTTCGTTATCTCAAATCTTTATTAAAATTATTCAGCTGCACCAGGGTGTTTGTTTTCACACAATGTGAGATAGATTAGTTCAGTGAAAAGCAATTGGGAATGTTCCAGATAAAAATGATTTTTGCGATTAAAAACACAAGACTACTATGTTCAATTCTCAAATTAGAAACATACTCTTTAACTGCAATAGTGAAGTTATTGACATAATCCACTTTTCTTCGAAAATTCTAACACAAAAACTGCTATTTAACAAGAGCTTATAAATGTATTAAAGCAGTTAAAATGTGTACTAATTCGACGTGATTTCAATTTCATCACAACTGGTAGTGGAATGAGTTGTTCGGCTTATATTTATAGGTTTGAGTAATTTTCATGTTTCTGAAATACTGATACCTCTGTGAGAGAGTTTGAGTATATAAATGTTTACCTACACTGAACAAAAATTGTTGCAATATAGCGAATGATTTGTAATACGAACTATCCGAAAACTCGATGTTGATGATTTCGAATGGCAATCATCCGAAAAAAGAATGAGTTCAAAATCGAATGACTTCATGTCTGTATTGCAATGAGCTGGTTTATGATTTTCACATGATGAGCACAATACCAAATGAATCACTTGCACTCGAATAAAGTAAGCGATGGCATATATGATTATCATCACAATTTACACTGTTCCATCATTCGTGTTTCATCTGTTTTCAGTGTTAGGACTGAATCAAATGACAATCGTTTGAAGCGCTTCATGCGATCATGAGAGAAGCTTTACTATATTTTGTTTTCTTTTCCATGGTAACAGTGCAGTCGCAAAAACCGCATGCGTTTGCGAAAAAGTTTTGCAAATATCGTTGCTTGTTCCACTGTAGCGTTCCAAAAAAAAATCTAAACCGGTGCTATGGAAGGATACAAGCGTCTTGATTCAAAGATCCAGTTGGGCATGTACGATATCAGCTTGCTTGGAACTACAAAAGAGCAAACAGCTGACCGAAGCTCAAATGTAACAAGGTAAAGGAAATACTGTCTAAGTAGTCAAATGTACAAGAGATAAAACTTCGGCAACAGTTTGAGTACGACCAGTTTTACGATCAGATGAATTATTTTAGAATAGGTGGAAGGGCACCGAACACTAACTATCTGTTAATTGGACATTAGTCGGAATTATTGCTCGGTCGAACTAATGACGCTATTACCGATCATAAAGGCTCTGAATCGTAAGAGGATCGCGGTCCTGCTAGTTAGAAATTTAGTTAACCTTCCGCCTGTCGCGCTAGTGCACGCAGCTCTGAAAATCTAGCGATATCGTCTTAGTGCACCAGCGGCTGCTCGTTCAGTGGGCCATAAGCGCGACTTCCGGAGGGTTAAAAGGTATGCCAAATCTGGAAATTTTTCACGGGCATGCTCGACTGTCTTCCGCTTACGGCTCTGGATAATGGCCAATCCTGTGTGCATATTGGTCTGATTTCCTTATTGGATACACTAGATCACGAAAGAGAATTAAATAAATTCTAGGATGTTGTGACACATGCGAACGATGTCCCGAGCAAACGAAAAGTCAATAATACCCCAAGCTCATGGTGTTTGAAATGAGTTGAATCGGTTGAACCCATAAAAACATCATCACCATAGTCCGGTATTCTGGTATTAATTACTGTGTAATATGACACGAACTATATTTATAGTCTTTCTGAAGGGCTGTGTGGAGTTTGAACTCATGAGGGATTGCCATGATCTGCACTGCATACAAAAAATAATATTGTACCTTCAAAAGTTTTCAACTTTTCTTTTGAAAGGATATACAAAATCATTAATGTGATTCGAAAAAGAAAAATATCTTTAACATGAAAAGCTTCCATTTGTTTCAGTATCAATTGCATTTACAATTACAATACGAACTTTGAAAATCAAAGCAACGAAACAATTAAATCCGCAACACTGGAAGTGTAATGTAAACACTATTTTCGTTCGTTGGTGCGTCGGGTAACTTCAGCAAAATATTGTTTATATTAGGTTTGTTCCAGTACCTGGAGCAACTGGAAGTACTCCAGAGAAAATCGTTCCTGTAATAAAATTAATTAAACTCAGCATTTCTATGCATTTTGTGTTAGTTATGAGGCATATCAGATGATGGAAAGTGAAATTGGTTGAGGTTTGTATTTTCCGTATTTGCAGGTAGTCGAAGTCTCTCAGATTGCTACCCACAAGCTCCATGTTGCGATTCAAAATCGGAATCACAATCCTGAACTAAGCACCGTAGGCTGATTTGTTGGAAGCCGGATTTTTTTTAGTATTTGTGACGGTATCTTTCGTGTGCATGAAATGAAGAAAACCCAAGAAAATGGAGCAATTCTCTTCCGGTATCAAAGTTGGCTTTAAAAAAGAGATATTTGCTCATGCCATCGTCGATGTTCTGATCGGTAACAAGTTTCTAGACCATGCCATTGCTGCGCTGGGTAACGCTGTTACGGAAAGAGCAAAATCGCCACCGCTCAGATTCTGCGAGTCGGTATCCATACAGGCTGGGTGTGTAGTATTAAAAATAGCTTTATTCATTAACTAATTTTAATAACACTTCACAGAAAACTCGCATTGAAGATATATGCTATCATAGGCGTTTCAATGACCGTCAACCTCGTCGAATATGTACTATCATAAATCGCCATCGCTCAAGTGTTCGATTGTGGCCAAAGAGATGCTTGGCCGATGCCTTTCAAGAAGTACACCAAATTCTTTTTTTGCACGGGGGATGCGTTCCGTGCAAAAAAATCCGTGTAAAAAAAATCCGTGTTATTTCGAGAAACCGTGTAAAAAAATCCGTGCTATTTCGAGAAACCGTGCAAAAAGAATCCGTGTTATTTCGAGAAACCGTGTAAAAAAAATCCGTGTTATTTTGAGAAACCGTGCAAAAAAAAATCCGTGTTATTTCGAGAAACCGTGCAAAAAAAATCCGTGCTATTTTGAGAAACCGTGCAAAAAAAATCCGTGTTATTTTGAGAAACCGTGTAAAAAAAATCTGAATTTTTTTATTAACAGCTATTTGGTTATCGTGTTTTACAATGAATACTGTTGGACATTTTAAATGCACAAGGGGGCTGTCAATGTGCCCAGTAGAAGTTTTTTTAATTTTTCGAGGTTTTTTTAGAAAAATGCAAATTTTTTTATTCGTCAAAAGAAGTTATTGTCCGTTGAAAAGCAATAGTTAAAATGGTAAAATGTTTCAACTATTTAGAGTTTGTTAACTTTTTGTAGATTACACTGTGCTACAGCGATTTTACAATTTTAAAATGAACTAATATAGCAAATGCGATACAAAGTAATGTACACACGGAATTTTGAAGCAAAAAAACATTTTTTTGGGACCTTTGCCACAACAAAATTAGCTACGTTGTCATTTTCAGCCGATTTTCGGTTTTGTTACATTTTTTGAACGAAGAAAACTAGACCTTTCGAACAGTATGCGGTCATATACAGTTTGGTACGAAACATTGTTCGATTCTGGGACAACAATATCAAAATTGTCATCTTTTGCGATTGTTTCATGTAAATGGTTATCTTCTCATTAAAAGAATTTTCATGAAAGGAAAAAAAATCATTTTGATACAAAGACTCTCTTGCGCAATTGAAATGTCAGAAATTGTCAATTTTCAACGGCCTATTGATTGGCTTTTACTTAATTAAATACTCTTTCTTGATAAGAGGCAGTAATTGACAGACCCCTTCTTTGCAATTAAAATTTCCAAAACTGCACTTTGATGAAATATTCTTTCCTGAAAAGCTGAAAATTCGCTACTTTACACTTAGCGAATCTAGTTTTTTTTAACGACTGCAACCTGTGCCTGGGTGGATATCGGTCCGTCCCGCGAGGCAAACTTTGCAAAATCGTACGAAATGGCGACTATTTGCCAATTAAACACCGATCTTTAGGAGGACGATAAAGTTTTGTGCATGTGTGTCTCAAAAAGTGTGATGTCCTCTAATTTGTCTAATTTTGAAAAATTTTCTCCTGTCACTGCGTTTGAGTCGTCTGTATCTATACTAAACCAATTTAGAATTAGAGCCGCCTTTTGTCTTGTTCCTATTCTTTTCTTTCGTCTCCTAGGTCTGAAGCGGATCAATCGACTATTAATAAATATGATAAAAGATGCCAGCACTATTGGCCCTTATTCGCAAATACTTTATTCACTACAACTGTGCTATATTTCTTCTCGATCTTATAACAGAATTTGAAAATTTCTGTTCTAAATAGTCTATATTGGTAGTTATTATGATGTACCAATAAGCTAGAGTAGTGACAATATTTTTCAGTTCCACAGATACAATCTCCCTTTATTGGATACTTCAGAGTTATTCACATCTGCTCTCAGAGACCACCAATCCTCCAAACGACTCAATCTGCTCGAACCGAATGCACATTTATACCACTGAGCATTCAACTCGAACATATCACACCGAGGAAGCGATTTGTTATTTCCAAGAACCAAAGCTCGAGTGAAACAATCAACATTCTCGTAGGTGCCAGTCCTGCACATTTTCTTGGAACCAGCTAACATATCCAAGCTCGACAGCTAGCAGAATTCACATATATCTCCACCCAAGCGAAGTGATCAATTCACTTGTAAGTAGGACCACTCATCCACAAACCAGTCATGAACACATCCGTACCAACGAGAGTGGATCATACCAGACGAAGGCCACAGGTCCAGCACCAACTTGTCCCATCTCAGTAAAAAATAGACTTGTGCCTGTCCCTAACTCTTTGAAAGCTCTATTTAATCAGAGATCACTAATGGGTTGGTAAAAAGAAACATCAGTCGTTATCTACTCAGACCAAACAATACGTATTGCGTATCCCTGCATATTAAAATCTCCGCTATCAGTTTCTAGCTTATCAAGCTGAAAAGGCAAAATTAATATACTTTGTGTAGTGGCACTACCCGGAATCGGAATATTATTGGATGATATCTAAAAAGCATACAATCCTATAAAAACCATTGCCCAACATTATTGATTTTCAACTACCATAACTTGAATTTTGAATAACAACTCATTTACTAAAATTGAAAAATACGCGATTTTTACACATTGGCAGATCATCCCCATTTGCATTGCAAATATCCAATGCCATTTATTTTCAGCTGCCGTTACTAAATGCCTATTAATTTTTTTTGCCCGGTTTCTCGAAATAACACGGATTTTTTTTGCACGGATTCTCGAAATAACACGGATTTTTTTTGCACGGTTTCTCAAAATAACGCGGATTTTTTTTGCACGGTTTCTCAAAATAACACGGATTTTTTTTGCACGGATTCTCGAAATAACACGGATTTTTTTTACACGGTTTCTCGAAATAGCACGGATTTTTTTTGCACGGTTTTTTTTTTCACGGGATGATCAAATCATTAAACTTGTATATCGAAATAGGTATTTTATACATAAAAAACGTATTATTTTGCAAAACCGTGCAAAAAAAGTCGTGCAAAAAAAACCGTGCAAAAAAAGTGCGTGCAAAAACAGAATCCGGTGTACACTGTCATTGTTCCGGTTATCTGGTGCAACTTTGCGAGACCTTGGTAGAACGTACTTTAACCCATTATAACCCAGCTATGTTAAAACTTTTGGTAATTTATAAAATACTTCGTGAGCTCTCATATTATGCCGAATTAAGTATGGGTAAAATAAAATAACCACTTTGGACCGTTTCGTTGCGAAAAAAACTAACGTATGAAATTTCATACGCTGGGCTGATAGGGTATCAAAAAATCATTACAGAGAAAATTAGGCTAAAATCTTTATACTCAGCATAAAACCGAATAATATCTTCAACCTTGCGAGATCATTCATTTAGCAGCTTTTTTGAATGATTTTAACACTACTCTCCTCTCTCGTGCCGTTTCGTCTCATGATTGGTTCGTTGCATCAAACCATCTTTCCCTCAAACTTAGTAATTATTTTAAGAAAAAGAACATTTTCTTACGAGAATTTACATAAAAAATATTCCGGGTGAAACCAGGTATGATTTGCTACGTGTTAGCCTTGAATGTACTGATTCAACTTTAAAATCAGCGAGAAAGTTGTAAATCTCCTCCTAATCCTAAAGAGGAAATAATTTTGCCTTGGGAAAAAAGATATCGGTTCAGCCTATCGTATGAAATTTCATACGTTGAACTACCAGCAGAATGTTTGCAATTGTTTCACCAATTTCTTCCATTTTTTCGCACTGAGCCACATCTTTCACATCTCTTATGGCCATTCGTTCACAATCCGAAACAAGAATTAGTGATTTAGAAGAGAAAATTAATAATATGTATTGTTCATATTTTGGTTTGAATTTTATCCAACTTTGACATTCGAAAACACAATGGAATTTAATAAAAAATGATTATTGAGCATACACATTATTAACTATAGGGTATTAGTTAACATTCACAGAAGACCAGAAGTTTGAAAACGGCTTTATTGTATAACAAGTATGATCCAGAAATGTGTTGTTTTTGCGTATGAAATTTCATACGCTAGGACATAATGGGTTAAAGGCGAAAGAAGGCGACAACGGAAAAAGAAAACTACGAGTACGACGAAATAAAAGCATCTGTGAAATGATAACTGAATCCGGTGGAGATCACATTAATCGGAGAGGTTTATTTGAAGAAAACGCTTCCTCGACGGAAAATATTTCCTGCTGTCAGAAATCAAATGCACTTGCCTTTTTTCTAATCGCAGCATAGAGTTATTGTTATTGGAATTTAAATTGAAAGAACTGTACAAAACTGCAGTAAAATCTGATAAAATACCATCAACCGACATCGATGTGACCTTGATAATTAGGAAGAAATTGATGGGTAAAACAGCAAAGGACAAAATCTTCAATACGTCTTCAATATCGTTAAACTTTTAGAAAAATGTAATGCTAACGAAATATTGATAATCCTATCGCTTGTTAGTCCAATTGTGTGGCACAAGCAATTTTCCTCAGGCGAAAAAAATTCCCAGCTTTCCAACTATATGTGATTCAAAATCATCTATAGTGAGAATATTTTCTAGCTAACGCTCACCACCGGATTCTTTGTTTGTGAGCCTAACTACTAAAATGACCACAACCCGGTAATGCAGTTTAATTGTACATTTCGATCAGCCTTAAACAACTCCGCTACAAGTTCTGGTGGTGGAAGTACTAATGTGCCTAGCATATGTGAGAGTGAGATGATAAATTTTCAGTGTTAGCAGCGACATGCGACCTCTACCCAGTTAAACCCATTCCGGAAACGGTTCGGAATTCTGAATGGAGTCAGTATGGATTATGCAACAACCGATTCCGACTCAATCGGTTTCAGAATCTGGTAGCAGTGACATGCGTCCTCTAGTAGTTATAAGCTCTTTTCTCTACAAATGTGTTTAAATGTGTATACCATGTATCTTTTTATTAATAATTTTTTCACTTGTATACGTTTCTCCTTAAAGTACGATTTACACGATTCGTCAGTTTCCATCAACGGAACACAACATCAAAGTCACGTCACCGTTTCGCCAGGATAAGTTGAATGCATGTCTTATGCGCACATTCACACGTTCCGTACGTTAAAACGTTTCGTGCCGTTGTGTCATTGTGTGTGAACGTTTCCATTGAGTATTGCATGAAACTTTAACCTTATTTTTTGATAGTTTAGAGAGCTTTTTTACGTCAACATGGGGATTTTTGATTATAGCACACTTCAAAACTTGAAACTTTTACTTTCCAACACCTAGTAAACAAGCTCGTTTATGATGTTATCATGAGCTCGCGTGTTTTTGTAAACGGCCTATAAGCATACTGTCAAAATTTACTTTAAGAGACAATTGCGAATAAACCGTAGCTCATCGAGAACGGATGTCCACAATTTATGAAAGAGAAAAGTTTTCTCTTTCGTCTACTGCTGTTGCTAATGATCGGCAAGTAATGGAATTTCCCCTCAGAGTGAGATTTGACAGCATGCTTATTAGCCCTTTAAAAAAAAAGTTCTATAGGTAATTAATTTATACCTTTCGTTGACGTGCAGTACGAAGAAAGACTGACAAATCGTGTAAATGGCACTTAACTCTTTATATAATGCACTACATAACCAACATATTGTATTTCACCATGCATTCAAAAATATTGACATCTATAAAAAAATCATAAAAAGTGACTCCTATAGGCAGTTAGGTTATATTAAAAATTTGGGGTAGAATTTGTGTGATATTAAAGGTTTAGATATAGATAGGACTAAGTACATAGATCGTGGTAATAATATTTCAATGTGCCGCATGACAGGCTAAATTAAACATAGATTTAAATTCCGCGAATAAAATAAAAGCGAACTGTTTTATATATGAACTAAATATAGATAACACATTCCTTGATTTGAACTGACGGTCCACTCAAAAACCAATAAAATATCATCTTGTTCTTCGAGCATCTTTCATTCAATTTTGTGATGACACGCATACTAAGAAATAATGGAAGTAATTTGATTCGCCTATTTGATATATACAGTAAATAAGAGAATATCTGTTAAAATTCGACATCTTAGATGTTGAAAAATTAATTATCGCATTTCAATCCTGTACAGTAGCTATTTTGAAATTCAAAACTTTTGCATATAACTTCTGTATGACTATTATTTGATACTTGCATACATGAACGAAATGTAGTTTGCAACCAAAATCAAATGGCAGCCATCCAAAACACAACTGTCAAATGTTAAAGGGCTGGGTCATAAACAATATCATATGAATCTGCTCTTCGTTTTTGGTACAGTGTATCTGTCTGAAGTTTGGCATCACTGACATAGAATAACTATAATGTCATAGACTCAGATTTCTTATATGAATATCGCACAGCTTGAAGTATTCACGCACTAATAACCAGTCTTGTTATTTCCTGACACAAATGTGCTCAAGAGAAACGTCCCCCTGTGCAAAGTTGTGTGGCGCGGGAACACTAGTATGTGCAGATCACTTCACAAAGAATAACTTGAAACCCGAAAAATTGGAAGCGATGCACAATTTCGCAGAAAGAGCTTGAAGCGCCACTTTTTTGTGTTACACCTAATTGGCGAGCAGGGAGAAAAGCAAAGCAAACTACAATCCAGATTAAGTTGAATCGGAAGAACCATTTTGACAACTTTTAACCTTTCTCATATCAATCGCTCCAAACATCGAATTTTTAACTGAGGCCCTGAAGGCCGAGTCTCATACTTCATTCGACACAGTTCAACGAAATCGAAAAAAGTCTGTGTGTATGTGTATGTGATTGGGTGTGTATGTGTGTATTTGACAAATAAAATCATCTCTGTTCCTCAGAGACGGCTGAACCGATATGCGCAAACGCTTTTGTTTGGCGATACATTTGAAGATTTCTCCAATAATTACGGTGCTCGGACGAAGCCCAGGACCGTATTTTTTCCCTTATCCAACTAGTCGAAATTGGCAGGGCGGGTTCAGGACCAATCGCTGAACTTGCCCTGGCCAATTCGTCAGCCCATTCATTTCCAGTAATACCGCAATGTTCGGGCACCCAGACAAGGTAGATAGTGTTGACAATGCTTAGTTCTTCGATTTGGGTTCGACACGCGATCACTAGTTTGGACCGGGATTTATCTGAGCTAAGGGCCTTGATTGCAGCCTGACTATCGGAGCAGAAGTTTATAATTTTACCGGACAAACTCAGTTGTATGGCCGATAGTTCCCTCCACATAATCGCAAAGATTTCTGCTTGGAATACAGTACAGTATCTACCTAGTGAGTGAGATTGTTCCAATCTCATTTCACGACAGTAGACACCAGCACCAGCACGTCCCTCCATCAGAGAACCGTCAGTGTATCAGAACACTTGCGTTTGTTGTTTTCTTTCCATATAGTAAGACAACCACTCCTCTCGAGAGGGAATCTTCACATGAAATGTCCTGTAAGGAAAACTACATGTGAGTGTAATATCGCTGGGAGCAAGAACACCTTCACCCCATGTAAACATTTGTGACCGCAATTATGTATGTCTGGCAAAAAGATCAACATGGTTACTGTTCCAAAGCCCAGTAACCTGCAGTCTGTATGCACATGATAGTGCTTCTTGTTTGACGTGTATGTGTAATGGTTTGATATTTAGAAGTGCCTCAAGAGCAGCAGTCGGAGTCGTGGTGAAAGCACCAGTCAACGCCATGAATGCCATTCTTTGCAGATGGTTTAGCTTTGACTGGACTGTCATCACCTTTCCCCTCTGCCACCACACAAGGCATCCGTATGACAGTGTAAATCCTATATATGTATTTAGATTTGAGACCCTAGGTCTTTCCAAAAGTTCGTCTGCACTGCCCGAAGGCCATGCACGATTTGTTGACTTTGAGCTCAATGTGAGCAGACCAATTCAGTTTGGAATCCAATATAACTCCAACGTATTTGACTTGATCTGCACACAGTAGCTCAAAGAACTGCAAGGGACGAACCCCGGTTGTTATTCGCTTCTTCGTGAAAAGAACCATTGAAGTTTTGCTTGGGTTAACTGATAATTTAACCTGTCGACACCACTGTTCGACAGCCCTTAATGCTTGTTGCATTAAGTGAAAGGTTATCCAGTAATTAGTATTAGGTAGGGGAGAGAGGGTAACAATGAAACACATTTTTTCTACAATTTAATTTTGATGATAATACATGTTATTTGTGTAATCAAAAGTGATACATAGTGCAACTATGTTGTTAACTAATACATATATTTTTTCCAGCTGGTAAAATTCACGGGAAATAACATTTTTTGGATAATAAACAGTTGGTGGTAAAATGTATCAGTGTACCCCATGGGTAGGAACTATGAAACACGATGTCGTCTATAGTGAAATATTCTACTTATAAATTTTATTCTTTTGTTTTGATGAAGAATGATCCTAACGCTTTGAATTAAAGTTATATTGAGGCGAAAATCGTTTGTTTACGAAAGAATCCACTATATCATCGCGTAACATCGAACCACCATATATGCATATTAGCTGCAATCCTGAAATAAGAGACAATTTCTACAAAATTTGGCCAAATTTACTAATTTTGCACTATATGAGTAGTATTTACTGTGGAAAATCGGAACCCATTGACATTTTGAGACAGACCACAAAAACAAACAAAAATCACTGTTCCCCATACGCCATCGTTTCACAGTTACCCAATGGGTCTATTCATGAAAATTGTGAAATCACACAGAACCATGAGTAGTTACCAAAAAACTTTGTTCGCGGCAAATGTTGAGCATAAAATTTGTTATAAATAGCAATAGACTAAACATTTATTCAATGAATGGTAATTCATAAAGATGGAATAATGTTTGTCATTGCAAATTTACTCTGGCTATCACAAAACAAACAAATATCCTTTAAAAGAGATAGAGTTATCAGATCTCTTCCAAAATATAGCAACACGTGTAAAGAATTAGAAATTGTGAAATATGAGGGAATTAGATGATTCCGATCATGCATTGTGATTTTATTGCGAATGTTTCATAGTTCCTGCTGATCCACTGTTACCCTCTCTCCCCTAATCGTCAGCAAACCCGTATGTTTGAAATTCAAGCTCATTGAGTTTCTTCAACATGCCGTCGGCTACCAAGTTGCATAACACAGGTGACAGAACGCCACCCTGAGGACAACCGCAAATAATCCTGTATCTCAGCCTGTCGCAGTGACAAGCAAAGAATGCGGTTACTAAGCATTGCGTTTATCCAACCCGAGAAACATGCAGATATCCTATGACTGCGAGTCGCTTCTAGAATAGACTGGAAGTACACATTGTCAAAACACCCTCAATATCTAAGAATACACCCAAGCTAGATTGCTTGAGCGAGAAAGCTTTCTCAATGTGAGTGATCGTGGATTTCGCACACTGATATGCATGTTGCATTTTGTGCAGTGGATGTTCAAACAAACTAACGTTCCTGATGTGATGATCGATTATCCGTTCCAAAGCATTCAGAAGAAAAGAACTGAAGCTGATAGGCCTAAAACTCTTGGCTTCTTCATCGCTTGAGCGCCCCCCTTTGGGAATAAATCTAACAGTTATTTCTCGCCATGCTTTCGGGATATACCCGGTAGTAAAACTAGAAAGCATAATCTTTTTCAAGACATGTTTGAGAATATTAAATCCCTTTTGCAGTAGCACGGGAAGTATTCCATCTTTTCCGGGAAATTTGTATGGAGCAAAGCAATGAAAATAGGAACATAATTCTATCAACACACAGTGGTGGATTTGCCTAGAAACCTGGCCAAAAGGCGAAAATTGCATGGTAGTACTTTAGGTTCTAGTACATATATTATTCAGATGATGCAGTCGCATGCTATTTTAAGTGAAACACTCCAAAATTGCCATATTTGGGGTGTTGGCACATCCAAACAGTTTAAACTGTTGCGTTTTGCTAATATTTTTTATCGAGCTCTTGAAATATCAGTGTTATTCAACTATTGCTGGAATTTGAAAAAAGTGCCGGCTTCGAATGTGGAATAATGAAAAGTTATGCTGATGGTATGCACTTTATTTATATGTATTGATGTCAAAAGATGTTATTTTGTTTGTTTATATAAAATGTCAATAACTTTCACGCTTTTGTAGCAGACGGTTTCAACACACATTTTTGCTAATTTATTGAAATACTTTTTTGTCCACGTATATCCACTATGTTCCAAGGCAATTTGTGTTCCTTGGACTATTTTCCATTTGGAACATTGTGGAATTCTTACCCGAATCTGTCCGTTTTGAGTAATCTTTAATTAAGTGGAGACGGAAACGGATAATTAGATTTTCAGTTTAAAATTTGGGCTCGTACTTTTAATTACTGCTGCACCTCCGGTTGTCGTAGCGAGTCGCACAATGCTGCATTTTGATTAGGAAGAAAAGTGTATTTAGAACGAGGTCAACAGAAGTGATCGCCAAAGGTTCCAAATTTCAAAAATCGATTATGAATACCACGTTAAACGTTACCGGGAAACACTGACGTTTGATCATGCAAAGCAAAACACATCTAGAAGTGGAATATATGACTGGACACAACGAGCTAAAATCAATAGAGTAGTTCAAAGGAATACTGGGATCTCCGGCCGTGATTTGACCGAAAAGCTTACTTTGGCGTACACTCCAGCTTGGCGAATTTATTTGTGAGAAGGTTGTCAGTCGTAGTATGTCAGCAAGCATGACAACAAAACGTGGTTGCTCAAAACTATACCAGGAAGCAGTACAAGCATGTTCTGACCAAGTATATCGCATAAATTTGAATGGACGCTTCATCGTAATAATGGACAAATGTTATCGCGCTGCTAGTATTATTTTGTGCTACGACAAATGATATTTCCATTGATGCTGTTCTGTGTTCTTTTAATGATATTATTTTCAATTGTAAATTGAGCTGCGACATAAGTGCATTATTTAATGTTAGAAGAAGCTTCTAGATGTAAGAATATGTTCTCTATTATCGTTATCTTTTCACATGGGCAAGCCTTGCGTATTGCTTTTCGCGTAAAGTTTCTTGTATCTCATTGCACTGATTATGGCTAGGCAATTGTCTAATAATACCTCTACAAACATGGTTATTCCTAAGTCTGTTCTAAATGCTGCCCTATACACAGATAAACTTATTATTTGTCATGAATGTCCAAAGTCTTTGTACGTGAAGATTTGCTAAGCTAAATGAAATAAGAATGTTGATCAATAATAGCAAAATAGACATCATTTGCATGTCAGAGACTTGGCTTGATGCTTCTATTATCGATCCTATGATTACTATAGACGGGTTCAAATTGTTCAGGAATGATCGTAACCGACACGGGGGCGGAGTATGAATATATGTGAAAAATAAGCTAATAAGTCGGATTGTGCGGAAATCCACACAAACAGATTTCACTCGTGCTATACCAGAATATCTGCTGCTGGAGATCCAGTGCGGTATTGACAAGATTCTTGTAGGGGTCTACTACAATCCTCCGAATGTAGATTGCTCTGAAACACTACTACTGTAAAATTATGCTAACTATACTGCACATCAAGGGAACGCGACCAATAGTGTAAAATTATGCGAGTGATTAATTTTACATTGGCCACAAATCGTACTATAAATAACGTATGTATTGGTGACGAAACCGACATCAAAAAAAATCCGTTAAATAATACCAAGACTTGAACCGACAATCATTGACTCACCAGAGACACCCCCTTATGACCCAATGTCGTATATACAGGTCTGGCAAAGATGGCATTTTGGTATTCGTAAGATAAACAGATCTTACATGAGTGGTGTGAGTGATCACAGTATAAATCGACTTGCTTTCGTCATAGCGGTCGTTCCGCTCCCATTGAATCGTGTGACCGCTATGACGTCGACCCGTTGTGCTTCTGGATTGTTTACATATTTTTGGTTGCCAACACTAGCAAACCGAGTGTTCTGCCACACCTATATATACCTCATTGCTTATGACCTAGGCTAAAGCGACACATAACAACGTGACTGCAAAGTGGCGTACATAAGCTTCGATTGAGCGTGGACGATCCAAGCGCATTGAGTTGCAGCTCGTGCATGTATGTGTATGACGCAGTTAGTTTTTCTCTCTGCTCAACACCGTTTCGTATAAAATCGTGTAAAAATAAGATATTGCCCATTTTACGAATTTTAAGACTCTAGCGCGTGAAATTTTTGACAGCTAGTTTTCCTCACTCACTAATACTCATGCAGAATTTTGACAACGTAACTCGTGTCATTTTTCATCGATTCGCGTTGGAAATTTCATTAAAGTTTAAAGTGGATATTCAAAAAAGACACCCATAGAATGGCTGATATACTTTTAGAAGTCTCGCGCATCGGTAAACACGGTTTGTTATGTGCTGTACGGCTACTATTTTTTAGGACTTTCACCAGCAATACTTGCCATCATGTACCGGAAACACAAGTCAACAATGACTAACTGGATCCAAACTTACCAAAGCTTTTTTTCGAGGAAAGAATATTATCAAGGTGTAAAAAAAATTGGTATTCAAATAAAATCCACCAAGAGACTCACGAGAATATTCAATTAGTTGTTGCAAAGGCGTTAGATACGTTTTCTAATCATCCAATGAACAATCTGTTTCGCAAATGCGCTTATGTAAGAGGTGGATGATTCGACCCAACAATTGCCCTAGAAGAAAATCTCACTGGCCTTGGGTATGAAGACAATTCAGAGAAACGAAAGTAAAAGTGTATTTTTAAATCTAAACATCGTTTTTAAAAAATCAAACATGTTTTCTTACTAAATGGAACATTGGTAATTAACATTTTAAAAAGGAACCTTATTTTTTGTTGGACATCATCCATGTACTCTATGCGACTGGCTAAAAATACTCCAAACTCTGGTTCCTCCACTAGCACTGCTTCTTCCGCTGCTGAAATGAACGTGTCGCCAATTAGGTCTCGTTGCTCAAGGACCTGCAGGTGCCATTTTACCGGTTGCATTTTGACGAACATGTTTTGAGTAGTTAGTTGCATGTCTTCAAAGGCTTCACAAAGTGATTCTACATCTTCATGATACCCAGTATTTACACTATAGGCAACAGCCAAACCTCGACGAATTGCTTTCAAACGAGGCTGTTCTTTAACCGAAAATAATTTCATCAAATGTGCGGGGGGAGCATCGTGCAGCAATCTTTCTTGGCAGTGAAACTCTGAAGTATAAATGGCATTGGCCCACATCATCCACGGAATTTACTTTGCTTCCCAACTATCACCATGAATATCTCGTAATTTTTGGGCAAGAACAGCAACTGATTGGTTCGAAGCAGCGTTCCTCCGGCTCCAACAAAACTTCGCAAACTGTCTTGAAAACGCTCTTGTTGTTGACAGAAAATGAATAAACATGCAATAATAGATGGATTTCTTTGTTTTTTTTTTCATATTTATAAAAGTGTAGAGGTGACTTGATCTACCGTGTAGCATCTATGGTTGTTTTTACCATAGAACAACACAAAACGGATGAAATCTTCCTCTTCCGGAATCGACTTGGATCTCCAAAAACGCGTTGTTCACATGTAAAAATCACTTCTCGTTTCAATTTTTTTTCGCCAGCAGCCAACAACTGAGTGAATTGCTCGGCAGTATTTCGAGAGACTCTTCATTTACTCACTTCCTTGCCTGAACTATAGCCCTTAAAATCCCGCACCGCAATCAGCAGCCAACAAATCTGCTTTCACTTTGTTGGTGATCAATATTTTCTGCTTTACTGATATCAATCCCGGTATTGGACAAGCTTAAACTGTATTCAATCATTTCAGTTGACAGAGAAGCTCCAAGAGAGTCATCGTCACGCAAAAGATCGTTCCGAGAATAGTTGATTCTATTTAATCACTCTTCAACTTCCGGATCCGAATCCGGTGGTTGTAAATCGTCCGCAGTCATTTATTATTTTAAACCGTGTCTGAAAACAGTTCTGCAATAACATTAATATCATATATTTCAGATTTTGTTGAAAAATATCTACCTAATCTAGCAGTAGCAAATTGCAAACACAAAACAAAAAGAACTGTCAGATAGGGTGCGAGAATACAGAACGCATGTGTATATGTGTAGTGAGGGGAATGCACTGTGCAAATATTTTCAACGCAGGAGTCTTGTTAGGTGCAAAATGCACAATATTTTATCTGAAAGTTGAATGAATAGCGCGCAGGTCTCGAGCAGAATAATGTAAATTTCCATAGGAACATACAGATTTGCTTGATTTTCAGGGGTCATTTTACGTGCATGATATACAGGGTGTTTGGTTCATGAGTAAGAATCTCTCGAGGGGTGATTTACTGTCATATTTGGAGCAAAAAATCGTTCTACACATACCATCAAATCTCAACCGTTACAGAGTTATTGAACTTTTTGTGTAAAAAACTTGTTTATCTTAAAACACCTCTAACTCAAAAAGTATACCTCGTATTCTAAATCTTTTACCGCCATTGGAAAGGTGAGAAAATTTTCTATTGAATAATGTTCTCATATCTTTCAGATAACTAGTTTTAATTACCTTTTAGTTGTAAAGCAGTTAAAAGTTAGTGTTTTTGATGAGGTTTTTGTTAATTTCCTCAAAATAATGAATTATGATTATAGCAATATCTATTATCCAAAAGTTGGGTTTGAGGACGATTCATAATTTGTTCTTCAACATAATATTCCTATCTCTTCTCGTTTCCTTGTAATTTGACTTCTAAACTTTTCCTGTAATTGACTTGAAAGTGCTTAAAAGACTCTAATTTAAAAAATATGCTTTATATCACTATTATCAGGGCTTCATTGGAAAGATGAGAAAATTTTCATTCGATGTATGTACAGATATCTTTTAGTTAAGTGTACTACATGACTTTTTACTAGTAAAATAACTCAAAATTCGCGTTTTTTTGTGATTTTTGTAATTATTCTAATTATTAATCAACTAAATTTATCGTCACTATTGTTCATTTGGTGCCCCTTAATGTTCTCTATAACTTTTTATTTGACACTTTGTCTATATCTCTTTTCATTTTGCTGCTATTTAATAGTTAACACAGCATGGCCTCGCCACAAATGTAGTGGGTTCGAAATCGTTATTTTTGCATATGAAACGATGTGATAAAAACGATTTTGCATCGAAACTAAAAGAGATAATTGAATGGAGTCAAAGAAAGAACTGTAGAACTTGCTGAGATGCATTATTTCCATGATAATAATGGTGATGTTTATTATTTACTATTTTAAGAAAATTAACGAAAATGCTAATAATAGCACTAACTTTAAACTAATTTACTTCTAAAAGAATACTAAATTCACTTAACTGAAAGGTATTAATACATTTTTCTCTGTAAAATTTTCCTGGCTTTCGAATAAAAAGAAAAAAGTACAATAAGTTCCATACTTTTTCAATTAGAGCTGGTATTAGTGAAAATGAGATAAAAATATCCAAGTTGAATAACCCAAACTCATGAAAATAAGAAAAGGTAAGTGTATCATGTCAAAGAACGAATTATGCAGCTCTTCAAGACTAACAATCTGGATTATTAAAATGATGAGGTTAACTATTAGGATTTTCAAGAAATGAACGAAAAATCGATTAAAATTGTTTAATTTTCACTAAATTACTTTGAAAAGGATACTTAAACTCATTAGCTGAAACATGTGAGGGCATCACGCAATACGAAATTTTCTCACCTTCCCAGTGGACCTAAAATATTTGAAATACAAAGTATACTTTTTGAGTTAGAGGTATTTTAAGACAAATAAGTTTTTTACACATAAAGTTCAATAACTCTGTAACGGTTGAGATTTGATGGTATGTGTAGAACTTTTTTTTTCTCCAAATATGACAGTCTATCACCCCCCGAGAGATTCTTAACCATGAACCAAACACCCTGTATAGCGTAAATTTATTCGTGAAACATAATTACACGAATAGTTTTTCTGCGATATCATGAAATACACTTAAGTTAATTTTTTGCTGTGTACCTATGCATGCCTGAGTATCTGTGGTCATGATTATAAACAAACATTATTCCTACACCCAAAACAAAAATCTCTTGCAATAATTGCAAGCGACAATCACTTGCAAATAATGTTAGCATCGCTTGCAATTTTGCAGTGAAAGGCGCTGGCAATTGTTGCAAGCATATAAAATCACTTCATCTCTCGCTATACGTACATACTTTTCTTTAACACACTGTCAAAGGATTACCACCACATTCACGTGCCTATGCTGGTTGGTATAGCAACGCAGAGCGAGTTTTTATTTTCCGTCTACTTTTTATTCATTCCTCACCAACATCATCAAATACAGTTTTGTGGTTTATTCACTACACACGAGACGGCATCAAATTGCGAATGTGACGATTGTACGAGTTTTAACGTCCTGTTCTTATGTGTAAGGACAGATCAGCGCTTATAGTTAGCGCTATGATGTGCAAGAGCCTGAGTTCAAATCTGGGTGGGTTTTTTACTTTTTTCATTAATCGTGAAATCATCCAAGTGTGTGTATATATAACTTTTATCCACTTGTTACTATCTGGTAGTATGGTTGGATGCATAAAGTATTGCTTGGCGATCTGTTCGGGCGGAGTTCATTTTTCAATACCAACAGTCTTTTTTTCTAACGCATATTGGTCACCAATACACATACATCGCTAATACATAGGCAAAATTCGTTTTTTCTGTTTCTTGCATTGCATGCAAGGAAGCTTCTTGCAATTTTCGCACATTACCAGAACGCTTGGAATTTTTGCTCGTATTTATTGCATTAATGTAAGCGAATCTTACCGGGTACGTTATGGGTGTATGTACACTGCAAAGACAAGTGTGACATACGAATTTTTGTTTACGTCCTACAGTGCACGGGACCCATAAATGCTGCGTATGCAAATGTTTGCTAGCGGTGAATTCTTTTGGATCAACTTTGAAATGTAAGCGTTCAGAACTATGGGTTGTTTCTTATTAATTATGCGATTTAATCGTCTACAATTGTGGGACTGTTCACTAGGTATCATGAACCAGTTCCCGAAGACATCAATAATATTTGAACTATTTCACGATAATATATTACGAATTATGAACCAGTTTATGCATATATGAATCACATTTGATGATTTTGTTAACTATTTCATGAGCAGTCGTGACCATTATACTAGGAACCACTTCTCGAATACATGAATAATATTGCATGATTTTGTGAACTATTTTACAGGCACGCGTGGTCACTCGAAACTATTATACTATCATACAATCATGAACTAGGAATAATATTTCATGATTTTATGAACTATTTCACGAGCAAGGATATGGAATCGTGACTTATATATTTCAGGAATCATGAATTAGTTCGTGAGGATTGAATGGTTTCACGAATAAAATTCCGAGTTTCTTAAAATAGTACACGAGAAGATATTCATAATATTTGAATTTTGTGTTCTAGTGCTCCTAAATCTATGAATAACATCATGAATCAACCTTTGGTTTTGTGAATACTGTTCATAAAGTTGTGAATGTGCAGAAAATCGATTTGGTAATGGCATGGCAGAAACCGTGACTGATGTTCTCAAAGCAAAAACAAATATTTCCACTAATAAAAGCGCTATGCGGGCAACACATGATTTTTGTTTATGGCCTTGTTTTCGTAATATTAGAACGTGATTATTCCAGAATTCATAGCATTTTATTCACGGTTTTGGGAACAATTTCTTCCGTGTGCACACAGACACGCACACACACACAAAAAAAGAATTGTATAATTGACGTTATTCCAAACGTAATACAATTTAACAAACCATAATTCACGAAAGATATAACCATGTTCCGTTTAATTTTACATGAAAAATATATTTTACGTACGCATTGCCATAAAATTAAAATTATCAACATTTAAAACACACGCCATAAGTGGAGTGAAGTTCCGCTATTAATGAATTTCAACGTCATGTAAAATTGCAATCATACGGGCGAATGACCACCCTGTTAATACCCTCAATAAACAGATTACAATAAAACTGCACTCAAACCTATATCTACGTTATTTTTGATGCTCGTATATGTCAGGTTCAAGAGTTGTAAATTTACACGATTTTTCTTAGGTGTGCTGTTTAAATCGTCGAGCTTAGTCGATTTTTATATAAGACTCGATCCTCCGGGCCACTGAAAATTTTTTGTAAGAATTCTATACATTTCTTTGAAAAGAAATGTAAAAATGTGATAATCTAGTGTATAGAAAATACAGCATACAAATAAAAATGTAGCATTAAACGATTTGGTAAAAAATATAAGAAATGTAAAAACATGGAACAAATTTTTTTTTTTAAAATCAAGTTGTTATTTTTGCATCAATTGCATGATCACCATGACCAAAATACGAACTCAGGGAAGCAACAAGCGTGTACAAGTCGGTATCGCAAGAAGTTAAATAAAATAAGCAACAAGTGCGCGCATACGAACCCTTTGAAACCACCCAAGCTCATACGCGGGCATATCCCGAGGGACAATCCGATCCGCGACTGATATATTTCCATTGACCCAGCTCAACCCGTGCGCCGGGCGGAGTGCAAGGCCAGCAACGAATCATCACCACCGGTCGCTGCTGCGGCTGCTGCCATCGTATGGCCTGTCCAGATGCTGAATCACTATCGGTTCGAGCGGCCGAAATCAATTAAATCGATTAATCTCGCGGTACTGTCCCGGGGGAGAGATTTGCGATCGTCGTCGCGGTCACGGGTATGGGATGGAACCTCAATCGTACCGCCCGATCGGTTGTAATCGAGTGCGGAAAATTGCCCCCGGGCCCAGAATGGAAGGTCGGCTACATACATCCCGTATCCCGGGTGATGTTAGGGATCATTTGTTTCGCGGTGCAAAGCCTGTCGGATGAATACTGGAGTTAAGCGATGAACGTGTGGGGGCGTTGGTGAATGCGTATGATAGTTCAATAAACATGCCAATATTATTCTAATAAGAAACTAATTTGAAATCCATTATCTGTCTCTCAACACTTTCCATACTTCCGCTGGAAATAAATGTTATACTAAAGCACTTAAGCTCATTACACCGCAGCAATCAATTTACTCCACTTAAAGCCTTAAAGGTGTGGAATTTCACCAACTACATATAGACGGGTATCAACGCAATCACTCACTTATGTTCGAGTTATAGTCGTAAGATAATATGCACAGTTTTAGCCATAAGAAACCTTAGGTTCATCTGAAGCTATCAAATTAATCACACTCGATTCACCATGCTAGACCGCACTAACCTGACACACTGGAAGTGTAGCACGCGTCTCCGGAAAATGCTTTTTCATTAATTCCATCTCAAATGGGCATTTAAAATCACTTGGTTGTGCTCTCTGTCTTCTTCTCGCTCATTTGATGTGGTCGAATGCGGAACATTGAATAATTAACGCAAATTACAGCTGTTTGCTACACGGCTACAGAGAGGACAAGTTCGTCGCTGGTAGAAATCTAACGAGTAGTTTTAAATTTTAAAATGATTCCAATGGTCCTAATGCATTTATTATAATTTTAACCTATTCATGCTGCGCAATTCCCTATTACCTATAATTCCAGAACAAGCTCCGAATTCCGACAGCGAACCGTGAGAACCATTGAACGACATTCCTCTTTGGAGTCGAAATCTTCGATCGCAGTACGTCCCGGCATCGGTCGCCATCATCACCTCGGACAAGCAAGCGTTGTCGCGTCGGTTTTGCTCTGGTGGCTCAAATTGTAACTCATTGAGCATAACTAACCAAAGTGCTGTGGCGCAGCAATTGACCATCAACCTGGCCCAGGCTGGATAGTGCGCAGCCGGTACCGCGTACTGCGAACGACGACGCTGTGACTCACAGAATGAATGCGCTCGATTCAATGTTGGCCTCCCAATCAGGAACAACACTCCACAAAAGCGACTGCTCAATCAATTAAGTTACCTTGAGCCACATTTTTTTTAGTGTGGCACTATTTCATCTGTTAGATTTGTGTTGCGTCGCCAGCAACTCGACGAAAAAAAAAATCTTTGCATAGCCATTGCCACATATTTGTGGCGGTTTTAGCAAGTCAAAATCGGCGATGTCAGGCAGTTTTAATGGTTCAATTATCTGCAAGTAGGGATTCAACTATCTTATGTCTACTAATAATTTCGGACTCTCGTGATCCCAACAAAAACAAAATATACAAATAATAAATACTATTCTTAATCTCAAACTTTCCTTTGTGGAACAGTGCTGATCTGCTACTGTTAGTGGGCGACAGTGGTGGATCCAGGGGGAGGGTCTTGAGGGTCCGGACCCCCTCTGATTTTATTTTGTTATTATATATTAGGTTAAAATAAATCATTCCAAGCCATATTTGTCCAACAATATAGATATTCATTGAAAAAGGTTATAACGTATTAAGAATTGTTCAATGTTCATTTTAAAATCGAAATTTCAGACCCCTTCCGAAATTTCTTTCTGAATCCGCCCAGGGTGGGCGGAAAGATAAGCGGTTTCTTACAACCCGCCGCACAGTGATGCCGAGGCGGAAAAAAGTCAAAAAATGCACCTTTTAATTTTGTTCCAAGGTTATTTTTGTATTATTGTACAGTATATGAGAAATGATTTGCCAAAATTTCAGGACGTTTGGATGAGTGGTTGGCCCGCTACAGTATTTCAAAGTTCAGTGCGCTCATTGTTCGATTTTTTCTTCCCTTGTAAAATATATGGAGAAACTGAAACAAACTTTATCTCGATTTTCAAATAGGAGCACACACTTTCTCGCATGTAACACTAGGCCCATTTTGAAGATTTTTTTATCAGCTTTTCGAAAATCTCTATGACATCTTGCGCAATTTTGCGCAAACCACATCTTTTTGGTATTAACAGTGTACAGGTATACATCGATTTAACGTACTTGAGGGATTCCATGGTAAAGTGGCTGACCATAAAATATGACCATCTCCGAATCGAACAAAACTTTGCAGTTGTGTTCGGATCATGAATCTCCATGATTTTTTCTGTCAATTTTAATACAAGAGCATTTTTTTAAAAGGGCGTAGAAATTTTTGCATGCAGCATGAAAATAAAAATTTCTCGGTTACCGTATTTTATACAGCAAAACTATCTGAGAAATAGTTGCAGGGAATGGAAACTTCTACACGAAAAAATATACACTGATTTTTTTAAATATTTTTGTTTTCGAAATATTTTAAATTTTGTTCCAATAAATGCAATAACAATTATTCGATTTGTTTACGACCTTTTCATAAGTTACTTGTGTTTCTCCAATAAGAACAGAAGGTTTTGCAAAATGCTCATAAAATATCCTGCAACTTTCCCGTTGACATCAAGGCGATATTGGGAACAAGTTGAAAGCTACAAGAAAACAATGAATATTTGATTCAGCTATAGGATCAGATGATCAAAATATATAGTTGAATCATATTTTTGTTGTTTTCTGATAGCTTTAAAAAGGTTTACAATAACACCTTGATATCAAAAGAAAAGCCACAAGAAATTCAATGAGCATTTTCATAAACCTACTATTTTTGAAAGAGAAACGCGCACATCTTATGAAAAGGTCGTAATCAAACAAAATAATTGTTTTGATTAAAACAAAATTTAATGCAACTAATGCATTTTCGAAATTATTTGTTATGAGCATTTTGATTTGAAATAGTATTTGGAATTATATTCAATAATAAAATAGTATTCTTTATTGAAAGGAGTATGAATTTTAATAATATGCTAAAAGTTGTTAAGAAAACTTTCTTTTTTCTTTTCGATCAAGAAGAGTTTAAATTAAATTAAATAAGAGTTTGTAAACACCAAAATTAAACCGAAACTCAAAGAAAAATGTTTTCATAAAATATCTAGATACATGTATGAGAGACGAAATCGATTGAATTCACCTAGTAGTGCGATGACAAATCTCGCGCCAAATCGTATTCAGAGTTGGCAGCACCCTCTCAGATTTTAATGAAACTTCCTGTACATGAAGATTTTGTCACAAAAAGCCACTTTGCATACTTTGTTTTTCCAAAAAAGATCTAGACTGTCTTTTGAAAAGGGTCAAACTTTATTTACCAATTTTTTTCAAATGGCTATAGTCTAAAAATGACAAATCCTACAAAAAAATGTTGTGTGAGTGATTTTCCCAAAATTAGTCAAATTTTTGAATAAAAATATTGAAAAAATTCTCCATTGACTCCTACACTAAAAAAAATCGATTTTAAAAATTTAAAATCGATTTGCAAAAAAACCCATTTTTGATTTGGATGATTTTTTTTTCAAGATAGGTAATTAAGTTCCCTACCTACCGTCAAAATTTCAAGTTGGGCACTTTCAAGGGAAAAAAGTAATTTGAAAAAAACTTTTTCTTGTCCAAACTGATTTTTTTTTCAGTGTATTTTTATCGAAAACTAAACCAATGAAAGTCATAATCATCTCAGAATCCAATTTCCCAACTGCCTATTGGCCGGATACATGCAAAAACTATCAGTAACGAATTTGGTATATTCATAACAAACTTGAATGAAGCACGGGCGGAATGATCTTGACCTAATGTTGTATATTAAGGCGTATTTCCTGAGTGTTGCTATGTGAGCGTGAGTACTTCGCTTTGTCTTACCCACTTTAGCTTATATTATCCACCAGTAACGACCAGTAACGACCACTTGCTAATTTAAAGTTTACATTCAAGTTTGTTATGAATATATACCAAATTCTGATTCGTTACTGATATTTTTTGCATGTATCCGGCCAATAGGTAGTTGGGAAATTGGATTCTGAGATGATTACGACTTTCATTGGTTTAAAAATACATTGAAAAAAAATTCAGTTTGGACAAGGAAAAGTTTTTTTCAAATAACTTTTTTTCCTTGAAAGTGCCCAACTTGAAATTTTGACGGTAGGTAGGGAACATAATTACCTATCAACAAACAAAATTTCATCCAAATCAAAAATGGTGTTTTTTTGTAAAACGACTTTAAATTTTTTAAATCGATTTTTTTCAGTGTAGGAGTCGATGAAGAGTTTTTTCAATATTTTTATTCAAAAATTTTACTAATTTTGAGAAAATCAATCCTACAACATTTTTTGTAGGATTTGTCATTTCTAGACTATAGCCATTTGAAAAAAATGGTAAAAAAAAAGTTTGACCCGGTTCAAAACACAGTCTAGATGATTTTTGGAAAAACAAAGTATGCAAAGTGGCTTTTTGTGACAAAGTTTTCATGTACAGAAAGTTTCATTAAAATCTGAGAGGGTGCTGCCAACATTTGTTCGAGTTGGCGCGAAATTCGTCCGATGAAACCTTTCTTCTATCAACTAAGGGTAAGGTAAGGTATTCTCGGTAAAAAAACTATCTAACTCAAAAAACATTTTTTGGTGATGTAGAGTATGAATTTCCATACAACAATGCAACATTTGAACAATGTTTTCCTTAATTTTCATAGCAATATATTGAAAATTGGGCGAGTGACACTAAATCTTCAGGAGATACCTCGAAAAAATGCGATGTACACTATACAAACTAATCTACTAACACACTCTTTATCTCCAAATTTAAAGAAAACGTGTCTTTGTACCAAATTAACCTTAATATGTATAGGTTGTAATAGCATGTGTATCATATGAGGTTTTCAGTTCGTAGGGCCAACAAAGAACATTTTTTAGAAGATTTCATCCAACATGCGCTATTGACAGTCTGCGTTCTGGTGGTTAATATATTACTTTGATAAAATATGGCGAGTGGGAGTTCACACATGAAGAGTGAGAAGGGAGGAGGGAGGGGTTCGGTGCATTAGTGGCATTTTGCTCGTAATATTTGATTTTAACGTTTTTAATTTGGTTTGTGTTCTAAATAGCAGTTTTTGATATATGGTTGTTGTTTATTGACACAGATGACAAATTTTTATCAAGTAGTCATCGACATTTTGCATCTATGATTGATCTTACCTACTTGTATCTGGTTGAATCACTTAAAATTGGCCATCTAAACTGATCAGTTCGTATTAACTCACAAGTGCTACGTTATGTTTATGGTTCAAAAAACATATTTTCTTTATGAAGATTATCACTTGATATACTAACCACTTGTTATTCTCCTCAATTCTGTGCATACATCATGAATGCATGAGTTAATGGTAAGTTTTGTTCGAGGTCACAATAATAAGTTATTTTTGAAAGATATCATTTTATAGCTCGATGTACTCCCCACGCGAAGTATTCATGCCTTCAACAAGGTTATTTCAAATGACAGCCTCAACAAATTCGCTAAAGACACGAAGTCTGCTACTATTGTTTTTGAAAAATTTATTCTGCACATTTTTAAAACTTCAAAGATGACGGTTTCGGAATGCCATTTTGACAGTAAGTTTTCACCAAACCGAATTTCTGGCCGCTGACTCCAAGTAAGTAGAAACAAAGTCGTTCTACACTCGTCCACAAGAAACTTCTTCGAATACTGCTTATCTATTATAATTCGGTGAAGACCCGATTTAATCAGCCCCCGATTTGATCAGCCCCTGATTCAGTCTGCCCCCCAGCTTTTTGATCCGATTTTGTCAGCTTCATATCAAACTATGTTCTATGGGCTCTAGCAGACAAACAAGGCTGAATCCGAGTAAATCCTTTCTTGAGCATATTTTTCTTATCAGGAACTAAAGCAGAATATTTTAACAGCTTCGGTTTATTCTAAAGAGAGAAAGAAATATGTCCCGATTTAGTCCCCGTTTCGTCAGCCTAAAATACACCATGGGGCTTCTAAAAACGGGTCTTTACTGTATTTATTATTCACTTTGCCCCACATTAATTGGTACATTTTTTTCGAGGATATTTTTTTCAATTGCAACGAACTACACTAATATTTTAGTAGTTTTCAAGGAGTTATTTTATCGACTACTTCCAAAATTTGGCGAACCTACTCCCATTCTTTTTCCCTTCTTTATTTCGACTATTATGTAGTCAAATTTTCTTTTTTACTTTTTAACGATATTCAGTTAGCTAGAGATTACTGAGTAGGGAAAGTTATGAAAATTTAGAGCCATTGTACTCAAGTGAGAGAAGTAGCAAGGTCATTAGAAACAGGCTTCAGATACGAAGGTAGCTTGCGACGCGTTTCTACGATCTTCTCAAGTGTGCAGTCCTAGTAATCGACAACGGTCTTCGTATGGTGGCAAGTTCAGCGGATCATCCCAAGGCAATTGACGTAACGCATATCTTATGAATCTGCGCTGGACGGCTTCAATTCTTTGGCTCCAAGTTGCATGGTAGGGGCACCAGACGACGTTTGCGAAATCCAACTGTGAGCGCACCAGTGAACAATACAACGCTTTGAACCACAAAGGGTCCCGGAATTCGTTGGCTATTTTGAACATAAAACCTAGTAGATGGTTAGCTTTGTCAATGATCGTTGAGAAGTGATGGGTGTACGTTAGCCTTTCATCAAGGATGACGCCCAAATCTTTTACATGATTAACGCGTTGCAGCTGAGTACCAGTAATGTTGTAGTTGAAAGTAAACATGTTCCTCGTTCGATGAAAGCTGATATCAAAACATTTGGCAACACTAAGAACCATCATGTTTCTTTTACACCAGCTATAAAAGGTATCAACGAGATACTGTAGCTCACGGCAATCGGCTTCTTTCCTTATAATTAGAAATATTTTCAAGTCGTCGGCGAAGAACAGTTTCCCTCCACGCATTAAGACGAAAACATCATTCACGAACAGTGAAAACAGTAGCGGACCAAGCGTACTACCTTGAGGAACTTCAGAATGGTTTGAAAAGGACTCAGATTAATTGTCACCAATTTGAACAACGACTTCACGGCGAACAAGGTATGATCGAAGCCAACGGCAGAATCGGGCAGTGCATCCTAGTTTATCAAGCTTCGTTAGCAGTATCTCATGGTTAACAGTGTCGAAAGCAGCCTTAAGATCTGTGTAGATCGTGTCCACCTGCAGTTGTTTGGACATTTGTTCCGTACAAAGGGATTCAAATCAAATCTTACGGTCTAATCTTTTATCTTCTGCTGCTAGCAGTTGAGCTTAGGCAGAATTACTACGAATCGCTCAAGTCTACCAACATGTCTCAACGGCAAAAACAGACTTGTCCCTCTTTAACGTGAGAACCGATAAAAGAGAAGTCAAGTAAGATCACCACTAAAAACCTGTCGACGATTACTCTCATTCGTGCGATAGTTTATGTTAAAAGGATATCCTAAATTATTTGGTATGCTTAAGGGATTATATGTTGCGAATTGAGTATTATTTTTTTATAAACTGAGTAATGACCGTCGCTCCACAACGCAGTTTATTTTTCATGGCTTGCGGTGAGCACGATCTCTCCAATTGCTGAACTGAATATTATAGAATAGGCGTTAGTTTTTAATATTCTTTACAGATTTTACTCACCCAGATTTAAATCGCGCAAATGGCTTTGAATCAGACCCCTAAGACGATTTCACTAGATTTTCAGAGCAGCGTGAACAGTGCACTAGCGCGGGTGACAGAAGTTTGTCGAAGAGTTTCGCGAAAAAAATGTTTTAGTAATGATAATGATTTTCCGTGACGAGATATGAGAGTTTTTTTATAATATGTTCTTTGACATTAGGATTAGTAACATTAATTCAAATCAAAGATATTACTGGGAAGTCACTTTTAAAAAAAGTCGATATCGAAGTAAAGTTTGAACTATTCACGCATGCACTTCAGAGGTAGCCTGATATTAAGAGCTGCAATTTCAGTTCTTAGTTCACAGTCGTGTTGGAAACTTGAGTAAGCGCAATTGAGAGTATGAAATTCAAATAGATTAAAAAAAATTCGATTTTTTTGGCCCAGCACTTTAGGAAAATTCAGTTTTTCCTACACAATGCATTGATTGAAGAATTTAGATATGTTATTAACAGAGCATTAGTAATAATTCGTTTGTCCGTCTATTTTATGAGCCATTTTTCCGCTTTTCCAATGAATTGGTTCAGCGTTTGAGATTTCTAGCACTGATGTTGTCCTATGCTGATTTGAGCGTTTCTCTGAGTATGTGTTATCAAAAGCATCGCGAAACATCAAGTTCTAAATGTTCTCAATCGAAATAATATTCGAAGAGAGTGCTAAGAGTTATAAGAAATGTCTCACACTGTTAGGTGGATTAAAAGCGTTTTTTTTATCTGTGTGACTTTAGTTCAAAATTGTTTTTTTCTCTCAACTTTTTTTATTGTAAAATCGAATAAAATAAAGGATCTACAATTTGGCATCATTCCAAATTTAATTTGGATAATTTCAAAAACCAGAAGAATTTTTTTCATTTTGGAACCGTAAAAAGTTAATGAATCAAACATATTGAAATGGGAGTACTACCGAAAGAGAAAATGAATATTCATGCGAGTCTATTTTATTTAAATAAAGTTATGTGTTTCACCACACACCAGAAAATAATGAAATTCAAACGACATGTAAATCAATACGAATGTAAACATACACAGCTTGAATCAAAAATTTGATTGAAAATTAAGTTGATTTTACAGTTTCGTTCGTGTGATATTACATGTCATTTATTTTACAGCAGTATTGGTTTAAAAATACATTAAAGTGCATTGGTATCCCGTTTAATGAAGCTGTAATTTTCAATCAACGTGTAAATTTATAAAAAAATTCGTTGAAGAAAGCACGACAAGTGGTGTGTATGTGGTGGGACTTAATTTTACATAAATATTCATGCTCCAAATATGTGCATGAACATAAATTTAAAATTATTAAAAAATGTTCTGTGCATTTTATTGACGGTTCAGTGTCCTTTCGATTCAAAACTACTACAATCGATACATTGATTTATCCAAACACCTTATTTCAAGCAAATTTCACAATTTTAAGTTTTCAAGTAAATTGGTTAAAAAAGGAATAATTTTTAGATTTCTTTGCGACACAGAGAGTGGTAATAGTCAACCAATTTCCACTGTATATGGCAACATTTGAAGAATAATTTCTTTAGTTTGCATAGCAAAGTGCTAGAAATTGTGCGAGTGATAGTGAATCTCCAGAGGCACTTTGAAAAAATGCAGTGTCCATCATAACTCAAAATGTACTGGACCAATTGTTTAGAGATTTTGTACAATCCTTCCTGGACCCAAGTAACCACGTGAAATTTTCTTTAAATTATTTGAAATTGTTTTTAACGTTTCGCGTTCCGCTCTTCAGCACACGACAGCCGTCTTGACCGTCATACAGCCACCCCTCATTTACATCCCTATCATGATATCTTCAGGTATTAGGGCTATGTAGACATCATATTCGTAATCAGCGACCCATAATTACCCAAGAAACCATTGTTTGAAAATATTTAATACACTTTTTTAATTTTTTCCGACTTTTGTATGAAGAGGAATCACTGTGCGCCGGTAAGACATGTTCTTGGTTCATTCCGTTGGCTGCTTCGATAGCGTTTGTTCATTATTAGCTAGGGATCGAAAAAAGAAAAAAATGTTCACCCTGTTTTGTTCTTGGCGATTAACTGTGGAGGAGAGTTTGGTTCGTTGACTGATCCTTAATAGTGAGAATATCGCCTCGCGAATCAACGTCATAATGACGACTATGCAATATTCGTACAAAGTTGCTATGCAACTGAATAAAAGCACCAAAATAATAGTAATAAAACACATCAAGTGAATAAAATAAATATAACAAATTACAAAAATAAAACGAATTAAAGTATTGCAATGATTGAAATAAATAAAATGGAAAAAATGTGTATAGTACACAAAATGTGTATAATAAATGACAAGCATAAAATGAATAAAGTGCAAACAAATAAAAAACAATCATGAAATAAAAAGTAGTAAACCCAGTAGCATATGCATAAACATAAGAAATCGCCCGTGTGTTGCTACTTCGTTATTGACCAAAACCAAATGAGATTGCAAAATTAATTACAAGAACATGCTTGGGAATAACATGCTGAGTTACATACATTGTGACATCTGCATTGATTCTTGGATGCTGATCAATACCGATGCCGGCCACGCCCGAATGCAGATTTTCTGTGGAAGAAAGGAATGTTAGTCCGATACATGTCGCTGCTAGAGACCGAGGAATCCTCTGCACCTCCACATGTATCACTGTAAGAGGAAAGTTGTTTGGAAATGTGCCAAAGGTTATCATGTAGCTCTGGACAGCCGGCTGCCGAGAAGGAAGATTGATGCAGTGTGAACTTCGTCAAAATTAGATGGTTTGCTCGGTTGAATTTTTCTTCAGCTAAAGCTTTAGCTTGTTTTTTTTATAATTCGTTTATTTGACACGGCTCATAGCGGTAGCTTAACGGAGCCGTGGATCTTTACAATGTTTACAAATGTAAAAATAAAAATATAAACAAATATTATTATAATACTGGATCTCGAGCGCGCAACTTTTTATTGCGAGCGGAGACCTTCTTTCGCGGGGTTTGCTGGCAATCTGCATCTGGGGGGTTATTTAATTCTTTTTTGTTTTTCACGTCCAGGTCGAATCCGGCTTGGTGTCCGTGATCAGATGTTTTTCCTTGTTTCTTGCACTTATTGCTGACCAGCGTGAATCCGTCACTGTTGTTGTTATCCTTGCTAATGTTGCTTACAGTTGATTTTGCGGTACTGGATGCTTCTTTTGTGGTTGTCATTATGGTCTGTGCAACTGCTGCCACAAATTTAGCCACCGTTTGTGGTTCAGGCATTGGTATTGAAAACTCTGTTTTGGGTTGGTTTGCCGTAGATGAGTTGGCAATCGGCTGAGATGCGTCTTCCTCTGGATCTTCCGCGCAAGGTTGTCCATGATGAGCTGTCTGATTACAATACTTGCATGTAGGAGTTTGCCCCTCATGGGTGCATAGCGTAGTTTGCATAATTGTAGTTCCGTGAGTTTTGAGTTTTATTGTCAAGTAGGAGGGTATAGGCCTTTCAACCCGCATCCTTACTACAAAAACGCCGTTAGGAGTACCCGGGAAGAAGTTTCTCCAAGTATCAGGTGTAACGGATTCTACTTCTCCGTATTGCGACATGTATTTTGCAATTGACTCAGGAGGGGTACGAGGCGATAGGTCATATAACCTTACATCTATATAATCATTCTCAATATATACGGGAATCTTAATTCCAACGTTGTCACTTTCAACCACGTGTTTTAAGTTGTTCTTCAAAACGAAACGCTCGGCTTGTGCTAACGTGTTGAATAATATTAACACTGCACTGCGAAGATGATGATACTGAAGGTACAACACTTCCGCAAGTCTAAGTTGCATTTTTATCTTTAGAAGGTATTCCACTTCACTAAAACTCGCTCGTTTTAAACAAAATTTGAAGTCAACGACCGCAGCGTTGGGTCGGAGTAGAGCTTATTCGTCAACTTTACTCATGATGACAAGAATAGTCCGATGTTTCCTTTGTTCTCGAGACAATGCACACTAGATCGAGAGGCCTGTTGTTCACTTGGCTCGATTGTGCGTCTGACTGCGGCAGAAGTAGAAAGTAGACTCTGCTTTAGCTTGTTGGTATGCCTGTTTATATAATTTTGGTCTTCTGTGTTGAAGCTTATTTGATTTCTGTATGTAGACAGAGTATTCAGATGGAAGTTGGTGTTCACCTTTGCATCGATTGCAGCGAAACGGGGCTATAGGCATATTTATGGGAGGTTTCTTTGTTTGATTGCAGTTCTTGAACGTATGCCCAATTTTATTACATATCTTGCATATCATTCGATTTGTTTGAAATAATCGGATTGGCAAAAAAACTCGGTTTATTTCGACGTAATCAGGTAGTACTGTTCCTGTGGTACCAGTTTATATGGGAAATTGCTGTGTGGCCACACTCTTAAACCCGTAACTCCGGAACCAGAATTCCGATCGACACAAAATTCAATAGCAGCCGATGGGAAGGGTGTACCTTTCATTTGAGACTAAGTTTGGTCCAGCCATCTCTGAGAAAAATGAGTGACATTTTTGACACATACGCACATACATACACACACATACACACACGCATACACACACATACACACAACTGTGGTGAACCCGTTCGCCTAAGGTGGGCTATCGAGGTGATCGACCCAGCATAACGAACAAGTGCAACAGCAAGTGCAACCACAACAGCAGCAGCAGCGAGAGCAGCCTAGCGAGTCCATACAGAGCAAGAGCGGCAACAAACCAACTGGACGTCAAGGAAAGCTAGGATTTCAGGTGCGCACACCGAAACCAAGCGTTACCCAAGAAGACCAGCAGTCTGGGTTACCTAAAGTCACGAAGTTGAGGCAAAAAATTGAAGAACTCTACGAATTCGTGAAAAGTAAGAGCAACGTGCACGGACATATCAACGATCTAGTAGCAGCAGCTGAATGCGAACATATGGCGTTACTAGAGCGAGCTGAAAACGCCGAAAATGCGCTGAAGTCCACAGCGATAGAAGAAGCAGAAGCCTATGAGACACCGAAGGGCGGCCGGGATTCTCGCTCTGTGAAAAGAATAAGGGAAACGCCAGGAGAGGAGGAGGAACCGAAGAAGCCCAGGAAGGTCGGTGAAGGACAGCGAAAAAGCCGACAATCGCAGAGTGAATGGCGTACCGTAGAAACCGCAGAAGAGAGGAGGAAAAACAGAAAGAAAAGGAGGAAAAGAAGAAAAAGAAGAAAGAAGAAAGAAGAACCTTCGGCCACGCCAGCAGAAGCAGAGGGGAGACGCTGTAGTTGTCAAAGTAAACGAAGGCTTGACGTACGCTGCGATCCTCAAAAGGGTGAGAGAGGATCCCAAGTTGAAGGAGCTGGGGGAGAACGTTTTAAGAACCAGGCGTACTTAGAAAGGCGAAATGAAAGATCCATTGATTAAGAGCTTGGCCTATCGGGAACTCGTGACAGAAGCGGTGGGGAGGAGAAGCGATTATGAGAGCTTTAGTACAGGAAGCAGTGGTCGAGTGCACCAATCTGGACGAGATCACAACGGAAGACGAAGTGAGAAGCGCGGTAATAGAGCAATGCAACCTGGAGAAAGAGCAGATATGAGTCAGGTTGAGGAAGGCGTACAGTGGAACACAGACAGCAGTGATACGCTTATCGCCAGCAAGCTTATGTCGACCGGTAAAATCAAAATCGGATGGTTGGTGTGCTTGTTGCGATTGATCCCTAGAGCCACTAAACAAATGGAGAGGTATTTCAGGTGCCTGGGTTTCGGCCATCATGCAAGAAACTGTAGAGGCCCGAACAGATCTGATCTGTGCAGAAAATGTGGGGAGAAGGGACACATTGTTAGAGATTGCACGAAGCAACCGAAGGGCTTGCTCTGCACGTGCCGGGAGGCTTCTTATGCCCAGAGTACAAAAAGGTGAAGGCACGCCAATGATTATGGAGATAACTCAGCTTAACATCAATCATTGTGACATTGAGCAGCAACTGTTGTGGCAGTCAACAACAGAAACGAAATGCGACGTTGCAATTATTGCAGAGCCGTATCGTGTCGCTCCCGATAACGGTAATCGGGTGGTGGATAGTGTAGGGATGGCGGCAATCCAAGTGCTGGGCGGTTTCCTTGTTCAAGAAGTGGTGGATAGCACACACGAAGGTTTCGTGCTCGCCAGGACCAACGGCGTATTCGTGTGTAGCTGTTTTGCTCCTCCACGGTGGACACCAGAGCAGTACAACCGGATGTTGGACGCAATAGCCGACTCGTCAGTCGGGCGAACGCCGGTTGGTATATGAGAAGGTTTTAACGCTTGGGCCGTGGAGTGGGGTAGCAGGCTGACCAACGCAAGAGATTACAGCCTATTGGAAGTGTAGGTACACAGTAGGGTGTCCCAAAATGACATCATGTTAAAAAAAGTCATCGGGCTCACTTCTTAAATGAAAGGTTAGGGTATTGGGACCATTTTCTTCTTCGGAGTGAGTTTGCTAAAACGCTTCCTACTGGTGGCGACTTTTGATTTTTTGAAAAATGGGCCGATTTTGGATAAAATTTGAAATTTATGCCTGTTGAAATGGTCCTGAACTGTCTTAGATTTTTTTCAGCATTTTTTTATTTTTCTGGAGATCCAAACGGAGAAGTTTGGTTAGTTAGTTTGTACAAATTTGGAATTATAAGAGCGGTAGGGCCATTAAAACTTAGTAAAAATTGAAATTTTTGGTGTTTTTCAGTATTTTTTCTTCAAAACTGGGTATCTACAAAATTTTAAAAGTACAGAAAATACTTTATGTAGTTGAGCCAAATTCAGAGGCGTAATTTTGCTGAAGAAAGTGTATAGCTATGGCTAATGGGGTATGAGTTATTTAAGTTTTTATTAGATAACCTTTGACATTTTTAGCAATTTATCAAAAATAATGCTGTTCCAAAAAGTAAATCAGTTCAAATGTGCTTTGACCACACATTGTTTTTCGAAAAATAAAAGGTAAATCATGAAAAATGACGTTTTCTGTACGTCTTTAGTGTGTCAGTACGAGGTTTAATGAGCATCTGATGATTTTTTTTGTAACTTAAATTATAAAAATAATAACTTTGCTAATGACGCCAAGTCTCTAATTATTTTATGAAGAGTTAATTCTCCATAATTACTTCTAGGAGGCATCTTCAACAAAACGATTGTGTCAGAAGATGCGCTGTATTCTGTTGTAAAACTTTTTCGAGGATATTTGCCCCAAATTATTTCGGAATTATGTGATCTAAACAGTAAATATCAGTTTTTCAACACTCACCTCACTCACTCTTCTGCATATTTCTCCACTACAAAGTTCCTAACATGAAAATAAGACTTTATATACAAAATGTAAGTACGTTAATCAATTCAGCTTTCAAATATACGCCATAACTTGCCATTAACTCGACATATTTGTTTAATTTTAGTGATTTTGAAACCCGCTAGGTGGCTATTAGTATGGAAAATAATTTAAAAAAAAATTGTCAAATGCTCATAAAAACCGATTCTGATGTACTAGAGACAAACGAAAAACGCCATTTTTCATCATTTTCCTTCTATTTTCCGAAAAATAATATGCGGACTAAGCCCACTTAAGTAGTTTTATTTTGTAGAACAGTGTTATTTTTTATGAATATCATAAAATGTCAAAAGGTTATTTAACAAAAACTTAAATAACTTATACCCCATTGGCCGTAGCTATACACTTTCTTCAGCAAAATTACGCCCCTGGATTCGACTCAACTATATAAAGTGTTTTCTGTACTTTTAAAATTTTGTAGATACCCAGTTTTGAAGAAAAAATACTGAAAAACACCAAAAATTTCACTTTTTACTAAGTTTTAATGGCCCTGCCGCTCTTATAATTCCAAATTTGTACAAACTAACTAACCAAACTTCTCCGTTTGGATCTCCAGAAAAATAAAAAATGCTGAAAAAAAATCTAAGATAGTTCAGGACCATTTCAACAGGCATAAATTTGAAATTTTATCCAAAATCGGCCCATTTTTCATAAAAATCAAAAGTCGCCACCAGTAGGAAGCGTTTTAGCAAACTCACTCCGAAGAAGAAAGTGGTCCCAATACCCTAACCTTTAATTTAAGAAGTGAGCCCGATGACTTTTTTAACATGATGTCATTTTGGGACACCCTAGTACACAGTTCGAAGGGTTTACGGGCTTCGTTCGGACGATATAGACTGTCGCGTTTGGTTGTCTTATCAGAACTAAAATATATTTACAGTATATAGTATCGTGTGATGTGTAATCGATAATGTGTATGTGTTGGATTTTATTAGGGTTACCCTCATGTTCAGTATGGTGGCGTTAATGTCGGATACGCCACATCACTCCCCCCGTAGATTTACCAATACCGGCGGGGGATTCTCACTCTACGTCCTGAACGTGTTGTGTAGGCAGTCTGCTCTACTGTTGGCTCTGGCTGGTTTGTATCGAGGTGATGTTCGTCGGCTTGTGTGAAGGCAGCTTTCAAACGATCGATCGATATCACAGTGGACTTACCGTTTACATCCACTATGAAAACTTTTTTTCTTCGGCGGATCACCCGATATGGACCATCATAGGGTTGTGTAAGGGGTGGTTTGATAGCTCCCGCCTTCACAAAGACATGGCTGCATGTAGACAAGTGCTTTTGTACGAAGGCGTTCTGGTTGGAGTGGTTGGTGGTTTGCGTTGGTCGTAGTTTTGACATCGTTGCCTTCAGGTCGGTGACAAACTCTGGCGTTGGTTTTTTACAGCTGTCGGAGATGAAGAATTCACCTGGCAGTCTAAGTGATGTACCGTATGTAAGTTCAGCGGCTGTTGCTTGCAGATCCTCCTTCAGCGACGACCGGATCCCAAGAAGTACGATGGGAAGAATTTCGGTCCAACGAGAATGTTGATGGCACATGATCTATGATTTGAGCTGACGGTGTGTTCGCTCAATTTGACCGTTTGCCTGCGGGTGATAAGGCGTTGTACGTAAATGTGTAATTCCGAGCATCCTTGTTAGTGTACGAAACAGTTCTGATTCGAACTGCCTACCACCATCAGTAGTCACATTTGTCGGGACACCGAACCGTGCGATCCAAACGTTGATAAAGGCACGAGCTACTGTGAGGGCTGTCATGTTCGGTAGTGGTACTATCTCAGGCCATCGTGTGAATTTATCGATGATCGTGAGACAATACATATTTTGTTCCGACGGTGGAAGGGGACCGATGAGATCCATATGGATGTGTGTGAAACGGGTATCTGGCACGATTATTCTGGATATCGGTGTTCTGTTGTGCCGTTGAATTTTTGTTTTTTGGCAAGGAATACAATGAGTGACGAACTGCTTGCAGTCACGACGAAGCGAAGGCCAAATGAATCGATCCGAGACGATGCGAGTAGTAGCACGAATCCCAGGGTGCGATATACCATGCAGTTTGGCCAAAATTTTCTGTCGAAAATCCTTCGGCACGAACGGGCGGATGGCTTCCGTGGAGACGTCGCAGTGTATTGGTGTGGATGCCAATGCTGATTTCAGTAACTTTAGCTTTACTGATGTGTTGCTTGGTGGATTGAGTAAAAATTCCTTCAGCTCGGGATCAGATTTCTGGAGCTCAGCCATACGATCGTAATCGATCGCTTCCGTAGTGGTGATAGATTCAATGCGACTTAGCATGTCGGCGACTTTATTTGCTTCGCCAGATACATGCCTAATGTCTGTGGTATACTCACTAATAAAGCTGAGTCGGCGTTGTTGTGCTGGGCTTGCCTTCTCAGGGCGCTGATGAAAAGCGGTGATAAGTGGCTTATGATCTGTGTAGACACACACTTCACGGGTTTGTATTGTGTCTCGAAAATGTTTGATGGCTTCATACATTGCAATCAGCTCTCTGTCGTAGGTGCTGGCTTTCCGTTGGCTCTCATTCAACTTGCGAGAAAAGAAAGCAAGGGGTTCAGGACCATTTTTCGTGATCTGGTGTAAAACTGCTCCGATGGCTGTGCCCGAAGCGTCGACGTCCAGGGCTAGTTTTGCTTCTGAAGAAGGATGAGCAAGAAGGGTTGCATTTGCTAAATCCTGCTTGCATTGTTCGAATGTTGTGTTTGCTGCTTCGTCCCACACAAGGATGGTGGTGTCGTTGCGAGTATTTCCAGCGATCATTGCCTGCAGAATTTGCTGATTTACTGCTGCTCGTGGGATAAAGCGTCTATAAAAATTAATTGTACCGAGGAATCTTTTTAGCTGCTTGGCTATTGTTGGTCTCGGAAAATCCAGGATGGCTTGCACTTTGCTGGGTGTCGGCTTGATTCCCTCCAGCGTAATTAGATGGCCCAGGAACTCAACGGTAGGTTTACCAATCTGGCATTTTGCTGCATTGATGACAAGTCCATTTTGTCTCAATCGCTCGAACACCGTACGAAGATGTTGCTTGTGTTGTTCCACGTTATCTGATGCTATGCACAGGTCGTCGATGTAGGGATAAACAAAATCAAGGTCACCTAATATGGCGTGTAGATGCCTTTGGAGAGTTTGACCTGCATTTCGCAATCCGAAAAAAAAAAAGCCCAAAAGGGGTTGTGATTGCTGTCTTCGGAATATCATCTGGCGCAACTGGGATTTGGTGGTATGCACGCTGTAAATCTATGCACGA